>NC_143588.1:104029102-104701338 GCF_048544385.1 Mastigoproctus giganteus
CCGTCAACAACAAGGAATTGCTAAAGTACTCTTCAATCGAGAGTGCAGCTATGCGGTCTGGTCGTCCCCAAAGAAAAGAAATAAAAATTTGAATTTGATCATTAAAAGGATATTTTAAATAAAATTTAAAAAATAATTACTCCTAGGTTTTCAAAAAATTCTGAAAATGGCTTCACTAGGTAATATAAAGATCCAGATTCTGCTACTGCACAGTAATCTTTGATCCTGAGGAAGCTGGAGAATGTGCTGCTCCTTACCTAGTAAGGCTTGACGTAGCCAAGTGGGAATTAAGAGAAGTACACATTTCAGGAAAGACGACATCTCTCCTGAAATGGAACTTCTGTTTTCACTGCCATAATCCGTACAATTTTCAGAATAATTTTAATCTACCCGAGTCAGAAGCTTTAAGTTTACATAGTAACAATTTATTAAAGTTTTATGAATTGTCATTCGATTTGTAATTGAATTGTTACTAACCACGTGACATAAGAGGACAATAATCAGTGCAATTGACACATCCCCATATTTTATAGGCCATTCTAGCCGCTTTGTTTGCATCATGCCAAGGAATGGCTCGACTTTCGACAAAGGTATAGTACGATGTATTCTTATTACTGTCGCTACACGAGTATTGTCATCTCTGCTCTTTAGAAGAATTTCTACGTAATATCTATTCCAGAAGACCTTTTTTTTTTTTCAGTATGCTGTTTCTCCCTCTTGCCACCTGGCGTCTAACTTTTTGGGGTGGTGCCTAGATCTTGAACATATTTCACAATATCTGTTCAATCCACAATAGAATACCAATGCCTATGAGCCGGTGTGATTACTTTGCAGAAAGGGGACCAGTGTATATTTTGCCTCTAAAATTTTAATAGCTCTTTGGGCTTCCATATATTAAAAAAAAATGTCGTGATATAAAAAAAAATAATAATAATAAAAAGTAGAGTAGTTTTTACGTCATTTCTAATTCTGATTCATGTAAATTGTAATTATCTTTTAATTACATTAGTTTTATGTTATGTTAGTTTTATATTATTTTTCATAAAGAAAAATAATATATCGTAATCAATCGTTGTTTTATGATGATATGTGGCTATTTGTAAAATATTTGCATTGTACCCATTCTTTAACCAGAGAATAAATTTACATAATTAATTATTATAATTAACAGCGTTATTTATCGTTTATTTCCTAAAAGAACTGTGATATGGGTTTAGAAATTAGATGTCGCATTTCTTGGCAATATTAAAGGGCTTTTTAAGTGTTTGAATTTTTTAATGACTTAGGTTACAAGAAGAGTTGATACTCAACGTTTAATATTCAACCTGTGTCTTAGTTTTCTTAATGTATCTAAGTTTAGTAGTCGTGTTTCAGTAAAAACCCGAAATCCATTACTACAGTTCTTACAAGTAAAAACAAGAAGCTCCTAACGCATTCGACAAAACTAGTTTTTACTAGTAAGAACTAGAAACCACTGCGTCTGCTGGTAAAAACCAGAATGTAAAGTGTAACTCCTAGTATTAGCATTAGTAGTGGCAAATGATGCAAAACAGCAAGTTTCAGCCAAAAAAAAAAGCACCTTCAATTGCACCTGTTCATTCCCTCCAATAGTTTGTCTAGTTCTTTCTTGAATTTATTTAAGTTATCAACTTTCAACAGATGGAAGTTTTTGTTCCAGCAATCACCACCCGCTGGCTAAAGGCAGACTTCCGCACATCTATTATGCAACCGTCCTTCCTCAATTTGAATGTGCCCCTTGATTTGCGTAGTTTGAGAAAGAGGAAGAATCCCATCAACAGTGAGCTTTCTCAATCCATTCAAAGCCTTAAACACCCCAGTCAGATCACCTCACAGGTTCCTAGTCTCCAGACGCTGCAATTTGCAGAACTTAAGTCTTTCTTGGTAAGAGAATTCCTTTATTCTCCTCACCAGTATTGTTGCTCTTGTCTGTACTCGTTCCAGCAGCTCTATATCCTTTTTAAAATGAGTCCTCCAGACTTGTATGCAGTACTCAAGATGTGGCCTGACCATTAGCTTATACAATGGGATGACTTCCTTGTCTTTGCTAGCTCTGCTTTGCTCTGGAGTTACTGTTACTGATATGCAGTACTTTGATATGCCAACGTTAAACTTCAGTTGTCATGTCCCATCTGCCTAACTTTTCTAGATCCTACTGCAGTAGCATCCGTGATTGCGGTCATTAAGCACTCTGCCAACCTTTGTATCATCTGCAAACTTGGACATTAAGCCTGATATTCCTTCATCAATATCAGTATTTACTGACATTTTTAGTTAAAAACTAGTTTCTTCAAAATTTCAGTTAACAGAAACAACAAGAGCACTATAAGGTAACAGAGGGAAGGTTAATCTTTAGAACAAGACTTACCCATGGATCTTTGCGGTCGAAAATAATGGTCAGATCTAGCTCAGCCTACTGCTTTAACTGGTAATAACGGATTTCGGGTTTTTACTGTAACAGTTATAAAGCATCGCTTACGTGCTAATGTGATGAAATAAGGTTTTGTATAAATTCCTTCATATGACTTCACGTGGTTTTGTTTTTCTGTATACAGTGTATAATCTGGAAAAGTGCTCCCCATCTTATTTGCGTTTTAAAGTGTAAAATTATCCGTCCAATGTAATAAATCTGACTGTAATTAAATTTATGTTGTTATTAAATCCAAGTTATTTCGCAGTTGAATTATATTTACCAGCTCCAATAAACACAATAACATTGCAAATATATCTGGCAGTCAAAGGAAAACATACACGATGGACACAAAAATGTTATCTACTTCGGTAATAAAGAAAAACTACATAGCCTCTTTTTTTTTTTTTTTTTTCCTCCAATATACACTCATGAGCCAAAACTTTATTACCACCTGCCTCATAACACGTATTGGGCCCCTTTTGCCATGATAACCGCTTGCACCTGGCATGGCATCGACTCCGCGAGATCGCTGAAGGCGCTCTCAGGTATCCTAACCAACTGGACGCCCCGGAGCGAGGCACTGGCGAATGCTGCTTTCCACCGTATCCCACAAATGTTCGATGGGATTGAAGTCGGAGAAATTTGGCAGCCAGAGGAGCACATGAAATGCTTGGACATGATCCTCGAATCATTCCTGCACAAACGGACCTTTGTGACATGGGCGTTGTCTTGTTGAACGTGCCTAGTGCCATCTGGATACATGATCACATGTAGGGCAAAACGTGTTCCGAAATAACGCGAGCACGATCTGGCGGTGATAATGTGTTCAATGGGGATGAGGGAACCCAGTGATGTACATGAAAACATCCACCAAACCATGATACCACAGCAGCCGGCTTTTCCAACAGTGCAGTCTGCTTGCAGCGTCAGTCCATCGGTATGATGGAGCGAGAACCTTGATTCATTAGACTAGGGACGGTCCTTTCGAGTCCACTGTAAGCGGAGGTATCGAAGACAATCTGTAACATGAACAGATCGCTTACTCTGCAGGCCTCTCCGCAAGAGCGTCTGCTGTGTGGTGTGTTCGGAAGCGTTTGTGCGCCCTGGTTGCAGTAGAAGGGACTTGTTTTCAGAAAAAAGAAGGGATTGAATCTTTAACAGGACTCGAGTTCTGTGGGAGAGACCCTGTTTGGGACAGAATAAAAAATATGTATGGTTTTAATTATGTCGCTAAACGACCGGACACGAATCTTCAAATTAACACTACACTGCCCTACCATTAATATCTGGACACCCCTCCACGGGTTGTGAAACAGGTCCCATGCATGCAAAATGATTAACAGACTTTCAACATGGAATGATAGCAGTACGCCATATAAGCAAGCGTTCTGTACGAGACATCGCAGTCACTCTGGGGATCCTTAGGTCAACAGTTAGTGACGTATATGCAAATGGAGAGAAATGGGACTGAATCTGCCAAAAAAACAACCTGGTAAACACCAAAAACTAACAGAATGGGACAAGGGAATTCTGCGCCAAATCATAATTCCCCTTTGTCTCAAGTCACACAAATCAAATCATTCAAATTATTATTATATTAGGATTACCCGTAATTGATTACATAAACCCGTATTTGTGTCTGTAAATTGCGTGTTTTCTCTGGTCAATTTGCCTCTTTTGATGGACGAAGACACCCCAGTTTCTGGGATGGAAAACCTTGCCATCTACGCCTGAGACCGACTAACTCAGCCACAGAGTGAAAAAAGCCCACTAAAGTTCCTCGCGTCATCGACGAGATTCCAACCCGGGCCTTTTCCACTCGATGTGGGGAGGACGGTGACGATACCGCTGTACTTCCCGCGCAGACTGAAGTCACACAAACCCTCTGTGAGAGTATTGGGACTAATTTCAGCACTAGTACAATACGAAGGACACTCCATGATATGGGTTACAATGGTCGTGTAACTGTTCACAAGCCATTGATCTCAACAAATGCTAGACTCCGATTAACATGGTGTAAGGGGCACAAATCCTGGAGCAGTGCAAAACAGTCCTATGGACAGACGAGTCGAGGTTCGTACTCTACCAGTCTGATGGCCGTTCCTGGGTGTGGTGAATGCCAGGAGAACTGTTCCTTCCTGATCGTATCCTCCCAACAATGAAGTTTTGTGGAGGCAGTATCATGGTATAGGGCTCCTTTCGTGATTTGGCTTGGGCACCATTAGTTATCGACAAAACCATGAATGCTGTGCAACACCAGGGCAACCTGGACAATTATGCACTTCTAACGTTATGGCAATATTTCGGGGAAGGCTTTCTTTGGGGTGGCCCAGAGTGCTGATCTGAGCCCTATGGAGCAACTTTGGGATGTATTGGATAGTCGGGTACGTGCACGTCGAGATCACCCTGGTGGCTGCGTGCCAAACTGGTGGCCTGGTTAAAGGCCGAGTGGAGGTTCATATCACCTGACATTTATAAAAAGCTGGTTAAGAGTATGCCGCGAAGATTGAAAGCACAATAAAAGCTCTTTTTTTTTTTTTTTTGTCTAAAGGCAGGTGTCCAGATATTAATGGTAGGGCAGTGTATATATCAAATGTGGCGTAACTATAAATAACAATAAATTTATTATTATTTTTTTAACAATATTAGACAATTCCTGGTTGACATTTGCGTTTCGTATACATGCACTCTAATGAGTGGGCTGCGTCTATTTTTGATCTTCAGCCTTTAATTTGGGTGTGGTCTCTGAATGTGTCCTAATACGTAAATTGTGTTGTTGGTACAATGAAAACGAAAACTAAAAAAAGGTAACGACATTTTTCAAAAGTAACTGATATTTTCATCATTTAGAAAGCAGACATTTATGAACTTTCTTTCTTTAAAAAATAAAATCTTTCGATAGAAACTAATTGCTGATCAATAATTCTTTACTATCGAAATAGTCATTAAATGGAACACTGTCCAAATAATGTGAAAATTGTCGGCACACTTTCCTTAGCCATTTTATTATGTTTATCTTATCCATTTTACGAGTTCTTGATCTGCATTGTTTATTGTGTTTATAGGTGGGACTGATCCTGGGGTACAGTGCCTGAGTAGAAGAATCTAGAAGTTTGGTCCATGAAATTTTCCTTTCACAGACTGAGAGGGGAGGCTTTTATTGAAATTTGGATCATTTTTCAAATGGGAGTTTGAGTATGTTGTACCCGCTTCGCAACTCTCAACCCCAAGGACCGGCCCTGTTAGATAACATGCATAGGCTATTTTTTCTTTCTAAATATTTTCTTGTTAAGTACCAGAACAATTAGGTCCATGAAGCATTAATATATCGCTAAAACATTTTCTAAATGTACATATTACAGGGCGCCTTATCCACTGTCCTGCCACAGAGGTTGTTGTAGGGTGTTAGGAGCATCAGCGACTAAGGCCTTTGCTCTGTGTTTATTGTCTGTAAATTGCGTGTTCTGTACTCGATTTTCTGTTTGCAGGACGAAAAACCATGATACCTTCGTCTGAGACCGACTAACTCAGCCAGGTTGTGAAAATCCCCCTAAAATTCCTCAAGTCATCGACGGGGGGGGGAGATCCTACCACCTGTGCTATTCACGAGGGCCCACAGGGGCTGAATACACGAAAACAGTAATTTTCTGATTTACGAACAGAAATATTTCATGTATTTCGGTTTGTAATAGAGATCCTCTCCAAACATATTGTTTTCAAACCTCCTTTTATTCACCTTAGCAAATTTAAATTTTCGTTTTAGTCGAAAGAAGTTGTCAAACTAGACTGTGCCCTTCGAACATCCAATGTAAGTAATCAATATAATTTGTAACGCCATCTTTCGTTTATAACTGACATTAATTACAAGGTGTAGCTATCAGAGGTGGACTGGGTCAAAAATTCTTACCGGGGAATACAAATAGAATGTATCGGAGGTTATAGTGTAATATTGAAAATCACACTGGCCTCCAGCCCACCGGGGTGACCCTTATGGCCAGTATAACGAAACTGCGCGCGCAGCCACTGCACACCAAGCGCAACCTATGAAACAAAGGCACAGCTGCTGACTTTGACTCTTTGCCTAGTTTTCTGCCCAATCTTCTTCAAAGTGACCTAGATAGACTTCAGGGATGGTCAGAAAAATGGTAGCTATGCTTTAATCCAGCCAAGTGTAAGGTATTACGCCTAGGGAACAGTAACCCCAAAATAACTTATACACTTGGTGTAGTTGAACTAAAGCCAGTTCAACCGAAATCCTTTTCCTCCAATATTGGAGGAAAGGGACTTGGGTGTTATGATACGGTAAGACATGAAGTTCTCCTAGCATTGTAGACAGATTGCAAGGAAGGGCCATGGTGTCCTATCGATGATTTATCGAACATTGGCTAGTAGGGATAAGGACGTCATAATTCCATTATATAAGGCTATTGTTAGACCATACCTGGAATACTGTGTTCAAGTATGGAGACCGCACCTAAATAAAGACATTGAGTTTCTTGAAAGGGTCCAAAGATGGTAACTCGCCTGATGAGATCGGCAAAAGGGCGTCCATATGAGGATGCACAGCTTGGAAACTAGGCACCTTAGAGGAGACTTCATTGAGGTGTTTAAGGCTCTCAGAGGCATAAGTAGAATGAACGAGGGCGAAATTTTCACCGTTATAAATGATTGTAGAACTAGGAGCCATAATTTCAAGTTATGTGGGAAGATGTTTAGATTGGATTGCAGAAAGTTTTATTTTAGCCAGCGAGTTATAAATTATTGGAATAACTTACCTACATGGGTAGTAGAGGCTGACAGTTTGGGGAAATTAAAAGGTCAGCTGGATAATTACATACAGGAGGAATGTTGCATTGTACATTGCATTTAACCCCGGTATGTAATTACATACCGGGATTAAATGCAACGTACTTACTAACGGGCCATGGCCCATTCAAAGCAAAATTGAACATGCTGGGTATAACGGAGGAGCTAACTTGCACCTGTGGTGAACCTGAAACATGGCATCATATAATGCACGACTGTGAGTGCTATGAGGAACACAGAAGCCTGCTAATAACTAAAATACAGTACATACCAAAAAATAAAGAACACCATCTCTTGGACACAGAAGACGACTACGCGGCTTTCAGCCAATTTGCACGAGAAGTCTTCGACCGAAGAAGAACGGAAATTGCCATCCACAATGAATGAAAGTAAATTACATGCTCGAAGAAAATCGACCACCCCACAAGACTGCAAAGAGTTAGAGGAAATCAAAATGAGCGTGGAAGAAGACAACTCCGACCAACGTGAGGTCACAAACGGGTCAAAGGACCCAACAGGACCCTACAAAGATCAAGAAAATAGCAAAGTGACAAGGAACCTGGTCGGACACAGCCACTGGAACTACCCGACGAAGATGAGTACAGGCAAACAAACCAAGTGACAAAAAGCCCGGACTGGACATAAATGCAGGAACTACTTGCATTACGCCATATGGCGGTATGAATAGGACACCCTAGTCCTATGCACCTTTAATTCCCAATCCCCAGGCAGGGGGGGAGACGGTTTCCTGTTTCCCCCTGCCACTCCCCGCTTCTGTACCTCTGGTGGGGCATGGGCCTGTCCCACTGCTTTTGGGGACACCTACTCTATTGTCCCCATACTTCTGGCTTTTCCCCCCAGTCTTTAGTCTCCCTCCCCTACTCTGTCTATACACCAGCGAACATCCCACACAATGTTAAAAAATTAAAATATGTCCAAATTGAAACCGCGCACGCAAAACTCTTTCGGCTTAAACCTTTTTCAGCGATTATTTTATTTTTTTATTTAAAAAAAAATTTTTTTTTTTTTTTTTTAAGGCCCTAGCCACTGAAATCTCAGGAAACTAGGTGGCAGGGCCTGCCAGAGTAAAATATCAACTACTGGGTACCTGGTATGCCTCCACGAGGCTAAGTGTGGACAACGTTGGGCCCCAGCAGGGGTCTAGCGGCTAAATGGCCAGAAGAACAACGAAACACAACACTAAACTTACAAAATTCATACACTTTTAAATCTCTGGCCTTTACAGTGAACTGTTACACCCACAATGAAAGCAACGCGGAGTTGGGGGAAACCACCGGTGCCGCTAGACACGAATACACTTTACACTTTACATACGGGAGGAGGGAAACGCATAGGTTGTCTATTTCCTTTTCTTTTATTAATTATTATTTTTTTTAATTTCGTTCTATTATGTTAATTTTTTTTTTTTTTTTTTGGCTGGTGCAGCCATTGCTAATACTAAGTCACGTTCCAACATGCTCATTCGATTTGCAGTTTTCATTACCTTGTGTTTTTGGAAGTTTGCCGGAAAAACTACAGACAAAAAAAAAAAGTATTGAACTACGAATCGACCTAAAATTTTTAACAAAATAGAACACACCAACTGAAAATAAAAAAAAGAAAAGACCAACTGAAAGTTATGAGTTGATACGTCAAGTTTATGGGAAAGATACTATGTCAAGAGCTCGGTATGTCTGAATGGCATAAAAGATTTTTAGAAGGAAGACAGAATATGGAAGACGATGAACGACCAGGCCGTCCGGTATCCATGAAAACTAATGAAAATTTGGACCGGGTAAGGACACTGATTAGAAGTGATTGTCGTTTAAGCATTACAATGGTTGTTGTTGTTGTAGGCGCATCGGCGACTAAGGCCATATTGCTCTATGTATACCGTCTGCAAGCGTGTGTTCTGAGGTCGATTTTCTGTTTTGCTGGATGGAAAACCCGAGTTTCCGGAAGCAAAAACCATGCTACCCACGCCTGAGACCGACTAACACAGCTACGTTGTGAAAAAGCCCCATACTTGAGTTCGAGTCCCGTGGGGACTCGAACTCAAGTCTTTTTCTCCCGGTGTGGGGAGGACGGCGATCCTAACTGTGCTACCCACGAGGGCTAGAATGGTTGATTAAGTACGCCGAAATGTGAAAATTTAGGCATGAGAAAAGTGTGTCAAGATGGTGCCAGAAATACTGAATGAAGATCAAAGAAAGAGAAAATTCCAAGTTTGTGATGATGTTTTGACAAAAATTGAACATTGAGACTTTCTGAGTACTGTAATTACTTGTGATGAAAGCTGGCTGTTCCAGTACGACCCAGATACTAAAAGACAATGCAATGGAAAGCAAAACAATCCCCTAGACAAAAAAAAAAAAAGAAAAAAAAAAAAGAAGAATTTCAAAATTAAAAATGAAACCATTCTTGTTTTCTTCGATATTAAATGAATTATTATGGCTGAATACGTTCCACCAAATCAGACTAATCAAATATACCACATTGAAGTTCTGGAAATGCTGCGTGAAAAAAATCGCATGAAGAGACCGGAGTTATGGGAGGATGGTTGCATGCTCCATCAAGACAATGCTCCAGCACACAACTCACTCTGTTCGCCAGTTTCTGTCCAAAAAAAAAAAAATCCCCGTGTGTGCACATGCATCCTACTCGCCAGACCTAGCCCATTGTGACTTTTTTTTTCTTCCCTAAACTGAAAAGTGTACTTAAGGACATGTGTTATTGTTAAGGCGGCTCCTGGAACTCGAGTTCAAATCCGTCTCATATTACTGTAGGTTTTAACAGACTCTATAAACTAGGGGCCAGACTTGGAGTGGTGTCATGTTTGTGTATTTTATGTATGTCGTGATGTGCTAGCCTCTTGGCTATCTAGAAGCAGCAATCGCCAGAAAGGCTGCTTCCAGATACTCGTCCACACCACGGGAAGATGGTCCAGTTCCAGTAGATGGGACGCCTTAGGTCTCAGTTTATGAGACAAAATGAAAAAAAACTTGCCAACTGTAACTATAATCCAGCATATCACTGCAGGCGTAAACCATTCAGCTACCCTTTTATCTAGGAGAAACGTCACTTTAGAAAGAAATAAATTTGTCACCATTCCCGCAGTTCCAATGTCCCATCTCGTTTGCCATAGGTTAATTATCTCCTTTATAAACCGCTTCTTTTCCCTTTTAATATCCCTGAGTATCAATTGTAATGTTATGAAACGTAGCGGGAATCTTCTTCTTAATCCGATAACATAGTCCTCGGTATATCAGGAACAAGTCCAAAGGAACAGTACCAACACCTGAATTGCTGAAGTAGATACGGTCCTACACACTCTCAACACTCTGAGAAGCATTGATCTTTGTATAGAATTGAGTTTTGCTTGGAACCTCGCCAACACAGCGCGATGAAACCAGCGCCTGCTGCATATGTTGTTATGGGAAGAAATACTGCCTTATAATACAGTATAATGAAATGATAATTATGAGGCCGCCCCCTTCCGATAATAATTTGATGATATTTAATTAATATTCGATAATATTTAATTCACGAAGGACCACTTAATAATAATAATAATAATTAAGACCCATGGAATGAGCGCATCAGGAAATCCAGTTGACCAAAACTACCAGCTGAAGACCGGTGAAGAGATTGAAGCCATGGCAGAGGGAGAGACCTACAAATGTCTGAGGATAATGCAGGCTCAGCAGCTAGAACACAAGGAGATCAAGACTGCCTCACTGAGAAATACCATCAAAGACTGCTGAAATCAAAGCTGGATGGCGGAAACATAGTCAGAGCCATATATACAACCGCATATCCCCGGAGCAATATGGTCTTAGTTGCTAATGCTCCAAAAAACCAAATAACAAACAACAGTTGTACTTATCGGACCCAGTAGCAACATACTCCTTTGGGATCATAGATTGGACCAACGCTGAGCTGGAAGAATTATGAGACCGGCCATGATAATGATGACCACGAGCCATCAATACCACCCAAAATCGGCCATCGAGAGACTGACCATAGTACAGAAAGATGGCGGGAGGGAGGGGTTTGACAGATCTCGTCAAACAACAGAAGGTGACTAAGAACCTGAGGGATTACTTCCAGGAAACCACAAGGACAATCAACCAAGCCATGAAAAATATAGATAAACGGTACTCACCGCTCAAACTAAACAAGGGGACATCATGCACACAGACAGAAAAAACAAAGAGAAAGATGGGTGAAGAAAGCAATCCATGGCAGACATAGACTCTACAATGACCTCCATCAAGACTACATAGATAAGATAGTGTCAAACGCACGGCTCAGGAGCGGGATGCACTTCCTTGAGACCGAAGGCTTTATGCTCGTTATCCAAGACTAAGTAATCAGCACAAGAAACTACAGGAAAAAACATTGTCAAGGATCCGGGAGTGACAGATGACGTGTCGACGATGCCACTTGCCCCCAGAAATAATCCAGCATATCACTGCAAGATGTGGGGTTATGTCGATCAGGGAGGTAGTGTTTTCCTTCTTGTCGATGAGAGATATGTCCAGTCCGGTCTTATGGTGTGGTCCCAATGCAGCTTGTGAATAAAGATCTCTAGTACGGCCTGAAGTTCGTATTTATAAAAATGGCATAGCTTCTTTGATGAACTGGATACTAATTTTGGAGGGTTGTGATAAGTATGCTTTTTTTCTAATCAGTGAATCGCTTAGCTATGAGCATGTTCCTTTATCTCTCTATCTACAAGACTAATATATTTCATAAATACTGTATTTGGAAAATTCTAATTTAAATACACATAGAAATATCCTTATCGTTAGGCCACAGCATCAAGTACTTGCTAACTTGCCAACAGCTCTTGTATTTATTTCTTTTCTTTTTTTTTTTTCACATTGGAGAGATACGAATATTGTCAACACCACGATAGGTCAGTTACAACAGTGAATTACTCTCGAGATAATAGGACCTTTAAGCATTGCTGACAGCACCTTGTTTATTGTCAATACTGATAAAGCAGGTAAGTTACCTACATCTTCACCTTTTCGAGTAATATCGAGATGTAGATAATTTTTTTTTTTTTTCTATTACTGTATTTGTAAGATGAACGATGAGAAGCATCAACTAATCAAAAAAAATTATATTTACAGCACTGTATGCCTGATAGCTTGTTGTGGGACCAATTAGTTGTTGTCATGCATCTACAAGTTGTTCACAAGGGTCATTACTAACAGATTAGAAAGAATACTTGATGAGAATCAACCGAAACAGCAAGCTAGCTTTGGGACGGTATTTTCGACTATGGATCACCTTCATGTAATATCGCAGCTAATAGAGAAAGTAGATGAATATACACCCAGCGGACAGAATTCAGAAGATATCCGATTCCTGGGCAGCGCGACGCTGTCACCCTCTCGCTAGTGGACGAACCTACCACTTGACAGGTATATAGGTACACTGCATTACTGCATTCACGTAGACGTTAATTCGATGTCAATAGGGATAGTGAGTTAACCGACTTTGAAAGAGGAATGATAGTGGGTACTCGATGCATGGGTCACGCTATCGCGGAGTTGGTACAGAAATTGCACTATCACCATTCGACAGTATCAACATTGTATCGGGAATACTCCATTTCCGGAATAACATCTCATCGTGGGCGAAGAAATGTGGTGGATGAACGTGGCCGTCGACGTCTACCTCGTATTGTTTCAGCCAACCGTAGAGCGAAAGTGGCACAAACACCGCCGACTTCAACGAGGGAGGAGCCATAAACCTCTCCACCAAGACCATCAGGCAATCATTAGCCGCAATAGGTTATGGGAGCCGCCAACCCACCAGAGTCTCATTACTAACACAACGACACAGGACTCTACGCCTCAACTGGGCGAAAGAACATCGGCACTGGACCTTGGATGATTGGAGACGGGTTTCCTGGTCCGATGAGTCCCGTTTCCAGTTATTTTGAGAGGATGGGAGGGTGCGTATCTGCCGGAAACCGCACGACGCTATGCACCCATCATGTCAACAAGGAACTGTTCAGGCAGGTGGACGGCCGGTAATGGTTTGGGGCGTGTCCAACTAGCACACGTTGAGACCTCTGGTACGTCTATACGCATCTCTCAAAGGTCCAGGTTACGTGTCCATCTTTGCAGATCATCTGCATCCCTTCACGGTTATTGTGCACCTAGAGAGCAATGGACTCTTTCAGCAGGACAGTGCGCCTTCCCACACAGCCGTGGTGACTAGAACATGGTTCGAAGAGCATTCCGCAGATTTTACCACCATGTAATGGGCTCCTCGTTCACCGAAAATGAACCCTATGGATCATTTTTGGAATGCTGTGGAAAGGTCCGTTAGAGCTTTGGATCCTCCACCCAGGAATGCGACGGGATTATGGGCAGCGGTGCAGCAAGCGTGGATGAAAATACTTGTGGAACGCTTTCGTGAACTAGTGTACTCAATGCCTCGCCGTGTGACTGCTCTCATCCGGGCGAAAGGTGGGCCCACCCATTACTAGGTAGGTATCTCATGATTTCTCTCCACTCAGTGTATAACACCATTATTCCTGGCATTTGTGGATTATGAAAAGGCATTTGACTCCATGCAGCATAAGGCAATGTTTCGGGCACTGGAAAGACAAGGCATAGACACCTCATACATTATGATTTTGAAGAAAATCATAATGTTTACTGCTGCCCTTGAGGATGCTTTCAGAAGATAAATAAAATAAATTAGACTGTTTGCAGAAAGGAGTCAATGTGAATGGAGAGAACCGAAACCATTTACGATTTGCAGTTGACACTGTGATGATAAGCCACGATCCCAAAGAATTGGAGGAGAATCCTAATCTTTTATGCAGAGTTAGTAAGGATTTCGGACTAAAGATGAATATGGTTAGAACAAAAGTAATGGTGAACAGGTATGCTACAGAAAGCGATATAATCACTGAAGGAGCAGTAATTGAAACGGTGTATTCATATACTTACCTGGGACAAGTCGTTAGCTGTAATAATGATAAATGGATGGAAGTCAAGAAAAGAATAAATTTCGGATGGATATCATTCGGGAAATATAGTCTCACACTGAGAAGCAATATCCCAATTTGTGTGAAACGTAAAATAATGAACCAATGTATACTCTGCACCATGACTTATGGAAGTGAAACTTGGGCACTCACCAAAAGAATTGAAGAGAAGCTGAAAACTACACAATGAAGAATGGAACGAATTATTTTAGGAATCAGACCGTTGGATAAGAAGAGAAACATGGATTATACACCAAACACAAATAAAGGACATCCTTATCAAAACTAAAGAACTGAAATGGACTTGGGCAGGGCATATAGCTCGAAGACATGATGACAGATGGACTAAGAAAATAACAGAATGATACCCAAGAGGGGCTAAAAGAAAATCTGGAAGATAACGGAGATAGACAGATGAAATTCATGAGTTTGTGGGTAGTAGATGGATGACTATTGCACAAAATATAAGGAACTGGAAAGTTGCTGGAGAGGCCTTCATCCCGCAGTAGATTGAAAACAGAACGATTTGTATTCGAGGAAAAACTGCTTTCCAGAGCCATTAAAGCCCTTAACATATGGGGGAGGGGGTTCTTCTCACACACGGCCTTCATCAACGCTTGTCCTACAAAACGATAAACTTGTTAATTTTGATAGATTTCTTCCAGCGCGATATCTGGAGCCTATTAGAACCTACAGTACTTAGAATTCTGCAGCCGGACTACCTCTACGAGGACACAAAGGCCCTAAAAGAAACATTCATCGGTACCCCCGGTAACCACCTCTTAGTTCTTAACTGCAATTATTATATAGTCTCTGTTGTACCATTTGTGTGTACCACATACACAAAAGATTGGCACAGACACATAACTTCTGTTATTATGTGAGAATAAATTACAGTAGTTAACATCGTCTCGATCTAATTGAAGCGCTTAAGGCTAATGTAGAAACATCTACATTGAATTTATAATTTACTTCTTTAAGAATTAAAAAAAAAAATTTGTTTAAGTTTAAAAAAATACTGAAAATCGAACAACATGTAAATATTGTACCGTTATAGTAGCTGTAGTTGCAAACATAGTTTACATTTTAAAATAAAAAATAAAAAGAATAATTATTATTGAAATTATAAGCTTGATACACGTACCTATCGTTATGCATCCAGAGAATTCTTCAAATAACATCTTTTATAACGATATAATTGAAACAGTAAACGTAAGATTAATTTGTTGTTCTGTTACTTGCGTTTTGACACTAGAAAACAAAAATGGCTGCAGGAAACTTGATATCATGTGACATAAATATGACGTAACATCCTGAACTTCTGTGATAGTTTTAAAGCGCCTAACAGCTAATAAAAATTTTTATATTTTTTTAGTTACTAAGTTTTTCTTTTAGAAACAGAACTTAAAGAGCAGCAAATAAATAAATATAAAGAAAATAAATAAATACAAAGAAAATAAATAAATAAATATAAAGAAAATAAATAAATTAATAAAATTAAAATAAACGTTCAGACAATCAACAAATCGACTGGATATGGAAAATTTCGTTAAAAAAATGGCAAGGATTTAGAAGTTAATTACTTGCTGCAATTTTTATTTTAATGCAAGTTTTAATTCTCTAGTTGTTCATTTATTTTCTAGAATCGCGTAGTAGTGCTGGATATATTTGGTTTGGTTTATTTGTGAGATGATTTTTTGTAGGAAATTTATAAGAAACAAATATGGGTAGGCGCACTGGTTTTATTTCTCAACTGGAAAGACTCTGCTGAATGTCTACAGGTACATTCCAGATGTTAGTGGAAGATATAGTAAGTCACACATGTCAGTATATTTTTTCAACAATGGTAACGTGTCACTTACATCATCACCTTTGCCGATGACATAAAACTGTTTACTCCCATCAGCCCTGGTGACACTGCTGAATACATGATTGCCTTAATCCTTCAGAAAATCAGGAACCTTGAGGCCTTTCTCTCCGGTTTCGGACTTTACATCAATCCTGACAAGTCAAAACTGCTGACTTTCTCTCTCAAACGGACCCCAACAATAGTGCAGCCCATTATAAAAGGGTCTACGATTTCTGCAGTCCAACAACATACAGATCTGGGCATTATTTTTGATTAAAAGCTCTTCTTTCTATCGCACATAGACCACCTGCAAATAAAGTTCTGTCGACTCCGGTGTGTGATTAAACAACAACTTATGCACGTCCATGACTAGGCTGTTGGGTGCAGATATATTAAGACATGCATTTATCCGATCACACCATACTCTATGGCGCCGAAGTCTGGACTTCAACTGCTACGACCCATCTTAGACGGATTTTCGAGAAGGAATTCTGGCTGCTGAAGTGGGCCATATGGAAATTTCGGCTTCCCCCTACACCAAGGACCACCCAGATGGAGGCAGCTCTCAACATCAGACGTCCTGCTGCCATCATTTACGAGAGAAGATTCGTCTTTGCCATCAAAATGATGGTCGGCAATATTTCAGTACGAGATTTCTGGGCTAACTGCGGTGGGAGGACCTCAGTCCCAAGCCTTAGGGCTAATCCAATCCTTCACGCCATTCCAAACCGATTAAAGTTATCTGATCGGTTCTTACACGTGCAAATGCTGCAAGACATACACCCCTTGGACGCCGACCTCTACAAATTCGCAGTCGATAAGAAATATAGGCAGAAAGTACTCCGTCCATTTCCTTCCCAGGACCACGTCAGAAGACACTAAAACCTGCTGTTGAGGATCCATTCATCGCTGCCATGGATCCATCACTCCAGTGTTCAAACCTTTCTGGAGTCATAATGCTATTTTTATTTTATTTTATTTTATTTTATTTTTTATTTATTATTATTTTTTTCATCTTTGTTTATTATGTTGTGTAATTTCTTTTATGTAAATCCCTAGCTTGTAGCCGTGAAGGGAGTTGTATACAGCATCATCATCATCACTGTCCTAATACCTACTTGTACCTGCGCTTCCTGAGCATTAAGCTCATCCGCGCTTTATTCCTCTATCCTATCAATTTTAGTCTTTTGATCCTTAATCATATCCTCCGTATGATAAATCAAACATTGAGGATATGTTACCACCCTGTCCCGAAGAGGCGGATATCGACTATCTAGAACTCAATTAAACTTTAAACTTCAAAGGCAAACTTCTATAAATTGTGATTCTTGTTCCAGCCAAATTAAAACTGTAAACATTTAACATTCATCAATATATTTTTGTATTTTATACTTTTTACAACATTTTCTTTTATACAACTATAAACTCTAAAATCAATATAAAACTCTAAACAATAAAATTCATCAATATATTTTTGTATTTTATACTTTTTTTTCTTCAACATTTCCTTTTTATACAACTATAAACTATAAGATCAATAAATTCCAATTCCAACTAAATCTCAACTCCATGAAAATCTAATCCTGTTTACTTCTCTAGGGAACTCAGCAAAAGATTCATTCCATTCTCTATTCTTAAACAAGTCACTCCAGGTGTATGAGTCAGAGCCAATCTGCCTAATTAACATATTCCTTGGTATATTATATCTTACACACTGACGCAAAATATGCTCTGTATCCTCTACCATCCCACAAATACACATTGGATTTTCTTCTACACCAAGCTCTACCAGTCTTTTCTTTAACCCATGTCCAGTTATTAACATTGTTTGGAACATTCCTAGACCAGACCAAAATGAAATCTCTTTCACAGTTTTCACCCCATTCAGAAAGGCAAAGGTAACACCCCCCTTAGCAGAACCGTTCCATCTTTCCTGCCATATACAATCTATATCTTGCTGCAACCTTTTCTTTTCTACTTTCAAATCGTGTCTTCCATACTCTCTTCCCTCTTCTCTACAAGATTTTATTCCCATAAGTTCTATTCTCTTATTATTCTTAATCGCATATTCCATTGTCCTTTTAAGTATAATCAGATCCACTGGTTCCTTTCCTGCAATAACTTGCAGGAAAGGAACCAGTTCTGCAAGACCGCGTCACCGCCAGAAGGGCAAATCTCTGTGCTGAAATAAGACTTCTTTTAACCTGGCTATTAGTCACTCTATGACCCCAAGCCTCAAATGCATATGTCACAATCGGTAGAAATATACATTTATAGAGGAGGTTTAAGGACTTACCTTTCACTCCCCATTCTACCCTTGTGACTTTCCTAATGTTTAAATAAATTATCCTCACTTTATCTCTTAATTTCTGCACGTGAGGCAAAAAGGACATCCTTTCATCCACATAAACTCCTAGGTACTTGACCAAGGAAGCATATGCTATCGTCCTACCAAATATTTTTGCAGTTGGCCTTCTTCTTTCACTGAGCTTCCCTTTGAGCAGAACCATGAGTTTTTTCCATTGATATCTCCATTTTATGGACCCCAGCCCATTTCTCCACTTGTCCCATAGCCCTCTTAATTCTCTCCTCCAATTCTTTTCTAGACTTTCCCACTGCCATTATTAACAAATCATTAGCATATGCTACCAGTTCACATCCTACCCACTCCTAAACCAGTAGCTCATCCAATACAATATTCCAACTAAAGGGACCTATGATTGAACCTTGTGGAGCACCTCTTGTTACTTCCTGAGTAACTTTCCCATATTTCGTTACAATTGTAACTTTCCTATCTTTAAAATAATCTTTTAAAACTCCATAGAACTGCCCAGTACACTTCATTTTTCTCCTTCTTGCTAGAAAATTCGGCCACCACATAAGACCAAATTCCCCCTTAAAGTCAATAAATATATCCAGGACATAATTTTCTCTTGTACATATGACACCATTTTAACCACAGCATCTTCAGTAGATTTGCCCCTCCGAAAGCCGAACTGCCTAGGGCTGCTCATTTCACTATTCTCGTAATATCCCTCCAATCTATTCATCAACACTCTTTCAAAAACCTTTGCGATAACTGGCAATAATGCCACTCGTCTATGTGATCCAGGATCCGTCCTCTCTTTTTCTCTATTCTTTAATAATATTCTAATGTATACCTCCTTCCAACAACTAGGAAAGATTTTTCTCATTTAAGCACACATTATATAACTCTACCAATTCCTTTCCAAATTTCAAACCAAACTTCTCTATCACTTCGGGTAGCAATCAATCTCTGCCTGGTGCTCTCTTTGTCTTAACTTTCTCCAATACTATCTTCAGTTCTTCCTCCGTAATTAAACTTTCAATTTCCTGCTCCCCCACATATTCATCATTTAATTTCCTGATTTGTCTTTGTTCTCTACTATCCAAACTTATTTGATCTATAGGAAACAATGAGGAGAGCAAACCACGCATGGAGGACTCCCAGTTCCTCGTACTCTGATTTTCTATTTTAATAGTATTATAAACTTGATCAACTTTCATTCTTTCAAATAATAATTTGTATGGTAATCCCCATACATTCTTATTCATTTCCTCTTTTACATAGTTTCGCCATGCTTCTCTCTTCTCTTTTTGAATTCTACCAACATATTCCCGTCTCATTTGTTGGTATTGTCTCTTTAAATCTTCCATTTGTTCACTTATTCCTCTTCTCCGTACCCTCTGGAAATTCCTCCTAGCTCTGTTCACTCTCCTCCTCATTTCCGCTAATATCCCATTCCACCAAGGAACAACCCTTTTTAATTGTGCTCCTCCTCATAGACCTGCAGCAACTTTCATATATAATACTAACTATTTTCTCAGCCCTTTCTCCAGCTAGGCTGGAGAAAGGGCTGCTATCTATTTCTTGTCTATTATCTCTAAGTCTTTTTGTAATCTCTTCTTCAAAAGACTGCCAGTTCGCAGAACTCGCTGCAAACCTCTTTTCAAACAATGTATTACATTCTACCCTCTCATCTCTTATCTCGAAACTGATACATCTATGATCGCTGGTAGTCCAGTCCTCCCTAACCCTCCAACACCATATCTTATTCCACAAGGCTTCTGTAGTTAATATTAAATCTATATTAGATTCTTCTTATATAGTACTGAAGGTAGAGGGCTGGCCCAGCTAATTTACAATATTAAGTCTCTGACTTATCAACATTTTCTCTAATATCAGTCTCGCGACTTCCCAAGTTGTTGAACTTGCATTTGAATCAATACCAATTTTATTTCCTTGTAATACATCTACCACTTTTTCAATATAGTTTAAATAAGTCTGCAGTTCATCACGGAACTGGGAGTACACACTTACCATATATACGCTACCAATCTCACTCAAGATCTCACCACAGACTCCATGAGTAAAACACAACTCATCAATTTGTGTTACCACACAGTCTACATTTCTCATTATGACAGCAGCGTGACTGTTTACTCCAGACTGCGCAATTTTATCAGTTATTTTATAAACTTTAACAAGGTTCCAACCACGTATGGTTCCTGAAGAAGGAGGACATCATAGTCTTTTTCGTCCATCCGATGACTCAACTGCAATGCAACATTATAGGATCTTTGCCCATTCACTTGCAGTACCTTTAGCTTTTTCATTTCTATTTCTCTCCTATCCATAATCTAATCTAGTCCTATATTGTTCATAATACTTCTTATATTCACTGCATTCCTTGCTTTTAATTGAATGGCAAAAATCCCTATTTTTTCGCTTACAATTAATACATATAGAACTTTCATTTTTCTTTTTACAATCTTTAAAAATGTGTCCCTCTTCTCCACAATGTCCACACGTGGTCTTCCCCTTACACTGATAAGCCACATGGCCACAAGATAAACATTTAAACATTTTGGAACGAGGACAATATCCTTCACCCGAAATGAAGTCCACTGGCTGTATACAATGAGTTGTATACAGCAATGTGCCTTCTGTATATAATAAAGAGTTCTTCTTCTTCTTCTTACACATTCTTCACCAGTTAATTTTTTCCTGCTGTTTTAGAACGCTAGAATAGGTTATTTTGGTTTTCTCAAAAGGAAGTGCAATAAAGAAAATTTATATATTTGATTTTGAGATAACTGAAAAATCTTTATCTTTAGGCCAAATTTTATCTTTTGGCCAAAAAGAACAATTAAATACTGCACTGGAAGCCAAGGATCATCACGGGTTCACGAAGGTAGTAAATACAGCGGATATTGAAAATAGCTAACGGACTCTGAGGGATTCTAATGCAGCGTTTCTTCAGTGGCCTTCATGGTCATTTTTTGCTTTTCCTTAACTATTCGTTCGTGTGTGTAAAAGCTGGTTAAAAATTCGACATAAATTCAAGTTAAATTCGAACTTAATTTTCAATTACTGTCGATCACCTGTATCATTATTATGTTGTATCCTCTTTAAAAAAACAGTCTGGATCCGTCCCTAGATGGATGAATTATTGAAACTATTCATACGCTAGAGCAGTGGTAATTTGCATCTAGTCATGCAAGTCAAAGTGATAAAATAGCAGATATGGGGCGTAGAAAAGATATCACGGAGTTTCAAAGGAGCATGATTCTGGGAGCTCGTACGTCGGATGATTCCATATTGGAAACAGCATGTCTTGTCGGTTGCTCACTGCGGTTAAGGTGTACAAAGAATGGTGTAGAACGGGTTTACCCAAGATGGACGTTCGTAGTAAGCGAAGCGGATTGTAGGGGCTCAATGGCACGTCACTGTGCAACACAAGACATCACAATAATATATGTGGAATGCAAGAACAATGTCCTAAATTACGATTCTCCGCACAATCAGATTTATGGGGTTCCACAGCAGATTATCCAAGAGACGCCATCTGTTCATCTCTGATCATCGTGGATTTTGGCACCACAGCTTTCGACGGCGAAAGCTGTGGTGCCAACAACACGTTGGTTGGCACCACACTGGACGACTGGAAACGAGTATGCTGCTCGGATGAGTACAAATACCTGGTACAACACTCTGATGGGTTTTTGTAAATTAATTGTTCTATTTTCCCGGAAGTTTCGGGAAGTTGTACAAATGTAAACCCCTGGCTTTTTGGCCGTGAAGGGCATTAAAGATTATCTCTCTCTCTCTCTCTCTCTCGCCTTCGTGCGTTGCACAAGAAACAAGAGTCCATGGACTCGTCGTGCACGGTGCTCACTATCCAGGCAGGTGGCGGGACGATATTAATATATCCAGGTTTGCCTGGATATATTAATATCCAGGCAAACGTGCCCCACTATCCAGATGGGGCACGTTTTGCTATTTTAACATGGACTAGGATCCCTGGTACGTATGGACCAACATTTCACTGGTGAGGTTGATCCTACCAACTGTGCTATCCGCGAGAGCGAAACGCGATTTTCCAAGACAATAATGCGCCATGTCTTCGGGTTTGCATCGTGCACAAGATGAGTGATATCTTGTGCTTGATATCTTTTTTTTTTTTTTTTTTTTGGCTGATGCTGCATAAGCTTGCTTTCTTGCATCGTTTGCCTCTACTAATGCTAATTATATTACTCATCTTGATTGGCCTCCAAATTCGCCTGACCTGAATCCAATCCTGACATGTGGGATGTTTTTGAACGAAAAGTGAGGCGTATGCACACGCAATCGTCACCCATTCCGATACCGTGGGTAGCCTTGCAGGCAGCATGGCTGCAGATCCCAACGGACATGTTCAGACATCTAGTGGAGTCAATGCTTACGCGATTAGTGCAATAATCCTTGCGAACGGTGGCTCGAAACGGTATTGGGTTGATGGTCACAATTCGGTAACCACCCAGTGTATATGGTATACTGGCGCATCAGAGCCTTGGTTCGAGACAAATACTCCATGTCATACAGCTCAGCCAATAACGTGAAAAAAATTTCCGTTAGTACACAATCCGCTTTGATAACTTGTGAGATATATTAAAGCAACAACTAAAAGAACATCGAGATTCTCAATTTCTGTGAATGATTTGTACAACTAAAAGCCTGCTTCAGTGGACAGAAATCATGGGATACCTAGCCAATATCGGGTAGGCCCACCTTTTGCCCGGATAAGAGCAATCACACGCGAGACATTGAGTCCACTAGTTCACGAAAGAGTTCCACAGGTATATCCATCCATGCTTGCTGCACCACTGTCCATAAGTTCGAACGGTCATGTCCACAGCATCCCAAAGATGCTCCACAGGGTTACGTCCGGTGATCGGGGAGGCCATTCCATGCTGGTAAAATCTGCGGAATGCTCTTCGAACCATGTTCTAGTCACCACGGCTCTGTGGGGAAGCGCACTGTCCGGCTGGAACAGTCCATTGCCCTCTTGGTGCACGATGACCATGAAGGGATGCAGATAGTCTGAAAGGATGGGCACGTAACCTGGACCGTTCACAGATGCGTCTAGTCGTACCAGAAGTCCCTACGTGCCAGTTGAACACGCCCCCAGACCATTACCGACCGTCCACCTGCCTGAACAGTTCCTTGTTGACGTGACGAGTGCATAGCTTCATGAACTCTCCGGTTGGCTGAAACAATGCGAGGCAGATATCGAAGGCAACGTTCATCCACCACCTTTTTCCACCAACAGCGCTGTCCACGATGAGACGTTATTCCGGAAATGGCGTATTCTCGATACACTGTTGACACTGTCGAACGGGGAAAGTGCAATTTCTGTACCACTTCCACGATAGAATGATCCATGCATCGAGCACCCACTATCATCCCTCTTTCAAAGTCGGTTAACTCACGACGTTTATCCATACTGGCATCGAATTACCGTCTATGTGAATTCAGTGATACAGCGTACCTATATACCTACCAAGCAGTGGGTTCATCCACTATCAAGATGGGTGACAGCATCGAGTTGCCGAGGAACTAGGTATTCCATGAATTCTGTCCTTTCAGTGTACATATTGGAGTATAAAGTTCCTCTTAAACTATTAAAATTCTTAAAAAATAAGAAATAACTTTTTTCTTCTTACTTTTAAGAAGAAAAAAGTTTTGATTGCTTCAATTATTCGAAAAATATAAAATTTCCAGATAACGTGGTAAACGTCCACATTATCTGGCAATTATAATGCACTATCAAGCTCTCGTCAGACCAGTGATGCACTTCTCCTCTCAGGTGTATAATCTCAGCTACAACCGCTTGGAAAAAAATGCTAAGGAGCCCAAAACTAGTCAAACAACTTTCTGACAAAAGCAAAGTTGAATGGTACGTTTTACTCTATTATTCCTTTCGCATAATATGGGGAGAGAGAGAGAGAGAGAGAGAGAGAGAGAGAGAGAGAGAGAGAGAGAGAGAGAGAGAGAGAGAGAGAGGATATCATGTAGTGGTGACATCACCTTCCTTTCTAAGATAATACATTCAAAAAACTGATTCTCCTGACCTATTTAAATCCGTCACAGTACAGAATGTGCAGCTATGTGCCTTCCCTTCTGACACGCACAAAACTAATGACAAGCTCAGTGAACTGACAACGTCTATGATTCAAAAAAACCATGCTGGACGTTTCACTTCATTGAGGTTGTTTCAAAAAGTTCTGCAAAATGAGACTGTCAAATTCTGCTCTAAAAACTCTAAAACATTAATTAACCGATTAAAGCTTAATAATAACATGAATAATCTCTTGAAATAAGTCACTTATATTAAGTATATTTTTAGTCAAAACATGTATTGTCTTGGGTTCGGCCAAAACATGTATTGTTTTGCCGAAACTGGTTCTCCTAAGGAACCAACTCAAAAACTTAAAAAAAAAAACAACAGAAACCTTTTATTAGATTATGACAGTAAAACATTCGTTTAAGGTGTCTTAATAATGCATAAAGACCGGATAAACTTCGATAAACTTTGTAGGAAGTTTTCATTTGGTCAGGGTGTTATTATTACTGGAAAAAGTTACCTATATGGTGATTGAGGCTGACACCTTGGAGGAATCCAAGGTCAGCTGGATTGACACCTACATGAGGAAGGGATCAAATAAGCAGTTTATATTGTTCTATTATTTTTTGGCCAGTTCAACAAAAGCTTAGGACTTCCTTGAACCTTATAGCTAATACTAATATAAACTGTTGTTATGTTGTTATTGGGTTTTAGGAGCATTGGCCACTAAGGCCCTATTGCTCCGTGTATATTTTTTGTAAATTGCATGTGTTCTGAGGTCGATTTTCTATTTGCCTGACGAAAAACCCGAGTTAACGGGAGAAAAAATCCTGCTACCCTCGCCTGAGACCGATTAACTCTGCCACGTTGTTAAAAAGACCTATAAAAATCTCTCCCGTCATCGAGGGGATTCGAACTAAGGTCTTTTCCACCTGGTGTGGAGAGGACAGCGATCCTACGAACTGTGCTACCCACGAGGGCACTAATATAAGCATGACATCTATTTGTGTTGAGAATGGGACTGTTAATTAGTTATGAGGCGTGAACTTCCGTTCTTCTGTGACTTCAGCCATCTGACTAAAGCATCCCAGCAAACTCTATTGCACTGAGGGCTGGGGATGGTCATTCCCATACTCTCCCCTCTGATGTTCCACTAAGTGAGCTCTGTATCTCAGGAGGTAAGTAAGATTTTGTTGTTATGTCTCTAGCATCACCATTTATTAAATGAAAGATTGAACCAAATTGCTCCTAAAAAGGGCCAATATTCGAATTAAGCAACGCATCTCGATTCCTTACAGACAAAAGAGTTCGTTGTAGGAACACGTGGAAATTTGTGCTGCCATTGACAGCGATCTCAATCTACATTATTACACCACAACCTCTAAACGTGTATGTTGGCGAGATGTATGTGAAGTGGAATTTTTTTCCATCTACCCCAGATGGAGGTGCATCCAAAATAATCAGACTGAAGACCGTATCTTGATTATCAGCGAAGAGCACCATAGCCCAGTACCACTAGGTTTAGTCAGCACGCAGTAGATACCAATTCAAATCGACTGTTTTGTCTGTTGTTTCAAAAAAAAAAAAAAAATTCTTTAAAGTTGTAGGTTACGCGAGCGGAAGCTCATACTCCTGACGGCCTGAGGGCCATCCTTTGGGCAGGGGAGATGGGAAGGTTTTCCGTCCCCTCTTTTCTCCTGGTGGGGCTTGTCCCCACTGACCAGTTTAGGAAGTGGTGAGCTGTGAATATTTTAACAATGGGCTCGCACTTTTGCAGACTTTTTGATGTGAAACATCCTTTTGGAGGGGGGGTTAGTACCTACTGAGTAAATCTGATCGGTCACGGAAGTGGCGTCACCCGCGGCGTCTGCCAGAGTTGCATTAGTGCTAAATGGTTAAGAAATTCCAGATTTAAAAGTCGCTTAAACAATCCCAAATAAATTTCCTGTTTATACTCCAGGGTGACCATACCGTCAGAGGAGTTCACAAGGTAGAGAGAATACAAGAAACAGCACCGTATTCAGCAGTTAGGATGCTTGAACCCGAGTCACTCAAGGCACGTGTACTTATGCACTCGTGCGCCTGACCACTTGGCTACGGCGGCATCTGATCCAAACTGTTTGCACAATGCAGGATAATTCCCTTAATCCGCAATTACCATTCGCAAGCTACAAGCTGCTCTTCGCAGCCCGAACACATGACCAATCTTTGTAGTTTCCACATCAAGTTCTTTAGCAATCATCCTTAATTCGCCCTAGTTTTTTGGAGATTGGTAATACAGTTGTTTTTTTTTTAAATTATTGCCTGTATGCCATTATATTTTAGAACATTTTCTACGCAGTGAAAGGCTCGACAAAGTTTCATCTTCTTAAAGTTTATATAATATCTTAGTTTCCTAATCCCCCCCCCCTACGTTGGTACTGTCACTAGTTCTTTGAATACTGTGCAAAATATCGGAATCACTCAGATATTCAGCTACTGTGAACAGAAGAAATTTAGTGGAAGGCCTGGATCACTCACTTCTCCGAAAAACACGACTTTGTAAGGACCTGTCCTTACAACTGATATAAAAAAAAAAAAAAAGAATTTGAGGGTTATTGATATTGAAATATTATTAAGGAAAATTAATACAGACAACCAATTTGAAATATATATGGTCAAAAAACTAATAACTGAAAGTGTGTAGGATAGTTCAGATAAATCAAGGTTTACTTGTGCTCGTTTCTCCCTATTACCTTTAAGCAAGAGGAAGATTAACGTAGCAAAGGGGGGGAAGCGTTTCGAACACGCGATACAATAGGAAACACTGATGGAGCAGACCGTAGTTAATGAGCTCAGATCAGAGTTAACATTTCGCCCTAAAGAACAATGAGCTGAAACAAAAATAAATAAGATAGAGATGGAGCTCAGTAATGGAGGTATTCATGATATCTAAGTGCACACTTTAAAATTTCACGGGGGCAATTAACGACAGGTGTATCAAGGCCAATACAGGGCGTAGATGGGCAAACACAAAGACGATCTAGAAACTCCAAAATTACAGGAATTTCCAGTTGCCTTTCTAAAAAATTCTAGGAATTGCTGGAAACAAGTAGCCCTCTCTAAAAAGGATGGAAGACACGCCCACGGAAGAGTATAGGAGACGAATGGGAATCACGGGGGAAGGGATGTACTGGTTAGCGATTGGTCTGAACGAAAAAGCGCAGGAAATTTTGAAATTCAGAGTGAGGAGAAGGATAAGTTTTTTTGGAGTAGTCTCTGGAAGTGCGTAGAGGAAGACAGTCGTGTGAGAGTCTTTGGAAGTGCGTAGAGGAAGACAGTCGGGTGGCAGAGTCGTTGCTGAGTTTTGGGGAGATGGTTTAGTAATGGGAAGGAAATTTTCCTTGTGAGACATTTCGTAAGTCTAAAGTTGGGGAAAGAATGTGTCCATGTGGAAGAAAGAATATACGGCAGTAGCTAACGTATACAACAACAGTATGAAAAGCCGATGCAATTCATAGTGAGGGAAGAAGAGAGCCCAAGGAAAATTCTAGAGAACGCCGTAAGAAAAGGATCCATATTCAACTCAATGTGCCTATGAGAGAGCGCACCTCAAGTAAATTGATGCATTCCAAGGATGAACAACCGCCCGCCTCCTAGTCTACGCCGTTACGCTGATGGTTATGGCACCCCTGAATAGGAAAATCACTTGGAAACTGAGTAAGTGATAGTTCAGTAAGAAAAAAAAAACTTAAGTTAATAAAGGAAAGACTCTAGGAGAAATACCTAATCTATAAGAGAAAGTTAAATGTAATTGTAACCATGCCCACAGAACTGTAGTGAAATTAAGTGTAGGTCTTTAAGATAAAGGTTTATAAATGGGTAGAAAGGATACTTTGAGATAATAGTTAATTTTGAGGGAATGACTAAGTAGGTAACAAAGGATTGTAGTTGATTATGAAATTATAGCGAATTTGGATTTATAGAGAGTATAACACAAAGTGATAGTAACTGTTTTGAACGGATAAAACGCTGATAGAGTGCCCTGCTAGTTAAAGGATTATAGGATTAGATACGGGAAAACGGTTAATTACTATTGTTGATTATTAATGATGAACAGGTCTGTAGTTGAGGAAAGGATTTGCTAACTGAGATACATATATATGTATGTATACGTGGTGATTTTGGAAAGGGATATAAATATGTATATATATATATATATATATAGCTAATTAAAATTGTTTATTGCCATTATGGAAGCCACTTGTAAACCTACTAGGACAGTTGATTGGTCGGAAAACTCATGTAAGGATCATGAGATGTAATGACTCTTAGATCCGTTAGAACTCAAGGATGAGACACACGAAGAAAATAATGATATGTATATATATATGTATGAAAACTCTGTAGTTTGAATTACAAAGATATACACAGATAAAGCCTAACAGCCTAACAAAGCTACACATATTAAAGTTCACAGTCAATCGTAGCTATTGATTGGAAATGTATATATATTGTCAATAAAAATTATTATGTTTTGGTACTTAAAAGAGTCTGTCAGTCATTTTGAACTTCAGCCAATCCAGAGGAAAAAAAAAATATTGAGACTCCCTTAAAGTCTAGAATCTTCTGGGAGACAAACAAGTCAGGTGTAAAGTTGGAGGGGACTAAACGGGGGGCACAGTAGAGTACAGGGAATAATTAAATAAGCCCTTATAGCATTGTGGAACAGGTTGAAAAAAAAAAGAGGATATTTATAAAGGAAATTATTTAAATAAAGTAAATAACAATAAGTAATAAACATAAAAATAACCCCCCCACACACACAACTTCTTGTCGGGGTAAAGGGGAACCACAACACAGGTTGACCAGAGGCTATTATCCATGTCGGGTATCTTCTTAATCCTCTGACTGGCTATGGAAAGCATATGACTAGCGCAACTTCTCGGAATGTGGCTGCATAAGTTTTATGGACACCACTAACATTGTGGAACGGTAATCCCTTTCACCCTTAATTCGCGCTTTCTGATTACCTAATGGTCAGAGGTGAGAACAATGCATACAAAGTTGTCTCTCCTAATCTGTTCTTTACATGGAAATAAATGTAATTACCAAGGGGAATTTAAAAAAAATTCGTTATAAAGAAGATGGTTAAACAGAGGTCCGACTGTAATTAAATAAAAAATGAAGCAATTTTAAAATACATAACCGATCGATTGAGCCATTAAAATGCTGGGAATGGGGCCCCATTCACCCCACCGTAGTATCGGCTCTGGATACTCAATAATTGCATCCAGGATTTCATTTGTAAAATAAATGATTGTCTCAACAATGGGCTCGCAAATTTTCAAAAAAAATAACAAGGGGGCTCTCGCGAGACCATGTGAGCCCACTATAACTCACCACTGAGTTTGGGGTTGTTTTCCCTATCTTCCCCATGTTTCTACCTGTCCCCTCCTCCTTCAGACTCTACCCTTGCTATAACTTGTCATATTTTTTTACTTTATATATTTTTATTTTTTACTATTTTTTATTATTTTTAATTTTAAAAAATTTTGATTTTTTCTTTTTTTTTTAGTCCCTTGCCACTGAAATCTTCGGAAATTAGGTAGCAGGGTCAGTCAGAGTACTTAAGCGATCCCTCTACTGCCTGAACTGCCTCCTCGGAGCTAAGTGGGGACAACGGGGGTGCCACTAGGGGCCCAACGGCTAAATGGTCAGAAGAACAACATAATATGACACTACATAACCCTAACACACACACATTACACTTTTTAAACCTCTGGCCTTCACAGAGTACACAACGCAGAGATGAGGGGAAACCCCTGGGGCAGTTGAACACTTTACTTCTGAGGGTATTTTGTCCATAACTTTCGTGTGTCCTCTTATGGTTTGTCTGTTTTGTGTACAAAAAAAGATGGAGTTCTCGAATTTCGAGATTAAAAAAAAAGAAACTTTTCAACTCTTGCCAACCTTAATCCCAGACCAACAAATTCGGTCACGGTGTGAAAAATGTCTCTAAAAGTTACTCCCTTCTTGTCGAACTCAGGCCTTTTTCACATAGTGTGGGAGGATGGTGATTATAGCCATTTTGTTCACTTGTAAGTCCGCGAGGACATACAAGTGAACACAGACAGGTCATCGTACAAAATGATTCTTCATTAGCTTTCTATAGAAAACATGACTGCATACAAGCCCTCCTGTGAGTCTAGAAGACTTTAATGTGAATTGCTAACCTATGAAACCTCTATGATGCATTGCGCTATTCCAGAAAATATTCTGTGGAGAGATGATACAAGAAGACCTTGAACAGATCTTTGAAAGATAGTTGCATGCTTGAATACTTCGGAAATATTTTTACTGTCTGCTTAGAACCTTTAAACCGCATTTAACTACGTGGACAGGCTTGACTTTGTCCCAGTTCCATTCTCTCTCTCTCTCTCTCTCTCTCTCTTGCTGTCCGCGTCAAAGAATCATCCGAACAGTGTCTGTATGACATTTTTACAATGATAGCCGTCTTCAAATCAATAGTGCGATCGATAAACGTGAAATACAAAGGTTCCAAAAATAGGTACTTTTTATTCTGGTTACGCTATTTGCACGTTTTAAAAGATTGTGGTTGAATTTGTTTACGTGATCATACTGAAATTGTTTTGTTTCATAAATGTAGAATTATTTGGTTCTATCTTTATTTGTAAACTGTTTCGCGTTTTCGTATTGGTTCCTTAGAAACAAGAAACTTTTCTTGTTTACGCCTAGTCTAATTTTAAACTGGAAGTGTCTTTGCACGGTTTACTACTTCTAATTAACCACTAATGATTATCAAACCATACTATTTAACCTCTGGGGTAATTAACCATTACAACTTTCAAAATTAATTTCGTGTGATTTACTGTTCATGGACCACTGCAGCAATATTTCGATGCATAATAGGATTATATTTGGATGAATAATAGGATTATATCACAAGTTTAGAATTATACAGATTTGGTTCTGGAAATTGGAGAGCGAATTCAGTCTACTGCCTATTGAGATATGGTGTTCTGTCTAGTTACCATATCTCAATCAAATTGGGAAGTTATGGGATGAGGTGTACGAACTCTTCAGAGTAGAGATACACAATCATCTAGTGTGCAACAACTATGGGAAGGACATGAATTAACATGCACCAGCATCCTCGTGGCACCTCGTTGAATACATGCCATAATGAATAATGGCTATTCTGAGAACTAGAGAGAAGCAATTCTCGCTATTCGGACGTGTACTTAATAAAGTGGCCACTCAGTGTATAATGTACTCGTGGTTAGTGAAATACACTGGTGTGCAAAATTTAAGAACCATTCAGGTTTTCACCTGTAGCTTCTCATAGGAGTGTCCTGAATATGGGAAAAGCATACCAAAGGAACCTCGTGAAGTACAGAAACGATGAAGGAAACATCACCGACACAACAACGGAAACAAAACGGTACAGAGGGACTTTATTGAAAAATGGCAACGTAGCACTGGCTGCTAGGATACAGATGCATCACTGCCAAAGATGGAACAAAGGAAAGAGGTGGTCCTCAGTAGGAGATATGGCCATCCCTAATGTCGATGCAGGCTTTGCACCACCTGTCCATACTTAGAACAATGTTGTTGACAAGTTCTTGCTTACCGCAAGTCCATTCCTCTGTCAGCGCCATCTTCAGCTGGTGAACATTTTCTGGGGGGTGTGGACATGCTGCTAGGTGTCTCCCCAGAGCGTCCCATATGTGTTCGAAGGGATTTAGATCGATGGAACGGGCAGGCCAATCCATATGAACAATGTCCTCACTTTCCAAAACCATATCAACAGCTACAGTGCGATGGGGTGTGGCGTTATCATCCATAAACACGAACTCGGGGCCTATGGCACCTCGGAAGAGACGCACATGGGGAAGGATTACCTCAGTACAGTAGCGAGCACTGGTTACATTACCGCCTTCCAGTATATGGAGTGTGTACGCAGTAGTGAGCTATAGTGGGCTCACGAGAGCCCATTGTTGAGACGATCATTTATTTTACAAATGAAATCCTAAATGCGCAATTATTGAGTATCCAGAGCCGAAACCACGGTGGAACGAATGGGGCCCCATTTCCAGCATTTTAATGGCGCAATCGATCGGTTATGTATTTTAAAATTGCTTTATTTTTGATTTAATTACAGTCGGACCTGTGTTTAACCAACTTCTTTATAACGAATTTTTTTAAAATTCCCCTTGGTAATTATATTTATTTCCATGTAACGAACAGATTAGGAGAGACAACTTTGTATGCATTGTTCTTACCGCTTTAGGTAATTAGAAAGCGCGAATTAAGGGTGAAAGGGATTACCGTTTCACAACGTTAGTGGTGTCCATAAAACTTATGCAGCCACATTCCGAGAAGTCGCGCTAGTCATATGCTTTCCATTGCCAGTCAGAGGATTAAGAAGATACCCGACATGGATAATAGCGTCTGGTCAACCTGTGTTGTGGTTCCCCTTTACTCCGACAAGAAGTCATATGTTTTTCGGAGAAGTGAGTGATTGCTTCAATTTGATCCGGATCGTTATGTCAATATTAATAAAGAAGTAAATTTCATATGGTAATTTTTAAAAGAAAATTTTCTTGAATATTTGTGCAATATTTTTTTCATGTAATCTGTGATTTTTGTGTACCTTTTCTAGAACAGTTTGTTTTTTATGTAATATTTGTTTTTATATTCTAGAATGTTTTGTGATAATTAGTTATTTGTAATATGGGTGCAGTTCTGTTCTCTGTTGAGTCCCGTTTTAGCCTACAAACAGATTCTAGATGTTATTTCATCTGGAGACAATGAGAAGTGCGGTACCATTCCTCCACCATCAGAGAAAGGGACATCGGAGGCGGTGTTTTCAAAATGGTTTCAAAATTATTTTTTAATAATTTTCAGCGATATTCATAAGAATGGAATTTCGGTGAAATGAAATGATTCACGCACTCCATCGAAGTTCATTGTAATTGGACTTTACTGTATTACAACAAAAATATTCTCTGTGTTGGGTATTTTTCAATATAGTCACCAAAGCAATTCAAACAATGTCCGAACGCAATAGACAGGAGCGAATTGGACCACAGAGATACCAGGAAATTTCCCAGTTGATTCCCTGTGGTATGTTGCTTCCTTCCAAACAATTCTTTGGGATTTCTTAGTGGATTATGAATTCATAATCCATTAATTGAGGAGTGGGGTGTTTTGGACTTGCGAGGACACAAAAATTAAGGTGTCAGTATACCATGTCTATAACTAGTATGGGTATTAATATTAGTATTGACAAGGTGATGTAAGGAAACAAAGCTTATAAATAGCATTAGCCAAAAAAAAAAAATTATATCCCCCATTCCTTCCATTAATTTCTTCAAATGTTCCTTAAATCCAAAAATCAATTTTGCAGCATTCATTTTCCAATTTAAATTTATGCCCCTTGTGTTTTTCATCCGTGAAAGAATAAAGAGTAATTTAGTTTACTTAATCTTTTGAAAGCCTTGTGCAATTCAATTCGGTTTAGGTCGACCACACAGATGCCTGATGTTTTCTGATTCCATTTCCAATTGAGATTCCCAGGAAAGACTGAGGTTTTGCAATTCAAGTCTTTCCTTGTAATACTCCCTTTATACTCCATATACCTTGTCCCTTTATACCTTGTCGCTTTTCTCTATACCTTTTCCAACAGATCCTCATCCTTCCTAAAATAAGGTTTCCAGACCTATATGTAGCATTCCAGATTTGGCTCGACTATTGCCTTATACAATGTGATAATCAACTGTCCCTGCTGGAAAAGTTCCCGTATATCATTGACAGGACAACATGGGGTGCACTGCTCAGAGAATTTTGTTGAATTGTACATTATCCCTCTGGGATCACTACTACCCAATAGCGGTACTGTTAAATCATTGTTAAAACTGAATTTCCATTTACCAGCTGAGTTTATCTAGAACCTCTGTAAGTTCAACACCCTAATCATTAACCACTGTGCTGTGCTCGTCTTTGTGTCATCTGCAAACTTACACATCAAACTTCAAGTACCCACATTAATATCATTAATAAATATTAAAAACTTCAAAGGGCCCAACAAATTTTCACATCATATACTTGGATTTCAGAAAAGACGTTGATACTCTACCACATGTGCGATTAGATAAAGTGGCTGCTGTCCGATATACATTAGCCCTGTAACTGAAACCTTTTTTGAAGGGACAGAAGCCTCCCATGTAATAGTGTAACTAGGGTGAGGCAGGTGGGGCACGTGCCCTGGGTGCCAAATCTGGGGGACGCTTTTTTATTTTTAAAAAATGCAAAAATTCAAAAAGAACAGTTTTCAAGGGGCGCCATTTTTTTATTTGCCTTGGGCGCCATCAACCCTAGTTACGCTACTACTCCCATGGAATCTCTCCTAATCTCATTTACTCAACTGTTTTGCTAACTTTTCACAAAACGGTCTCCACTCCTTATAATGTGATTCCAACGGAACTCATTCTACAACGCGGAGTTGTATGAGATAACTAGATCATGTGTAAGATTTTTCTACTCTCCAATTTCCTCAACTACCAGGCAAGGAATACACACGCACTCTAGCCAAAAAAACACGAACCTTTTATTCAGTATCGAATCGGGCCTCGTTTGTTTCGAATAACAGAAAGTGTGCAGAGTTGCATGGATTCTGTAAGGAGTTTTAGTGCGTTTTGGTCTACTTGTAACCATTCTTCCAGCAAAATATCGCATATTTTGCGATATGACAAATTTGAAAAAAAGGACCATAAAGTGGCCATTACTTTTGGGATAAAATTGTAACGTTGAAGGATGCAGAGCAGTAGATCTGATGCAAAATTCAGGTATCTTGGATGACATTCAACACTTTCCACCGGTATCAAGGGACCAAGTCCAGGCGAACAAAACATTCCCCATATCATGATACTACCTCCAGATGCTTGGGTTCTCTTAACAAGGCAAGCAGGGTCCATCGTTTCGTGATGTTCTCGCCACACTCTTTGCCAACCATCAGTTCAAAACAAAATGTATCGTGATTCGTCTGACCACGTGACTTTCTTCCACTGTCCAAACAGACCGTTTAGAAAGTCTGATAGATCACACGTTTTCCCATTCTTGCTTCAGATTACTGCAGCAGAACAGCCTGTGCAGTCTTTGTACCCAAAAGCAACACGTCATCGCCCCATGTTACAGTTTTATTTGCATCTATTTGCATTCATTTGCGCCTCTATTGTCTTAATACAAAGGGTTTTTTTTTTTGGTCAGTGTCTATAATAAAAAGATTTCTCTAACCAGTTCTTGCAGTCATTTTGTGTACTAGCAGATGAATGCTAGAGGCTTGAAGTTTTCTGCAATAACAAATTCAAGCCTCTACCTATGATACTTATTTCTAATAATGTCCACTTATTAGCGTATGGATTAGTGTAAGCACCTATCACTTTATGCATCGTGATAGCCCAAGTGGGTAGCACGGTTGGTAGAATCGCCATTCTCCTCACGCAGGGTGGAAAAGACCTGAGTTCGAATCCCATCGATAACGGAGGAATTTTTATGATTCTTTTTCACAGCGTGGCTGAGTTAGTCGGTTTCTAGAGAGAGTAGTATTTTTTTTCTCCCGGAAACTCTGGTTTCTCGACCAGCAAACAGAAAATCGAACCTCAGAACGCACGCAATTTATAGACAATATACACAGAACAACATGGCCTTAGTTGCCGAAGCTCCTAAAATCCAACAACAGCATCACTAACAATTTAGTTCAAAAATATTAGGATGGACAAAGGTCGTGAGGTTTAAAATACGTTTTTAAAAGATTTTATCAGTGATGCTTTGTTGTTGTTGTTGGATTGTGGCGTGACTATATGGTTTCTGAGAGCTGCGTATATTCTATAATCGGCTTTCTCTTTTTATAGACGATAAACGTCTTTTAATTAAAACCACGCAATCCTCTTCAAACTAGGTTGTTCATAGAACAAAAATAAAACTTTTATAACTTGAAAGGCATAACGTAGAGACACTTAATACCCGTGTTAAAGTGCGTCATGGAGTATATTCTTCCAGCCTGACTTGTTTTTATTGTTGCTAGTTTTTCCAGTCAATAGCCACGGATTGCATGTGCATGCAAATTGAAACTTGTAGAATGGATTCTATTCTAATACGTTATCCTCCCATATTTACTATGCTGATTTGAAGACTGGAATATTATTATTGTATATACTGAAAGGACAGGATTCATGTGAACCTAGTTCTTCAGCAACACGACGTTGTCAACTCCCTCGCTAGTGGACGAACCCACCGCTTGGGAGGTCTAAAGGTACACTGCATTCATGTAGACGGTAATTCGATGTCAGTATGGATAAACGTCGTGAGTTAACCGACTTTGAAAGAGGGATTATAATGGGTGCCCAACGCATGCGTCACTCTATCGCGGAGGTAGCACAGAAATTGCCCTATTCCCGTTCGACAGTATCAAGAGTGTATCGGGAATAATCAATTTCTGGAATAATATCTTATCGTGGACAGCGCTGTGGGCGGAGAAAGGTGGTGGATGAACGTGGCCGTCGACGTACGTCTTGCATTGTTTCAGCCAACCAGAGAGCGACAGTGGCACAAACACGGCCGACTTCAACGAGGAAGGAGCCAGAAACGTCTCCACCAAGACCATCAGGTGATCATTAGCCGGAATAGGTTATAGGAGCCGCCGACCCACCAGAGTCCCATTGCTAACACCATGACACAAGACTCTACCCTCAACTGGGTGAAAAAACATCGGTACTGGACCCTGAACGATTGGAGACGGGCCTCCTGGTTCGATGAGTCCGTTTCCAGTTATTTTGAGCTGAAGGGAGGATGCGTATTTGCAGACACCCCATAAAGCTATGCACCCGTCATGTCAACAAGGAACTGTTCAGGCAAGTGGGCGGTCTGGGGTATGTTCAACTAACACACGTTGGGACCTCTGGTACATCTAGACGCATCTGCGAATTGTCCAGGTTACGTGTCCATTCTTGCAGACCATCTGCACCCCTTCATGGTCATTGTAAACCCAGAGGGCAATGAACTGTTCCATCAGGACAATGCGCCTCTCTACAGAGCCGTAATAACTAGATCATGGTTCGAAGAGCATTCCTCAGATTTTACCACCATGGAATGACCTCCCTGTTCACCGGACAAGATCCCTGTTGAGTATCTTTGGGATGCTGTGGAAAGGTCCATTCGAGCTTTGGATCCTCTACCCAGGAATGTGAAGGAATTATGGACAGTGGTGCAGCGAGCATGGATGGAAATACCTTTGGAACGCTTTCGTGAACTAGTGGACTCAATGATTCGCCTTGTGACTGCCCTTATTCAGGCGAAAGGTGGGCCTAACCGTTACTAGGTAGGTATCCTATGATTTCTGTCCATTTAAGAACAAGAACTCTTTATTGTATACAAAACGCACACGCCGTACACAATACCCTTCATGGCTACAAGGCAGGCGTTTACAGTAAAGGCTAATACAATGTTACAAAGGCTAATGTAATAGTACAGTAAAGGCTAATACAATTTTACAAAGGCTAATACAATGTTACAAAGGCTAATAAAATATTACAGTAAAGGCTAATACAATGTAATAAACAAGGATGAGATAGGAGAAAAAAACAATATTATTATTAATTATACAAGTGTAGGATTAAACATTGGAAAACAAATCAAAAATTTACATATGAACATATATACACAACAGCATGTTATCATGTTAAATTATTCTCCAGGAATCAGTCCTTTTATAGTGCTGGAGTCATCTGAGCACGTGCAGAAAGTTGGCACACTGTAGTGATGGATCCAGGGCAGTGGTGGACAGGTCCTTGGGAACAGGTTCTAATGTCCTGTAACATGGTCCTGAGAAGGAAGTTGATGGAGCAAGTTCTGCCTATATTTTTTATCCAATGTGAACTTGTAGAAGTCGCCATCCAAGGAGTGTATGTACTGCAGCATTTGCACGGGTAAGAACCGATCGGATAACTTTAACCGGTTTGGGGTGGCTTGAAGGACTGGATTGGCCTGAAAGCTTGGGACTGGGATCCTCCAACTGCAGTTAGGCCAGAAGTCTAGGTCCGAAATAATGCCAACCATCATTTTTACAGCAAAGACGAGTCTTCTCTCATGGATAATAGCAGGAAAACGTCTGATGTTTAGAGCTGCTGCCATCTGGGTGGTCCTTGGTGCAGGGGGGGGGAAGCCGAAATTTCCATATGGCCCGCTTCAATAGCCAAAATTCGCCGGCAAAAATCCGTCTCAGATGCGTTGTGGCAGTTGAGGTCCAGACTTCTGCCCCATAAAGTATGACCGGATAGACACGTGTATTTAATATACCTGCACTCAACGGCCTGGTCATGGACATAAGTTGTTGCTTAAGCATCCACCAGAGTCGACAGAACTTTTTTTTGCAGGTGGTCTATGTGTGGTAGAAAGGAGAAGCTCTCCTTTCATCTGGGCGTCAAAAATAACGCCCAGATTGGTGTGTTCCTGAACAGCAGAAGTCGCAGATCCTCTTATATTGGGTTGCACCATTGTTGGATTCCGTTTGAGCGAGAAAGTCAACTGTTTCGACTTCTCAGGATTGATGTGAAGGCCGAAACCGGAGAGGAAGGCCTCGAGGTTCTGGATTTTCTGCACGATTAAGACATTTGTGTAGTCAGCAGTATCGTGTCTCCGGTATTGATAGCAGTGAACAGCTTTATATCATCAGCGAATGTGATAATATTAGTTCGGCCCGTCATGAAAGGCAGAAGAACAGCTGAGAACAAAGTACCAGAGAGAACCCCACCTTGTGGGACGCCAGCTGTAATATTTCTGGTGTAGGCCGATTGGCATCGCGAACGATAATAGTTCTGTTGTCAAGCATTGTCTGAATAAACCAGAGCACGTCTCCACCAATGAGGTAATACTCACGTAGTAGCCTTGCCAACGCGTGAACGGATTGGAATGAATCAAATGCTGCCTGGATGTCGATATAAGTAACGGTGATTTCCGAACCGTGCTCAAATGCCTCGAGGATCTTGGTAGTGGTGGTGACTAGATTTGTAGCGGCGGATCTTGACCGTGTGGCATAGCAGATCTGCGGTGGCTGATGTGGTATTATTTGGGTGGTTAACGTTTTCAGAAGAGATTTCTCAAATAGCTTTAATAGGCTTGATGCAGAAGAAATAGGACCGAAGTGGCTGGGCTGAGAAGCAGAGCGTATCTTTGGCAGCATCTTACTAGATAGACATGCCACATAGGAGGGAAGAATTTTTGATTAACGATTTTGTTGAACAAAGACAGAATGGAATCAACAATAAATCAGGCATTTCAGCATAAACTGAGGAATCCCGTCGGCGCCGGATGCGGCCGTAGGTGCTAAACTATTTATTGCATCAATCAGTTGATATTTGGTGAGTTGAACTGAATTTAAGGGTCTGTTGAAATCGGATTGATTGGGAATTCCATTGGTTAGTGGATTCTGGCTGAGCCGCGAACCTAGTTATATGGTCGAGCCAGCTGCTAAGATTGAGTGAGTCGATGGCGTCCTCTGATTTGCTTCTATGGAAGGGCTTCCTTTTATTTATGGAAGCCTCTAGGTGAAGTTTTATTGCCTCCCTCTTGTTCCTAATAAAAAGAGCCCTAGCTCGGGAGAATGCAGTTCTGTCCGAGGGTGAGCCGGAGTTTTTCCACCGCTTGTGCATGTTCTGTTTGATGTGGAAGCTTTCAGAGACTTTTGGACTCCACCAGGCCCTTGAATGTAATGGTTAGCTTCTTTGTTGCAGCATAGAGAGAGAGAGAGAGAGAGAGAGAGAGAGAGAGAGAGAGAGAGAGAGAGAGAGAGAGTGGCTATTCATCTTGTTATTAGGTCAATTCCCAGTTCAGAGTCGCATTCCTCAAAGGAAATCCCATGGAATTGCATAAGCACATCTTTCAGGATTGAGGTATTTGGGCGCTGTAATTGTTTTGGCTGTGACTTTCCTCATGCCAGAAGTGATGGGCATTTCTATTTGCACAGAGAGAGAGAATGATGGGGGTTATGATCAGACTGTATGTTGCTTGTCGGGTTTTGATTAGCTACACAATTTGCTGACGCGAACGCGAGGTCTAATGTGCTTTCACCACTCGTGGGTGGTGCGCTCACGAGTTTAAGACCTAATATGTCTAGATGCTGACTCAATCTTCTCTTGAGGCTCCCAAGGGTATTTGGGAGATTGAAATCCCCACACACGACATGCTTCAGTGATGAATGGAGATGGTTAATCAGCTAATTGAGGAGTTCATTAACTACTTGTGTGTCTGGAACTGGTGGGATATACACTGCGACAATGTCTAGAGAAGCGTTCTGGCTGTCGTTGTTTTTGGGTTTTAGTGTGACTAGAACTGCCTCGAAAGAATCAGACTGGCTCGATACTGAGTGGAGGATATTCCATTATTCCATTAGTGCCTCCTTTAAGACTATTCACTTCCCAGGCCGTAGCCTATCCGTGGATTTTTCTTATCGGGAATTTTACTTTAAACTTATAGAATTCTTTTATTAATATTAATATAAATGATTCAAAACGCAACGTGAACATAACGAAATATGCAATTCGGCCACTTAGCCTCCCATAAGAATAATTGACTTTGATTTAAATTTCTATCAATTTTAATGATGGGAGTTACCGCCCCTGCTGCTTGGAGGCGGGCCTCCACTACCTAGCATCAAGCAGTATTTTCTTTGAAAGCACTCCGCAACATATTTATTAAAATATGTAAAATATCTCCTATCCGTGAACAAGGTCCAAAGATTCTCCCTTCCCAGCTGACCAATAGATTTTTCTAATTCAGATCTCAGATCTATATAATTTTGACAATCTAACATGACATGCTCAGATGTTTCTGGGACACCACACTCGCACAATCCGCTATCTTTAAGTCCCAACTGGTGCAACCTCAGCAAGGCCATGTCCAGTTATAAGAAACGTCGCATATAGACCAAACTGCATCCAGTTTTTATTTCTTTGATTTATCAGGTCTACTCTTGGAAGAAAACTATATGTCTGTTGTCCTTTTTGACTTTGATCCCATAGTCATATACTGAGTGGAGGATAGAAAATATCTGCTCATTGAACAAAATTGCTACTCCTCTTCCCCTGCGGTTTTCTAGACGTGCACACCATCTGATATCTTGAAGGCCAAGTAGCAGAAAGTGTTTCTTCACTGGGATCAAGCCATGTTTCTGCGAAGCAAACCACGTCCATTGAACTGGACAGCAAGAGCTCCTCAACTTCATTCAATTTGTTCCTCATGGATCGCACATTTTGAAATAGGAGTTGGGATGAAGCTGTTCTCCTGACCTTGACGAGAGATGTACACTGTCTGGTCCGTCTTTGATGCGTTGCTGGTTTTCGATATGTTGAAACCATGACAGGGATCGTAAAATTCGGAGTTAGAGAGGACGGAGATTTTTAGTAGTTTTCAATCACCATTGAGAGGCTCTTTTCCGTAGGTATGGTAAGGGGGAAATATGGAATTACCTTTTTGCTATGGCCAATTCCATGTAGAGCAGTTCGGTTGTTAGTTGGGAATATAGATACATCGTCTAGTCAGAGTCTGGACTGTCGTGGACACCTCTCAGGGGTATTTGAGGGTATTGCTTCTTTTCTGCTTCGTGTTTCATAAAATGGCCTGATGATGGTGCCGAGGGGTCATTTGGTACACGTTCCAATCCTTTCAAACTGGCTTCTGTCACAATAGATGCGAAAAGAAGCATAGGATGTGCTACGAGTGTTCAGTTTCTGAATCTTTAAATCCAACTGGAGTTCCTCAAACAATATATCAGTGACGAGTTTGCTGACGTGTCCGGGGCCAAACGCGATACAAACAAACTGCTGGGGGAGAGTCGGGGTGATGAACCAACCGGTTTGAAAGGCTGAAGCTTCGAAACTAGTGCGGTGCCCGTCCAAGTGTTTTTTTTTCCTATTCCAACTGTTTTGACTGGCTGTCTTACACTTGGTAGTCTGGACATTTTCCGGTTTGGCACCCAACGCCAAGTTGGTGGCAGACCTGGTAGTGGTTCGGGTTTGTTTAGGGCTAAGTGACAAGTGAATTCCTGGGTGTAGTTCAAGGGCATGTGATGTGGCATTTTGGTTTTTGTACTGATCAGGACTTACTTGGTCGGGTGCCACATGAACACCGTTTGTTTCCTTGGGCCGATTTAGCTTGAGCACATAGCTCTCTCAGAGAGATGTTCAATACAATATCCTGTTTCTCTATTACGCTCTTAGACAGTAATTGGCAGCGTGTTCGCGACTGCGCCTTTTGGTGGTTTTTCCGCTTTAACGCCAGAGCTAGTCGTCGAGGACAGATATAACAACAACACTATTTGTTTATAATAGCGGTGTCGGGCTGCGTTTGTGAGCTCACAGCTTTTCCCTTACCTATATCTGCAATAAGGCTTCTAAGGTTGGGATTATTCATACCACAAATTTAAACAGATACGTCAATCGCTTAAAACTGATTTAATAATAAAATAAAATAAAATAATACAAAAGACTGTAAAATAATATTTACAAAAATTTTGATTATTTACAAAAAATTGGTTACAACAAAAATAAAATAAGTAAATATGTTAAAATGCATTAAAATATAAATTTAAAAGCGATAAAAACACTAGTGAAGCTTTTGGAAGTGTCCACCTCCTTCCTCAGCAATAATGAAACTTAAGCGACACATCCTTAAATACCAGGTTCATGGCACATGTGGATGACCAGGTGCATACTCGGTATTCCTTTCACATGTACCAGAACCGAAAGTGGTCTGGGGGTATGGAAAACTAAAACGTTTATCTCTGGCAAAAACCACCGCCTCAAAAAGGGGATGAAGCCTACTCCCCTGTCTCTGTTCATGCTATCGTTGCCAGAGGATCCAATCCACAGACTTTCCAGCCACTTGCGGCCCCAGAATCTGTGCGTCCGGTCAAGGATGACAGGTTGTCGGGGGGAAGATCTGGTGTTGTTTTTCCCAATAGTGCTCGCCAATGGCGGATTTATTGAGCTCTGCGGTCCGTATTGCTCTTAAATGTTCCCCCAGACGGTCCTTGAGACGCCGTCTTGTCTCCCCCACATAACATTCCCCACAATCCGGGCATGTGATCTCATATATGACCCCACTACTAGAATCCCCAGTAATGGGGTCTTTGACCTGTGACACTGCTGTGTGCAACCTTCGGCCCGGATCGGCCTTTGAACCATGTGTCTGAAAGTCGCAAAGCATCCTCGCAATGCGATCTGACAGGCCCGGATCAGAGGGAACATACACTGTGGTAAGCGGTACAGGCGGAACTACTCGATTGGGCTCTTCCTCTCTATTGTATTTATCAATAACCCTCTGGGGGTAACCGCACCTCATAAGATCCGTCGTAATTTGCCTAATTTCCTTCTCCCCCTCCTCAGAGGTACTGCAATGTGTCCTCACCCTATCCAAAAGTGCTCTGGCCAGACTATTTTTATGTTGGGCAGTCTGTACCGACCTATAATGTGTATACTGGCCCCTACACATTGGTTTCCTACAAACCTTGGTTCTAAGTCTGGGGCCTTCCCTATACACCATTATGTCCAGAAATGGAAGGGTGCCATCTATTTTTACCTCCGAGGTGAATTTTATAAAGGGGGAGAAACCATTGAGAAACGAGACCACATCTTTCTCTCTCCCCTTCTTTACAATAGTGAACGTGTCATCAACATATCATTTCCACTTACGCATAGGGAACTCCAATCTCGCAAAAACCCTATTCTCTAATTCCTCCATAGCCAAATTTGCGACAATGGCGCTGATTGGAAAACCAAGGTTGTACTAGAAAGACATAATTCAACAGCACAACATATATCTTCTATGTTTAGGTGGGATCTAGCACCAATGACATCATCATCTCGTCCTCCCCTATATCTTGACTCCTTACAAAGTTCACAAATTCAACACTATCTCCAATGACCAACGTGGACCGACCCACGACCCCCAGCCCACTTCCGGTTCTTGTACACGTGAAAGGAATACCGAGTATGCGCCTGGTCATCCACGTGGGCCGTGAACCTGGTATTTAAGGATGTGTCGCTTAAGTTTCATTATTGCTGAGGAAGGAGGCAGACACCTCCAATAGTGTTTTTATCGCTTTTAAATTTATATTTTAATGCATTTTAACGTATTTACTTATTTTATTTTTGTTGTAAACTAGTTTTTTGTAAATAATCAAAATTTTTGTAAATATTATTTTACAGTCTTTTTATATTATTTTATTTTATTTTATTATTAAATCAGTTTTACACGGTTGGCGTATCTGTTTAAATTTGTGGTTTTCGCTTACCATCGCTGGGTGGATCATTTATCCGGTCTCGCTCATATTCCAAATGAAGTCTAACTTCCTGATCCAAATTAATTTATTTATTCTGGAGGTCATTGTTTTGTGTATCAGTGAAACGGTGAGGGGTTACGGAATTGCCCTCTTCCAAAGTATTAATATTTCTACCGATGCATTGTCTTCTTCGCGGAGGGGAGTATCATCCTTCCTATTGCCGTTGCTGTGGTTCCTATTTGTTTTCCCTTTACACAACATTTTCCCAGAAACAGTTTTCTTTTGCTCAGTGACAAGCGAGAGAGGCTTGAATATCCCGACCATAACAGGCATATTCTGTTCTTTGATCAGCTGCAGATTAAAGTTTCGTCTGCAGAAGTATGACAGAGGTTAAAGGTCCCAGCAGTTACTGCGAGTGCTGTGTTCTTAGTCTGAGTCATTATTGCCCTTAGCAAGCAGCTTCCTGTTATTGCTGAATTAAAAGATTAAAAGAATTACAGTCCCTGAGGAAGGGTAGCGGTTTCGACTCCTGAGGCTAACTAGTCAAATATTCATGCAGGATCAACGATAACCTTGAAACAAGGTCAGGTGGTTTTATGGCCAACGTCCATAGTTCAATTACTATTAATATAAAAATATTAATAAATAATTACCTGATTAAGGTACAGGTCAAAGAAGAGTATCACTATGTAACTGGTATCCTTAGGATCATGTAGATACTACACATGGAACTGTTAATAGAGAATTTCATTCACTATTAAACGCAAACACCGAGCACATAAAGCAGTGGTTTTCAACCTTTTTTTTAATAACAACACCCTAAGTAATTTATTTTATTTTGCGGCACCCCTACTCAAATTTTCTGCCTCTTAGATCCGATTCTCTCTCTCTGTATATATATATATATATATATATATATATATATATGTTATACGATATTTATTACAATAATATAATTATAAAAATTACATTTCATAATACAAATTATATATATACAGTATATAATTTTATTCTTTATACAGCGGTACTAAGTAAACATCAATTATAGATCACCACAAAATTAAAAAGATACTGTACACCTTTTTATAATAAAATAAACATATAAAACATATACGTGGCACCCTTGGAAAGTTGTTGCGGCACCCTAGGGTGCCGCAACAACTTTCCAAGGGTGCCACCCCGGTTGAAAACCACTTGTTCAATTAAATTGAACAAGTTAACGTTGTGGTTTTTTTTAATTACGCATTATTATTTAAATCAAAAGTCTATATTGCCATAGAATACTGTTTTCAAATTTTGTTTGCAGCTTCTCAAACATTCATAAAATTCTTTAATATTGTCCATAATTTCATTGATTCCCTATTTGATACTGTTACACATGAACGACTTCTTCGCAAATTGGAACATTGTGGTAATGTGAACAAGTCTTGCTATGGGTAAAGATGGAGAGCGATTATTAATGGCCACTGCTATCCGTGGACTAATTTTATTAACGAGATACTACAGAATTTGGAGTTTAACCCCCTTGCCGTTTTTAATATTTATTAATGATGTGAAATATCACCACCAGTTGAATGTCTAATTTTCTGATAATACAAAGGCACGCAGTGTGGCTAACGATGCTGCTTCAACAAGACCTGGATAAATTAGGCAGATGGGCAGAAAAATGCTAATGGAGGTTTAACTTTTATAATTGCAAGATATTTCATTTGGATAGCAATAAACCCAGAATAACTTACCATTTGGACTGTAATTTTCCTAAACTCAAAATGAAAAAATCATAGGAGTAAGTGTACCGCCCGAAATAAAGTTCTCTGAGTGCATACAGGCTGCCAGCCTGGGACAACTCTTGAGATACTTTGAATGATATACAAGTATTTTGCAGTATCTTCCCATTTTATGAAGATTCAGATCTGTTGGAAGAGCAGCAAGATTAGTCGGAGGCAAAAAAAAAGACTTGTGTTCTGTACATTACAGTGATTGAAACACTAGGCTTCTGCAAGGAGACTTTATTGAAGTGATTAAGGATTTAAATGAGTTGAGTAAACTAATTGATGGCATTGTAACTCTTTATTGGCATATAAAACACATAAAAATGCGTGGAAATTTTCTTTCGTTTAGACAGTGATTGATTGTTCGAATGAGCTGTTCCAACAATCAATCACTTAATATAACTATATTTTGTAAGTATCCTTTTTTTGCATCTTTCTAGCTTGCATGCTAATCAGGAGGTGAATTGCCCAGTGATTTACGACACTGGAGTAAACGCGTATCCCTCACCCAGTGGTATCGTCACCGTCCTCCCCACACCGGGTGGAAAAGGCCCGGGTCCGAATCCCGTCGACGACGCGAGGAACTTTAATGGACTTTTTTCTCTCCATGGCTGAGTTAGTCGGTCTCAAGCGTAGATAGCAAGGCTTTTTCCCCCAGAAATTGGATTTTTTTCGTCCAGCAAAACAGGCAAATCGACCAGAGAACACACGCAATTTACAGACATAATACATATACGGGTATATGCAAGAAATCACGGGTGGCCCCAATATAATAATCTGTCACACTGGAACGCCTGCATAATACTAATAGTAATAAATTATAAAAAACCAAACTATTATATTAGGGGTCACCAGGTAATTTCTTATATATAGCCATGTGTATTGTGCCTGTAAATGGCATGTGTTCTCTGGTCGATTTGCCTGTTTTGCTGGACGAAAAAACCCGTTTTGCCAGAAAAAACCTTGCTGTCTGCACCTGAGACCGACTAACTCAGCCACAGAGGGAAAAAGCCATTCAAGTTCCTCCCATCATCGACAGGATTCGAACTCGGGTCTTTTCCACCCAGTGTGAGAAGTACGGTGGTGATACTACTGTGCTACTTCGCAGACTGTAATAAATTATTATATTAATACTAATATAAAAACGTGAAAGTTGGTTCAGCGGATCTACTGCCCCAAGGTCGAAGTGACGGCTTAGGCCACAGTGTCATTCTGAAGAACTGAAAGCACCACTGGATGCAAGCCAAAGCAAAAGAGGTCCTCCATAGATAGATGATGATGTTGAAGAGAAGTAATAAATATACTGCATCAAGTGTGGTGCAGGATAAAGTCACTCGCGTTCAGGCTTTTGATGGAGAAGTCGGCTCGAAGATTCGGAGACAGTCTCCTGAGTAAGGCAATGGAGCAAGAGGTGCTGTCCCCAGTATGACTACCACAAGGGAAGAGCAAGACCATCAAGTCCAAACAAATGGAAGTGCTCCCTGCACTGGTAACTCCCAGGAAGGAAGAAAATGACAATGCATGAAGTGGAGCATCGAAATGAATACATTCTTCATACGAACATACTACGAAGTAACCAAGCTAGAGACTGTTATAATGTACATTATGAGGCAACATACCAAGTGGTTGAAACTGTTTCCTGATGTACAGGTCACTGAACAGCAAATAGCAGACCACAGAAGGAGCAAGGAGAAATACAACCCACAACAGCTAAAGTGGAAACAGATGAGGGCGTGAAGTCCAGCATAGAAGACGAGTTGAAGGGGCCCTAACAGAATTCTATGAAACAAACTTCACAAAGACCCATGTCAAAATGAAGCAATTGAACTAATACCAATGGGATAATAGGAGTAAGAAGTTAATAGGAAAAGTGAATATCATCCTCAAGAGAGACAATCCACAGCAAGCACAGAACCAAAATTCAGAGAACAGCAGAATACTTAGACCCAGGCATAGTTATTAAGGCCCCCCCCCCAGAAACTGGGAATTTTTTTCGTCCAGCAAAACAGGCAAATCGACAGAGAAAACACACGATTTACAAACACCATATACTGTACATGTGTGAGAAATTACCGGGTGACCCTAATATAATAGTTTTTTTTTTTTGGCTGATAAGTCACCAAGAGACAATCCCAGATTTTTTCATTCAAGGAATCATATATCTGAAGGCTAAGGACCATGATAGAAGAAACCTGGAGAAATACAGGCCGATCACCTATCTCCCAACGACGTACAAGATTCTGATCAGCTGCATAACAAAGAAGGTTGCCTGGCCTCAGAAACGATTCAGACCACTTGGAGAGCCAGAACATCATGGCCAAACAGCAAAAGGAATGCAATACAGACCATATACATGGAGCAATATGGCGTTAGTGGTGCTGATGCTCCTAAAACTTTACTACAACACCCATCAATGAAGGAAGGGAAAACGTGCACATTTTCAAATTCAAATTCAAATTATTATATTAAGGTCACCTGTAATTTCTTACATAAACCTGTATTTGTGTCTGTAAATTGCGTGTGTCGTCTGGTCGATTTGCCTGTTTTGCTGGACGAAAAACCCCAGTTTCTGAGGGAAAAAAACTTTGCTATCTACGCCTGAGCACAAGATTATATGATAGCAAGTGCTATCACACAAGAGCCTAACAGTAGTAGGTCTCCCGGAGAATATCTACAGGGAACTCCAGAAAGTCACAATTCTGAACACCTATAAGATAGTCAGAGTTTCTCGCTCAACAGTAACACCAGACATAACCACCCTGTGCAATTGGAATCACTGTCAGTCAGGGTGGAAAGGGTGGGACTAATTTAACTAATTTAATAACAAAAATAATAATTATTATTGTTGCAGCAACATTCCTTGTTAATGTCATTAACTGCCCTGCCAACCTTTGTATTATCTGCAGACTTGATATTAAGCCTGATATGCATATATCAATGTCATTAATAAATATGGAAAACAACAATGGGCCCAGCACTGAACCGTGAGGAATTCCACTAATAACATTAGTCCACCAAGAGCAATGTTTAGGATACCTACCATATACTTTGTGTGTCACTAAGAGTAGGCTATAAAAGCAATATCTTGCCCTTAGTGGCACAATGCTCCAATTTGTATAGCAGTCTTTTATGTGCAACGTTATAAAAAGCTTTCTTGAAATTCAAGTACATAATATCGAAATTATTTTTTGCATCCAGTTCCTTAGTTACTTCACCATAGTAACCAATCAGATTGGTCAGACAAGACCGCCGCTTAACAAATCCATGCTGTGACTGCAGTATAATTGTATTCACGTCCAGGTGGTCCTGCATCACCTCTTTAACCAATGACGCCATTATTTTCTCTGGAACGCACATTAAGCTAACATGTTGGTGATTACTCATGTCACCTTTTGATCCTCCTTTATGAAATGGGGATACATCCATACATCTCCAGTCCACAGGGACCTCCCCTGAATTCAAAGATGATCTCATAATAAAGGCCATGTGTTTGCTTACTTCTTTTGTTGCCTCCTTTAATATAATTAGATAGATCTCATTCATGGCAAACGCCTTTTTTGATGTTTAACTTCAAAATTTCCTTTCCTGCTTTCCTCTCCATTATTACAAAATCAAATCATTCAAAATCGAGATTCCTGTTAGAGGGAGCTAAATTATTTTGATGAAAATCTGTTTTTCTTTTCTAAATGATTTTGATAGACGTCTGTTATCCCCTTCCCTAAAGAGTTCCTCATGTGTGAATGTAGACGCAAAATACCTATTTGGTTTGTCAGCAACCTAAGCAGGATCATCAACAGTTTTAACCATGGATATCCAGTTCACCAATGCGATTCGTCCCCTTCCTACTTATTCAGTAGGAGAATTATTCAAGGATTTGCCTTCTAAAATCAAACCCTACGTAAAGCTCATGACAGGCATAGTGGTGTTCATGTTCTTCCTTCACGGTAACGTTTGGAATATCGGTGGAAAAACCATGGTACTACCTAGACGAGTAACTATATTTCTCTGTCCCCCAAAATCATGCATGCTGCCATAGTATTATACACGTAAACTATATAACACATGCAATTAACAGACATAAGACACAGCACAGCAAATGAATTTTATTATTCGGGTGGCCTAAATATAATAGTTTTTTTTTTTTTTCTGACACTAAACACAAACCCTACGTAAAGCTCATGACAGGCATAGTGGTGTTCATGTTCTTCCTTCACGGTAACGTTTGGAATATCGGTGGAAAAACCATGGTACTACCTAGACGAGTAACTATATTTCTCTGTCCCCCAAAATCATGCATGCTGCCATAGTATTATACACGTAAATTCAAAACCGTTTGTGCTTGTGAGGACTGTTTGTGTTTGTGATGTCCTGGTTCTCCAAGTAGTCTGACATCTTCTTACTTATGCAGCTGGTCAGGATCCTGTAGATCATTGGGAGATTACAGCTTTTGTTGCAAAATTCAATCTCAATCGAATCTAGACCTCTTCAAACCAGTAATGATTGGCGGGTGTAAGTGACAAGAATAAGTGCAGAAAGGTAGTTGATCGAAAAGAGGAAGGAGAAAGAGAGAGTATTTATTAAATTTTGAGATCACATTTATATTACCTGTACCTATTGCTTAGACTGTTAGACGGATAGACATTAATTTTTACAATCACCCTCCACGTGTTTTATTTAGTTGCAACTGAAGGGAAACAAAATTCGATCTTGGACAAGAGCATACATTGAATTTTGGGGCTCCTAGCTAAAAATAAAAATCTATAGAAGTTCGCTTAAGAATTTTAAATTATATATTTTTGGCCCATTAAATCCACTGTAGCCATTTCTGGGTAATAAGTTCCTCGCATTTTTGATGGTAATAAACACAAAATATTTTTATATTAGAGTTCCCCAAGCTGCAACTCATACACCTGCCCTTGTGCTTTTTTAGCATGACCTTATGTTTCTTGACTAAGTCGTCAATTCGTTTCTCTTTTAAGTTATGAGTTCCCACGTGTATAATCATAAGCCCTCCGTTTCCTCTTAAGAAATGATAACTGGGTAGTAACGTCATACCATGGTTTTCTCATCTATCTGTTCTATCTGTCTGTATAACAGAATGCATTCCCAGTGTCCAAAAAATTGAATCACCGCTAGCATTACTTCACTTGGAACCAAAATTCGGTCCATTTGATTTTCCATTTCTGATGTCCAATCTTTCGGAAGTGTGTTCCTTGGCTTAGTTCTGGATACTTGAGTTACTACTGGGGGGTGCAGATTTGTTAGGTAGCCAGCAATAGTTACTAGGGCAACCATTCAAGTTTGACTTGAAGTCATCTCACCTCCTCACACACTTTGAGAGCAGAAATTTATCATCGTCCGCTAGGACAGTTCGTCATACATGCAGCAATTTGCTGAAGGAAGCAGGTCATAACTCACAGCTGAATCAACAGCAGCAATTCCCCCATGAGACAGAAATCCTGAGGCATATCACACTCGCAGTTTCTCATTAAAAAACAATATAATAATAAATAATAAATTCTGTTTATGATTAGTCAGCAGTAAATGAATACAAAGAAGCAACATAAAGACAGATAACTGGTCACAGGGTAAGTTGCTACAATGGATAAAAGGACGGTTGAGTGGGAGAAGACAGAGGGTGGTAATCAATGGGTACTGCTCTTCGTGGACTAATGTTATTAGTGGAGTCCCACAGGGTTCGGTGTTGGGTACACTGTTCTTTTGTATATTTATCAATGATATTGATGAAGGTATATCAGGCTTAGTGTCGAAGTTTGCAGATGATACAAAGGTCGGCAGGGTTGTTAATGGCAGTGTGTTACTGCAACAGGATCTAGAAAATTTGGGCAGATGGGCTGAGAAGTGGCAACTGAAGTTTAACATTTAAAAATGCAAAGTACTGCATATGGGTGGAAGTAATCCCAGAGAAACGTATCAACTGTGTGGTACTACATTTAAGGTGGTAGAAAATGAAAAAGACCTGGGAGTAATTGTGCAGTCAGATATGAAGTTTTCTGAGAAATGCAGACAGGCTGCCAGGCAGGTCATGGGGTGTTGTCAATGATATACAGGAATTTTGCTAGCAGGGAAAAGGAGGTGAAAAGGAGGTCAGACTATGCCTTGAGTACAGCGTGCAGGTCTGGAGGCCTCATTTTAGGAAGGATGTAGATTTGCTTGAGCGTGTACAGAGAAGGGCAACAAGATTGGTGAGGGGAATGAAGGGATTCTCTTACCAAGAGAGGCTTAATTCTGAAAATTGCATCAGATGGAGACTAGGCACCTGCGAGGTGATCTGATTGAGGTGTATAAGGCCATGAATGGGTTGAGCACACTGAATTCTGATGGGATTCCTCCACTTGTTCAGATTACGAACCTAAGAGGGCATAAATCGAAATTTGAGGGAGGACAGATGTAGAATAGATGTGCGGAAATTTGCTTTTAGCTAGCGGGTGGTTAATTGCTGGAACAAACCTCCATTTGTCGTTGTGGAAGTTGATAGGTTAAATAAATTTAAGGAGCAACTGGAGAAACATTTCGAGGGGATTGTTTTGTAATTTTTTTTTGGCTGATGCTGCATAAGCTCATACACTTGCTTTCTTGCATCACATGCCACTACTATTACTACAAGTTTTTCCAGAAGCATTCGGGACAAACTCCACAATGCTTCTCCAGAGAAGAATTCTGGACAAAGTGACAGACCGATGTAGCCTTGTCCAGATGTACCACCTATAACTATCAGAATTACGCTAATGACAAACATACCCTGGGACAACTAATGAAACAGCTATAGGAGCCTACAAAATATTAAAAAAAAAAACAAAAAAAAAAACAACTAATAGTAATAATAATGATAATACAGTAAATAATAATTAAATGAGACAACTAAAACAGAATTTTCACGATACTTAAAAATTGGTTTAAAACATTGACAATAAATTATATCGAATTATTAAAGATAAATTAAACCAGAAAGACAATAATACGCAAATGGTTAGTTACTAAACCAATATCTAAAATGTAAAGTTTGGCTGGAAGGAGAGAAAAGATGTAATCTATATTTAGATATAGATATTGTTTAAACTAAAAATAATAAAATTTATAAATAATAAAATTTGATGGAAACACAAAACTATCACAATATTATCAATTGGCGTTGTAACAGCTATTGGTATTTGTAATACTTACTCTGAAGTGTGTTACAGTATCCATTGAGTCTCGAATAATTACATCATTATTAATGTAGTGCTCTTTTTATTTATTTACTTTTTCTTTTTTTTTATCAAAGATTCTTACTTAACTAGCATGTTGTAAAAATTGCCTCTGGCTTTAGGCCAAACATATTGAAGAGTATATCACGTACTGTCAACGGTAGCTATGTATGATTGGTCAATATTGTAAACTCACGGTGATGGCGGATGAAGGTAAGTGTTAGGGTGATATTGCAGTTGAGTTAAGTATACATCCTATCAGTTTCGTGTTCATTGTGTGCTGTATTCATATTCTTCGTACTCTGTGCTGAAATGGCACCTTAATTGTGATGGTCAGATGGAAGAACAAGAGTCAACTAAATGGTAAAGCCTAAGTTTAAGGTTTACTTCTACATTCTTCGATTATGTATCACTGACTTTTATGTTTGCAAAGTATCTTTTTCGCCTCTATAATTATGCTTAACAATGCTACTTGTGCCGGGGTATGAAATAAGAATTTATAGTTTGTTTCTTTCAATTAAATTTAGAATTTTATACTAAGTGTGGCTTTGAGGTTAATACTAAGTCAGGTTTGTGTTAATTGACAAATGTTATGTGTATACTAACTGTGCTAGTAGTACAAAAGAACACTCTTTCTACCGCTGTATGAAGATTTTCTAAAAAAAAAAACAAAAAAAAACATCAAAATATACTTCCTAATTTGAGTTGATAACTTAAACGCATTGGAGGACAAAATCCCACCTTCATTTTACATTTATAGCATTGTTCCCATTACTGCATATCGTTTTTAGTTTCTTTCCACAGGAAACAGAATAGTTATGGTAGCACTTCGTTTATAGCATGAATTCACGCATGTGTTAGGGGTGACATTTGTATGTTTACATGTGATTTAGTGAGTTAAACTGATTTTTTTTTGACGTAGGTGCTAATGCATGTTTTATTTACCTAGTGTACTTGAAATTAAGTATTTTAAACTTTATTGAATTTTAAAACAATTGCTAAATTACATATAAAAATCTTTATCTTACAATAACTTGTAATTATCATGCATTTAACTTGTAAGTCTTATAGAAGTAATAATTATGGTTAGCATGACATTTAAAATATGTCAATAATGAATTTTTTTTCTTAATTGTGCCATTTCTTGACCTTTCTGATAGTGTCACGAATTGGCATTGTCAGTGCAGTACAACATGAATTAAAAAAAAAAAAAAAAAATAGATCTAATTTGGATAGATTAATTTTTAGAATAGAAAGTGCTACTATTTGAACTGTACATGTCTGGATAATAAAAATTAACTAACCTTATTGTATATATTGTCAAAATGATTGTAACACTTCTGACCTGTTGTTCTGACAGAGTATAAACAAGAACGTACATCACTAGAAAGATTGTATATCATTTCCATTATTTAACCCACCGGCAGTTTGTGAAATCATACACAAGAATTTCACTTTAAAGTTTATTTTGACTCTCTTCAGTGAGATTTTTCAAAATTTTAATGTTTGAACTTTGGAAAAAAAAAAAAATCTCTTGAAAGGATTGCGAGTTACTCCTGTGTTGAACAGAATGGGTTTGGGGTGACCGAAAAAAAAATTCCAGGGGCATTTAGACCTCCTTCCAACCTTTTTGGAGGAAGTTACCAGATAATATTGATTAAATTATTTCTTAGTTATTAATGGTTGAAAGGCATTAATGCAGGTTATAAAATAATTTTTATATTAATTTATTACTAGGAGGCTCAGCCTCCTGCACATGCTTTTCTACATAATTTATAGAGGTATGATGGAGTAAGTCAAATCTTTTCTATGTAAAAGACACCTGTCGAAATGCACTGATCGATATCTAATCAGAAAATGACCTAGGTAATTACTTGCCTGTAGTACGTGGTATTCTCAAGGTCGAATAAATATCACTATATAATTATTTACCTACATCTACATAGGTTACTTAGGAAAACGCCTGATAAAAATTTAGATCTTGGGTACCACTCCATACTTCGACAAAAAGTCAGGAAGAAGGCAGTGATTTGCAGGTGCCACTCACTGTTTAACCCTGCCCCTTTTCTCCTAGGTTGATATGCCTAGGGTGTTTATCCCCCAACATGCCGCTGTTTTAAAATCGGGAAACTGTTTTCCGATTTTAAAACAGCGGCAAGTTGGGGGATAAACACCCTACCCTAAGCTAAGCACCCACCTCCTCAACGACACAAAACACATTCACAATAATCGCTCAATCATGGAACTTGACAGTACAATCACTCTGTTCTACGACCACGCCCACTGCGCAGAGACAAGTAGTACCCAAATAATAGATTTTAGCCAAAGGCCTTTTGGTTCGGGTTCCATAATGCACGAGGAATATTGTTGCATCCGAAAGAGCAGGACTAAAGTATTTAAGTGAAATATTTACAAAATACTAAATTATTTATAAATATACAATATTCATTAATATACAAAAAATGTTACAATGGAACATTTGACCCTGTCATATGTCTAGCATGAATGACCCTGTCTTCATCAGGGTCATTCATGCTTCATCAGAGATTGGTGAACGTTATGGAGATAGTTGTCAATAATTAATTGCATTTGTAGTGACGCAGTTGCCTCGCCCTCTTCTCCCATTGGCTCGAATAAATATCATTAGGAGGAAAACTTTTTTAATGTATAGAGAGATGTAATTATTGATGTGAAAACATCTTTGGTGACACCAACTAAATTTTGGACAGTAGTAAAATCAATTTGTCATGATTTTGTGATCCTGAAATGACGTCATTTCCGTTTCATAACAAAGAAAAATGGAGTCCAATAATTTTATTATTATTATTGGAGAGGAGATTGTGCAAGGATCATGGGAGGTGATATTAGATGTGCTTAGAGCTGGCATAAACCAGCTGGTTGCAGAAAAACAATTATGATTCAGGGCATACCACTTAGGTGGCTTTGGGCTAACCATTGCCACTTGTGGCAGAACCCTTTTGGTAACCAGAGAAATGGATATCTTGCAAAATTTAAAGTAAAGCAAATTTTAAAATAAAAATAAATAACATGTTTCTACCAGTGCAAAGCATCGTGGGAAAGGCAAAAAGAACAGTCAGGAGAGGAGATCGTGCAAAGGATCATGGGAGGTGATCTTGAATGTGCCCAGAGCTAGCATAAACCAACTGGTTGTGGAAAAACGTTTATGATTCAGGGCATACCACTTAGGTGGCTTTGGGCTAACCATTGCCACTCATGGCAGAAACCTTTTGGTAATCAGAGAAATGAATATCATGAGAGCAGTGATCTTTGGATGTGCTCAGAGCTGGCATAAACCAGCTCTGAGCACATCCAAAGATCATTACATTACAAGCGCTTTGGCCTTACCAGTTGGAGCACATGTAATGTAGGCGTTAAAGTACCAGTCTGTATTACTGAAGCGGTTGGATATTTCCATCAAGAGGTGAATTATGAATGTTTTTCCGCAACCAGCTGGGCCAGTCAAGAATATTTGAATCAGTTTGCGATAGGGAGATAACAGACTCCAAATTACATGTATGAGTAGAATCTTTTGCTGTTATTGGCCATTCTCATTAAGGTTTCGTGTTTCTTTGCATTTGGGCTGAGTCGGTTGAGCGTGGCAAGCTTTAGATCCTCATTCATCTCGCTGTTTGGATGATTGTAAAAGTTTCGAAGGGGATCTTCTTCTCATAGTCATGTTACAAGACTATGTAGGTCATTCATGCTTCATCAGGGTCATCATTGTCTTGACACATTCTTACATATTTATTTATTAATAAATAATATTTATTAATTATTATTTAAAATTTTTTTCTTATTATTTTATTCTTATCATTTTATTTTATTTATTTTTTGTTATTTTATTATTATTATTATTGTTATTTATTTTTATTATTATTATTTTTGGCTGGTGCAACATAAGCCATAGGCTTCCTTGCACTGTGTAGGCATTACTAATACTACTAATATTTCAATCGTTTTGTGACTGTCCAATTCATACAATTTACGATTTATACGAGCTCTTCATTGTCGTTGTAGATATTGACAAATTTCATCTCTGACAGTTTCTGTTTTCTCATTGTGAAATGGAATGTGCAGCGTTCCCATCTCATGCTTATACTCGTTGAGATCCTGAGCCAAGTCATAGTTTCAATAGCATATTATGCTTGGATACTGTTGTTTCTTGCAGATTTCGTTAGCGCTGCATGTGTAATTTGTGACAAAGCATGACAGAGTAGCAGGGCAGAGTAACATGATAGTATGATTGTAACAATACAAATACCTGTATTGTTGCAATCATACTATTCAACAAATGGCTATAATCAAATGGGTAATTTGGCTATTGGCCTAACCTCTTCCGAACATTGATTTGGTAGAGTAAGCAGCTGGCGTGTGTATCCTATTTATCACTAACATTGATTCAGTAGAGTAAGTAGCGGGCATGAGCATAAATTACATCATCCATGATTTCGGTTCTAGCTGTTTGAAATATAGTAGGTGTCATCATAAATATTTACCCATAAAATATCTTTCATGCGTACAGGGTACACACTCGATTTTTTCTTTTTTACAACTATGGTAATCAAAGAATTAAGTTAGTTAATTCAAAAGAATTAATATTCTACTATTATGAAATGAATTGCATGGGCACTGTGTCTTGTGCCCAAAACCTCTGAATAGGTGGAGACTGCTGTCTATTGCTGCTTTCTGTAGCACAGGCTGCAGTTGATAATTGAATGCTCATAGGTTAATATTGGCATTCTGAATCTGGTAGCTTTTTTGCTGTTGTTCTTCTAATGCTTGTGTGTGGTGGAGTGCAGTATTGGATGGTTAGGTATCCTTGCCACTTGAGGTCTCCTGATTGAATTGGCCATCCTCTGTCTGTTGAAATTCGTATCGAAAATTTTCGTAAAATCCTATCTTTATTGGTTTTGAATTTCAGAAAATGATCTAGGTTTTATATGAAACTTTTGGCAGTTTTCTTCTCTACAATGCAAAAGCATTGTCAGCTACTGTATTCCAGTACTCTGGAATGCTCATTTAACCTAGATTTCAGTTTTTGGTGTTGGTTGGGGTTAGTAGGGTAGGAGTATTGGGAATTGCCAGATAAATAATACCTTGTGTCAAGGTATTATTTATTAGCATTAGAAGTTCAAGCAAATTCTGTGTCCCACCTATGAGATCCAGGATAGGGCCCACTAAGTGGATTGCCAGTATAGCAAACAAGAAATTTGGCTGTCTTAGTAAGAAATCAGTTGCTGCTGCTGGCAGATGCCACTGACAGCAGGAACTTGTAAGCCAAGTGCTCATGCACACAGATTAGTCTTTGTGTTTAGACTCGTCTCTCTATATTGACAGAACAGCTTTTCACACTTTGTATAATTAATACAGTTCCAAAAGATATCACATCTTCATTTTTATGTCTGTGCAGTATATGTATTATGTCTGTGCAGTACTGCAATATTGCATAGACATAATACACATGATGGAATATGTTAATTCTCATAACTGCTACCACAGAAAGAAGTAGGGGATGACAGTTACCATCAAAGTTGCATCCCCAAGAGAGAGTGAGAGAGTGTGTGTGTGTGTGTGTCTCAGCCTATACAATCAAATCCCTTGAGAGCTGTCCTGGAACACTAGTTCAACTGATACCAAGTTTCAGTCAATAAAATGGAACAGAGGAAGCAAAATATGGTCTTAGATGCTCATGCACTATAAAAATTATAATGCCAATAATAAAGGACAGTTCTTCACACAGTTTTACAATTTTTTGGTCAGCCAAAATGCCTTGACAGATGCCAGTCTGAAGGTGTAGTAACATTTGTAATGTGTCATGAGTATAATGAATCTATATTATTTTGTAAATAATATACATTCATCATGCTAATTTTAATCTGCGACCTATGAAAAGAAAGAAAACACTAAACCAGTAACAAATTCAGCATATTTCTGCTGTATTTAAGGTTGTATATTTGTTCTAAAATGCTCGGTTTTCCAAATACCTTGTAATTTTTTTTTTGCCTAGATTGCAGAAAGTATTAATTTTACATAATTAAGTTTTTGTTAATTTATTTTCTCTATAAATTATGCTATTTTAGATGGGTTTTAATTGTCCTTTGATTATGTAAAAATGCAACTTTCTTAAAGTTGTACTTATCCTTTCACAAGCAAGGTGGCTGAATGTATTGGAGACCCTTATACTCAAATTTTTGATAGGGATAGTGAGTTTCTTTGTTAATTTTGGAGTTTTGTGACAATGAAAAATATAAATGCTTTTAAATATTAATTTCTTATTTTACTTGATGCCCAGCATTAGAGCAACATTATTGTGAAAAATAAAACTAGAACTTTTAAAAAATTCATAAAATATAAAAAAATAAAATTGTTGAACTTTTTTGATGCATTGATATGGTCTGCATCTATTTATATATTACTTAATTCAGTATCATTTTTTTTTTTTTTTTAATCTGAATATTTGAAAATTTAATTTCTGCATTTGTAAGCCAAAATCGGATACCAGTGGCCTTCAAGTGTGATGATTTTTGATGCTGTTTTTTTGCTGCCATCTGTTAAAACTGTCTGCTGTTAATTGGAAATGCAAAGAAGATGGCAGCATACATTATACCAATTTCAAGACAATTAACATATACATTAAATGGAGACATTTGAAATGTACTTGAAATGACCTTGAAAAAAGTCAGATCTCTGTATATACTTGGGAAAAGTTTGACAAGAGTTTGACTCAATTCTGAAGTGGATTTTGCTTTTTAGTTTATGGATTTCTCAAATAAAAGTACTTAATCTGAAAGTTGTGACCTAGTTTCTTAACATAAAAAAAACTTTCTTTTGTTTCGTATAGAATATAGTTATTATTAGATAGTTATTATTTAATGTATTTAATTTATACACAATTTAAATCTATAACTTTAGTATTTATTAAATTCTGAAAAATGTATTTCACCTCTGAATTACATAGTAGTTTATTTTCATATGAAGTAATATGTTGAAAATGAGCTACTAAACCTATGTGTATGTTATCAATCATTACAGTATTAATACTGTCCCCTATTTTCTCCAAAATAAAAACACAAATTTTTAATCATGTATGCTTTTGTTTTCTCTGACTTGTTACAAGCCAGACCTCCCCAAGCATTTCAGTATATTTATAAAATTCTTTAGCTTTGAAAAAAGAATATGGATGGGGCACTTTTAATATTAGTAATGCAAACTTATATTATCAGTCAAAAAAAAGAAAAAAAAAAAATGCCTACTTGAGTTGCTCTGGATGGCTGAGGCCAAAAGAGTTTACAACTTCTTTGTAATTCATTGTAACTTTCATATTTTGATCAGTTTACCAGTGCAACACTCAATAGTGGGCTGTGCACTTTTTTGTTAGGGCATGTGAGCTCAATCTTATAATTTTGAATTTGCAACTGCATACATTACTTCAGGGATAAGGTCATCTTTAAATTTATTGAATCTACACTTTCATGACATTACTGGAAGTTTAGGCGCCTCCGTAGCCAGGTGTGCAGGAGCAGCAGTGCATAGCACACGCTTCTTCATTAGACCGGGGTTTGAGCCCGTGACCACCAAATACGGAGGATGCGGAAAGGTCAGGGAATGACCACCGCATATCCCCGGAGCAATATGGCCTTAGTTGCTAATGCTCCTAAAAACCAAATAACAACAACATAACTGGAAGTTTATTTCAGTAATCAATTACTCTGTGGCTGAAAGGAAATTTCTACACATGTATTTTGTAACCATTTTTCAGTTTAAGTTTATGTCCTCTAATATATGCATCTGAGAACAAGTAAAGATGCTGTCAGCTTAAGTTTACTTAAACCTGTTAATGCCTTGAACACTTAAATTAAGTCAGCACACAGATTTTTTAGCATCAAGATGGTGTAGTATATAGAACCCCAGTCTTTTATGGTAACAATGTCCGTCTGTGCCTCCTCACTAATCTTATTGTTCTTTTGATGGCTCAAAACTTTCAACTTCTTTACCACTGAGATAATGTTGTAGAACTCTGATTAGCTGGTAATCTGATGGCATAAGATTTAACAAATACAGCAGATACAGAATTTTTGTTTCCAAAATCAAAATCCTTGATTTTGCAACACGAGCCAAAAAATAAGTGAATGTGTGTTGTCCTAACGAAATGCAATAACTTCATGATTGGTCAAAGAAAGGAATTTTCTTGCAGCCTCTATAACTTTTGAGTTGTGTTTTTTTTTTTTTTTTTTTTTTTTGGTAGTTGTTGACGCATTGGCTTCTGTGGCGATAGTGCACCTCCCAAGGTTTTTTTTTTTTTTTTTTTGCAGTACTTTGATCCAAGCCCAAGGCGGGATTCGAACCCGCGACCTTTGGATTGCCAGGCAGGCACTTTACCAACCCGGCTAGCCTGGTCGGCTTTTGAGTTGTTGGCACACAACTTCAGTTATGGTGGGATATTTTGGGAGGTAAAGGGGAGGACACACACTACAACAGTTCAGAATAAACTGCAACTTGAATATCCCAACTATATAGCAAAATCTTCCTGGGATGAAGACTGCCTCTTGGTTTTCATTCCAGGAAGGTTTGGAGCAAATTGTCTGGCACTTATCCATTCTTAACACTGTTGAACACTGATAAAGGAATTATTTCTCATCTTGCAGTGATGACTCAATTCAAAAATGGGGCTTCAAGTTCACAAGAATGTAATTAACTGCAGATGTTTACCTGGTCTCTAAGGTTGTCCAGTGAAAATAAATGTGAAATACATTTGCCATATTTTAAATTGTTTTTCAGGTATTTTTAGAGGCAACAAATGAAGAAATGGATTAAAATTGAGTTTATGAATAAGTTCTTCAGTACAGTGTGATTAGTGATATACAAGCATGCCTTAAGTGTAATTATTAGTAGTAGTTGAGGCATATGATGCAAGAAGGCTACCTTATACAGCATCAGCCAAAAAAAAAAAAAAAAAACTTTCACCCATCCATTCACTCCAAATGTTTGTCTAGTTTTGCCTTGAATTTATTTAAGCTGTCAACTTCTACAATGACAGATGGAAGTTTGTTCTAGCAATAAACCACCCACTGGCTAAAGGCAAATTTCCGTATATCTATTCTACAACTGTCGTTCCTGAATTTGAATTTGTCCCCTTAGGCGATTAATATGGCCAAGAGGAAGAATTTGCATTGAGTTGCTCAAACCATTCAAGGCCTTATAACCTCAGTCAGATCACCTTGCAAGTGCCTAATCTCAAGACACTGCAAATGCCCTGTGTTCCATTCACCAATCTCATTGCCCTTCTCTGTACTCGTTCCAGCAGCTCTACATCCTTCCCGAAATGAGGCCTCCAGACATGTATACAGTACTCAAGGTGTGACCATTGTCTTGTACAAGGGGATAATCACCCCTTATCCCTGCTAGAAAAATTCCTGTACAGGCAACCCTCATATAAACACGGTTTTGCTCTAACACGATTGATAAATTGTGGCAATCCTCGCACAACACGGTACTTATATAACACAGTTTTGCTCTAACACGGTTAGAGATGGAAACCTTGTATAACACAGTATTGTTGAGCTTTTGTGTGGGAAAAAACTCTGCTCTTACGTTGGATGTAATTTTTCAATGTTTCCATTCTTTTTTGTGAATCTCTGCTTTTGACTGTTATGCAAAAAAAAAAAAAAATTGGGAAATCCCCGTGTTAGGTTCTGTGCTATTGAACTTGTGGAAAAATCCAGATTTCAAAGTTTTAATGTGCTGGGATAATGGATAATGTGCCTGGCCATCTAAAAGATTTAAGTCATCCAAACTTTGAAATAATATTCCTACTTCTTTAATTAGATCTTCTTCTTTAATCAGATCAGTACAACTTCTTTAATTAGATTAAGACATTATATCTACTTTTGAAACTCATTACATCAGACAATCGTTACAATGGATTTTGGAAAAAATTGATTCTGAATTGAATTGATGGAAAATTGAAGTGATGGAGGCATGGAAACATTTTTCAGTTGTGGACTGTATCGGAATCATAGCTATTGCCCAAAGAAGTAAAACTGTCAACATTAAATGTGTGTTGGGAAAATGTATGGCCAGTGTCAGTTCATTCAGGAAATATGGTTGAACCGACAGAAAATGGAATCTGTGTGATAGTAGAACTTGCTAAGCCGGTAGGAGGAGGTTTTGATGATATGACTACTGAAGCCCTCGTGGGTGGCACAGTTGGTAGAATAGTAGTAGTAGTGGCATGTGATGCAAGAAAGCAAATGTATAAGCTTATGCAGCATCAGCCAAAAAAAAAAAAAAAAAAAAATCGCACCATTCCCTCCAAATGCCTGTCCAGTTCCTCCTTAAATTTATTCAACCTATCAACTTCTACAACAACAGATGGAAGTTTGTTCCAGCAATTAACCACCCGCTGGCTAAAGGAAAATTTCCGCACATCTATTCAACATCTGTCTTTTCTTAATTTGAATTTATGCCCCCTTAGATTTGTAATCTGAACAAGTGGAAGGATCCCATCAGAATTCAGCGTGCTCAACCCATTCAAGGCCTTATATACCTCAATCAGATCACCGCGCAGGTGCCTAGTCTCCAGCCACTGCAATTTGCAGAACTTAAGCCTCTCTTGGTAAGAGGATCCCTTCATTCCCCTCACCAATCTTGTTGCCCTTCTCTGCACACGCTCAAGTAAATCTACATCCTTCCTAAAATGAGGCCTCCAGACCTGTACGCAGTACTCAAGCCGTGGCCTGACCATTGCCTTATACAGAGGGATAATCACCTCCTTTTCCCTGCTAGCAAAATTCCTATATATCATTGACAAAACCCCATGACCTGCCCTGGCAGCCTGTCTGCATTGCTCAGAGAACTTCATATCTGACTGCACAATTACTCCCAGGTCTTTTTCATTTTCTACCACCTTAAGTGTAGTACCACACAGTTGGTACATTTCTCTGGGGTTACTTCTACCCATATGTAGTACTTTGCATTTGTCAAGGTTAAACTTCAGTTGCCACTTCTTAGCCCATCTGCCCAAATTATCTAGATCCTGTTGCAGTAGCACACTGCCATTACTATCATTAACAACCCTGCCAACCTTTGTATCATCTGCAAACTTCAATTAAGCCTGATATACCTTCATCAATATCATTGATAAATATACAAAACAACAGTGGACCCAACACCGAGCCCTGTGGGACTCCACTAATAACATTAGTCCAAGAAGAGCAGCACCCATTGATTACCACCCTCTGTCTTCTAGCACTTAACCATCCTTTTATCCATTGTAGCAACTTACCCTTAATACCATTCTGCTCCAATTTGTACAATAGTCTTCCATGCGCAACAGTGTCAAAAGCCTTCCTGAAATCCAAATATATGATATCAAAATTATTTTTCGCATCCAGTTCCTTTGTAACCACATCATAATATCCTATCAAATTTGTCAGAGAAGACTTTCCCTTAACAAACCCATGCTGTGTCTGAATTATTGCTGCAGTCTTGTCTAGATGATCCTGCAATGCATCCTTAACCAGCGATTCCATTATTTTACCCGGAACAGAAGTTAAACTAACTGGTCTGTAGTTACTCGTGTCACCCTTCGATCCCCCTTTGTGAATTGGGGATACATTTGCACATCTCCAGTCCGTGGGAACCTCCCCTGAGTCCAAGGATGCTCTCATAATTATGGCTAAGGGTTTGCTTAGTTGCCTTGCCGCCTCCTTTAATATAACTGGATAGATCCCATCCACCCCAGGTGCTTTTCTTAAGTTTAACTTCAACAATTTCTCTTCCACTTTGCTCTCGGTTATTACAAAATCATTAAGATGACAGAATCACTGTCATCCCCACAGTGGGTGGAAAAGACAGTTTGAATCCCGTTGATGATGGGAGGGATTTTTATGGGTATTTTTCAGGTTTTTCGTCCAGAAAGATAGAAAATCCACCTCAGAGAACATGCAATTTGAACACACAGAGTAACATAGCCTTAGTCGCCAATCCTCCAAAAAAAAAAAATATATATATATAATTACTGAAGACTTGAAAGAATTACTGGTAGAAAAAGAGGCTGGCAAAGCGGGTTTGGTGGAAATGGCATTGGAGGCAAATCGAATCAATTCAGAGGATGATAGTGCAGACGAAAATTCTGAACTTCCAAATTTTACATTAGAAAGTATATGGAAAAGCATAAAGTTAGCCGAGCAATTAGAATCTTATTTTTTGAATTCAGATTCTTTGACTGAAAGGAGCACAAAGTTCAATAGTGAGCTTCAAAATGCAGAAATTCTAAGATCTCTCAAGCAAATGCAAACAAACCCAGATTAATGATATTTTAAAGAGAGCAAAAAATACACAAAATTTAGAATAGTGTATTTTTGTCATTATTGTTAACATTTTAGATGTCCTCTTTCGATCTGACCTTCATCCCTCTTCCCACGTTGATCACGTAATATCGCACACTTCTAAACTTCTTGGATTAATCAAGCGTTCTTCCTCTGTTTTCAAGAGTGACCAAGTTATAATTCTTCTCTACAAGCAGCTTATACTTCCCATTTTTGATTATTGTGATATTATCTAATCCCCATAATAGGAATATCTTTCTCACAGACTTCAGAGAATTCAAATTAAATTCATTACATTCTTATGCTATCGAAATTACATTGCTTTTCACTGTCGAAATTAAGGAGCTCTTTGTGGTCACTTCAGAATCATTCCTCTTCACACTAGATAACTCCATGGGTCTCTTTTTGTCTACAATATCATCAATTCTGTTATCTTTTCTCCAGCTCTTATTGCACAAATACCTTTCGCTATACCCAGTTTGAATTCTCGTTATAAAATTAATTTTTCTTCCTGTTCCTCGTACTCATCACTTACTAGGTAGTCCTCTGTTTCGTTTTCTTCAGGTATAAGTACAATATTGATTTTACTCTTAATCCATCTGTCTATAAGAATTTGCTCCTTACTCTCTTTTCTTAATGTAAATTTTGTATATATTTTAATTCTAGTTCTATATTGATTACTACTGTTTTGTTTTTTATGTAATACACCTAGCGTTCTCAACTTTATTTAGGGTCTGTGTGCCCTGTGTGTGAGAAACGTTTATATAAATAAATAAATAAATAAATTTTGTTAACGAAATTGTGTATTTTTGTTAGCCCTCGGAATGTTATTTGCTGTTGGTAACATCATTTAGTTCCACTGTATAGAATTTAAAAACTGTCTCAGACCACTGTAGTCACCTTTATGAAAGCAAATTCCCTTCCCTTTACCCCTGATGGTAGTTACATCTTTGAGTAAATCCTACATCGGCACACTGTGATCACTGCCACCTAGTAGTTCCTTTATCTGCAGATTCTTAATGCATGAAGAATCACTACTGATAATCAGATTAAGAGTTTTACTCCCTCAGGTTGCCTCACAAACATGCTGCCGCAGAAAACAATTCATCCAATAAATCCACAAAAGCCTTGCTATTGGGCGAGTAACCAACTGACAAGTTCCAGTTAATATCTGGGAAGTTAAAATCCCCTTTTATAAGACAATCTGATTTACTGGCCCACCCTATTTCTCTGTACAGTTGTTCATTATATCCATCAGCATTATTAGGCCTGTTACACACTCCTAAACAATTTTGTTTTCCCAGTGCTTATGTCACACCAAACTGACTCAACATTGCACTGTTCACCCATGTCAACTGGATGCATTTCCTTAGATTTTGTGTTTCTTAACTAACAACATAACCCCTCCTTCCTTCCTATCCTGTCTGTCCTTTCTGTATACATTGTACTCCCCAAATTCCAACTTTGCATTCCTTATATCCGTGTGACACCACATCTCTGATATCCTAACAATATCTGCCTTTGATGTTTTCACCAGCACCTCAAATTCATCAAATTTATTTACTAAACTCCTAGCATTGATGTACACATAAGTATGCATGCATGTGTTCTTATTCTTAGCTACTCTAACACAGCCCATATATTAACTTGTTCCACAATGACTCCTAGCAGTCCTTGAAATCCCGAGCACCTTGTTTTCCAGGCTGCTGCTCATTCCAATAGAAGCAGTGCAAGAATCATTTTCACCTCTGCCAGCAGCTACTGTTAATCTATTAGTCCATGTATCACCCTAGGCGAGCAGTTTTCCGACTCACCTAACACTGCCTCGATAGTATCAGCAAATATTCTAGCATCCTTTCTAGTTAAGTGTATCCCATTCCTGTAGAAACAGTCTCTCCTGTTGACAAGCACAGACCATGCTGAGAAAAATTCTACCCCATGAGCCTTGCACAATCTCTCCAGGGCCAAATTGATCGACAAGGTAATCAACAAACTGAAATAGGTCATAGTGAAAATGCTGTCTAACTCATGAGCTGCAGGTGCCTACTCCTTCACATTGTTTGGCCCACAACCATGTATATAGCCTTTAAGTGTTATGCACCCCCCCCCCCCAATTTAAAACCAGCATGTCACAAAATATAATTTCATGTGGACTTTTGAAATTGGCCATCTTTTATATTTAATTTTTCTTTATTGCTTTCTCACATTTTATATATCTATCTCATAATTTAGCGGTATTATTATAACCATATAATAGAAATGTTATCTTTCTATACATTAAAATAATTTTCCTCCTAGTGATATTTATTCAGCCAATGGGAGAAGAGAGATGCAGGTTACATGGTAATGTGTAACAAATACTAAAATACGTAATAGAAGCTTGTTTTACTGTGGTAAAACAAGCTTCTGTTTAAGTGTGGTCACGCGCTATGTTTATCTAACATGACCATGCGGTACCATGCTTGATTTCTATATGTAATGTATTCATAGCAGAGGAAGAGACACACTGTCGAAAGCTTCTGTATTTTATTTTACTTTATCAAAAGAAGCAAGTGCAGCAAGCAGGGTATTCATTTGTTAAACGTAAAAAAAAAAACTAAATGTGAATGTACATAATAGGAATTAAGTTTTATTTCAAAAATTGCATAATTAATGGTTGGGAATTAGTTTTGTGGCCCACAACCCACTTGCTGTGGCAAACTATGTGCCAAACCATTACCTTCAGCACTTTATCTGTTTTGGCCCTAGCATAGTCTAAAATTTAGGTTGGATGCCCCTGGGCTAAGCTATAGTAACTGGACCTGAACTTGTGGAACCACCATTTGCATTTCAGAAGATTGTATACAATCTAACCTTGATTAGAGGGGAACAGGTATTCTGTGTGTTATCAGACACTCAGCCTAAAACACTGATGGATCCAATATCTCTCTATTACAGAAGATTTAGGAGAAGTCCGGTTGGCCTGCCTCCCTAAAATCCACACATGCACACCTTCTCAATGGTAAGCCCTGTTACGTCACTTAGGTGGCAACGAATGTGTAGAGTGGTTCTCTTCAAGACGCCTGGTCAGCGTGAAGAGGAAAAGACCAAACCCTCCAGCATATGACAGCACGACATAACAAATGGCCCTCAGTCCCCAGCAGCTTTCACTCTCCCTCTTACGGCAGCTAGAGGATCAGAGTGGAAGCAGAGGGTGCTAAGAATCTCTGGGTACGACCAGGCTGCCATGCATTCATGAGTTTGTGGGTAGTAAATGGATGGTCAATGCTCAAAACAGAAGGAACTGGAAAGTTGCTGGAGAGGCCTTCATCCTGCAGTGGATTGAAAATGGCTTATGATGATGGTGACCTTATTCAACTGGTCTAAATAACATTCTCTTTTAATGTTATTTAACTTTTTTGCCTTGACAGCATCATTATTTATATTTTCTTAGAAGTTAGTGGCTAGTTGAATGTCATCTTGCTGTAAAGGGCTGTTTAATAAGTCTATATATTATAAATTAAATATACTGTGAGATCACAGTGTATGAAATTCTTCCTATAACTTGTATGATTGTTTTGTCAAGTGTTGGACTGCTTTTCAGTTTTGCATGGGTCTTTTCATTATAAGATGTCAATTGAACAGGTTTTATATTTATGGAAAATTAGAACTGATATACAAAAAGTTTGAAAAAAAAAAGTAAATATCAGGTTACTTTCTGTAAGTTATTTTCTCTTGTTTTAAAATATTGTAAAGTGGAGATATAGAGATAAATTTCTCTTGTATGTGTATACATACAAATCTAGCATTTGCTGTGAATAAATTATTTAATTTCTCTGGTATTTAATTTTGTATACATGTATTATGAACAAATTGGGAATTTGTGAATAAATTGATTTTTTTATTAACTGGCATCTTGTCTCCTCATTAGCTTGGATAATAAAGGTCACCCTACGTTTGGTTCAAAAAACTTGATGTAGTGTTTTGTTCTGTTGACCTAAATGTTTATTTTTGGAATGCACAAATATCCCAGTTTTCTTAAATTTTAAATAAACAATTCATTTTCAGTCTCAAACTAAATCTCCAAAATGTGACTTTATAAAAGGCATTCACATTTATAGTGTTGGAAAAACTGCTTATTGGCATAGATCACCAAGAGTTAGCATTAGCATTAGTAGGTCATGTGATGCAAGAAAGAAAGCTTATACAGCATCAGCCAAAAAAAAAAAAAAAAAAATTCTCATTTCATCCATCTATTTGCTCCAAAAGTTTGACTTTACTCAAATCAAACCAAAAGTTTGATTCTAATAAAATAAGAATGACAGCTGGGCATGTATATCTTTTCTTTCTGGAACCTTGATTATCCTTGCCTGTGAGGGAATAAGATGCCAGTTAATAAAAAAATACAACTTATTCACAGTAAAGTCCCAATTTATATGTAATACATTTATATAAAATTAAATACAAGATAAATTAAACAGTTTATTCACAGCAGTTGTATGTTTTGTATGTACATACTAAAAAGAGAAATCTGTCTATGTACCTCAACTTTACATTTTTGTAAAACAAGAGAACAGAAAGTAATCTGATATTAGCTTTTTTTTTTTTTTTTTTTTTTTTTTGGACTATTTTTTTATATTGGTTCTGATTTGCCATAAATAGGGATCTTTGTGGGGCAGTTTTTGAGCATCCTCCTCTGGTCTAAAAGGTGAAATTATATGTAGATAGATGATCTGTGTTGTGTGATAAGACATCTACCATGTCATCTTCATTACACTGTTTGATGAATACTAGTTCATCAAGCTTTATAATTTTAAGAATTTTGTTCTTTAAAAGATGTATAACAAGTTATTTACATATTCAAAAAACTTGCCATTTAAGTTTTTTCTAAGTGATCTATCAAGTATTAAAATTTTTGATGTATTGAGCAATTTTTTTTTTTTTTTTTTTTTTTTTGCAGAAGAAAAGCTTCCAAAATTTATTCTAAAATTTTTTCAATCACAATCAGATTAGTGTACTTCCATGTTATGTATAGTATGCTTGGCATATTCAATAAGAAATTACTAAAAAATTCACTGTTCTGAAAATTGCATAATGGAAATTGTGAGCTACATGTACCAGATGATCAGAATGGTGGAAAAAAGTTGAGAGTTAGGGTTAAATTTGAAAGTGTCTGCAATTCTGCCCAGACACGATAGGAGGGAGCATATGATGAGAGAATTCATCCCTGTAGAGATTGTGCCAGGCTCACAGGGTAGAATATTTTTCAGCATGGTCTGTGCTTGCTAACAGGAAAGACTGCTTCTATAGGGATGGGATACACATAAATAGAAAGGGTGCAAGAATATTTGCTAATGCTGTCAAGGCAGTGATAGGTGGGTTGGAAAACTGCTAGATTGGGGGGGGGGATTCACAGATTAAAGATTAGTGGTAGCCACAGGCAGAGGCAAAAGTGATTCTTGCTCTGCTTCTATTGTAATGAGCAGCAGCCTAGAGAGCAAGTTGCTGGGGACTTCAAGAGAGCTGCTGGAATCATGGAATAAGTAAGTACATCCTATGTACTTACTTATTCCATGTATTACGTATTAAGAGTAAGAACAAGTGCATGTACACTAATGCTAGAAGTATAGTAAAGAAAATTGAATTTGAAGTGCTTATCAAGACATCAAAGGCAGATATTGTTGAGATATCAGAAACATGGTGTCACACAGATATAAGCAATGCAGAATTGGAATTTGGGGAGTACAATGTGTACAGAAAGGACAGACAGGGTAGAAAGGGAGGAGAGATTATGCGGTTAGTTAAGAAACACAAAATCTAAGGAAGTGCATCCAGTTTACACTGGTGGATAGTGCAATGTCAAGTTTGTTTGGTGTGACATAAACACTGGGAAAGAGAAAACGAGAGTAGGAGTTTGTTATAGGCCTAATGATGCTGATGAGTACAATGAACAGTTGTGCAGAGAAATAGAATGGGATAGTAAATCAGAATGTCTTGTAATGGGGGATTTTAACTTTCCAGTTATTGGCTGGAACTTTTGGGTTGGTCACTCGCACATTGGCAAGACTTTTGTGGATTTATTGGAGGATTGTTTTCTACAGCAACATGTTCAAGGGACAACCAGAGGGAGTAATACCCTTAATCTGATTATCAGCAATGATTATTCATGCATTAAGAATTTGCAGATAAAGGAACTACTATGTGACAGTGAACACAGTGTACTGATGTGGGATTTACTTAAAGATATAACTACCATCAAGGGTAAATAAACAGAAGGGTTTTTGTAAAGGTGACTACAGTGCTCTCAGACTGTTTTTAAATTCTATACAGTGGGATCAACTGATGATCTTACCAGTGGTGAATTCTAAATGGGACTTAATCTTAATCTTCAGGGACTTAATCTTGGAGGCTACTAGGTTTTTCATACCAAGAAATACTGTTCAAGATTCAGGCCTAAATGGATGTCGGATGAATTAATGAGGCTCATGGCAGAAAAGAAAAATGCGTGGGATGCATATAAATTATCATGTGACACAGAAGCCCATGGAAGATATGAGCTAGTCTGTAAACAAGTCACAAAGGAGGTTAGGCAGGCAAAGGAAAATTATGAGAAATCTTTGGCAAAGGATGCAAAGAAAAACAGCAAAGAGTTCTTTACTTATGTAAACTCTAGAATGAAGGGGATCAATCAGATTGGCCCACTTAACATAGATGGTTCAGCTATTGATCCTGCTCAAGTAGCTGATAAACTGAATGAGTATTTTACATCTACATTTACACATGAGGAATTATTCAAGGAGGGGAATGCCAGAAGTTTTTATAAACTCTAACAGGGAGATAAGTGATTTTGTAATAACTGAGAGCAAAGTGTAGGAGAAATTGTTCAAGTTCAACATAAAAAAGGCACCTGACCAGATGGAATTTATCCAATGATAATAGAGGCAGCAAGGGAAGTAAGCAAACCTTTAGCCATAATTATGAGAGCATCCTTAGAGTCAGGGGAGGTCCCCATGGACTGGAGATGTGTGCAAATGTATCCCCAATTCACAAAGGGGCTTCAAAGGGTGACACAAATAATTATAGACCTGTTAGTTTAACTTCTGTTCCGGGAAAAATAATGGAGTCACTGGTTAAATAGGTGATACAGGATCACCTAGACAAGACAGCAGTAATAGTTCAGACACAGCATGGGTTTGTTAAGGGGAAGTCTTGTCTGACCAATTTTATTGCATATTACAACGTGGTCACAAAGGAACTGGACGCAAAAAAATAATTCTGATATCATATACTTAGATTTCAGGAAAGCTTTTGATACTGTTGCACATGGAAGACTGCTGTACAAATTGGAGCGGTATGGCATTAAGGGCAAGTTACTGCAATGGATAAAGGGATGGTTGAGTGGGAGACGGTAGAGAGTGGTAATAAATGGACACTGCTCTACGTGGACTAATGTTATTAGCAGAATCCCCCAGGGTTCGGTGCTATGCCCATTATTGTTTTATGTATTTATCAATGATATCGATTAAGGTATATCAGGCTTAATGTCCAAGTTTGCAGATGATACAAAGGTTGGCAGGGTTGTTAATGACAGTAAATACAGTATGCTACTGCAACAGGATCTAGAAAAGTGAAGGCAGTTGGGCTGAGAAATGGCAACATTGACAAATGCAAAATACTCCATATGGGTAGCAAGTAAAACAAGAGAAACGTACCAACCGTGTGGTACTACACTCAGGGAGGTGGAGAATGAAAAAGACTTGTGGGTAATTGTGCAGTCAGATGTGAAGTTCTCTGAGCAGTGCAGACAGGCTGCCAGAGCAGGTCATGGAGTTTTGTCAATGATATATAGGAATTTTGCTAGCAGAGACAAGGTGGTGATTATCCCTTTGTATAAGGCAGTACTGTATACAGGTCTGGAGACCTCATTTTAGGAAGGATGTAGAGTTTCTAGAATGTGTACAGAGAAGGGGAACAAGATTGGTGAGAGGAACAAAGTTGTGTGCTTACGAAGAAAGGGTTAAGTTCTGTAAGTTGCAGATCTGGAGATTAATCACCTGTGAGGTGATCTGATTGAGGTGTATAAGGCCTTGAATGGTTTGAGCAGGCTCAATGTTGACTGGATACTTCCACTTGTTCAGATTAAGAACCTGAGGGGACATAGATTCAAATTGAGGAAAGACAGTTGTAGAATAGATGTGTGGAAGTTTGCCTTTAGCCAGTGGGTAGTTGATTGCTGGAACAGACTTCCATCTGTTGTTGTGGAAGTTGATAGCTTAATTAAATTTAAGGCTGAACTAGACAAACGTTTGGGGTGAAATGGGAAGGATTTTTTTTTTTTAGCTGATGCTGTTTAAGCTTGCTTTCTTGCATCATATGCCTCAACTAATGCTTAAATTACATATTAAAGAAAAATTTGTTCCCTTAAGTGCTTGCAAAACTTTTAAAGTTTAAAAAGTAGAAAAATTGCTTCTTGTCCATATGGTAGTTGCACTTTCTGCTCTTTTTCTTCAGCAAGAGTCAACTTTCTAGCATCTTACTTTTTTCCTTCAGATTCTTGTACTGACAATCTTGTTTACCAATACCTTGTTAACCAATACCTGTCACTTATTGTCATTTCTCCATGTTCTCAAAAATGTGCCTCAGAGCTTTCCCCTTTTTTGTGTGCTTTTTTTTTTTTTTTTTCCTTCCTTATTCTACTGGTGTGTTTCCTTCTATCTGGAAATTTGCTCATATACAGCCATTTTTAAAATGACTGACAAATCCTGCCCTTACTTTCCAATTAGCACCCCATTACGCCTACACTTTCCAAAGTAATGGAGAAATGCATCACTGGCAACTCTTAGACTATCTTGAAACATTCCATCGAATTAATGATGACCAGTCTAGATTCTGTAAGTAATCCACTTGCGATTTATTGGCTTATGTTACTCATCTTTGGACTAATTTGATGGAATTCAAGCAGTTGCTCTTGACATTTCTAAGGCATAGTGTTTAGTATAAAAGTTTTCTAAATAAGCTCCCATCTTGTTGCCCTTGCTGACTGTTTTTTTTTTTTTTTTTGTAATTGGTCCTGTTTTCTCTGAGTGCTCACTGCTGGTGAGGGTAGATGGCTTTATCTTCTAACTTCTTCACCAGTGCTGATTTGTTTCAGAATTCTTCTTTCTCTCATTCTTTCTTCCACTGACTAGAAATCCTGTTCATAGTTTTGCTGATGATAGCACATTACATTCCACTTTGAGAAACTTTGTCCTGCACAAACAGCCTCAGCTTCTTTAATATCCACCATCAGTCCCTTAAGTGCTGATCTTTTTTAATGGGGAAATTACTGAATGTAATTTCCCTACACTTCCAAACCAGTCTGAACACAGACTGGTTTGGAAGAGTGCCAGAGCAGCTCATGGGATGGTGTCAATGATATACAGGAATTTTGTTAGCAGGGATAAGGAGGTGATTATTCCTTCGTATAAGGCAATGGTCAGGCCACATCTTTAGTACTGCATACAAGTCTGGAGGCCTCATTTTAGGAAGGATGTAGAGCTGCTGGAATCAGTACAGAGAAGGGCAATGAGATTAGTTAATTGAAAATCATGTTTAACTAACCTGGTTAGCCCTTTTGATTCACTCACTCATGAGTTGTAAGTAAGAAATAATTTAAATCTTGTTTATTTGGACTTAGTCAAATGCAAAAACATTTTACTTGGTCCTTCCTGAGATGTTACTGAATAAACAGGAGCATGTTGAGATTGCGGGTATGATTCTAAGATTGAATGCACTGTTTCTGCAAAGTGTGATTATTGATTACTCCTCAGATTGGGCTAGTGTTAGAATTAGGATAATACCCCCCCCTTTCAAGAGTCAGTTTTGGAACCACTGTTTCTGATTTTTTTAAAATGACATTAGTGAAGAGATAGTAGGCATGATGTAAAAATTTCACGATGATATGAGGATTGGGTGTCTGGTTAATGATCAGCACCAAGCCATTCTCCTTCAGGACAATTTGGATAGGCTTCAGTGATGGCCAGAAAAATGGCAGCTCTATTTTAATCTAACAAATTGCAAGGTCTTGGGGACTAGCAACCCAGTATAATTTACACACTTTATGGGACTGAATTAAAAACAGGAAGAGAGGGATGTGAAAGTTACATGGTCAGACATAAAAGTCCTTTTAAATAACATAAACAGGTAGAAGAAAAGTCCATAGTGTCCTATCGATGATTTATCAAACATTTGCTTGTAGGGATATGGATGTCGTAATCCCATTGTATAAGCAATCGTAATTTTGTATTTGTAAATTATAATTTTGCAATTGTAATTTGCAAGCAATTTGTAATTTTGTAACATTGTATAAGCAATTTCCACAATTAGAGTACTGCGTGTAAGTATTGGGACAGCACCTAAAAAAAGATACTGTGCTTCTTGTAAGGGTCCAAGATAGGCAGCCTGCTTAGTGAGATCTGCAAAAAGATGACCTTTATGAGGAAAGACTTCAGATATGTGAGCTATGGAGCTTGGCAACCAGGCACCATAGAGGCGATAGTAAAATGAAGGCAAAATTTCCAATGTTATAAAGGATTCCAGGCCCATAATCTCTAATTACAGGAAAAGTGACTTAGACTGGATAGTAGGGAAATATTCTTTTAGCCAGTTAACCCCATGGGTGGTTGTTGCAGAATTTCTTTATTTTTTATATATTTTATTCTTGTTTTTTTTTTTTTCTGTCACTGGTTCAGTGAAAAGCCTGTGGCTTCATTGCGCTATGACTAATACCAAATATGTACTGGAGGTTTGTCATAATTATTTTTAGGCTATTTGTCAACTGGACCATTTTGTTGTTTTCAGCTAAAAAATTTTAATTTTATGTTAAAATATGACTAAATAATTATGGTTTAGATTTGACAATTTTTAAATTAAAATGTTTAATCAGCTGCTTTTTTCCTCAATTGGAAAGTTGTTCACCATGTTCATTTCATTTAAAAACATTCTCTTTACTTTAGATGTGAATAAAAACCAATTTTATTTGAAACCAAAAAAAATAGACAAATACATTGGTTGTTGCATGAGGAGATCATAACTACACTCATAGCCAGTGATTCACAGATGAACGTGCATAAGAAGAGCAAACATCACAGTGTTTTTGTTTTTTTTTCCTAAATAAAATTTATTTACATTGGGTAAAATTTTAATTTAGAAATCCTAAAATCTAAATGGTAACACTTAGTTCAATTTTAAAATCAAATTCAAAAATTTCAGCCCAAATGTGACAAAAAAGGTCCAGATGACAAATTATTATTATTATTAGCTATATATATATTTTTTTTTTATGTGAACCCCAAACACGAGAGGTATTAGAACCTATAGTACTTAGTACCGTGCTAAGGTTGGAGGTTGAGAAGACGAAAGAAGATATTTGTTGACATTGGACTTGAACTTCTGTAGATTGTAATTTTCGTGAAATACATATGAAGGAAGGCTGTTCCAGAAAATCGCAGTTGAATGAATAAATGAGGAAGATGAAAAGTGGTGGCGGCACGTGTTCGGACTGTTTTGAAAGAGAGAGCGGGAATTATAGAAGCCAATTCAGAAGAATAGTGCCCATGGAAGTATCTGTAGAAGAGGCATGCAGCAGAAACAGTACATCTATGAGAAAGCGAGTGGAAAGACTCTGTTAGAGATGAATCATTAATTAACCTAACTGCCCTCTTCTGAATGGAATCAAGAAGCTTGAGAGAGGTTTTGGGGGCACCACCCCAGATGTGGGAACAATATTCCATGGCAGGGCGGATTTGCGATTTATACAGAGTGAGCAGCTGTTTGGAAGAAAAGTAATGCCGAGAGCGAAAGAGAAAACCAAGTTTTTTAGATGCAGAGGAAGCAATGTTTGTAATGTGCTTGTGCCAAGAGAGATTAGAAGTCAGGGTAATCCCCAAAAGAGATATATCATTTTGCCTAGAAATCGGAGTGTCACTAAAGATAAGCATAGAAGCAGAAGAATCCTTTTTGCGAGATATAAGACAAGACTGAGTTTTAGAAGGGTTGAAATCAACTAAGTTGTCTTTGCCCCACTGGAGAATTACCTGAAGATCGGCATTTAAGGAATTGGTAGCAGATTTTCGAGAAGTTGAAGCTGATTGAGCAGGACAAGGTTTCTCAAAATGGAAAGTGGAATGCAATGTGCTATCATCGGCAAAACTATGGATAGGATTTCCAGTCAATGGAAGAAGGTCATTAATATACAAGAGGAAAAGAGTGGGAGAAAGAACTGAACCTTGGGGGACACCAGCATTAGTGGAGAAGTTAGAAGACAGAGAGCCATCTACCATCACCCTCAGTGAGCGATCAGAGAGAAAACTGGATAACCAATTACTAAAAACAGTTAGCAAACCATAAGATGGAAGCTTGTTTAGAAGACCTTTATGCCAAACACGATCAAAAGCCTTTGAGATGTCAAGAGCAACTACCTGTGTTTCACTGAACCTTTCCATTGAATTAGTCCCTAAATGGGTAACATAAGCCAGAATATCACCAGTGGATCGACACTGACGGAATCCATACTGGCGATCGTTGATCAGACGGAAGGTTTCTAGGTAGTTTAAGAGTTGGCGGTTAATTGATTTCTCCATTACTTTAGAAAGAGTAGAAGTAATTGCAATGGGACGATAATTGGATGGGAGGGATTTGTCACCCTTTTTAGAAACTGGCTGGATATGAGCAAATTTCCAAGCAGAAGGAAAAACACCTTTGGAATAAGAAAGTGAAAAAAGGCGGCAAAGAATAGGAGTAAGTTCAGGAGCACAGGTTTTGAGAACAAGTGGAGAAATACCATCGGGACCTGGAGCTTTCTTAGCATCAAAATTCATCAAAATCCTTCTGATATCCTTTTGACGGAAGACCACAGGAGGAATTGAATGGAGCGTGTTGGGAATGGTGGGAGGTGTTTTACCAAGATCATTAATACATGAGCTGGAAGAAAAATGGGATGCTAGCAGGTCAGCTTTATCCTTGGCTGAAGTGACAACAGAACCATCTGGTTTGGACAGAGGTGGGAGCAGAGATGGGCAAAATTTGCGGCCAATAGCTTTGGCAAGAGACCAGAATGCTCGGCTACCATTAGGGCAAGAAGCAAGTTTTCTACTCTTAGCCTGTTCGAACTCTAGTTTGGACTGGTTAATAACTGCTTTACAATTGTTGCAAGCTTTGGTGTAGGTAGAAAATGAAACTGAAGAATTAGAAACAAGCCAATTACGATATGCAACATTCTTCTCTTGAACAGCCTTAGCACATTTATTGGAAAACCAAGGTTTAGATAAAGGACGAGATTTTAAAGTGGAGTGTGGGATAAAGGATTCCATTCCTGCAAGAATAATTTCACTGACACGATCTAAACAAACGTTGACATCATGAGTTTTGAAACAGTAATCCGACCAAGGAAAAGAAGAAAAGAAGTGTCGCAGGTCATCCCATTTTGCATTCTTGTAATGCCAAACAACACGAGGTTGGGAATAGCCATGAGATAAAGGTTCCGTTGGAGAAGAGACAGTCACCAAGTTGTGATCTGAAGTGCCTAAAGGACCTCTCACTTCAACCGTGTACTTAGAAGGATTGTTTGTGAGAAAAAGATCAAGCGTATTGGCTGTATGATTAGGATTGTCCAGAATTCTTGTAGGTAAATGAACAATCTGTGCTAGGTCATTAGTAATTGCAAAAGCCTCAGCATCTCGACCAGCCGGGTCGGTGTGACTAGAAAATGGAAGCCAGCTGGAGTTGTGAACATTAAAATCGCCAAGGAAAATTATCTCACAGTTAGGAAAGTTAGACTGGAGAAAGTCAAGTTGCAAAGAGAGGAAGTCAAAGAGCTCCAAGTGATTAGTGGAGTTGGGAGAACGGTAGAGACAACAGATGAATTTGACACAATGAGGTAAAAAAAAAAAAAAAGTAAAGTGCAGCCATTATCAACCCACTGCAGGATGGAAGCCTCCTCAACAATTCATGCTGAGGGGAATGGACCACAATCTGCCACGCTGGTCCAGTGCGGGTTGGCAGATTGACCGTATTCAGCAGTCAGGGGCTTGAACCCCGGTCTACTCAAAGAGCGTGTGCTACTGCACTCCCGCTCCTGACCACTCGGCTACGGAGGCCGTTACACAACAGATGAATTTGACACAATGAGGTAGAGAGATTTTAAGCTAGAGAAGATCAAAGAGAGGAGATTCCAAATTGCGAAGTCTCTGACAGGGAATATCAGAACGGACATATGCACAAGTACCACCTTTGAGGCGAAAGGAATCGTACAGCGAATAATTTGGGCATCTGAGATGAGCAGTAGTTAAATCAACCGATAACTGAGATTCTGTCAGAAAAAGTACATGGGGGTTTGGCAGCCTGGAAGTGGAAATGGACATCGTTGAGATTAGAATTGAGACTACGTATATTTGTGAAATGAATTAGGAAGTGCTTGGGAGGTTTAGATCTTTTCGCAGATAAGCTTCCTCTATTAGTTTGACAATCATGGTGTATTCAATAGTAAGAAAAAGTGGGTGGGACATGCTGTATGAAGTAATGAAATTTTTGGATATAGCGTACACGTGGTAAGTATATACCCAGATCCTTTACATAACGTGGCCTCGTCAATGCTCCCCGCATACACACTACTTGGACTCCCTGCAGTCACTATCTGGCAGAGTAGAGGTAGCAAGATTATACACTAGCGCATCCGGAAGCCTCCTAGAGAGTTACCAATAGGTTCGGTCCGGTGTACTAACTAGCGGCCGGCCTGCGAACACCGTTTTAGAGCTGTACCCTCGAAATGTAAGGAATATTGGATCTCGCCACGATGTTCATCATAACCTCAAAAGTCATCAATCATACTTCATGATGGAAGAGATAGGGAAGGGTTGACCGGTACTTAGCTCTAGAGACTAAACATGGGTTCCACCACTTGAAGCCTCCAATAAGCAAAGTGGTGGTATTTCACCTGTTGATGAGAGTCATCCACCACCTAGTACTGCCTGGTAACATAGAGGGGCGGCGTTCCTCCATGTGGTGTAGGCGCCACACCTCGACCCCTGCTTACGTTGGTTCACACCTGGGTGGTCACCCACCATGTACTTGTGCATGGAGGTTATATCCAGGATTACTAACAATCCCACCATCGTGAAGGTGCAAGCAGAGGATTTGGCTGTCACAGACCATCCGGACTTTTCCAAAATTGGGTCCACTTGACTTGAGTGTCACCCGAATATCAGTTCCATCAGCGTTTTAGACTCCCAGGTAGCAAGTACAGCTTGTCTGGCATATCTGAATGTCTGTGACAACCTCAAGGACCTGTTTGAGGTTTTCATGAGAAAAAAACCATCTGTTGTCTTTGAACTGCAGCATGCACGAACAGGTGTCACATGCAAATGTCATGGAGAATATTATGCATGCTTCCTACTGATATTCTCAACATTTACACAAGTGCACAAATACACAAGATTTTCCATGTATTATAAAATCGCAAAAAGGTAACACATTTACCTCATGTACCTTTGTTGTGTACCATATGTAGATGTATATTAATATTTCAATTTAAAGCTATGGAAACACGAAGTAATCAGACATTTTCAAACAAATAAGCACAACAACAGTATGCAGTTCATAGAAAGAATTTCAAAAATAGATGTTTCATTTTATGATGTTAAATAAAGCAGTTGGCTTGTTTGTTTTAAGTGTTATGCCAATGTTTGAAAATATGAATATAACTCTTCAATCCAATATACCCCACATACTGGCAGGGTACATTGGATCATCCATGTACTGAGGTCATTACTCTTAGATATGTTGAAGAATACTATTTGCAGATTTAATTTATGGACAGTTTTGAAATCTTCCACTTCCATTTTGGAAATTGATTACCATATCATACTAACTAAACCTATGATGATTCTGACTTAATCATAGGCATTTACACTGCCAAAGTTGTGGAGAGTATAAAACAACAGGAGAAGATTCTGGTCTTTTGCTCAGTGAGGAAGTACTGTATGTTATGGCTCCGTGTAACTACATGGTGCACAAGTTCCTGTTGAAAAATGTTCTTATAAATGTGGAGGTAGCACAAATTTCATCAGTTGGCAGTGCATCATTTTCAAATTTCAACTTTTTTGTAGACAAGTTTCCAGTACTTCTTGGTGTCATTTAAAGAAATAGATGAAGCAGTAGATGTTTTGCAGCATCAATTCTAACAGTTTCAGTGCAAGAACCTACCAGATGATATTAAAGAACTGATGTGTTGTAGTACTTATTTGGGGAACTGATAAGTGCACAAGAAAGCTTGAAATATAACAAATCAAGTCATGCTTGGCATTTTTATAGTAGTTCTGAGTAGAACAAATAAGTTCAGATTTTTTTTTTTCTGGTGAAGCTTTGGAAATATTCCTGATAGCCAAGTAGTTTAGACTGCAAGGTTATTGTTGTGAACAAAACTTAGTCAACATTTAGATTAAGGTTTAGGCCTAAATGGATGTCAGATGAACTAATGAGACATGTGGCAGAGAAGAAAAATGCATGGGATATATATAAATTAATGGGTGACATGGAAGCCTATGATAGATATAAGTTGGTCTGAAACCAAGTCGCAAAGGAGGTTAGGCAGGCAAAGGCAGATTATGAGAAATCTTTGGCAAAGGATGCAAAGAAAAACAGCCAAGAGGTTACTTATGTAAACTCTAGAATGAAGGGGATGAATCAGATTGGTCCACTGGATATTGATGGTTTAACTGTTGATGATCCTGCTCAGCTAACAAACTGAATACGTATTTTGCATCTACATTCACACATGAGGAGTTATTCAGGGAGGGAAATGCCAGAGGTGAACTCTGGCAGTGAACTAAATGATTTTGTAATAACTGAGAGAAAAGTGGGGGAGAAATTGTTGAAGATAAACATAAGAAAGGCACTTGGGGTGGATGGGATCTATCCAGTTATATTAAAGGAGGTAGCAAAGGAAGTAAGCAAACCCTTAGCTATAATTATGAGAGCTTCCTTGGACTTAGGGGAGGTACCTGTGGACTGGAGAGGTGCAAATGTGACCCCAATTCATAAAGGAGGATCAACGGGTGACACAAGTAATTATAGACCTGTTAGTTCCAGGGAAATTAATGGAGGCACTGGTTTAAAGAGACACTGCTGGATCATCTAGACAAGACTTCAGTTATAGCTCGGACACAGCATGGTTTTGTTAAGGGGAAGTCCTGTCTGACCAATTTGATTGAATACTATGATGTGATCACAAAGCAACTGGATGCAGGGAATAACTTTGATATCATATATTTGGATCTTAGAAAGGCTTTTGATACTGTTGCACATGGAAGACTGCTGCACAAATTGGAGCAGTGCAGCATTGGAGGCAAATTGTTGCTATGGCTAAAGGGATGGTTGAGTGTCAGAAGACAGAGTGATAATCAATGGACACTGCTCTTCGTGGACTAATGTTATTAGTGGAGTCCCTCAGGATTCAGTGTTGGGTCCATTGTTGTTTTCTATATTTATAAATGATATTGATGATGGTACATCAAGCTTAATGTACAAGTTTGCAGACTTTATGAAAGTTGGCAGGGTTGTTAATGACAGTATGCTGCTGCAACAGGATCTAGAAAAGTTGAGCAAATGGGCTGAGAGGTGGCAAATGAAGTTTAACATTGACAAATGTAAAGTACTACATATGAGAAGCAATAACCCCAGAGTAATGTAACAACTCTGTGCTACTAGACTGACAGTGGTAGAGAATGAAAAGGACCTGGGGGTAATTGTGCAGGCAGATATGAAGTTCTCTGAGCAGTGCAGACGAGCTGCAAGAGTAGCTCATGGTGTCTTGTCAATGATATACAAGAATTTTTCTAGCAGGGATAAGGAGGTGATTATCCCCTTGTATAAGGCAATGGTCAGGCCACACCTTGAGTACTGTATACAGGTCTGGAGGCCTCATTTTAAGAAGGATGTCGAGCTGTTGGAATGAGTACAGAGAAGGGTAACAAGATTAGTGAATGGAACAAAGGCTTGCTCTTACGAAGAAAGGCTTAAGTTTTGCAAATTAGTGTCTAGAGACTAGGCACCTGCGAGGTGATCTGAATGAGGTGTATAAAGCCTTGAATGGTTTGAGCATGCTCAATGCTGATGGGATTCTTCCTTTTGCTCAGAATAATCACCTGAGAGGGCATAAATTCAAATTTAGGATAGATGTGCCGAAGCTTGCCTTTAGCCAGCGGGTAGTTGATTGGTGGAACAGACTTCCATCTTTTGTTGCGGAAGTTGATAGCCTAAATAAATTTAAGGCTGAGCTGGACAGGTATTTGGAACGAATGGAGGGGTGAAATCTGGGGTTGCTGTTTCCCATATGTAGTACTTTACATTTGTCAATGTTAAACTTCACATGCCACCTCTCAGCCCATCTGCTCAACCTTTCCAGATCCTGTTGCAGCAGCATAGTGTCAGTAGCATCCTTAACAACCCTTCTAACCTTTGTATCGTCTGCAAACTTGGACATTAATCTTGATATACCATCATCTATATTATTTATAAATACAGAAAACAACAATGGACCCAACACTGAACCCTGAGGGACTCCATTAATAACATTAGTCCACGATGAGCAGTGTCCATTAATTACCACTCTGTCTTCTGCCACTCAACCATCCCTTTACCCATAGCAACAATTTGCCACCAATGCCACACTGCTCCAATTTGTGCAGCAGTCTTCCATGTGCAACAGTATCAAAAGCCTTTCTAAGATCCAAATATATAATATCAAAGTTATTCCCTGCATCCAGTTCTTTTGTGACTACATCATAGTATCCAATAAAATTGGTCAGGCAAGCTCTTCCCTTAACAAAACCATGCTGTGTCTGAGCTATAACTGAATTCTTGTCAAGGTGATCCTGCAGTGCTTCTTTAACCAGTGCTTCCATTAATTTTCCTGGAACAGAAGTTAAACTCACAGGTCTATAATTACTTGTGTCAGCCTTTGATCCTCCTTTGTGAATTGGGGTTACATTTGCACATCTCCAGTCTGTGGTCCTGAGTCCAAGGAAGCTCTCTTAATTATGGCTAACGGATTGCTTACTTCCTTTGCTGCCTCCTTTAATATAACTGGATAGATCCCATCCACCCCAGGTGCCTTTCTTGTATTTATCTTCAACAATTTCTCCTCCACTTTACTCTCAATTATTACAAGATCATCTAGCTCACTGCCAGTGTTTACTTCATATATGGCCTTCCCCTTCCTGAATAACTCCTCATGTGTGAATGTAAATGCAAAATATTCATTTAGTTTGCTAGCTACCTGAGCAGGATCATCAACAGTTGATCCATCGATATCAAGTGGACCAATCTGATTCATCCCCTTCCTTCTAGAGTTTACATAAGTAAAGAACTCCTTGCTGTTTTTCTTTGCATCCTTTGGCAAAGATTTCTCGTAATTTGCCTTCGCCTGCCTAACCTCCTTTGTAACTTGGTTACAGAACAACTTATATCTATCATAGGCTTCTGTGTCACATGTTGATTTATATGTATCCCATGCATTTTTCTTCTCTGCCATGTGTCTCATTAGTTCATCTGACATCCATTTAGGCCTGAACCTTGAACAATATTTCTTAATTGGTATGTAAAGCCTAGTAGCTTCCAAGATAAGTTCTTTGAATGCTTCCCATTTTGAGTTTGCTGTTGGTAACATCATCATTTGGTCCCACTGTATAGAATTTAAATACTGTCTCAGACCATCATTGTCGCCTTTACGAAAGCAATAACCCTTCCCTTTACTCCTGATGGTAGTTACCTCCTTGAGTAAATCCCACTTCAGCACACTGTGATCACTGCCACCTAGTGGTTCCTGTATCTGCAGATTCTTAATGCATGAAGAATCACTACTGATAATCAAATCAAGAGTATTGCTCCCTCTAGTTGCCTCCCGAACATGCTGATTTAGAAAACAATCATCCAATAAATCCACAAAAGCCTTGCTAGTGTGTGAGTGACCACCTCACAAATTCCAGTCAATATCTGGGAAATTAAAATCCAAAAAGCCTTAGTTGCTTAATGCTCCTAAAAAAAAAAAAACCAAATAACAAATCTACATTCTTCCTAAAATTAGGCCTCCAGACCTGTATTAGTAACGGCCGCATGGTGCAAGAAAGCCTATGGCTTATGCTGCACCAGCCAAAAAAAAAAAAAATCCGAACAAAACAATGATAAAAACAAAAAAAATAAATAAATAAAATAAATAACTAAATTATAATAATTAATAAATAAAAAAAAAATAAATAAAAAAATAAATAAAAAGGAAATTAAACCTATCATCCTATGGGCTTCCCTTACCCGAAAGTACTATCCAGATGACCTTTGAATTTCCCCAAACTGTCGGCCTCTACCACCCATGAAGGCAACTTATTCCAGTAATTTATAACTCGCTGGCTAAAATAAAACTTCCTGCAGTCCAGTCTAAACATTTCCCCCCTGTAACTTGAATTTATGTCCCCTAGTTCTAGCATCATTTATAATCTTGAAAATTTTGTCCTCATTCATTTTACTGATGCCTTTCAGAGCCTTAAACACCTCAATCAAATCTCCTCTAAGGTGTCTAGTTTCCAAACTCTGCAACCCACATATTCGAAGTCTTTCTTCATAAGGACGCCCTTTTGCCGATCTCACTAGGCGAGTTACCCTTCTTTGCACGCTTTCAAGAAGCTCGATGTCTTTCTTTAGGTGTGGTCTCCATACTTGAACACAGTATTCCAAGTGTGGTCTAACATAAGCCTTATATAATGGGATTATCACATCCCTATCTCTGCTTGCAAAAGTTCGATAGATCATCGATAGGACACCATGGGCCTTCCTTGCAACCTGTTTACAATGCTCAGAGAATTTCATGTCTGACCGTATCGTAACACCCAAGTCCCTTTCCTCCAGTACTGGGTTTAGTTGAACTCCACCAAGTGAATAAGTTTTTTTGGGATTACTGTTTCCCAGGTGTAATACCTTACACTTTGTTGGATTAAAGCACAGCTGCCATTTTTCTGACCATTCCTGAAGTCTATCTAGGTCTCTCTGAAGAAGCTCAGCTTGACAGTGATCATTAACTACTCTACCAATTTTAACATCATCTGCAAATTTAGACATCACGCCCTATATCCCTTCATCAATGTCGTTTATGAAAATTAAAAGCAACAGTGGTCCTAATACTGATCCTTGGGGAACCCCACTTCTTACATCAACCCAATCTGAGGAATAGCCATTTATCACAACCCTCTGCCTCCTGCCCTGAAGCCATCCTTCTATCCATCTAAGGATTTTCCCAGTGATCCCAACCTGTTCCAGCTTATAAAGCAACCGCTCATGTGGGACTGAGTCAAAAGCTTTGCTGAAATCTAAATAAACAATGTCGAAATTATTCCCTAAATCAGCTCGTGAGTGACCCTTTCGAAATAGCGAACCAGATTTGTTAAACATGATTTTCCCTTTACAAAACTATGCTGAGTATCCTTAAGAATTTCAATTCGATCCAAATGATCCTGAATTCCACCCTTGATCATTGCCTCCATGATTTTCCCTACTACTGAAGTCAGACTGATAGGTCGATAATTTTCAACTTCACTTTTAGAGCCACCCTTATGTATGGGAGATACATTTGCACTTTTCCAATCCAAGGGAATCTCCCCAGAGTCTAGTGATGCTCGCATAATTAGCCTCAATGGTTCAATGCACTCGCTTGCCGCCTCTCTTAAGATTATAGGGTATATTCCATCAACTCCAGGAGCCTTACTGGTCTGTAGGCTCGAAAGTTTTTTCATTAAATAATCTTGCGAAATTTCAATATCATTAATTACATATTTTTTAACTTCGCTCCCACAATTTCCCATTGCCACAAAAGGCTTTTCATTTGTAAATATCGATGCAAAATAACTGTTGAGTTCATCTGCAACGGCAGCTGGTGTATTTATTACTATCCCCTTTCCCTTACGTAAAGGTCCGATCTGATTTGTCCTGCTCTTCTTGGCATTTATATATGTGAAGAATTCTTTATCCCCCCTCTTTGCTCTGTTTGCTAGTGATTTCTCATAAACTGCCTTTGCCTGTCGAACCTTTTCTGTGGCTCTATTATACATCACCTTGTAGCTGTTATAGGCTTCAGTACTTTTTATTGCTCTGTAACCTTTCCATGCCACCTTTTTCTGCTCAAGTAATGTGGCAACTTCACTATTCATCCAACTTGGAACCCTTCTCGTGGAGTATTTTTTTAATGGTATATACGCATTCAAGGCATCTGTGATTAATGTTTTAAAAGTGTACCACAGTTCAATTGTATTCATTCTCTGCGCGATATCTACCCAGTTAATAGAGGCCATGTGGTACCTTAAGGCATCGTAATTTCCTTTTCTGAAATTAAAACCCATTCCTTTGCCTTTTACTTCTGCTACCTCTCTCGTCATCATCCACCGTAGAACTCCATGATCACTTCCTGCTACTGGTTCCTCTACTGTCAGCCCTGTTATGTCATCTGATTCATGTGTGATGATGAGGTCTAGGATATTCTTTTCTCTAGTACTTTCCCTGACATATTGATACAAATAACAGTCATCTAGTTGATTTAAAAATTTTGTTCCCCATGTCGAGTTTCCTTTCCATTTACTCCAATCAATTAGAGGCAAATTGAAATCACCCATAATAAGGCAAGTACTCGAGATGTGGCCTGACCATGGCCTTATACAACTTATCCCTGCTAGCAAAGTTTCTGTATATCATTGACAAAACCCTATGAGCTGTCTTGACAGCATATCTGTACTGCTCAATTTTATGTCTACTGCACAATCACCTCCAGATGTTTTTCATTCTGTACTACCCTGAGTGTAGTACCACACAGTTGATAAGTGTATTACTTATCAACTGTATTACTTCTTTAACCAGTGATTTCGCTGGTTAAAGAAGTAATACAGGACCATCTATGGGAGTCTATGGAAAAAACATTTGAAACTGAAAGGAGGTCTAGGAGTACACTATATACATCCTGTTATACTAAAAAGGGCTGCATGTGAGTGCACCATTCTGTTGGGGATGTTAATGAGATCATAAATGGACTGTGTGACAATTCCCCTGGACTGGAGAAGCACTGTCTCTGTGCTCTACCAAGAAGGTGCAAAAGATGTGATAGGCAGCTATAGACCAGCAAGTTTGACTTGAGTGATGGGGAAGATCATCCTGGAGTTTGTAGTTATCTTGCCTGACCAGTCGAGTTAATTATTATGACATATTATTATAATTATAAAACAGTTGGGTGCAAGGAATAAAATTATTTACTTTGCCTTCAGGAAAGCTTTTGATACAGGTCCCCATGAAAGGCTGTTATATAAACTGGAGCAAATTGGGATTACTGGTAGGATGCTTTGTTGGATCATGGGCTGGTTAAAAGATAGGAGACAGAGTAGTCATGAATGGACATTCCTCAGGATGGACCAGTGTAAAAAGTGGAGTTCCTTGGGGATCAGTATTGGGACCACTTATACGTCTCATCTTTCTTAATGATATTATTATTATTAGCATATGGTGCAAGGAAGACAAAGGCTTATGCCGCACCAGCTAAAAAAAAAAAAATTAGAGTGAGAGAGAGAGAACGAACAAGAATCAGAAGGGAATCGCCAAGAAAGAGAGAAATGATGATATCCAGCTCAGGACCCTGGGTGTGCCAAGCCCATGCTCACCAGATGTGAGCCCCTGGGGTTATTTTGATGGAGTGCAAGGTAAGTTATCAAAGTATTTTGATAACTTACCTTGTTAGAAAGGGTGTTAACAACTAGAACTAAGTAATTTTGCTTAAGAATGATTTAGATTGGTTACACAATGGTCTGAAAAATGGCAGCTGCAGTTTAATACTTCTAAATGTATGGTTTTGCAACTTGGGAACAAAAATCCGAGACTTAGTTATAAGCTAGAGGGAGTGGAGTTAAGCAGTCTGGGACTTACAACCTTTACAATTAGGGAAAAGGATGTCATTGTTTAGGGGTTATGATTCAATCAGTTATGAAATTTCCCATGCTGAGCAAACAAATGGCTAGGAAGGCACATAGTATCATGTTTGTGATATATAGCACCTTCACAAGTAGGGAAATAGTTTTCATTGTTCCTCTATATAAGAATATGGTGACACTGCATTTAAAATATTCTGTGTAAGTCTGGAGGCCACGCTTGATGAAAGATAGTGCTTCTGAAGAGGATTCAAAGGAGGACTGAGATTGGTGAAGAGTATTCCCATATAAAGAATGTTGTGGACTGCAAAATTTGGCAACTAGACATCTTGGGGGGGGGGATGGTGATATATTAGGTATATTTTTATTGGTAGAGGAGAGAAGAACCAGAGTTCACAAATATAAAATTTTGGGGGGTAACAGAAGGCTGGACCTCATGAAGTTTACTTTTGAGTAGTGCAGGGATTCTCAACAGAGGTGTATCGTCCCAAGGGGGCAAAAATTGTTTTTTGGGGGGCAAAAAGTTGTGCATATTAAAATGGCTTGTGGCCCTCCAAAGTTCAACCCTACCTGACAACATCTTATTCCTTAATATTTAATTTCTCTCATTGGGTTTTCTTTTTCCCTAAAACAACTGATTTTTAACATATAGGTATGCAGAAACTCCCCTGACTTATGTAAGGGTTGCGTTCCATGGAATGCTACATAAGTCAGATTTTACGTAAGTCTGGGAATTTCCCCCATGCTTGTACAGCACTCGCAACTGCTCGCTGAATTGATTGAATCAAAGAAGAAATGTTCGACGAGCATGTAAATAGAATTATTTATTATATTTATTCAATTTTTTATCTCATGCACAGGAAAAATTACAAAAGCGTGCAATTTAAAAAATTTAAAAATTATAAAAAAAGAGAGGAGACAGGCATAATATCAGTAAGTTTTACCCCTTGAGCATCGTTACCAGAATCGACGTCTTCAGCTGACCGGGCTAGCCAGGTGGGTAAAGTGGCTGCCTGGCAACCCAGAGGTCGCGGGTTTGAATCCCGCCTTGGGCTTGGATCAGAGTGAAATTCAAAAACTTTGGGAGGTGCACTATGGCCACAGAAGCCGATGCACCAAAAAAAAACTAACAAAAAAAAAAAAAACACAAACAAAAACAGTCTTCAGCTGATAAGTACACCGCTGTGGAGATTTAGAAGGGGTCGGCCATTCAACTTTGCGAAAGAATATATTAATGGATGACTGGATGGTGGCTTTTTCTTTTCATCGTAGATTTCTTTGTAGCAAGCAAGCATATCATTCGCCCCTCTGTTAACTTTTAAGAATCGTTTGTTGTAAAGATCCATCTTCTCAAACCTCGCCATTGCCGATGCAATTTCACGAAATGCCATTGCCATCTCTCTGGTGATGAAGCGTCTCGGCTCTTTATTTGGTTCATCTTGAGCTTCGTCAGCAGTTTCTTCTTTCACTATTGCTGCCTGCAAGTCAATAAGTTCTTTGTTAGATAATTCCTTCTCTTCTTCCTCTATTAACTACTCCACGTCTTTGGCATCAACCTCAAACTGAAGTAGTTCTGCAACCTTTACAATCTTATCTGTAACCTCTTTATGTGATTCATCTTTTTCAAATCCTTTGTAGCTTTTTACGTGCCATGGGCATATTTTCTTCCATGTGCCATTTAAACAACTTTTAGTAATTTCCACCCAGGCCTTATTAATAATGGAGTAGTAAATATTGTAAGATTTCCAAAAGTCTCAACGTAAAATTTTTCTCGTCGTCTACTGCAGACAATGCCTGAGCAAATGTTGTGTGTAAGTAGTATGCGTTTAAATTTGAAATAATACCCTGATTCATAGGTTGGATGAGTGAAGTCGTGTTTGCCTGTAGAAATTTGACTCTCACGTTCAAATTGAAATCATCCAGATGCGTAGGATGTCCAGGAATATTACCCAATAGAAGAAAAATCGTGAAAGGAATGTTGTTGTCTTTACAACATTTTTCAACCTTGGGAATGAAGCAGCATTTAAACCAATCCTCAAAGAGAGAGAGATATTATTATCTATGCTCTCTGATTCAATCGGAAATGCAAGGGTAAGGTGGCTTTATTGATGCCCTTAAATACACGAGGATTTCCAGAATGGTACACAAGCAGTGGTTTTAATCTAATCTCCCGCTGTATTAGCCCCAAGCAAGATCGTTTCTCTGTCTTTTGATACTTTAAATCCTGGCATTGTATTTTCCTCTTTGGCAATGTATGTTCGATCCGGCATTTTTTTTCCAATACAGAGCAGTCTCATCAATGTTAAAAATTTGCTGCGTTGAATAGCCCCTATCATCAATAATTTTTTCCAACACATCACAAAATTTCTCTGCAGCTACAGAATCGGCACTGGTAACTTCACCACATACTTTAACGTTGTGGAAACCAGCACAATTCTTGAACCTATTAAACCACTCGTTGCTTGCCACGAAGTTGGGTTGGGATTCACCTTACTTATCCTTAATATCTTGATAAATATTTGTTGCTTTTGCTTGAATGGTCATTAGACTCAGGGGCACTTGCTTCTGAATCTGATTTTCCATTCATATTATTAACAGCTGTTCCATCTTTGATATAGCACCTGAATGCTGTTTTGTGATCACTATTGATCTTAATTGTGTTGATCCTTTGACATGTTCTTTTATACATGCACTGTCCTTTAACATAGTATTCACTGTTGAAGCAGCGAGACCTAATTCCCTTGCAACAGAAGACACACTTTGTCCTGCTTTGTACTTAATCATTTTCATCTTCATTTCTAAATGAATTTTGTTTTGTTTCCTGGCAGTACCACCCCTTGCAGTGTTCATTGGTCGCTTTCTCTTCATCATTGTAATACGTAAATAGGAATGAAGAGAAGTTTCTGAAAGTTTGTTTTTTATATGATTGAAGATTTCAGTGAAGGGGAACACATTTCACCATAATAGTGTAAAAACCCATACAATTGCGGTTAACAGTATTATCATACTTCTTAATAATTTTAATCTTCTTAATCAAAAAACAATTGTTTTTATTGTTATTTGGTCGTGACCTCCAGAAACGTGCTTTAGAAAAATATCACGAAGGTGTTCAAAATTGATTCTTATAAAGGGAACATATGATAACGATGAAAGGGTACTGCAATTTCCATTATAAATATGACCTTTTAGAAAGACAAATAGTTTAGTAATACAGCAAAATTTTCAACTTCCAAGGACTTGGAACGAATTACAAAAAAAAAAAAAAAAAATATATATATAATAATAATGAAAAACAGTATTATTGGGATCACATTATATTTTCACGATATCTCCATTTATTCCTAGGGGATGCAGAATACGTTTCCATGAATTTAAGTTTGCACGGCTGGCTAAACTTACGTAAAGTCGAATTTCCGTAAGTCGGGGAGTTCCTGTATTATATCAGGTGTGAGTGTGAAATTTCGATAAAAGGAAGATTCTGGGTGTGATTTAATTCTACCACGTTTGTTTTTTGTAGGCATTAAATGCCTAAGTGCTTTCAGAGGTAATTTCTCCACAATCTTTGACATTTGTGCCTTTCCGACAGCTGCAGCCTTGGCGGTGGCATGGTGGGTGTAGTTTTTTTATTCTTTTGTTTCATTGGTCAATATATGAGGCATGGATGGGATGAGGAAATGTTTCAGTCTATTGTTTTTTACTCTCTAAGCGACAATTAGTATTGATTTATTGTTTCCATGCGGAAGTTGTTTATTCTTGATCCACAGTGCTTTTGTAAGTGACATGGGCTATGAGAGTTAAATAAAAAATAGTTTATATTTTATTATTTAATTCTTTGTAGTTATTCAACGTATCGTCAATCATGTCAAGTGCTGAAAAGAAAAAGTGTCAGTGGTATCTGGATGAATATCTAGCTTATGGTTTTATTGAAAACCGTTCGACTCAAGACAGCCTATGTGTCTTATGTGTAATAGTTCTTTTTCAAATGAGGTTATGAAACCATCAAGACTTTTAGATCACTTAAAAAAGGAAACATCCTGATAAAGTTGGTAAACATTGAATATTTTAAAATTTTAAAACAGAATTTTGAGCAACGTAACACCATTACTTTCTTATTTAAGAAGAATGCACAAACAAATGACAATGGAATGATTGCGTCTTATAAAATTGCAGAAATCATTGCAAAAACTGGTAGTGCTCATACAGTTGCTGAGACTGTGATATGACCTGCATTAGAGACTGTAATTTCAATAGCAATGCACAAAATCCTTCCAGTATTTTAAAAGCATTACTGTTGAGCAATGATTCAATTCGAAGACGAATTAATGAGATATCAGTTAACATTGAAGAGCAGCTAATTGGCAAAGTAAAAAAGAAAAAATTTTCTATTCAGATTGATGAATCCACAATTACTGATAATAAGGCCCTTCTGATGGCATATGTTTGTTATTTCGATGATGATTGTAAATTGCAAGAAGAGATGTCTGTAAAATCTATAGATACTGACTGTACTGGAGCATCCATTTTTGCTGCTTTAAAAACATAGTTTGTTGGAAAAACAAGTACCATTGGAAAATTTGGTATTCTGTGCTACTGATGGTGCTACCTCCATGGTTGGAAGGCAAAAGTTTTATAGCCCACCTAAAGGAAGTATGTCCTGAAGTTCTTGCTGTACACTGCATTGTGAACCGACATCATCTGGTTGCAAAAAAATGTTAGTCCAGTTCTTTATCGATCTTTCAGTATAGTTATTAAGACCATCAATAAAATAAAGTCATATAGCAAATATGATCGCTTTTCAGAAAATTTTGTTGATAATGAAGAACAGTATGCGAGGCTTCTTTTACATACAGAAGTCAGATGGCTTTCTAAAGGAAACTGTCTAACAAGATTTATAAACCTTTTTTGATACGATAATTAGTTTTTAGAAATTGAAGGAGACAGATTTAGCAAATGAGATCAGCAAACACAAAAACAACATATACTATATGGCTTGGATTTTTCGGCTTAATGAAGTATCACTTCAGCTTCAAGGGAAATTAATTATGGTGATAGACTGCAAATGCATATTAAACGCCTTCACTGAAAAACTGTAAATATTTGAAAACAATTTCATGGTATGCAAGAGTCAGCTGAAATCAATGAATCTCTCACTGAGAATGATTGTAAGAATTATTCTAATCATTTGTGTTCTTTAAAAGGTGAAATGAAAAATAGATTTTCAGATTTATTTTCTTTTGAAGTGAAGCTAAGCCATGGATGTTAGATCCAATTGGATGTGATGCCATATCTGCTAGTGAAGAAATTCAAGAACTCATTGAATTAAAATGTAACGAACAATGCAAATATGAATTTGAAAAAGCTGGAATGGCTGAGTTGTGGGGCTAAAATACAACAAACTTCTTTATTCAACAATGGGACCTGAAATGTCTAAAGTACTGCTTTGTTTTTCAGTGTCTTATATGGTTGAAAGTTAGTTAAACTTACTAACATCATACTGAACATTGAACTTTTAGCTAAGAAGCATCAGGCTCAGGGATCTCATTGAATAAAAAGAGTAAGTATAAAGTATTTTCTTATTTAAAATTTCATGGGGGACGATTAGGAAAAAAATTCTAAAAAAGCCCTTAAGGGGGCAATAATTTAAAAAAAGGTTGAGAAACACTGGAGCAGTGTGTTGTAGATTATTGGAATAAATTGCTTGCCAGAGTGTGATTGAGGCAGAGAGTTTGGTAAAGTCCAAAGCAAAATTGGATAGCTGCTTTTTTCATCAGGGAAGGCATGAGTGATAGAGAATTCCCCCTTCCTCCACTTTTTTTTAGCAGATGAAGAAAAAGTCCACTTCATTTAATTATTATAATACTAATACTTTTTTTTTTTTGATAAGCGCAAATTCTGGTTTCTCTTTAGCTTAGAGGTACAACAAGCCTTTCCATCTGGTTTCCAGTTAAGTACAACTACTTTCACCTTAATGAATACTCCACACCCAATTTAATGGTATGTCGTCATCAATCTTATACCCAGCTAGCATACAGATCAGACCTTTTGGACTATCAGCTTTCCATAAGCCCTCTTTATTCTAATGCTTGCTTGATGCCATAAATCTCCCCCCTGCTTCCTCATGGGCTGTCTCTGGACTTGCCATTCATTTTTGCATCAGTTATCAGTTTAGCTAATTTCTCTTCTCCCATTCTTTCTAAATGTCCATACCGTCTCAAGTTTGCACTTAGCTTTGAGTTAGTTAACAGGATTTTTTTCTTATTTCTTTATTTGTATTATGGTTTTGTCATTGCTTCCATGTGTAGTTCTTTCTGTTTTTCTTAAAACCATAATTTCTAAAGATTCGTATTTCTATCTGTTTTTTCATAATGATTCTGATTCATATTTCTGTCTGTTTTTGCTTATCTAGGTAAGACATAGACTGTTTTGAAAATCTGATTTTATCTTTTGGCTAATTTCTGTTTTGCTTTAGGTGAACTTTTTTTAACTGACCTTGTGTTGTCTTCCGTGATAGTTTTGCCACTCATTTGGAGAGGTTTGGGTTTGTCAATGACTGGAGGAATTTCTAAAGGTCTCTTCAGTTGGGGCAGTAGTTAGCTGATCTCAGGTAGAGGGAGTAGGGTTCCTCTCCCATCAATTATTCTTGGTTTTTCATCCCACATAATGGGCAAATCAGACCATGACCAAACAGTTGTACAGGCATAACATGCAATGGAGCAAAATGGTCTAAGTGGCTGATGCACCGAAAAACCAACAACTACTACAACTAAGCTACATCAGAATTACTAACTTGTTCCAAGTTAGGTTATTTAGTTCACACTCTAAACTTTCCTTGTCTCTCCTAACCCATAGCTTTTTTTTTTTCATGATTAATAGTCATGCAAAATTCCCTACAGCCTTCATCCAATAAAAAGCAGATTTCTGGGTACTTTGTCATGTTTTTTTTTTTTTTTTTTTAAGATAAATTTGAAATACAGGTTCTTGTTATGTTCTCATGATTTTCTGTAATTTATTTTAGTGCAGATATTTGTTCCTAGGCATTTCCTGTTTGCCTTAAAACCTGAATGTTCTGCCCTAAGGTTATATTTAACATTACTTCTAACCCTCTTCCTTAAGATACTTATATTTTATTTGGTGCACTAATGAATAAAATATTTAATTGCTGCATTTAACTTTCTTTTTGTATAATGGGCACAATTTAATGCCTTGCTGCAATCATTTGGAACTTGTCTTTTGATAAATTACATTCTAGATAATGTGGTATATAATGATCTTCAGCTTTCTGATACACACTTGATATTTTCTATAACATTTCCTATGTCAGTAATAGGAGTAATATTTGATACGATCTCTGTTTCATTTTGACTCTTTTGCCAAATATCTTTAGCTCCTTAATTTAAAATTAAGAATTAATTTTATTTAAATAATTAAATAATTTTATTATTTAAAGATCACAAAACATTTTATATCTTCCTTATCATTCCAAAAATCTTCCCACAATTTTGGAAAACTTGGATTACTTGGGATGGTTTGCCTGTTTCTTTATTCTCTTTCAAATACTGTATACTTACTGACCAAAAACTTAAGACCTGTGTTCAATATACGGTAGATCCAGCTTTTGCTTGAATTACGGACTATATTGTGGCATGGATTCCATTAGGTGTAAGAGGGATTCTAGCTCCAGATTTGACCATTCTTCCATCAGAATATTTTGTAGCTGCTGTATTGTGGTCGGCAGAGAACTAAAAACCTGAAATGCCCTTTCAAACATATCCCAGACATTCTCAATTGAGAATGTCTGGGATATGTTTGAAAGTGAACATTTCAGAAAATGAAGCATTTCAGGGTGAAGTTGGTCCGATTTGACAGAAAGATATTTATTGGTGGTAATACAGCCTTCTAATGGTATGAGTGGACCCAGTTCATACCAACAGAACATATCCCCAGAGCCGGAACTAGCAATCCTATGCCTGGGGCAAAAGTGTTATAAGTACATCCCCATTATATGCAGGTAGTCAATCTTTCAATAGTGTAGCTAGGGTCATCGATGCCCGGGGGCAACATGTCTTCCTGGCACCCCTGATTGTGATAGATAATTCCTTCGGTGTGCGAGTTACAGGAAGAGGCACATTATGTCAAGGAAGTTGCAGTTCACAGATAAAGGGTAGATATTATCATTGCCCGGTGCCCGGGGGGGGGGGGGGAATTCAACCACCTCTGCACCTCCCTTGCTACACCTCTGCAATCTTTATGAATTTATAAAAGTTACTATTGTAACAGGCTACGATTTGCACATATTTATTAATAAAATAATTTAAATAATACAGTGAATATAACAAAACAAATATATCAAAGAAAAAGAAACTTACAAATGTTCGTTTGTCTACAGAGAATTTAATTATATATAGACTACAAAGAAAGTACATATAACTACAAAGAAATTAGAAAACCAGATAGTTTGTTTATATATCTAAAATAAAATCATAGAAACAAAATAATGTGAAATATAGTACTTTTAACATGAAATTACTCTGGATGCCATAGTTTCTTAACATGTTATCCAGTTTAACACAGTACCAACTCTGTGGTACTATACTCAGAGTAATGGAGAATGAAAGAGACCTGGGGTAATTGTACAACCAGATATGAAGTTTTCTGAGCAGTGCAGACAGGCTGCCAGAATAGGTCATGGGATCTTGTCAGTGATATACAGGAATTTTGCAAGCAGCGATAAGGAGGTGATATCCCCTTGTATAAAGCAATGGTCGAGCCACACCTTGAGTACTGCGTACAGGTCTGGAAGCCTCATTTTAGGAAGGATGTAGAGTTACTAGAATGAGTACAGAGAAGGTCAATAAGACTGGTGAGGGAAATAGAGAGGTGCTCTTACGAAGAAAGTCTTAAGTTCTGCAAATTGCAGCATCTGGAGACTAGGCACCTGTGAGGTGATCTGATTGAGGTGTATAAGGCCTTGAATGGGTTAAGCAGGCTCCATTCTGATGGGATTCTTCATCTTGCTCAGATTACGAACCTGAGGGGGCATAAATTCAAATTGAGGAAAGACAGTTATAGAATAGATGTGTGGAAATTTGCCTTTAGCCAGCGGGTAGTTGATTGCTGGAACAAACTTCCATCTGTCATTGTAGAAGTTGAGAGCTTAAATAGATTCAAGGCAGAACTAGACAAACATTTGGAGTGAGTGGATGGGCGAAATGAGAAGGTTTTTTTTTTTTTTTTGACTGATGTTGTATAAGCTTGCTTTCTTGCATCATGCCTCTGCTAATGCTAATTGTCATCTGCACTATCTTATCTCACCTGCAGTCTTTTTGCAATGATAATATCTACCCTTTATCTGTGAACTGCAACTTCCTTGACATAATGTGTCTCTTCCTGTAACTCGTTAGCTTCCAAATCCCAGTTCCATTCCTTTCCAGTCCTTTCCCTCACTTCTACAGCAGTTTTCTAAACTACATAGGTACTGCATCTTTCAGTTTTCACCATTTATTTCTGAGTTGGCATTGCCTTAGCTCACATAGTTCTGTGCATGATGAACCATCACTGTAATCCCTTATGGCTATTATATACTCTGTGGTTGGATTTTTGCCTAGAATAGGTTTCTGTCAAAAACTAATAGTACTCTAGATGTACAGTTGAACCAATTTATATTTATAACAAATTTAAAGGGGTTCTTTATATTAGCATTAGTTGGCATATGATGCAAGAAAGCAAGCTTATAAAGCATCAGCCAAAAAAAAAAAAAAAAAAAAAAACTTCTCATTTCACTCATCCGGTCACTCCAAATGTTTGTCTAGTTTAGCCTTAAATTTATTTAAGATATCAACTTCCACAACAACAGATGTTTGCAGTTCTAGTCCAATATCTATAAAGTCTAAAGTTTCAACACATATGACAAAAAAGTCCAGATAAATCTTTTAATGCAGGGGTTCTTAACCTTCTTAGTTCCACAGACCCCTTTACCAGTCAGGTGAACACCACGGACCCCTTCTCAGAATAGTGTTTTTAAATGCATAAAATAAAATTACAAAAAAAACAGTTTAATGAAATAGTTACTAAAATTAAAAAAAAACGTTATACAGTAATATATGTGTTTGTTTCTTAACCCATTGAATAATAATACAATACATTTAAAATATAGGAAAGTTGCAGTTAAATTTTATTTTTTAAGGACATATCAGTGTGAAGACTTGTTTATCTTGAATAAGAACATTAAACTGTGGTGTGGTATTTGACAAGGCAACACGCATGTCATGTTGGACATCTAATCGATTTATTTTTTGTTTTCGTTGTTACAAGTGCTGAAAATCCCGATTCGCACAGATATATTGTTGCAAATGGTATCAAAGCTTCCATAGCTCGCTTTACAAGACGAGGATAGGCTTCTCTCAGGGAACACCAGAATTCTCCAAGGCTTTTTGAGGTAAACTCCAATCGTAGTAAGTTTTTTGACCTAAGATCAATGAGTTCATTTTTGGTTAAGTCAGCATCTTCGTTACAGTTTATATCAGAAAGAAAAGGATTTTGGATCCATGGTTCAATTTTCATGCCATCGAGATAGAAATAACTTTTAAAAGAGTTCTGTAATGTTTCCAAGTGTTCGCAGATATCTATTTTCAAAAAAATTGAGAGAGAAGTTTGCATTTCAACTACATCTTGGTAAAGCACTTCCTGCAACAGTGGAAAGTTTGCAAGTATGTCGGTCTCTACTCTCTTCTTCCATATTGGTAACTTAGCCAAGAAAGCTTGTAATATTTCAGTTGCATCCATAATGGTGACTTCATGACCTTGAATGGAAAGATTTATCTCATTCATATGGTGAAAAATATCTGCCAAGTAAGCCAACCCATGGATAAAATCCTTCCTTTCAAAATGTTCCAAGAGTGGGTTTTCTCTTTCTTCCAGAAAAAGTGAAACTTCTGCCCTTAGTTCGAACAAGCACTTCAAGACTTGTCCTCTTGAAAGCCAGCGCACTTCTGTGTGGTAGAGAAGCACTTCATATTCTGCTCCCATTTCTTGACAAAATCTTTTAAAAATAAGATGATTCAGAGAACTTCTTTTGATAAAGTTGATAACTATTATGGCTTTTGACAATACTTCTTTCAGGGTTGTTGGAAGAGTCTTTGCTGCCAGTGCATGTCTGTGTAAAAAGCAATGAGTGACGACGACTTGAGGAGCTTCTTTTTTCACTAAAGTAGCAAAACCAGATATATTACCAAGCATCGCAGAAGCTCCATCAGTGCAAAGAGAAGGAACTTTTCCTTTCCATTCAAAGTTTCTTTGTAAAAAAAACTTTTTACCATTTCAAAAGGCCTTTGTAGTTTCCGAAAGAGACTCACAAAATTAATTCTTCTTTGATGGCATCAGCATGCACATAGCGAACAAAAACAAGGAGCTGGCTACATCGAGAAATGTCTGTAGTTTCATCCAATTGCATACTGAAGGGGAATGGCGAAGCTGCCATTTCCTCGATGACCTGCTTCAAAATATTAAAAGACATATCAACTATTCTAGAATGTATTACATCATTTGACAAGGGAACAGCTTCCAGTTTTTTTCTGTGTTCCAGTCCACAGACCAGTTCGACCATTTCCAGTGCACATGGCTTTACTAAAGTCTCTCCAATAGTGTGGGGCTTCTTTTGCTTGACAATCCAGTAAGCAACTTTATAGGATGCTTCAAGAAAAGGTTTTCGTGAAATGGCAAATCCAAGTTTTGGAAGTGTCCCTGCTTTTTCGAATTGAGATTTTTTTGCACTAAAAAACCCAGCATCTTTAGATGCATTTTCAGCATGGACAGACTTGAGATGGTCTTTCAGTTTTGCTGGCTTCATACTTCTGTTCGCAAGAATTTTTCTGCACAAAAAACACTGCGGTATTTGAGTCCTCAAGTTCATTAATGCAAGTGAAACCAAATAATACATAGTTTTCATCATACTTCCTTTTCTTCAACATCTCAACTTAAAATGGTCTGTAACAAATGTTAAATAATTAATGTAAAAATAATTTATGCAATATTAGCAACTAAGAAAGACATATACGAAGACTGTATGCATCGACAGACACACGGTGGGTGTGCATACACGCCTGTAGCACTGCAGGGGCCTCCACCGTTGGACCGGTATACACGGACATAGCAGTGAAAAGGTTAAATTACACACTTCAACTTTTATCTAAACTGTAGGACGTGTTTGAACACCTGGTTTACACTCGTAGCCAGCGTGTCTATTCGTGTTAAAAGTGGCCTACTAGGTGCTGATTTTCCGGATAGTTTGCCAACTACGTCGCACGATAGTCTGTCCACAGCAGGACTGCAATCAAGTGAATTTGAAAGTGTCTGCAATTCTGCCCAGACACGATAGGAGGGAGTATATGATGAGAGCCTTGTCGATCAATTCGGCCCTGGAGGGATTGTGCAAGGCTCAAGGGGTAGAATTTTTTTCAGCCTGGACTGTACTTGTTAACAGGAGAGATTGCTTCTACAGGGATGGGATACACTTAAATAGAAAGGGTGCAAGAATTTTTGCTGATGCTGTTGAGGCAGGGTTAGGTGGGTCGGAAAACTGCTAGTTGGGGGGGGGATACAAGGACTAATAGATTAACAGTAGCCACTGGCAGAGGTGGAAGTGATTCTTGCACTGCTTCTATTGAAATGAGCAGAAGCCTGAAAAACAAGATGCAGGATATTTCAGAGACTGCTGGGAGTCATTGCGGTACAAGTAAACACATGGGTTGTGTTAGGGTAGCCAAGAATAGAAACAGGTGCATGTATACCTGCGTGTACACCAATGCTAGGAATTTGGTAAATAAATTTGATGAATTTGAGGTATTGCTCAAAACATCAAAGGCAGATATTGTTGGGATATCAGAGACGTGGTGTCACACAGATATAAGGAATGCGGAACTGGAATTTGGGGAATACAATGTGTATAGAAAGGATAGACAGGACAGGAGGGGAGGAGGGGTTATGCTATTAGTTAAGAAACATATAAAGTCCAAGGAAGTGAAGCCAGTCGACATCGATGGACAGGGCAGTGTTGAGTCAGTTTGGTGTGACATAAGCATAGGGAAATCAAAATTGAGAGTAGGAGTGTGCTGTAGGCCTAATGACTCTGATGAGTATAATAAGATATTGTACAGGGAAATAGAGTGGGCCAGTAAATCAAAGTCTCTTATAATGGGGGATTTTAATTTCCCAGATATTGACTGGAATTTGTGGGTTGGTCACTCGCACACTAGCAAGGCTTTTGTGGATTTATTGGATGATTGTTTTCTACATCAGCATGTTCATGAGGCAACAAGAGGGAGCAATACTCTTGATCTGATTATCAGTAGTGATTCTTCATGCATTAAGAATCTGCAGATAAATGAACCACTAGGTGGCAGTGATCACAGTGTGTTGAAGTGGGATTTACTCAAGGAGGTAACTACCATCAGAGGTAAAGGGAAGGGTTTTTGTTTTCGTAAAGGCGACTATGATGGTCTGAGACAGTATTTAAATTCTATACAGTGGGACCAACTGATGATGTTACCAACAGCAAACTCAAAATGGGAAACATTCAAGGAACTAATCTTGGAGGCTACCAGGCTTTACATACCAACTAAGAAATATTGTTCAAGGTTTAGGCCTAAATGGTTGTCAGATGAACTAATGAGACATGTGGCAGAGAAGAAAAATGCATGGGATACATACAAATTAATGGGTGACATGGAAGCCTATGATAGATATAAGTTGGTCTGTAACCAAGTCACAAAGGAGATTAGGCAGGCAAAGGCAGACTACGAAAAATCCTTGGCAAAGGATGCAAAGAAAAACAGAAAAGAGTTCTTTACCTATTTAAACTCAAGAAGGAAAGGGATGAATCAGATTGGTCCACTGGATATTGATGGTTCAAAAGTTGAGGATCCTGCTCAGTTGGCTAACAATCTAAACGAGTATTTTTCATCTACATTCACGCATGAGGAGTTATTCAGGAAGGAGAATGATGTAGGTAAAGTAAACATTGGCAGTGAGCTGGATGATTTTGTAATAACTGAGAGGAAAGTGGAGGAGAGATTGTTGAGGATAAACATAAAAAAGGCACCTGGGGTGGATGGGATCTATCCAGTTATATTAAAGGAGGCAGCAAAGGAAGTAAGCAAATCCCTGGCCATAATTATGAGAGCTTCTTTGGACTCAGGGGAGGTACCCATAGACTGGAGATGTGCAAATGTAACCCCAATTCACAAAGGAGGATCAAAGGCTGACGCAAGTAATTATAGACCTGTTTGTTTAACTTCTGTTCCAGGTAAATTAATGGAGGCACTGGTTAAAGAAGCACTGCAGGATCATCTAGACAAGAATTCAGTTATAGCTCAGACGCAGCATGGTTTTGTTAAGGGCAGGTCTTGCCTGACCAATTTGATTGGATACTATGATGTAGTCACAAAAGAACTGGATGCAGGGAATAACTTTGATATTATATATTTGGATCTTAGAAAGGCTTTTGATACTGTTGCACATGGAAGACTGCTGCACAAATTGGAGCAGTGTGGCATTGGAGGCAAATTGCTGCTATGGATAAGGGGATGGTTGAGTGGCAGAAGACAGAGAGTGGTAATCAATGGACACTGCTCAACGTGGACTAATGTTATTAGTGGAGTTCCTCAGGGTTCAGTGTTGGGTCCGTTGTTGTTTTCGGTGTTTATGAATGATATTGATGATGGGATATCAAGTTTAATGTCCAAGTTTGCAGATGATACAAAGGTTGGCAGGGTTGTTAAGGACTCTACTGACGCTATGCTGCTGCAACAGGATCTGGAAAGGTTGAACAGATGGGCTGATAGGTGGCAAATGAAGTTTAACATTGACAAATGTAAAGTACTACATATGGGAAACAGTAACCCCAGAGCAACGTATCAACTCTGCGGTACTACACTGACAGTGGTGGAGAATGAAAAGGACCTGGGGGTAATTGTGCAGGCAGATATGAAGTTCTCTGAGCAGTGCAGACGAGCTGCAAGAGTAGCTCATGGTGTCTTGTCAATGATATACAGGAATTTTTCTAGCAGGGATAAGGAGGTGATTATTCCCTTGTATAAGGCAATGGTTAGGCCACATCTTGAGTACTGTATACAGGTCTGGAGGCCTCATTTCAAGAAGGATGTAGAGCTGCCGGAATGGGTACAGATAAGGGCAACAAGATTAGTGAATGGAACAAAGGGTTGTTCTTACGAAGAAAGGCTTAAGTTTTGCAAATTACAGAGTCTGGAGACTAGGCACTGGCGAGGTGATGTGATAGAGGTGTATAAGGCTTTGAATGGTTTGAGCATGCTCAATGCCAATGGGATTCTTCATCTTGCTCAGAATAATCAGCTCAGAGGGCATAAATTCAAATTGAGGAAGGACGGATGTTGGATAGATGTGCGGAAATTTGCCTTTGGCCAGCGGGTGGTTGGTTGGTGGAACCGACTTCCATCACTTGTTGTTGAAGTTGATAGCCTAAACAAATTTAAGGCTCAACTGGACAGGTATTTCGAGCGAACGGAGGGGTGAAATGGGAGTGGTGTGTTTTTTTTTTTTTTTTGGCTGATGCTGAATAAGCTTGCTTTCTTGCATCATATGCCTCTACTAATGCTAATGCTAAGTACGATCTAGCGGCAGGTCTAATAACTGCCGTAATTTCAAAGTAACGATGAGCGTAAGCGATTTTACGAGATATTCAATAACTATAATATGATATGAAAATATCTGTTATTTCTATTGGTGACTACAGATACAGCTAATACAATTGTAATTTATTACATACATTCATAAGTGAAGGAAATTAATGAGCTGATTTTTTTCCCATCCAAGCTCACGGGCCCCTGGTTAAGAAACCCTGTTTTAATGCTTCAAGTTAAAGTTGAGTTGCAACACTGTATGTGTTATGAAAACTCATAATCAGTAATTTAAAATGAAATTGGTTCTTCAAACTAGATGCATCAGTATGTTGAATATGTTGATAATTTGCTGTGATTATATACATGTTATATTTTAAAATAATATCTGCAGTGTATGATTCTTCATATTTCATCTCTCCTGATGAATTACATTGCTTGTGTGCAAACTAATATAGGCATTGATGAAGATGTGATACTTGCTCTGCATTCTCCATGAGAGTGTAGAAGATTTGTCACTTGCTTGGAGAGGTCTGAATTTGTATCCTATTGGAGACTGAGGGAATTCCTAAAGCATTATTGTATTGCCTGATATTTTCAAGAAAATTTTGGACAATTGATTGTCATCTGTATATAAAGAACATCTGTATATAATGTAAGCAGGCATTTTGGTTGCCGACAATAAAACTTTGTTGTTTTGATAACATGTAGAAAAATGATCCCTGACATTTTTCATACTTAAAATGTAAGGCTTGACAATGAACACACCTTTCACTTAGCAAACCAATACCGTGACATTAAATTTTTCAGATCCTTAAATGCACGTTTCAGGCCAATCCTGGATGCATTTTCAGGAGCACGAAAACATGTGATTCCTCTTTGCCACGAGGTACATTCAATACAACCAGTCAGAGTAGCATGGCGGCGGCCACATAGCCATCCTCTTCTGCATTCTGACTGTTATGTACTTCTAAATCCTTAATTTACTTACCTTAAATGACCTAAAAACAATAAACAAACTTTAAGTTGATAACGATAATGAAAAAAAAAAAATTATGAGTTCTAAACGTATTAAATAGTCAATCGATCTCTAACGAATGGCAACTAGTATGTGACCTTACCTTGCCCAGCCTAGCTTGCAGGGGCTGCAGAAAGAGAGCAAGAGAAGTCCCAGTGAGAATATCCCAGTGATTAGTTCTTTCTTTTTGTAACGGGGCTAAGGTAGGCAGTGCTAGTAGACGAAATGGGGCCCATTCCGTAAAATAAAACTATTCAGAATTTTTATATTTTCCCATTTTTCTGCATGCGTAGAAAGAAATATCTTCAATTTGAGACCACTTTCAACCCAGTCGGTTAGGCCTATTGTTCACAATGGCCATCTCAAGGAAACGGCTTCCGTATTAATATATAGATAAAAGGAAATAAGCAAAAATGCCATGGAGAGAAAGCAGGAAAGAAAAGGCAGAGAAAAATAAGGAAAAAGTTCAAGGACTAGGGCCATGATGAATATTAGTTTAGTGATAAAAGTAGTGGAGAGAAAGAGAAAAAGAGGAGTAAGTAAATAGAAAAGGAATAAAGTGGGGGTTTAATACATTGAAATAAATCAGTGTAAAATAAAAACTAAATAAATAACATAACACTAGAAATTAATATTGCTGCATAACTTACAACCAACCTTGGTCTCTTCATCAGTGTCAACCGCCAAAATTGTAGAAAAAAATTACAATATTTGTCTCTCTGTTTTCGGATGCAAAATACATCAGTACAGAAGTAAATAAACGATGGAATGTTGAGTAAATTTGGATAAAATTTAATGAAATTTAAGTCAAAAACAAAATTAAAGAGATGGGAATATTATGTCGTAGGCATGTAGTTTATATTTGGCACTTACAAAGAACACATGTACAACTGCATAAAATATATATATAACTGAAGGTCTCACTGCAACTTTTGAAGGTATAGGAGAGGAAGTGGTCAGCACAGATTAGTGACCTCTAGTGAAAAAAAAAAAAAAGAAATTGTGATAAATACAACTCGGCATAGGTAAGAAGGGTAAATCACAAAGCAAGAAGGAAAGTACTGAAAACTTTGTGGAGATGAAAAAAGTTAATGTAGGAAGAATGCAGAACAGTAAAAGTAAAGGAAAAGTAGCAAAAATAGTGAGGCTCGGGAAGTGAAGACATCAAAGTTGTAAGTTATATGGCAATATTCTTTTCTAGTGTATTTATTTATTTAGTTACCCCTTCTGTGCTATTTATTTTCTTTTTCTTTTTCCTTTGTATTTCTGCCTCAATGGATAAGAAAACAACAAAAAAAAAAAAGTGTCAATGTGACACCTTTTTGTTTTGAACAATAGTTTTCATTGCTCATATGGCAGAAATATATAAATTTTCTACTCTTGAATATGTAACAAAGTTGAAGTGGCATAGCTTCAGGGATTAAAAACTTCTATACTCTATTAGTCTTGTTGGCTCAGAGGTAGGTCTAACATAGGTTTGCTCTATAAATCACAATCAAAAATTCTTCATGGTCTACAGGTAGGTTGCTTTGATGATTACTTATAATTGTTCTAAAAACTTCATGAAATAAAATTCATTTGTATTTAACACCAACTTTTACTGATCATTCAAGAATAGGATTACCAAATAAAGTACTTGTGAGCACAGCCGGAACTAGGCAATCGTATACCCGGGGCAAAAGTGTTATAAGTACACCCCCCCCATTATATGCAAGTAGTGAATCTTTCAGTAGCATAGCGTATCTAGGGTCGTCGACGCCCTGGGGCAACATGTCTTCCTGGCACCCCTAAAGCTCGGTGCCCGGGGATCCCCCCTATGCACCCCCCTTGCTACACCTCTGCAGTCTTATGAATTTATAAAAATTACTATTGCCACAGTCTACGATTTGCATATATTTATTAATAATATAATTTAAATAATAGACTATGAATATAACAAAACAAAAATATCAAAGAAAAAGAAACTTACAAATATTTGTTTATATCTACAGAGAATTTAATTCTATATAAACTACAAAGAAATTAGAAAACCAGATAGTTTGTTTGTATCATCATCATCATCAGCCATTTTCAATCCACTGCAGGATGAAGGCCTCTCCAGCAACTTTCCAGTTCCTTCTGTTTTGAGCACTGGCCATCCATTTACTACCTAAAAACTCATGAATTTCATCTATCCATCTCCGACTTTGTCTTCCAGGTTTTCTTCTAGCTCCTCTTGGATACCATTCTGTTATTTTCTTAGTCCATCTGTCATCATGTCTTCGAGCTATGTGTCCTGCCCAAGACCATTTTAGTTCTTTAGTTTTGATAAGAATGTCCTTTACTTGAGTTTGCTGCCTAATCCACGTGTTTCTCTTCTTATCTAACAGTCTGATTCCCAATATAATTCGTTCCATTCTTCGCTGTGTAGTTCTCAGCTTCTCTTCCATTCTTTTGGTGAGTGCCCAAGTTTCACTTCCATAAGTCATGGTGGGGAGTATACATTGATTCATTATTTTACGTTTCAGACAAACTGGGATATTGCTCTTCAGTATGTGACTATATTTCCTGAATGCTATCCATCCAAAATTTATTCTTCTCTTGACTTCCAGCCATTTATCATTATTACAGCTAATAACTTGTCCCAGATAAGTATATGACTCCACCTTTTCAATTACTGCTCCTTCAATCATTATTTCCCTTTCCGTGGCATACTTGTTCATCATTACTTTTGTTTTAGCCATATTCATCTTTAGTCCAAAATCCTTACTAACTGTGCATAACTGATTAAGATTTTCCTCTAATTCTTTGGGATCGTGGCTTATAACCACAATGTCATCTGCAAATCGTAAATGGTTTAGGTACTCTCCGTTCACATTGACTCCTTTCTGCGACCAGTCTAATCTTCTGAAAGCTTCCTCAAGGGCAGCAGTAAACAGCTTCAGAGATATTGTGTCTCCTTGTCGAACTCCTTTCTCGATTTTAAATTTGCTACTGTCTTTGTCTAGTCTAATAAAGGAGGTAGCACTCTCATATATTTTCTTCAAAATCATAATATATGGGGTATCTATGCCTTGTCTTTCCAGTGCCCGAAACATTGCCTTATGCTGTATGGAGTCAAATGCCTTTTCATAATCCACAAATGCCAGGCATAATGGTGTTTTATATTCATTTGCTTTCTCCATTAGCTGTGATATTACATGAAGGTGATCCATAGTTGAGAATCCTGTCCTAAAGCCAGCTTGCTCTTTCGGTTGATTCTCATCAAGTATTCTTTCTAATCTGTTAGTAATGACCCTTGTGAACAACTTGTAGATGTGGGATAATAAGCTAATTGGTCTATAATTTCCGATTTCTGATTTATCTCCTTTCTTATGCAGCAAAACTATGATTGCATTATTCCACTGCTTAGGCATCACACCTTTTCTAATGCATTTTGTGAAGAGCCTTGCCAGTTTTTGTGTTATGTCTCTTTCTCCCAATTTTAACAACTCTACAGTAACTTCATCTTCCCCTGGGGCTTTCCGATTCTTCATTTTCTTCAATGCATGTTCTACCTCACCAGGAAGAATATCGGGTAAGTCGTATGTGTTGCTACTTTGCAATCCATCTTCCCCACTGCTGGTATCATTCCCTCGCTCCTTGTATAATTCTCTATAGTAGTCTTCTGCTATTTGAATTATGCTTTCTCTGCTGTTTATAAGTACACCATCGCTATTCTTCAGTTTCAGTATCATTTGTCTTTCTGTATTACTGCTCATGGCTGCTGATTTAAATCCTTTGTTTTCCCTTAATGCTTGTTCTACTTTTCTTGTGTTAAATCTTCTTATGTCCTCTCTGAGTCTCTTTCTAATGGCTTTGCATAACTCAGTATACTCAATTTTCTCCCTGTCAGTGTTTTTCTTGCTCTTCATTTGTCGTCTTCGGTTCATCATGACAAGTGTTTCTTGACTAATTTTTTCTTCTTTGGATTTCTGTTTCCCTATAGGTTTCTTGGGCTTTATCACTTTCAGAAAGTTGTAATATTCCTCGTCGATATCTTGGTCCTGAGCAGTCTGCAGAAGCTCAAACTTGTTTTTAAGTTCCAGTACATACTGCTTTTTCTCCTCCTCTGTTATCTCAAAGACCTTTGTATTATTTACTCGAGTTAGTTTTTTCCTTTCCTTTCCTACATCTATATCAAGTGTACATCTTACCATTAGCATTAGTAGAGGCATATGATGCAAGAAAGCAAGCTTATTCAGCATCAGCCAAAAAAAAACAAAAAAAAAAAAACACACCACTCCCATTTCACCCCTCCGTTCGCTCGAAATACCTGTCCAGTTGAGCCTTAAATTTGTTTAGGCTATCAACTTCAACAAGTGATGGAAGTCGGTTCCACCAAAAATCTTTATGGACCATTCTGTGATCACTTCCAACATTTACCTTATTCAGGACGGTAACATCATTCACAATATATCTTCTGTTAGTGAGAATGAAGTCGATTTCATTAGTTGTTAATCCATTTGGACTCTTCCATGTCCACTTTCTGTTCACCCTTTTCTTGAAAAAAGTGTTCATTACTGACAGTCCTTGAGATTCTGCAAATTCCACAAGTCTTTCACCTCTTTTATTTCTTTCACCAATTCCAAAATTTCCTATAGTTCCTCTTTCTGCGCTGTTTTGCTTTTTTCCAACCTTAGCATTGAAGTCCCCCATAATAATAGTGTAGTGGGTTTTCTGCTCATCTAGAAGATTCAATTTCAGTGTACATTTCTTCAACCTCTTCATCATCATGGCTCGATGTTGGTGCATAAATCATTATAATCTTTAGCTTGTACCTCTTAGAAATCTTGAGTATTAGCCTTGACACCCTTGGTGATGTACTTTTGAATTCCAAAATGTTGTTTTTAAAATCTTTATGTACCAGAAACCCAACTCCACCTTCACTCCTTCAGTACTATAAAATCATAGAAACAAAATATTGCAAAATATAGTACTTTTAACATTATAACATAAACTAAAAATATGCAATGAAGGTGTATTATTTTAATTGCATTTTTCTCGCTCTGAAGGACCTTTCACAAGAAGCTACTGTTACCGGCAGGGTAAGAAAAATTCATAGCTCTATTTCTATATTTAGATAAGATTCTATTAGACAATACTCATGAACGAATTGGAGAAGTTGTAAAGAAGTTACAGATTTTATATCCTGATTTTTCAAATATCTGTTGAAATATCAACAGATATTTGAAAAATTGCTTTTTCATTTGAAAAAACCAAAAAAAGCTCAGAGGCATGATGTCACAAAACGGGCCATACTTTAGAGGTTTGTAATCGGATTTCTCTGTTGTTATTTTCAAAATTTGTAAAACACTGCTCCTCTCTGATATTTTTTTCCGTAAGTGATTATAAATACCGAATTTATAATTTTTTTCGATCTCACAAACTCACAAAAATTTCTGGAATCATAAGTAGCATATACAAAGATAATGTTGTATTTCTTGTAATAAAATTTTTATTTTTAACAAAGAACACAAGTTGACTAGAAGCTATTATCTGTGTCAAGAGAATATCCCTTAATCTTTTGAATGGCTATAGAAAGCAGTTGACTAGCATGACTTCTCGGTATGTGGTATAGCCGATTACATACGTCTTATGTTCCACTTACATTGTGGAATGGTAATCCCTTTAACCCTTAATTTGTACTTTCTGATTGCTTAAATTGCCTAAAGGCCAGAGGTGGAAACAAAGCATACAAGTCTTTCGTAATCCGTTCGTTATATGGAAATTTTCTTCATTCTACAGAAACTTTAAAGTGCAATTACCAGTAGAAATTTGGCACCTCCGTAGCCAGGTGGGAAGGAGCAGCAGTGCATAGCACGCGCTTCTTGATTAGACCGGGGTTCGAGCCCATCACCACCAAATATACGGAGGATGCGGAAAGGTCAGGGAATGACCACCGCATATTCCCGGAGCAATATGGCCTTAGTTGCTAATGCTCCTAAAAACCAAAAACAACAACCAAAATTAATTCACAAAATTCGCTATAAAGAAGTTTGTTAAACACAGATCCAATTGTAATTAAATCAAAAATGAAGCAATTTTAAAGTATATAACTGGTCGGATGAGCCCTTAAATTGCTGCACCTGGGGCTGGTGCCCTGCTCGCTCCACCCTAGTTCCGGCTCTACTTGAGAGATTAATAACTTGTATGCTGTAATCAAGAAGTGTTTACTAAAATTTCACCATGTGACATTTGCATCAGCAGCTGTGAGATAGGTTTTGTGTAGTAATACTTCATTGAGAGAGGGGGGGGGTATGCAACAGGTTAATGCTGTGCTTTCAAGCTTTTTGAAACTGACACTGTACATGACAAAAAATAATTAGTCTCCACCCTTTTTACTTATCTTTAAGTTTATGGTAAATGCAGTAGTATGCAACTTAACTTGTTTTGAGCCAAAAATAAGACAGCATGAAGATGTGCAGTACAGAGCTGAAGCTTTGCCAAGGTCATCTGAAATTGCCTGTCAGTTATTTGCTTTCAAAGAGAAAGAATATGGCCAGAACTCGCTCTCCCTCATACCTAATGCCACTAAGTATAAACCACTCGAAGAAATAATGCCTTAAATTTTTTATGTATTACTCAGTAATTGTATTTTAATCAATCAGTTACATCAATATATGGAGTGAAAACAATGATATGATGCCAAAATTTGGTGACACTTTTAGAACATGACACAATACCCTTCAGAAAGCTGTGGTTTAATGTGTAACCTATAGAATAAAATTTGGTTTTAAGGTCCCTAAAAATATTCTAAATAAGTCTTGAAATGTTAAAATCAGAAAGTCATTCCAAATTTATAGCTGTGTTATGGAATCCAAATTGGGCCTGAAATCTTCCCATGGAACAACAGAACATACATTTAAAAATTGTTGTTTATCCAACTTTAACACCTTAAAAGAAGTCCTTGCTTATTTGTTTCAGTTCTAAGGCAATCTTCCATCTGTGTGTTTAAATAAAACTTTTTAATTGATTTGTTAGCCTAACTTTTCTATTATTAAATGACTCTGACTTGTATTTTGAAAGTAATCAGTAAGCAAATGGCAGTCTGAAAATCTTTCTTGTTAAATTTGCCCCAATTTTGCTTGCCTACCTGCCTGAATAATTCATAATATGGTTAGGTAGACTATAAGATTGGAGATATACTTATGTAGATATGCACACAAAGCGTAGGACTATGAATTAGAAATTCACTATTGAATGTTAAGTGTAGATTCACGATATTTTGTTTGTAGTGAACTCGAAAGTAGTTGAAATGGCATCGATTTAATCATATCTCATATTGTGACTACCTTCACAACGAGTTGCCATGATATTGCACTACCTCGAATAAGTAACGCTTTACCAGTGAAGACTTGTTATTTATTCTCGGCAGATACCACCACCACCACCACCCAGATGGCGCTGTTTCAAGGCTTGGTGGCCTATCGTCGGTGGATGGATAGGTACCCTGGCGTTGTAATCATGAAAATCCAGTTACAAAGTATATTTCCACAATATGAGAGATACCTAATGGTGTGCATAAGTATTTACTTAAATATATACTTAAGTATTAAGAATAAGTAACAATAGTCTTCTCTATTAGTGAAGCATTACTTATTCAAGGTAGTGCAATATCATGGCAACTCGTTGTTGAAGGTAGTCACAATATGAGGTACAATTAAATTGATGCCATTTCAACTACTTTCGAGTTCACTACAAACAAAATATAGTTAATCCCCAAGTTCCATAACTTTAGACTTATGTAAATTTTTTTGATAAATCATAAAGATACTTTTGGTATAATTTTTAAAAGTGAAGTCAAATGAAGGAACAATAAGTATAAGTTTTTATTTTCGTTTCCATACAAACTATGTTGGATAATAACCCGCAGCATAACTAGAATCTAGGTAAATAACTAGAGTTAACATTTCATTTTCTGCTTTATAAATTCTGAAGAAATATTCAACAGCATGTGTTTGAGACAGGCGAACTATGTCGAAGCACTTCAGAGAAACACCCACAACATTCAAGCCACTTGGACTGTGTCCCATTGGCTATTTCTTCCGAAAATTACACTCTAGCCCTTCTTCTATACATCCTTTCCTTCCTTCCTTTCTTTCTGGACTGAAGAGTCAGTTCAGTTTTTTTTTGAGAGTTGAAGTGGGAGCTTTTGTTTGCATTTTGTATGTAATATTCGTTACTTGTCGGGTTCTTTACAGAAAATTTCATTTTGATGATTATCATGATGCCTAAGAGAATAAGTGAAAGTGGTACTACTTCGCTGCTGTCCTCAGATAAAGTTTTTAATTGTTATGGTATATAACTATTTTGTGGTTTTGTAATTTTGGCATATCAGGAATATAGTAGCAATATTTTATTAGTCATTCCTGAGTTACGTAAAACTCAACTTGCGTAAGAAGTCCTAGAACGTATCTCTTACGTATGTCGGGTACAGACTGTATTTTGTATCTACACTTAACGTTTATTAGTAAGATTAGGTGTATATACTAAAGGAATTCTCCTGCAATGATGATTTTGTTATTTGATTTAGAATTTTAATTCTGTAATGTGTACACTCTTACTATAAAAATGCAATTGTAGTCTCCCAGTTTCTCCTGTTTTTAGTTAACAGGAAGATTTTTTCCACGAAAAAAGACTTATTTAGCATGTTATTTATATATTTGATTTAAAAATACTTTACATATAAATAAAAAAAAAATTTTATTTAAAGCATTAACTTGATTTCTTTTGTTATAGGGGCTTCATCAAGTAGTTCATTTGATGATGTAAGTAAAAGTTTCATTCAGACTTGTTTACTTTTTGTATGAAGCCTTTTAATATTATATAATAGATGGATTATACTGGATGGATAATGTTATATATTATCAAAATTGTTCAATTATTCAACCTTGAATATGCTTATGTTTATAATATTGCCCTTGAGTGTCCACCTACAAAGATAAATTATACCATTCATGAAGTCTCTACCAGGAATCGTTTTTTTTTTTTTAACCAATTTAACAAGTTAATTTTTAAGTACAGAATTAAGTAATTGAGTTTATGCAAGTGACTAACTGGCATTGTAAATCTGGATATTATAAGGACAATGATAACAGTTGAATCAATAGTGTAAAGAGTAAAAGTATTTCATGATTTCTGTTTTTATTTATGTGATCAAATCCAGATGTGGTTTTTGTTTTTTCTTAACTATTTCGTAGTCCCTTGACAGAAAAATTTTTAGCACAATATTATAAACGAAAAATATATATTGTAAAAGCATGTCACTGGTAAGGGAATTTACTGATTGCATAAACTAACCACTGGACGTTAAACTGAAACCTTATTTTTGACCTTTATATTACTGATATCTTTAATGTAATTCAATAAAATACTTGAAAATTCGACTATCAAAAGTTATATGAGGATGTATACTTGTGAATGTTAGGAGTTATTATTATAGTTATAGGTTTAATATTTTTTTAAAAATCCAGATGCAAGACCGTACTTTAAATCTTACGCAGTGGTGCAACATGTTGGATCAAATTTTTATATTTATTTTAAAGATCACATGTACTTTTTTATATAGTTATTATTCTTTCTTTGCCTAAAAAAGCTTTAGTCTCAAAAAAAACATTTTTAAATTATTCACATAAAATTTTGAAATGTCAGCTTTTAACAAACAATTTCATACTTTCTAAATGTCACCTAATGACTTCAGTCATATCTTCAAGTATGAAACAACTGATTGCTTCTTGAGTTAATTAATGCAGTCAATTTTTACTTCATTAAATTATATACATTACCTTGATTATGCTTAATTATATTCAGAAATTAAGAGATTTTGTTATCTTATGTAGGAAAAAGTTTGGTTGATTTTGTTGGTAATGCTTGTTTAATTCTTATTGATGTTGTGATTAGGAAAATAAAATAAAAAAATTGGTTAGTTTTGAGTTAGTTTCTAGTAGTTGTGATATATGTATTGCTCTAGTTCTCTATCTGCAAATATAAAAGTGTAAAATAGCAAAATAAACAGAATAGCTTGAATCCAAGTTTTCAATAATTGTTGATTTTTATAAGTGGATAATGTTTTCATGATATAGTTACATGAACACTATAATAAAATAAAGGAAAAGCTTTATTCTGTAACAGTATATACAAATGACTTTTTTTTTTGTTGTTGTATTGTTTTATTCAACTGAAGAACATAATATATTGTTGAAAAACAGAAATTAACGCTTAAAGTAGTAGTAGTTAGTAGTGGCATGTGATGCAAGAAAGCAAATGTATGAGCTTATGCAGCATCAGCCAAAAAAAAAAAAAAAAAAAAAAATCACACCATTCTCTCCAAATGCCTGTCCAGTTCCTCCTTAAATTTATTCAACCTATCAACTTCCACAACGACAGATGGAAGTTTGTTCCAGCAATTAACCACCTGCTGGCTAAAGGCAAATTTCTGCACATCTATTCTACATCTGTCTTTTCTTAATTTGAATTTATGCCCCCTTAGGTTCGTAATCTGAACAAGTGGAAGGATCCCATCAGAATTCAGCGTGCTCAACCCATTCAAGGCCTTATATACCTCAATCAGATCACCGCACAGGTGCCTAGTCTCCAGCCACTGCAATTTGCAGAACTTAAGCCTCTCTTGGTAAGAGGATCCCTTCATTCCCCTCACCAATCTTGTTGCCCTTCTCTGAACACGCTCAAGTAAATCTACATCCTTCCTAAAATGAGGCCTCCAGACCTGTACGCAGTACTCAAGGCGTGGCCTGACCATTGCCTTATACAGAGGGATAATCACCTCCTTTTCCCTTCTAGCAAAATTCCTATATATCATTGACAAAACCCCATGAGTTGCCCTGGCAGCCTGTCTGCATTGCTCAGAGAACTTCATATCTGACTGCACAATTACTCCCAGGTCTTTTTCATTTTCTACCACCTTAAGTGTAGTACCACACAGTTGGTACATTTCTCTGGGGTTACTTCTACCCATATGCAGTACTTTGCATTTGTCAAGATTAAACTTCAGTTGCCACTTAGCCCATCTGCCCAAATTATCTAGATCCTGTTGCAGTAGCACACTGCCATTATTGTCATTAACAACCCTGTCAACCTTTGTATCATCTGCAAACTTCGACATTAAGCCTGATATACCTTCATCAATATCATTGATAAATATACAAAACAACAGTGGACCTAACACCGAACCCTGTGGGACACCACTAATAACATTAGTCCAAGAAGAGCAGCACCCATTGATTACCACCCTCCGTCTTCTCGCACTTAACCATCCTTTTATCCATTGTAGCAACTTACCCTTAATACCATTCTGCTCCAATTTGTACAATAGTCTTCCATGCGCAACAGTGTCAAAAGCTTTCCTGAAATCCAAATATATGATATCAAAATTATTTTTTGCATCCATTTCCTTTGTAACCACATCATAATATCCTATCAAATTTGTCAGAGAAGACTTTCCCTTAACAAACCCATGCTGTGTCTAAATTATTGCTGCAGTCTTGTCTAGATGATCCGGCAATGCATCTTTAACCAGCGACTCCATTATTTTACCCGGAACAGAAGTTAAACTAACTGGTCTGTAATTACCCCTGTCACCCTTCGATCCCCCTTTGTGAATTGGGGATACATTTGCACATCTCCAGTCCGTGGGAACCTCCCCTGAGTCCAAGGATGCTCTCATAATTATGGCTAAGGGTTTGCTTAGTTGCTTTGCCACCTCCTTTAATATAACTGGATAGATCCCATCCACCCCAGGTGCTTTTCTTACGTTTAACTTCAACAGTTTCTCTTCCACTTTGCTCTCAGTTATTACAAGATCATTAAGCACCCTGCTACAATTTGATAACCTTCTGCCATTTTCAAACCTTAATAATTCCTCACGTGTGAATGTAGATGCAAAATACTCATTCAGTTTGTTTGCTATCTGAGCAGGATCATCAACAGTCGAACCATCGATGTCAAGTGGACCAATCAGATTCATCCCCTTCCTTTTAGAGTTTATATAAGTAAAGAAATCCTTGCTGTATTTCTTAGCATCTTTTGCCAAGGATTTCTCGTAATCTGCCTTCGCCTGCCGAACCTCCTTTGTGACCTGATTACAGATTAACTTATATCTGCCATAGGCTTCTGAGTCGCTTGATAATTTATATGCATCCCATGCATTTTTCTTCTCTGTTACAAGTCTCATTAGTTCATTTGACAACCATTTAGGCCTAAACCTTGAACTATATTTCTTAATAGGTATGAAACTTTTAGTAGCTTCCACGATTAATTCCTTGAATGCTTCCCACTTAGAATTTACTGTTGGTAACATCGTCAGTTGATCCCACTGTACAGAATTTAAAAACTGTCGGAGACCACTGTACTCGCCTTTACAGAAGCAAAAACCCTTTCCTTTACCCCTGATGGTAATTAAATCTTTAAGTAAATCCCACGTTAGTACACTGTGATGACTGCCACCTAGTGGTTCTTTTATCTGCAAATTCCTAATACATGAATGATCACTGCTGATAACCAGATCAAGAGTATTACTTTCTCTGGTTGCCTCTCGAACATGCTGCTGCAGAAAACAATCATCCGATAAATCCACAAAATTCTGACTAGTGTGTGAGAGTGCCCAACCCACAAGTTCCAGTCAATATCTGGGAAGTTAAAATCCCCCATTATAAGACATTCCGATTTACTAGCCCACTCTATTTCTCTGTACAATTGTTCATTGTACTCATTCGAGTCATTAGGCCTATAGCACACTCCTACTCTAATTTTTGCTTTTGCAGTGCTTATGTCACACCAAACTTCTATCTGTGTGACACCACGTCTCTGATATCCCAACAATATCCGCCTTTGATGTCTTGACCAACACTTCAAATTCATCAAATTTATTTACTATACTTCTAGCATTGGTATACATGCAAGTATACATGCACCTATTCCTATTCCCAGCCACTCTAACACATCCCATATACCCACCTGTTTCACGATGACTGACATCCGTCCCTGAAACCCCCAACACCACTCGCTCCAGGTCGCTACTTATTCTAATAGAAGTTGTGCAAGAATCAACTTCACCTCTGCCTACGGCTACTGTTAAACTATTAGTCCTTGTATCCCCCCAAGCTATCAGTTTTCTGACCCACCTAACACTGCCTCGATAGCATCAGCAAATATTCTTTCACCCTTTCTATTTAAGTGTATCCCATCTCTGTAGAAGCAATCTCTCCTGTTAACAAGTACAGTCCAGGCTGAAAAAAATTCTACCCCTTGAGCCTTGCACAATCTTTCCAGGGCCGAATTGATCGACAAGGCTCTCATCATATACTCCCTCCTATCGTGTCTGGGCAGAATTGCAGCAACTTTCAAATTCAACCCTAATTCACGGCTTTTTTTCATCAGTGACCTGTACTTGTTAAGTAATTCTGCCGGTCTCCTACTCTTAATATCATTAGTGCCAACGTGTACAACTATATCACCTTTTGTGCCCTTAAAAGATGATATCTGCTCTACAACGTCATCAACCTTTGCCCCTGGCAGACATACCCTTGTCCTGTTCCATCTATCCTTTCTACAAAGGATGTTTCTCGTTTCCCTGACAATAGTCACCAACAACTACTAGTTCCTTTGGGACCAGCGCAATCTGCCTTGGGGGTTGTCGCTGTGTTGCGTGATGACCAAGTGCAAGCTCTGGCATTGATGTGGGCAGCTGAGAGCCTGATGGGCCCCTCAATTTAGATCTTTCGAGGGCATCCACCCTGTCCTTCAAACTCTCATATAGGCCCATAAAAACGCTGAGTTGTCGCCTGATTTCCTTACACTCCTTACATCGCGCACACACAAAGACATCCCCCATGGCAATATCATGTTCCGTTCTAGATAGTTCGGCAAACATTTCACAAGTTGCACATTTTTTTAGGCTGTGATGCGTTGGAGAATCGCACCCCTCAGTTCTCCCCCTAGTCACAGCACTCCTGCCACTTTGTGCCCATTGCTTTGCTGCTCTAGTTTGGGGCATGATATTTTAAATTAATAAGATCAATAAATTAAATTAAATTAAATGTCAATACTACGCTATCTAATAGAAACAGTGAAGCGTATTACTGTTTCTATAATTATACGTTAGAGCTACCTAACTACCTCAATTAAAAATTTGAATTCCCTATCACTATATACAAAAACTGCCTGCAATATTCGAATGAAATAACGGTTTTATAAAGTATTACGTATATCTACAAAAACTGTTTATACAAATTAAAATAAAAATAACCAGCGTAATTAGAACTATAAGACAACGTATTAAGTACAATATAAAATAACAATTATGTAAATAATAAGCAAAAACTTATCGTTTTTTTTTTTCGGAGCCTGTAATTCGCAGCTGTATTTTCTAAAGAGAGTCAGCGCCCTCTCCTTATTTAGCACTGTTGGGAATTTGTGTCACAATGTGTTCAGTGCCTTCCAAATTTATTAGTAATGTATTGCAGTCAGAGTATGAAGTTTTGAAGAACATTCTCCAATGCTTTCTCTGATTCCCAAAAATTATCTTCAATCGCTCTCTTCAGTGTAGAAATGGTTTGTGGATTCTCTGAAATGCTATCCCTTTTAGATAAAAACTCCAGAAATAAAGATCATGTGGGTTTAAATGAGGGGTGATTCCATGTCAAGTAGCCTAATTTTGAAGATGGTCCCTGCTTGACCATCTTCAATTTTGTTGAAACTTGGTGTAGATGTTTAAACAGGTTTCCAAAGAAGCTGTGCAAAAATTCAGTTCTAAATATAGTATGCTTGAGGCACCAGCACCTTTTTTGTGGAGGTTACTTATGTTACACGGAGCAAATCGCAAATTTTCAAAGTTTTAAGTGTTACTGTTGCACAGCATTAAGAGGTAGTGCTCTGAAACTTGGTATACCTAGTTAACTTTTGGCAGAGAATGCAAAACTTTTGGTGTTCAGGCTCAAAAACCTTCAAATTTTTAAAATGCTGTTTAAAACTGGCACCAAAATTTTGTTGCAACAAATTTAAGCAAGACTTTTGAAAGTCATAACTTTGAATTAAAAACCGTTGGTATCTTCTTCTTTGGGCATTCCATCTAACATTTGCATGAATTCAGCCTAACTAAATATGAGCTCTTATACTTGTTTGCTTGCTGAGATATTTTCCTTCAAAGATGGTCAAAATTTGACCTATCTTTAGGGGCAAGTATTTTAATGTAGGACATCCTCAATTGTCTCGTTTTTGCCACCATTGGAAAGAGCAGGTTTTAAGCAACAAGAATCGTGGTTTTTCAGTTTTGTCTTGCTACTTAAGGCCTAAAAATGGCCTTAAACATTTTATATTTTCCACATAATATTTGCATACTTATTTGATGGTGAAGTTTCATATCTCAATAAGGACAGAACTATTGCATTTACAAGAGTGAAAATTTTCTTCAATTACTCTGCCCTTTGGTTTAAGGAGAAAGGATATATTGCCAATGCACAAAAAGAACTGTATTTTTTACAATGGAGGTGCAAATGGCAAGAAAAGAAATTGCATGGGTTTCTTTAGTGCAAGTTCCCAATCCTGAAAAGTGGTCTTTATTCAGGATTCCAAGCATAAAGATAATGTTCTATTGGTTTCTAAGCTTGAAAGAAGTTATAACTGCAACAAAATTTATTTAAAATACAATACAATTTGAAATAAGCAAGTGAATGTGAAGATATCGAATCACTGCTTTGTAATGGACTGGAATTTTTCCTTTTTTCCAGGTATGGCCATGATTCCATCTTCTTCTTTAAGTTTTCTAGCTTTCTTGACCATTCTTTCTGAGACACTAAACTCTTCCATTGGTTTCTTTATGGACCAACTAACTGGAGCTAGTGAATTATTTGAATATTTGATTATTAATATTTGAAGTTTTTCTGAATGACTTGATACCATCAACTTTTCTTTTAATTCTTTCAGCAACTCATTGTAATCTAAGCAATTTCCACACTGATGACTTGCACTTGGCTCCATCTTGTAGTTGACCTGCCTTCCTTTTGGCATAGCCTTGTGAGTCTCTCTTAGCCATATGCTGAAATTTCAGAGGAGAAATACCAATAGCCATCAAACTTGTGTTCAAGCTTTCAGTCACATGCATTTTGTCATCATGGTCTGATCCAGATGAAGTTGATGTTCCTGTTGCTGCTTTTTGGCTGTTAGACTCTTTTTGGCATCATGGGCACAGCTTCTGGCCTGGTTTTATGTCTACCTTTGTTAGGTCTTTCAGGTAGTCTGCCATTGACAAATCAATTGGTTGTAAACTTTTTTTCACCATATGATTTTTCTTCTGGAAAAATTTGCAACATGAATGTGCAAAAATTCAAATTTTGTCAAAAGCAAAGTTTCATGATGTAGACAAATTGTCTTCTTCACCAAGTTTTAATCCACAACGTCGACCTATCAGTTGTTATTCTTCAAATTCAAATTCTTTAATTAATTTTAACCCAGTTTTGTGTGTATAGGATAGCACATGACATTTAGAATTATCCATATGATGCATGAGTCCAGCTTATCTCCAGCAAAATCTTCTGATTCCATGGCTTTCATGATGACTAATAAGTGGACGTTTCTGCAAGCAACGAAAACTTAACTTTATTACAGTCAAACAATAAAAAATAGAGGAACAAAATAAACAAACTGTTCATCATGAAGAAAAAACACATTAATAACAGAATGGTTCAATTACCAGCTATTTATACTTTTTTTTGTATGATTGAATATTCCAGAGTTCTAGAATTTTCATCAGTTTTTTTTTTTTTTTTTAGAATTCTTGGGTATTCTTCTAGGATATTCCAGGATATACTATATTTCTAGATTATTCTAAACATTAGGCAGGATTAAGGAAATGTTCTGCAACAAAAAAGATCTCACAAAATAACAATACGGCACATAAAACTACTTGATGTTTAGGCTTAATTTTAAGGCCTTAAGTGCAAAGACACAAAACAGATAAACCATGATCCTTGTAGCTGAAACTCTGCTATTTCCAGTGGTGGCCGAGACGATTGGATTGAAGGTGTCAATCATTAAGATATTTGCCACTAAAGATAGGTCATATTTTGACTCTATCTTTGAGGAAAATGTCTCAGCAAGCAAACAAGTATAAGAGCTCATATTTAGTTACGCTGAATTAATGCAGATGTTAAATGGAATGTCCAGAGAAGAAAGTACCAAAGTTTTTTACTTCAAAGTTATGACTTTCAAAAGTCTTGCTTAAATTTGTTGCAACAAATTTTAGAGCCAGTTTTAGACAACATTTTAAAAATTTGAAGGTTTCTGAGCCTGGACACCAAAAGTTTTGCATTCTCTGCCAAAAGTTAACTAGGTATACCAAGTTTCAGAGCAATCCATCTCTATGTTGTGCAACAGTAACACTTAGAACTTTGAAAATTTTTTGTGATTTGCTCTGTGTAACACAAGTGACCTCCACAAAAAAAAGTGCTGGTGCCTCAAGCATACCATATTTTGAAATGAATTTTTGCACAGCTTCTTTGGAAACTTGTTTAAACATCTACACCAAGTTTCAGCAAAATTGAAGATGGTCGAGCAGGGACCCCAAGGTAACATTGGAGGCTACACCAATCCTCTTCCATACACCTCAGTGTAGTAATTAGAAACCACCCTACTCTCAAAAATGTGTGCATTTCTCTAAAAATTCTGGAATTCAGGGCATTTGACTTGAAGTTTATGACTTCCTGGAGGGTTGTATCAAGATGAGGTTGCCTTTCCTGAGTAGTGAGATTTTCTCTGTGCAAAAAAAGCATTGAATTATAACATCTAGATTTGCATTCTTGATGCATTTACAAAGCCCAGTAAACTTCCCATCATAGTGTTGCTCCATCAGTAGAGATTAGAAAGTACCCTACTCTTAAAAATTTGTGCATTTCTCTAAATTCTGGAATTCAGGGTGTTTGACGTGATGAATACGACTTATGTTTATGACCTCCTGGAGAGTAGTATGAAGATGACGTTGCAGAGCAACCTCATCAGAGCAATTCAGCCATGATAGGCCATGCTTGGTTAAAAAGTTTGTTGTCAGCTGAAAAATCTGTTGTCTTGATAACATTCAAGAATTTCTCTTGATTGTCATCATTGTCTTTAAAACAAATGATTGCTGAGGAAAGTCTGCAGTATCCACAGATTCATCAATTTGTAATGCAAAAAATTTTTTGGATAATCTGCTCCAAAATGCCCTCAGACATGATGTCGGGCCTTCTTTTGATTGTATTATCTGACAAAGGAATTAGGTCCAGTTTCTTTACAACATTGTCACCACAGACTAAGTGAGCCATAGCTATGGCTTTTAGTTTCACTAAAACTTCTCCAATACTATGGGATTTCTTAGCCATAGCAATCTTCCAGGCTACTTCAAATGATGTCTCTGTTACCTTTTTTAAAGAAACACCAATGCTACTGGGTGTTTCTTTACATCATGCGTAATTCTATTAACACTTTTTAGCTTCTTTTGCCAAAATTCAACCGCCATGTTTTTCAGCTAGTCTGTGAGTGATTCGTCGTAAGATGTCTTTGAAGTTTTGAACCTTTCAAAGTTTGTTCGAAAGAACTTTATAGCATTGAAGACATAGTCATCTTGCTTCGTCATGAGTCAATCTCTTATCTTGTCTTTCACTTTAGCAGTGGGAACTGATTACAGAAAACTTCAAATATGTTACAAGAGTTACTTGATTATTTTATGTATTTTTCCCATTTTTTAAATCCTTGGAGTAATTACCACTGTTTAGACTGCATCTGTAATAGCTATTATCCTTCTTAATGAACTTGAAATACTAATGAAAAGCTTCTTTAGCTTAATAATTCCTCAATATACATTAAATCCAGATATTTACTGGAACTTGTAGGTTAATCACTCACAGACTAGTAAAACTTTTATGGATTTATCTCTATCCACAAAAGTAAAACTTTTTTAGATAGATGCAACAAGAGGAAGTAATACTCTTGATCTGATTATCAGCAGTAATTATTCTGATTATTCATGCATTAAGAATCTGCAGATGAAAGAACCACTGAGTGGCAGTGATCACAGTGTATTGATTTAGGATTTACTTAAAGATGTAACTGCAATCAAAGGTAAAAGGAAGGGTTTTTGCTTTTGTAGAGGTGACTGCAGTAGTCTCAGGTAGTTTTTAAATTCTGTACAGTGGGACCAAATGATAATGTTACCTCAGCAAATTCTAAATGGGAAGAATTCAAGGAATTAATTATAGAAGCTACTAGGCTTTTCATACCAGCTAAGAAATACTCCTCAGAGTATAGGCCTAAATGGATGTCAGATGAACTAATGAGATTCGTGGTAGAGAAGAAAAATGCATGGGATGCATATAAATTATCAGGCAACACAGAAGCCTATGGTAGATATAAGCTAGTCTGTAATCAGGTCACAAAGGATGTTAGGCAAGTGAAGACTGATTACAAGAAATCTTTGGCAAAAGATGCAAAGAAATCAATTCATTCCCTTCCTTCTAGAATTTTTGTAAATTCTAGAAGGAAGGGGATGAATCAAATTGGTCCCCATCATATCGATGGTTCCACTGTTGATGATCCTGCTCAGGTTGCTGACAAATTGAATGAGTATTTTGTATCTACATTCACACATGAGAAATTATTTAGGGAAGGGGGATGCCAGAAGTTCAAACTCTAATGGAGGGCTAAATGATTTTGTAATAAGTGAAAGGATTTAAGCTATCAATTTTGACAACAACAGATGGAAGTATGTTCCAGCTATCGACTACCCGCTGGCTAAAGGCAAACTTCTGCACATCTATTATACAACTGTTTTTCCTCAATTTGAATCTATGCTACCTCAAGTTGTTGATCTGAGCAAGAGGAAGTATTACGTGAGCATTGAGCCTGCTCAAAGCATTCATGACCCCCATGCACCTCGATCAGATAACCTCACAAGTGCCTAGTCTCCAGATGCTGCAACTTGCAGAACTTAAGCCTTTCTTTGTAAGCACACCCCTTTGTTCCTCTCACCAATGTTGTTGCCCTTCTCTGTACTCGTTCTACAACTCTACATCCTTCCTAAAATGAGGCCTCCAGACCTCATTTTAGGAGGGATGTAGAGGATTAAGGGAGGCAGCAAAGGAAGTAAGCAAATCCTTAGCCATATTATGAGAGCATCCTTGGTTTCAAAGGAGGAGTAAATGGTGACATGAATAATTACAGACCTGTTAGTTTAACTTCTGTTCCTGGGAAAATAATGCAGTCACTGGTAAAAGAAGTATTGCAGGATCATCTAGACAAGGCCTGCAATTATACTTCAGACACAGCATGAGTTTGGTAAGGGGAAATCTTGTGTGACCAATTTGATTGGATACTACGATGTGGTCATAAAGGAACGGAATGCAAAAAAAAATTTCATATCATATACTTGGATTTCAGGAAAGATTTTGATACTTTTGCACATAAAAGCCTGCTGTTCAAATTGGAGCATTGTGGCATTAAGGTAAAGTTGCTGCTGCTTGTGGATAAAGGGATGGTCGAGTGGAAGAAGACAGAGTGGTAATCAATGGTCACTGCTCATCCTGGACTAATCTTATTAGTGGATTCCCCCAGGGTTTAGTATTGAGCCCATTTTGTTGTTTTCTATATTTATCAATGATATTGATGAGGGTGTAGCAGGCTTAATGTCCAAGTGTGCAGATGATACAAAAGTTGGCAGGGTGCTTAATGACAAGTATGATGATATGCTACTGCAACGGGGTCTAGAAAAGTTAAGCAGATGGGCTGAAAAATGGCAATTTAAGTTTAACATTGACGTATGCAAAATACTGCATATGGGTAACAGTAACCTCAGAGTAATGTCCCAACTGTGTGGTACTACACTGAGGATAACTGAAAATGAAAAAGTTCTGTGGGTAATTGTGCAGTTGGATATGAAGTTACCTCAGCAATGAAAACAGGTTTCCAGGACAGCTTAGGTTTTTTGTCAGTGATATACAGAACTATTTTGCTATCAGGGGTAAGGAGGTGAATATCCCATTGTATAAAGGTAGTGGTCAGGCCACATCTCCAGTACTGCACACAAGTCTGGAGTTCTCATTTTAGGAAGGACTTAGATCTGCTTGAATGAGTGCAGAGAAGGGCAACAAGTTTGGTGAGGGGAACAAATGGGTGCGCTTACCAAGAAAGACTTCAGTTCTGCAAATTGCAGTGGCCAGAGACAGAGGCATTAGTAGAGGCATATGATGCAAGAAAGCAAGCTTATGCAGCATCATCCAAAAAAAAACCCACTCCCATTTCACCCCTCCGTTCCTTCCAAATACCTGTCCAGTCCAAATTTATTTAGACTATCAACTTTCACAAAAAAGGATGGAAGTCTGTTCCACCAACCAACTACCCGCTGGCTAAAGGCAAACTTCCACACATCTATCCTTTTTTTTTTTTTTTATGAAAACCCCAAACACGAGAGGTATTAGAACCTATAGTACTTAGTACCGTGCTTGGGTTGGAGGTTGAGAAGATGAAAGAAGATATTTGTTGACATTGGACTTGAACTTCTGTAGATTGTAATTTTCAGGAATTATGTATGAAGGAAGGTTATTCCAGGAAACGGCAGTTGAATGAATAAATGAGGAAGATGAAAAGTTGGTTCTATGGGTTTGAAGTTGGACAGTAAATGGATGTTGGCTGGTGGCGGCACGTGTTCGGACTGTTTTGAAAGAGAGAGCGGGAATTATAGAAGCCAATTCAGAAGAACAGTGCCCATGGAAGTATCTGTAGAAGAGGCATGCAGCAGAAACAGTACGTCTATGAGACAGCGAGTGGAGAGACTCTGTTAGAGATGAATCATTAATTAACATAACTGCTCTCTTCTGAATGGAATCTAGAAGCCTGAGAGAGGTTTTGGGGGCACCACCACAGATGTGAGAACAATATTCCATGGTAGGGCGGATTTGTGATTTATACAGAGTGAGCAGCTGTTTGGAAGAAAAGTAATGCCGAGAGCGAAAGAGAAAACCAAGTTTTTTAGATGCAGAGGAAGCAATATTTGTAGTGTGCTTGTGCCAAGAGAGATTAGAAGTCCAGGTAATCCCCAAAAGAGATATATCATTTTGCCTAGAAATCGGAGTGTCACCAAAGATAAGCATAGGAGCAGAAGAATCCTTTTTGCGAGATACAAGACAAGACTGAGTTTTAGAAGGGTTGAAATCAATTAAGTTGTCCTTGCCCCACTGGAGAATTACCTGAAGATCGGCATTTAAGGAATTGGTAGCAGATTTTTGAGAAGTTGAAGCTGATTGAGTGGGGCAAGGTTTCTCAAAATGGAAAGTGGAATGCAATGTGCTATCATCAGCAAAACTATTGATAGGATTTCCAGTCAATGGAAGAAGGTTGTTAATATACAAGAGGAAAATAGTGGGGGAAAGAACTGAACCTTGGGGGTCACCGGCATTAGTGGAGAAGTTAGAAGACAGAGAGTCATCTACCATCACCCTCAGTGAGCGATCAGAGAGAAAACTGGATAACCAATTACAAAAAACAGTCGGCAGACCATAAGATGGAAGCTTGTTTAGAAGACCTTTATGCCAAACACGATCGAAAGCCTTTGAGATGTCAAGAGAAACTACTTGTGTTTCACTGAACCTTTCCATTGAATTAGTCCATAAATAGGTAATGTAAGCTAGAATATTACCAGTGGATCGACACTGACGGAATCCATACTGGCGATCGTTGATCAGACTGAAGGTTTCTAGATAGTTTAAGAGTTGGCAGTTATTTGATTTCTCCATTACTTTAGAAAGAGTAGAAGTAATTGCAATAGGACAATAATTGGATGGTAGGGATTTGTCACCTTTTTAGGAACTGGTTGGATATGAGCAAATTTCCAAGTAGAAGGAAAAATACCTTTTGGAATAAGAAAGTGAAAAAAGGTGGCAAAGAATAGGAGTAAGTTCAGGAGAACAAGTGGAGAAATACCATCGGGACCTGGAGCTTTCTTAGCATCAAGATTCGTCAAAATCCTTTTGACGGAAGACCACAGGAGGCATTGAATGGAGCGTGTTGGGAATGGTGGGAGGTGTTTTACCAAAATCATTAATACATGAGTTGGAAGAAAAATGGGATGCTAGCAGGTCAGCTTTATCCTTGGCTGAAGTGACAACAGAGCCATCTGGTTTGGACAGAGTTGGGAGTAGAGATGGGCAAAAGTTGCGGCCAATAGCTTTGGCGAGAGACCAGAATGCTCGGCTACCATTAGGGCAAGAAGCAAGTTTTCTACTCTTAGCCTGTTCAAAGTCTAGTTTGGACTGATTAATAACTGCTTTACAATTGTTGCGAGCTTTGGTGTAAGCAGAAAATGAAACTGGAGAATTAGAAACAAGCCAATTACAATATGCAACATTCTTCTCTTGAACAGCCTTAGCACATTTATTGGAAAACCAAGGTTTAGATAAGGGAGAGATTTTAAAGTGGATTGTGGGATAAAGGATTCCATTCCTGCAAGAATAATTTTACTGACACGATCTGAGCAAACGTTGACATGAGAAGTTTTGAAACAGTAATCCGACCAAGGAAAAAAAGAAAAATCTCGCAGATCATCCTATTTTGCATTCTTGTAATGCCAGACAACACGAGGGAATAGCCACGAGATAAAGGCTCCATTGGAGAAGAGAGAATCACCAAGTTATGATCTGAAGTACCTAAAGGACCTCTCACTTCGACCGTGTACTTAGTAGGGTTGTTTGTGAGAAAAAGATCAAGCGTGTTGGCTGTATGATTAGGATTGTCCTGTATTCTTGTAGTTAAATGAACAATCTGTGCACGGTCATTAGTAATTGCAATAGCCTCAGCATCTCGACTGGCTGGGTCGATGTGGCTAGAAAACGGAAGCTAGCTGGAGTTGTGAACATTAAAATCACCAAGGAAAATTACCTCACTGTTAGGAAAGTCGGACTGGAGAAAGTCAAAGAGCTCCAAGTGATTTGTGGAGTTGGGGAACGGTAGAGACAACAGATGAATTGGACACAATGAGGTAGAGAGATTTTAAGCCAGAGAAGATCAAAGAGAGGAGATTCCAAATTGCCAAGTCTCTGACAGGGAATATCAGAACAGACAAATGCACAAGTACCACCTTTGAGGCGAAAGGAATCATACAGCGAATAATTTGGGCATCTGAGATGAGCAGTAGTTGAATCAACTGACAGCTGAGATTCTGTCAGAAAAATTACAAGGTGTTTGGCAGACTGCAAGTGGAAATGGACATTGTTGAGATTAGAATTGAGACCATGTATAATTGTGAAATGAATTAGGAAGTGTTTTGGAGGTTTAGATCTTTTCACAGATAAGCTTGCTCTTTTAGTTTGACAATTCATGGTTTATTCAATAGTAAGAAAAAGTGGGTGGGACATGCCGTATGAATGAACGAAATTTTTGGATATGGCGTACACATGGTAAGAATATACCCAGATCCTTGACATAACGTGGCCTCGACAGTGCTCCCTGCATACACACTACTCGTACTCCCTCCAGTCACTATCTGGCATTGTAGAGGTAGCAAGGTTATACACTAGCTGATCCAGAAGCCTTCTAGAGAGTTATCAATAGGTTCGGTCTTGTGTACTAACTAGTGGCTGGCCTGCGAACACAGTTTTAGAGCTGTACCATCGAAATGTAAGGAATGTTGGATCTCGCCACAATGTTCATCATAACCTCAAAAGTCATCAATCATACTGCATGATGGAAGAGATGGGTAAGGGTTGACCGGAACTTAGCTCTAGAGACTAAACATGGGTTCCACCACTTCAAGTCTCCAATAAGCAAAGTTGTGGTTTTGCACTGGTTGATGAGAGTCATCTACCACCTAGTGCTGCCTGGTAACATAGAGGGGTGGCATTCCTCCATGTGGTGTGGGCACCACACCTCAACCCCTGCTTACGTTGGTTCACACCTGGGTGGTCACCCACCATGTACTTGTGCATGGAGGTTATACCCAGGATTACTAACAGTCCCACCATTGTGAAGGTGCAAGCAGAGGATTTGGCTGTCACAGACCATCCGGACTTTGCCAAAATTGGGTCCACTTGATTTGAGTGTCACCCGAATATCAGTTCCATCAGCGTTTTAGACTCCCAGGTAGCAAGTACAGCTTGTCTGGCATATCTGAGAGAATGTCTGTGACAACCTCAAGGACTAAGTTCCAGCAGCTATACCCATGGATCGGTTGACGATAGCCGTTGCAACTTCCTCTGCTACCTGAGGTGAAACAGGCTTCCTTCCTCTTCCAGGCTTAACAACAAAGGACCCAGTTTCCTCAAATTTGTTAATCATCATTCTAACTGCCACAGCTGATAAAGGACCTTCCTTGACGTAAGTTCTTACAGTGCCCAAATTCACACAGAGCGTTCGCTGCATTGCCTCCATTAACGTAGAAGAACTTTGCAATTAAAGTGCTATCAGGCAGAGTGAGATGCATTGTTAACAGTAAACTTGCAGTATACGCTTGTGATGTTTGTTGTGCCTTTTTATAGCTCTCTGCTGCTGTAAAAATTAAATTAACTCAGATTTATGCAAATTTTCTGTTCTCTTAGGTGTCTTATTTTTTAGTTTGGATTTAAAACTTTTGTTCAATTCAGTTTATTTTTTATTTATTTATTATTTTTTTTGTTTTTCAGAGCACAAATAAAAATTTGTAATTTTATTAAGGTTTGCTTAGTTATTTATTTTTTGGTACTTTGTCATGTCTTTCCTCTTGTACAGCACCATATCATCCCCTATTGGCAGATTTTGGAACTAATTCTTTCTTCACGGGATCCTTCTCCCCGTGCCTTGCATAGTTTACTTACTAATTTTGGTGCCATTCCGCTTATTACTTAGAGCTATACAGAGCTCTGAATAGGGATACTTTAATTATGGCCATCCTGTATATGCAGGCTTTACGCTGTGATTGACTTATTGCTGCAACAACAGCAGTAAGTCAATCACATTGTAGATCTGGTACCACAGTGAGCAGTGAAATTTGCTTTTTGATTTGAACTATGTAATTGTTATTTTAGTGTATATAAGCAGTTCCCAACCCTTTTTGACTTGCAAGAACCCCCTTTCAACGTAATATTTTTATTGCAAACCCCTAAGCCTATATTCTCTGAAATTGTATAATAGTTCTAAATTTTTATTATAAAATATTTCCAGTACTACGTTTTAATAAGCGACATTGCACAATAATAAAAATTTTTGTTAAGTATTGCTTATACTTTGTAAAGCAGCTATTAATCAGTCCAAACTAGATTTTGAACAGGCTAAGAGTAGAAAACTTACTTCTTATCCAAATGGTTGCCAAGCATTCTGCTCTCTTGCCAAAGCTATTTTTGGGCCGCAATTTTTGCCCATCTCTGTTCCCACCTCTGTCAAAACCAGATGGTTCTATTGCCACCTCACTCAAGGAAAAAGCTAACCTGCTAGCATCCTATTGTTCTTCCAACTCATGTATTGATGATCTTGGTAAATCACCTCAAACCGTTTCCAGTACACTCCATTCAATGAATCCTGTGGTTTTCCATCAAAAGAATGTTGATCGTTTTGATGAATCTGATGCTAAGAAAGCTCCAGGTCGTGATGGTATTTCCCCACTTGTTCTCAAAACCCATGCCCCTGAACTTACTCCTGTTTTGTGTTGTTTTCTTATTCCAAAGGTGTTTTTCCTTCTGCTTGGAAATTTGCTCATATCCAGTCAGTTCCAAAAAAGGGTGACAAATCCCTTCCATCCAATTATCGTCCCATTGCGATTACTTCTACTCATTCCATAGTAATAGAGAAATCAATTAACTGCCAATTCTTAAAACTACCTAGAAACCTTCCGTCTGATCAACGATCGCCAGTATGGATTCCGTCAGTGTTGATCCACTGGTGATATTCTGGCTTGTTACCCATCTATGGACAAATTCAATGGAAAAATTTGGCGAAACTCGAGCAGTTGGTCTTGATATTTCAAAGGCTTTCGATCGTGTTTGGCCTAAAGGTCTTCTAAACAAGCTTCCATCCTATGGTTTGCCAACTATTCTTTACTAAATAAATAAATATTCACTTATTGCAAATAAAGAAAGCCCATCACAGCACATGCCTAAGGGCAGATAATAGGATACAAAGGAAATAAAATAATCGAATACGTAGTTGATTTCATATAAACATTAACAATGAATAGGAATTATACTTATGAATTAATAAAAAATTTGGCTTTCAGTTGTAGCTGCTGGATTGAAGGCAGGCTGTGTTTTTATTTCCCTTCATTTATCGGATATCTTACTCCTGTATGCTTTACAGTTGAGTTACCTTTTGCAATCAATGTTGTGATGATTTAGGAGGTAAAGGAATGCATTGGGGAATATTCTGTCCATTTGAGGTTGGATTTGAATTGTTGGTTTTTTGAATTTTCTGTGTTAGGAGCAGCTATTATATTGGCTAAGTTTGGTGAACACCATACAGAAGTAATTAACTTTGCAAGAAGCACAACTCCAGAGTCTTTGATCATCTGTTGCAGAAGCTTTGTTTTTAAGTTTTCATAAAGCTGTTGCCTGGCTATTGTATAGGGCAGGGGTGGCCAACAAGTCGATCGCGGCTTTAATTTTGGTCGATCACGATGATTTTAAATATTTCCTTTATCCGTTTAATCATGTGACTATTCTTGTCGCTGCACAGCTGCTAGGCTTGTTTAGTGAAAAATCACAGTTACGTTGTGGAGAGCATAGTGTATGTATTGAATTCTTATTTAGCTTACTTAATATTAATAACTGGACAGTGCTTTTACGTTAATTTAATACCCTTTGATTTAAAATGAATACTACAAAAAAGAGTAAAACATCATTTTCATCAAGAGTGGGAACTAGAATACTTTTTTGTAATGATAAAAGAAAAATGTTGTTTTTTTGATTTGCAGTACTTCCATAGCTATACTCAAAAAAGGAATTTTAGAAAGGCACTACTATGCACTCCATGGTAAATTGCCAATTGGATTTTCCGCCTAATAGTGACCTTAGAAAAAAATAAATTAAAAGAACTTAAATCCAGATTATTTGCACAACAAAATTTCTTCATGACACCTAATTTACAATCTAAAGCAGTAACTGTAGCATCATTTAAAGTGAGTCATCTTCTTGCAGAAAAATGCAAATCATTTTATGATGGTCAATTCATCAAAGATGCATTTTTAGAAATAACAGATTCTCTTTTTGAAAATTTTAAGAACAAAAATGAAATTAGAAGTGCTCTTCAAGATCTGCAGTTATCTTGAAATACTGTGATGCGACGTGGTGGTGTGATCTGGCTTTTTTTTTTTTTTGCAGATTTTACCAGTAAATTAAGTGATCTGAATTTGGAATTGCAAGGAAAAAATAAAAATGTGGGTAACGTGATTAGTAGTATTTCTACATATAAATATCAATTTTTGGAAATGGCTAAAGATCTCAAAGAAAAAAATTCGATCATTTTGCAAATATGCAAGATCATTTGCAAAAGTATCCTGTTTTTGAATTTAATAGACAGAAATATGTTTCTGAAATCGAGAAAGTTGTGGATGATTTCGAAACCAGATTCAGTGATTTTAAAACAATCGAAGACATTGTTCAATATATTGTTATCCATTTAATGTCGACTTAGATATGAAACAAATTGAAGAAAAAATTTCTGAAATTTTTCACATGCAGAAAATATTACTTGAAAATGAAATTATTACATTGCGAAACAGTATCTTGCTATAAGCCAGATCATCAGAAAAAGACTTTTGGAAATATGTTTGGCGAGAAAAGTACCCAAATGTAAAAAAATGCAGTGAACTTTTAAATTCCTGTTTTGGTTCCACATATCCATGTGAATCCGCCATTTCGTATTTGAAACAAACAAAGATGAAGAATCGCTCTACTCTTACAGACTTGCATACAGAAGATTCTTTACGGTTGGCCTTATCACAGTATATCCCTGATTTTGAAAGCTTTGGCAGATGATAAGACACAAACTTTGCATAAATTAAAAATTTAAATACGTATGAATTTAAAATAAGAATTCTGAATTGTATCTAATTTTAATATTTATAAACATTTTTCAATGTGTTAACTTTTTTAACCATGTGCAGTGAAATTCTTGAGATGGTAGATCGCGGCACATTTTGAGAAAAACAAAGTAGTTCGCATCGCAAATTAAGTTGGCCAGCCCTGGTATAGGGAAAAAGAAGCTTATTATTGAACCATCTAAGAACCCAATATTCTAGGGCAAGGAATTTCTTGATGGTTACTTGAGGAGCACCAGACCAGATTTCAGAAGCATAGGACAGAATGGGAAAGAGAATCTCTGAACATGCTCAACGACTTTTTTTTTGTCTTTTTAGCATTAGCATTAGTAGAGGCGTTTGATGCAAGAAAGCAAGCTTATGCAGCATCAGCCAAAAAAAAAAAAAAAAAAAAACCCACTTCCACTTCACCCCTCTGTTCGTTCAAAATACCTGTCCAGCTGAGCCTTAAACTTATTTAGGCTATCAACCTCCACCACAAGGGATGGCAGTCTGTTCCACCAACCAACCACCCGCTGGCTAAAGGCAAATTTCCGCACGTCTATCCTACATCTGTCTTTCCTCAATTTGAATTTATGCCCTCTCAGGTGGTTTTTTTGAGCTAGAGGAAGAATCCCATCAGCATTGAGCATGCTTAAACCATTCAAGGCTTTATACACCTCTATCAGATCACCTCGCTGGTGCCTAGTCTCCAGACACTGTAATTTGCAAAACTTAAGCCTTTCTTCGTAAGAGCACCCCTTTGTTCCATTCACTAATCTTGTTGCCCTTCTCTGTACTCGTTCCAGCAGCTCTACATCCTTCTTGAAATGAGGCCTCCAGACCTGTATACAGTACTCTAGGTGTGACCTGATACAAGGGAATAATCACCTCCTTATCCCTGCTGGAAAAATTCCTGTATATCATTGACAATACTCCATGAGCTACTCTTGCAGCCCGTCTGCACTGCTCAGAGAACTTCATATCTGCCTGCACAACCACCCCCAAGTCCCTTTCATTCTCTACCACTGTCAGTGTAGTACCACAGAGTTGATACGTTGCTCTGGGGTTGCTGTTTTCCATATGTAGTACTTTGCATTTGTCAATGTTAAACTTCATTTGCCACCTCTCAGCCCATCTGCTCAACCTTTCCAGATCCTGTTGCAGCAGCATAGTGTCAGTAGTGTCCTTGACAACCCTGCCAACCTTTGTATCATCTGCAAACTTGGACATTAAGCTTGATATACCATCATCAATATCATTTATAAATACAGAAAACAATAATGGACCCAACACTGAGCCCTGAGGGACTCCACTAATAACATTAGTCCACGATGAGCAGTGTCCATTGATTACCACTCTCTGTCTTCTCCCCTTCAACCACCCCTTTATCCATAGCAGCAATTTGCCTCCAATGTCACACTGCTCCAATTTGTGTAGCAGTCTTCCATGTGCAACAGTATCAAAAGCCTTTCTAAGACCCAAGTATATAATATCAAAGTTATTCCCTGCATCCAGTTCTTTTGTGACTGCATCATAGTATCCAATCAAGTTGGTCAGGCAAGACTTCCCCTTAACAAAACCATGCTGTGTCTGAGCTATAACTGAAGTCTTGTCTAAATGATCCTGCAGTGCTTCTTTAACCAGTGCCTCCATTAATTTTCCTGGAACAGAAGTTAAGCTCACAGGTCTATAATTACTTGTGTCAGCCTTTGATCCTCCTTTGTGAATTGGGGTCACATTTGCACATTTCCAGTCTATGGGTACCTCCCCTGAGTCCAAGGAAGCTCTCATAATTATGGCTAAGGGTTTGCTTACTTCCTTTGCTGCCTCCTTTAATATAACTAGATAGATCCCATCCACCCCGGGTGCCTTTCTTGTGTTTATCTTCAACAGTTTCTCCTCCACTTTACTCCCAGTTATTTCAAGATTCTGTAGCTTACTGCTAGAGTTGAATACACCTCTGGCATTCCCCTTGCTGAATAACTCCTCATGTGTGAATGTCGATGCAGAATATTCATTTAGTTTGTTAGCTACCTGAGCAGGATCATCAACAGTTGACCCATCAATATCAAGTGGACCAATCTGATTCATCCCCTTCCTTCTAGAGTTTACATAAGTAAAGAACTCTTTGCTATTTTTCTTTGCATCCCTTGCCAAAGATTTCTCGTAATCTGCCTTCGCCTGCCTAACCTCCTTTGTAACTTGGTTGCATATCAACTTGTATCTATCATAGGCTTCTGTGTCATGTGTTAATTTGTAAGTATCCCATGCATTTTTCTTCTCTGCCATATGCCTCATTAGTTCATCTGACATCCATTTTGGCCTAAACCTTGAACAATATTTCTTAGTTGGTATGTAAAGCCTAGTAGCTTCCAAGATAAGTTCTTTGAATGCTTCCCATTTTGAATTTGCTGTTGGTAACATCATCAGTTGGTCCCACTGTATAGAATTTAAATACTGTCTCAGTCCATCGTAGTCGCCTTTACGGAAGCAATAACCCTTCCCTTTACCCCTAATGGTAGTTACCTCTTTGAGTAAATCCCACTTCAGCACACTGTGATCACTGCCACCGAGTGGTTCATTTATCTGCAGATTCTTAATGCATGAAGAATCACTGCTGATAATCAAATCAAGAGTATTACTCCCTCTAGTTGCCTCCCGAACATGCTGATGTAGAAAACAATCATCCAATAAATCCACAAAAGCCCTGCTAGTGTGTGAGTAACCAGCCCCCAAATTCCAGTCAATATCTGGGAAATTAAAATCTCCCATTATAAGACTCTCTGATTTACTGGCCCACTCTATTTCCCTGTACAGTTCCTTATTATACTCATCAGAGTCATTAGGCCTATAGCACACTCCTACTCTCAATTTTGATCTCCCAATGCTTATGTCACACCAAACTGACTCAACACTGCACTGTCCAGTGATGTCGACTGGCTTCACTTCCTTGGTTTTTATGTGTTTCTTAACTAATAGCATAACCCCTCCCCCCTTCCTATCCTGTCTATCCTTTCTGTAGACGTTGTACTCCTCAAATTGCAGTTCTGCATCCCTTATATCTGTGTGACACCACGTCTCTGATATCCCAACAATATCTGCCTTTGATGTTTTGAGCAATACCTCAAATTCATCAAATTTATTTACTAAACTCCTAGCATTGGTGTACACGCAAGTATAGAAACAGGTGCAGGTGTACCTGTTTCTATACTTGTTTCTATTCTTAGCTACCCTAACACAACCCATGTGTTTACTTGTACTGCAATGGCTCCCAGCAGTCTCTGAAATACCATGCATCTTGTTTTTCAGGCTTCTGCTCATTCTAATAGAAGCAGTGCAAGAATCTTTTTCACCTCTGCCAGTGGCTACTGTCAATCTATTGGTCTTTGTCTCCCCCCAAGCTAGCAGTTTTCCGACCCACCTAACACTGCCTCGATAGCATCAGCAAATATTCTTGCACCCTTTCTATTTAAGTGTATCCCATCCCTGTAGAAGCAATCTCTCCTGTTAACAAGTACAGTCCAGGCTGAAAAAAATTCTACCCCTTGAGCCTTGCACAATCTTTCCAGGGCCGAATTGATCGACAAGGCTCTCATCATATACTCCCTCCTATCGTGTCTGGGCAGAATTGCAGACACTTTCAAATTCAACCCTAATTCTCGGCTTTTGTTCAACAGTGACCTGTACTTGTTAAGTGACCTGTCTTGAATCACAGCTGTTTCTTGTTTGATTAACCTTTTTGCTTTTAGAATTTTTTCAGCAGCGTATAAATAGTGGGCATTAAAGGAGAGATTTTTTATCAAACACACCTCCAAGGTTTTTCTTCATAGACATTTGGGATTGAGACATCTGCAATTTTTATTTCTATGTGGTTGGGTTGTTTCTGAAAGGAATAAGTAATTTGAGCAGATTTGCTTGCATTTATAGTCAGATTGATATCTTTTAGATACTTGAAGATTTTACAAATCTGTAAATTTGCATCATGGAATGTAATTGGGTATCCAGTTTTGTCTCTAATCACTCACTGATGAGGGTGATGATGGTAGATGGCTTTCTGTCTTCTAACTTCTCTGCTAATGCAGGTGTCCCCAAAGTTCAGTTCTTTCCCCCATCTTTTCCTCTTGTATATTAATGACCTTCTTCCATTGACTGGAAATCCTATCCGTAGTTTTGCTGATGATAGCACATTGCATTCCACCTTCCAGTTTGAGAAACCTTGTCCTGCTCAAACAGCTTCAACTTCTCAAGTATCCACTGCCAAATCCTTAAATGCTGATCTTCAGGTAATTCTCCAGTGGGGCAAAGAGAATTTAATTTCATTCCTTCTAAAACTCAGTCTTGTCTTATATCTCGCAAAAAGGATTTCTCTGCTCATCTTTGATGACGCTCTGATTTCTAGGCAACATCTTGGGGATTACCCTGACTTCTAATCTCTCTTGGCATGAGCACATTACAAATATTGCTTCCTCTGCATCTAAAAAACTTGGTTTTCTCTTTCGCTGTCGGCGTTACTTTTCTTCCAAACAACTGTTCACTCTGTGTAAATCGCATATCCGCCCTACCATGGAATATTGTTCCCACATCTGGGGCAATGCCCCCAAAACCTCTCTCAGGCTCCTAGATTCCATTCAGAAGAGGGCAGTTAGGTTAATTAATGATTCATCTCTAACAAAGTCTCTCCACTGACTGTCTCATAGATGTACTGTTTCTGCTGTATGCCTCTTCTATAGATATTTCCATGGGCACTGTTCTTCTGAATTGGCTTCTATAATTCCCGCTCTCCTCTTTCAAATCAGTCCGAACATGTGCAGCCACCAGCCAACATCCATTTGCTGTCCGACTTCAAACTCACAGAACCAACTTTTCATCTTCCTCGTTTATTCATTCAGCTGCCGTTTTCTGGAACAACCTTCTGTCATACGCATTTCCTGAAAATTATAGTCTACAGAAGTTTAAAGTCTCATGTCAACAAGTATGTCAGCGTCTTTTCAACCTTCAACCCATGCAAGGTACTAAGTACTCTTGGTTCTAAAAAAAAAAAAAAAAAAAAAAAAAGCACCTATATGTACATAACAATGGTCAGTGAGAATGAAAAAAAAAATTTAGTATGAAAAACATATTTATTTAACATGATATACTGTAAGATAGTAAAGTAATTATAAGCAATTGTGGGAGATGCAGTTTCTTTCTTTGGCAATTCTTTACTTTTTATTTAATATTATTTTACTTTGTTTCTTATTTGTTATATTTTATAGTTTACAATAATATACCTATGTAAATCTAAGCAGACGCCATTACAGAATTTTTAGTGTGAACCCCCAGGGGTTCGCAAACCACTGGTTGGGAACTGCTGGTGTATATGATGAAATGAGGATTAATTTGTGCTCTGATATTTACCTAGTTGTCATTTGGAATTTTTTGTCACTTAGAGGAGTAGTTTTTTATGAAACCCTAATGCACATAAGGTATAGTACTTAATACTGTTCATGGGTCACTGTTGGGTATGTTTATGTATCTTGTTCTGTTCCATTTTTATAGATATATAAAGTGATGCATCTTTTTTTTTTTTTTTTTTTGATGCATGTGTTATTTACAATAGCTGTGCAAGTAATTGCTTACCTTGATTTTTTTTTTTTCCCCCCTCTCAAATTAAATAGGTTACAGAGAAAAAAGTAGGAAGATCATCTAGTACATTTACATCAGGTAAAAATGCTTTTATTTGTAATCTCTTTGAAATTATTCATTATTAATAGATTAATTAGTATTGTTTTTCAAACTCTTTGTACAGGATATAAAAATGCTAGAGAAATCCATAACTATTAACTCTTTCTCCTTATGTTTATATTAAGTTGAATTTCTATGTAAACATTTTATTATATATATATTTTTTCATATGATGGTGAAAATCTATAAAGATTCTGCTAAGGCAGTTTGATAGAGCATGATCTTTGCATTTATGGAATGGAACTAAGATATTAAGTTAAATTTTGAAAGTGAAGAAATGTGCCAACTTGGAAAAAATGTTTTTCATGACAGTTATTATTACCTTTATGTACACCTGGTTGCATGGGAAAAAGTGATTTTGATACTCCAGAAATGTTTATGTATGGAAGATTTCCATATATGCTACTTGAGTTTACTATATATCAAAATTTGAAAGTAAAATAAAAATAGTGTGTCAGTTATGGAGAGTGAACCAGAACTAAATGGAAAAGTGTGATATAAAATTGAATGTATAAACTGACTGTTAATGCCAATGTTGTGTAAAACTTATTTTCTCCCATGTATCTATATAAATTCTTTAGATGGGAGAATTTATATTCCATATAAATGGCTATCCTTGGGATCTTGTTGAAAGAATATTGAATTCGCTTTTCAAGAGTTGAAAAACTTTTCCATTAATCAGCCAGTTTCTCACTCTCTCCATTCAGATCTGCTTACCTTTATTCCTCAACTTCATATGATAAATGAGAAGGTAGTCAGAATTGCATATCTCCACCAAGTTCGTCAAATAGTTTTTACACAGGTAAGTTTTAACTTATTCTTAATATTGCATAAACTTTAACTCAATTTTGCGGAGATGCATAAACTTTAACTCAATTTTGCGGAGATGTTCTATTGCCTACTGAATTATTTATTATTTTTTTATCTCGTGCACAAAGCAATGAAATGCTGAATTTGGCTTTAACATTCAGTTAATATATTCCAATTCTTCAGAATTACAAAGAAAATGATCCCAGAAAGTGATTGTGTCTCTCATTCTCTGTTGAGGGGGGGGGGGAGAGAAAGATGCCATTGAATTGCATCCTCCGTGATAGTATGGTAGATCCACCATTTAACTATTAGTATTAGTCATATGGTGCAAAGAAGCTAGGCTTTGCTGCATTTAGTCCAAAAAAAAAAAAAAAAAATATATATATATATATACATACATACACCGGCACCTTTTATTAACAGCGACGTGTGACATTTGAATGCAGTGCACTTCGAAGTTGGTAATATTCCGCAAATTTTTTCACATGTTTACCTACTATTCAAATAAGTTCAAAATAATTTAATTAAATTTGCATTTTTTACTGTGTATTGTTAAGATATTTTCTATATAAAACTGTATAACCATTTTTATAATTCTAAATTACTCAGTCGAGCCTCTGTTTAACGAAGTCCTTATATAGTGAATTACAGTCAGTCCTCGTATAACACGTGTTTACACTACACGAATTCGATCATACATGATTTATAAATAGGGGAACGATATCGTAAAGAACATGAACTGAATTCGCTTATACATGATTCGCCTTTGTGTTTACAAGAAATGGCAGTCGAACTCGGAATCACCCCAACTAAACGCAACACGATGGGAATGAAGAGAAGATTCTGAAAATGTATTTGTTTTTTATATCAGTGAAGGGGAAACACATTTCACCATAATAACGTAAAAACCCACACAATTCCAGCTATCAGTATTATCGCAAATGCAATTAGATAGAGTTTTTACTACCAAGTTTATAACAGATTCCACTAGCAGGAACGCAACTGGAAATTGTTTTTATTGTTTTATGGTAGTAACCCCCAGAAATGTGCTTTAGTAAAATGTGAGGTGTTAATAGTGTCTCTCTGCCTTTACGGTGTTGTTTATTCAGTTGCTACATGCACGCAGCTTTGTTTATGTGTATCAAGTGTGCCTCCTCATTTTGTAATTGTGCTTTATTCCCTAAAAATGAGTAAAATACTTAAAAGGAAGCGTCCTGGTGAAGACACTACAGATTCAGAGAGAAAAAGAAAAGCAATATCGATAAATGGAGGCGGACTGGTTCAAAAATTCTTACCCGGGAAAATTTTGTAGTGGCCTCATACTAGCATTTATGGCCAAAATCACACCGGCCCACCAGGGTTTTCCCGGTAAGGCTTATGGCCAGTCCGCCTCTGTCGATAGAGAAAAAATATGAAATTGTGAAACGCTTTGAGTGAAATGAAAGACCATGTGATATTGCACATGCTACAGGCCTAAATGAGGCAACGCCGAGAATTAGAAAGAATGCAGAGAAAATAAAAACAACTTTCATTGCAGGAACAACTCAAAAGTGTAATTAAAATCCATTAGATTAAGACACAAAGAATTGAAAGAGATGGAACGGCTGTCATCTGTTTGGATAGAAATTTAAACAAAAAACAAGTTTTATTACGATAGAAGCAAAAGCATTAGCAATATTTTATTACGTAATAGTTGTAATAAAATACATAAGTATTTTATTACGATTATTTATTGTGTTTGGTAATGTTTTGGTTAAAAATGTGTGTTCAATCTTGGGTGGTTGGTACCTAACCCTATTTTTTTCCACAGGGCCTGTTGTTTATATTGCACGAGGGTTTCTAGGAACACAACTATCGTGCTATACAAGGACTGACTGCATTTTGAATTCCCCTTTTGGAAGTTACATTTAAAATACAGTAGTTTATGTTGAGTGAAGAAAATTTTCATATAGCAAACGAATTAGGAGAGAATTAACTCGGTACGCACTGTTCGCATTTCTGACCTCCGGGCAATTTAGGCAGTTAGTCCCTGTGCGAATTAAGAGAGCTAAAGCATTCTACAACTTAGTGGTACCTGGTAAAACCTATCCGACCACCTGTCCCACATACGGAGGAGTCATGCTAGTCAAGAGTGAGCAGATCAAGGTGTATTCCCAATGGGCTCTTGGCCCACCTTCTACTGCAGCGGTGTCCAACCTTTTCCCGTACAGGGGCCATATTCAAAAAATTCAAAGTTAGATTTCTTTAGTGTGTTATATTTTCCATATCTTGTTGCATGTAAAAGTAAAATTGAAAATATTTAAAACTTTCATTAAGTACAATACACAATTACATTTACTGAACAAAACATTTAATGAGAAAAATTTTTGATAATTAACAAAATTTAAAATGCTGTTTTAGTTCACTTTCCTCACGGGCAGTAGGTTGGACACCTCTGTGAATCAACTGTAAACGCCTCGTTCGAGAATTAGAAAAGTGATTTTCTTTTACTCTGACAAATAATTATCTGTTGTTTCGCGGAAGCGCGTTATCCACATTTTTCCTTCTCTGTTTACATGGTCACAGTACCTGAATATCCGAATGACGCTGACATTTTGGATAGTTTCAAAAAAAAGAAAAGAAAAAAAATTCAAATTTAACAACTAGTGACAATACCGATGACGAGAGAAGGAAAACGAGAACAACGAAGGTATTAACCCTTCTAAACATGAATTGTTGGCATTTGGTGAAAATGAAGTTAGAAAATTGTCAATTAGGTTACAGTTAAATGAAAGAGAAGCAATTCGTAGATACTCAGTTGATAAGGTTTCAGAAGAATTGAAGCATTTGATGAATGCTCTGAGTATGGTACCAATTTTATCGAGTGAATGTGAATGAGGATTTTCACAAATGAATCTGATCGCCAGCCCCACCAGTGCTTCATTGATGACAAAAACAGTTTCTTCACTACTCTTTCTTAAAATTGTAGGCCCACCACTGACCTGCTTCGATCCAGCAAAATATGTTGATTCATGACTGCTTCGGAAACTTCATTCAGCAACCGAACAAAAAGAGGAAGAAAAGAAGTCGGCATAGGATAGGGGTCGGCAACCTGCGGCTCTTGAACTTTACAGCTCACATTAAGCACAATTTGAAATGTATCATTTAAATATCAAGGACATGTGGAGTACAAGACTAAAATGCCTTAAAACTGAAATTGAGGATTTGGAGTGGCAAAAGGCTGCTCTTGCAATTCTACACAAATGGATGGTGATAGATGACTTTAAAATGCAGACCAAATTGTGCTCGATGTGTGGAGTAGCTTACCGGACCCATATATAAATTTCAAAATATTTGCGTTTGGACTTCATTCAGTTTTTGGTTCGACGTATTTCTGTGAGAAAATATTTTTGAACATGAACTATATTAAAAATAAATCAAGAAACCGTCGTCTGAACAATGCGAGCATGTTTAAAGCTCAGCATGTTTAATTACAACATACTCGTGTGATGTTGGGAGACACTTGCTCAAGAAGTTCATCAGCAAAAGTCACATTAATTTGTACCTAATTGGACGTTTGTTACGTTTTTTTCAGTATTATTAAATAATATTTAAAAAAATATATTTTTTTTTAATAAACACCTTCCCACTCTATTCCACTTCTTAAAAAAACTCTCGCCCCCTGCATTTCAGCTTGAGCTGAGGTGCGACTCTTCAGATTCTCTCTCTCTCTCTCTCTCTCTCTTTTTTTTTTTTTTTTTAATTAGATCAAAAATGGCTCTTCAGTCGGATGAGAACTTAATAAAAATTTGGAATATTCTACAAAAACTTTATTATGAAATTATTTTTACTTATGTTATTATTTTTTACTTATTTTACTCACATTTTACTTATTTTTTTATATACTTTATATAGTATGAATCAGAGCTGTAATACTCAATATGTTCTACGTTGATAATAATATTAGTAAATTAATAAGAGGAGTTTACCTCAGTATAGTACGTAGAACACTTCCGTATGATACCCTCCAGAAATTAAAACGGAAAAAACGAAAAAATCAACAACTTACCGGTACATTAAAGTAAAATATAAATAATTAAATAATCAATTTAACACAATTAAAATTCAAATTAACGCAACTAAAAGAATCTAACGAAAATATTCAAAACGATTTTCCTTCCTTTTTCGTTTGGATGTAGATAATTTTTTAATTTATCGCGAAGCTTCCTAACCTGGGAAAGGTATTTTTTTTATTCGAATATCGAGATTTATTAATTTCGATATTCTCCTCTTATTAATTTACTAATATATACTTTATAATAAATTTATGCTTAATAAACTGTGTGTTAATACACTTAATTTGCTCTTATTCTAAAAACATTACTACTAAAGTAACAATATCAGGAGAAAAAAAAATTTCAGAGTATACTCATATCCTTTTAATTTGCAAATTTTCCTGATAGCAAAGAATGAGTACTGGCACCTATATTTTTTTTTTTTTTTTTTTTTTTTTTTTACAAAAAAAAGCACTGTGTGTGTGTGTGTGTATATATATATATATATATATATATATATATATATACAGTAAATCCCCGCTATTCGCGGTATCTGTATTCGCGCATTCGCGATCGGTGATTTAATATAAAATGAAACTTTAAAAACTGTGGCTTTTAAAGCGCCGTGAATATTTTCCGCCATAAAAAAACATGGGCGTGGCTAAAATTATCTATCCCGGTCAAAACAGCGTTCAGTGGGTGGGGGGAGAGGGGTGACAAAATCGCGAGCGTGGATGTTTCTCGCTAATCCTTTTTCAGTATGAGTTATGCGCTTGTCATGGAAGGTTTGATCGTTTGCTTTAATTTATATGCTTATAAATTGAATAAATTTATCAATTTATAAATTGATATGCTTACAAAAGTGATAAATCTACCATTTTGCAGTGTAAAACAGACTTTTTCGAGTGTGTTAACGGAAGAAAGTGACTTTATTGTGGACAAGTTCTTTTTTACCCGTACAAAAATATGGCTACGAATAACAAGGGAAGTGTGAAAATATCAAAGAAGGTGATGACATTAGCGAATAAAATTGAGTTATTAGACAAAATTTCTAATGGTGAAAGTGTCTCTTCAGTGGCAAAACATTATAAAATCAATGAGTCAACGGTACGATCAATCAAAAAATCGGAAGAAAAAATCCGCCGTAGTGTCCGTGAAAACGCGCTAATTGCTTCAAAAATTTGCTCTGTAACTCGTGATGTTAAATTAGAAAAAATGGAAAAAGCTTTAAATCTGTGGATAGAAGACCGAACTCAAAATGAAATTCCGTTAAGTTCACTCATCATTCGTGAAAAGGCAAAACTCCTTTATCAACACTTGAGCGAAACTGGTGATAGCTCTGGCGGGTTAAGGTTTTTTGCTAGCAAAGGCGCTGGTTTGAAAGATTTGTTTGAAATTTCTAATAAATATTACATTTAATATTAAATTGTTTCTTATTTTCATTTCGATACCTTATGCTTGCATTTCACTATGTACTGTCTATGTACATAATCATATTTTGAAGGTACATTTAATACATACATAGACAAAATTTTAGACTAGTTTTTCTTATATATTTCATACTTTGGAACGGAACCCCTTTATTACTATGGGAGCCATAACTCAGTATTCGCGTTTTCGGTATTCGCGACATTTCTCAGGAACGTAACCCCCGCGAATAGCGGGGGTTTACTGTATATATATATATATGTATATATATATATGTGTGTCAGGTGGTTATAAAATAAGCTTCAGGAGACCCTAGTGTCAAAATGGTTAGAGATAGCACTGTGAAAATCGATGGGTATGGGGAAGCGATTTGTAGAAGAAAAAAAATTTAGTTCAAATTTCCACCACCAGAGGAGAAATTGGTACTGTAAATACGAGATGGAATACTTAACTTAATATTAGATTTTAATATCAGAACTTAAAAATCTACAGATATTGTTCTATGTGCTTTCCTTCACTTGATGACATTCTGAAAACAGAGGCCTGCTGCAACAAAGTTTCGCATAACATCTCATTGAGGATGTTGGCTTCATGCTGTTTAATGCTTGCTTTCAAATCGACAACCATCTGTATGCCGCCACGGTAAACTCTTCGCGTAGTCAGAAATCACAGGGATTGAGATCTGGTGATCAGAATGGCCAGAACTGTGGAAAGTAGAAATGACGCGATCATTTCCCAATGTTGAACGGAGCAGTTCCTTCACTTGTCAACCAATGTGGGAAGGGGCACCATCTTGCATGAACACTACGGTTTCCAAGCATTGCCTTTCTTGCAGAGCAGGAATAATGTGATCTCTTAGAAGAGCACAGTACCGTGCACTAGTTACCGTACACCTTACAGGGCCATCAAGTGTAGACTCTTCAAAGAAAAATGGTCCGATTATAAACTATGCTGTGAATCCACACGATGCTGTAACATATGGACTTTGTAATGGTCTTTCATGCACAGCAGATGGATGAGACGTTCCCCATATTCGGCAGTTTTGTGCATTTACAGCCCCACGAAGAGTGAAATGTGCCTCATTGGACCACAAGATCATTCGAACCCATGTATCATCAAGTTCCATGCGAGCCAGAAATCGTAGAGCAACGTCTATTCGTTGATGCTGATCACAAGACTTTAGTTCTTGCACTATGTGAATCTTGTACAAGAACTGGCATAAAATTATTCGAAGCAGTTTACGTACAGTAGACGAAGGAGGGTTCACGTCTCTTGATACACCTCTGGCACTACTGACTGGTGGTGTTTCGCATTCTGACCATTGCAACCACCACTTTATCCACTACCTCCATTCCGATATGTGGTCGTCCCCTGCCTGGAATTACGCCTAATTCCCCAGTCACTTCAAATTTCTTTATTAGTTTTCGAAGCCCCACTGATGTCAAAGGTCTTTTACGCAAACCTTTAAGTTTCCAATATTCACATAGTGCTGCATTAGAATTGTTATTATTGTAGTCGAACAGTTTACTAAAAGCGCACATTCCTTTTTTGTAAGAGCCATAATGGTTATAGACAGTTGCATTGGCCTTTCTGCTTTTGTCTAAAAGGCTGTCATTTGATTAAGCAGTGTGTCTTGAAGTAACTTACAACTTTTACGTACGTGTAGCACTGTTTCCCCCTGGTGGCAGAAATTCGAACTGATTTATTTTTCTTCTACAAATTGTAACAGGACCAGGATATGTCTGCCAGGGGCAAAGGTTGATGATGTTGTAGAGCAGATATCTTTTAAGGGCACAAAGGGTGATATTGTTGTACATGTTGACCCTAATGATATTAAGAGTAGGAGACTGGCAGAATTACTTAACAAGTACAAGTCAATGCTGAAAAAAAGCCGTGAGTTAGGATTGAATTTGAAAGCATCTGCAATTCTGCCCAGACACGATAAGAGGGAGTATATGATGAGAGCCTTGTTGAATATTCGGCCCTGGAGAGATTGTGCAAGGCTCAAGGGGTAGAATTTTTCTCAGCCTGGTCTGTGCTTGTTAACAGGAGAGACTGCTTTTACAGGGATGGGATACACTTAAATAGAAAGGTTGCAAGAATATTTGCTGATGCTATCGAGGCAGAGTTAGGTGGGCCAGAAAACTGCTAGCTTGGGGGGGGGGGATACACGGACTAGTAGATTAACAGTGGCCACTGGCAGAGGTGAAAGTGATTCTTGCGCTGCTTCTGTTGAAATGCAATTGAACAGCAGCCTGGAAAGCAAGGCAATGGGGATTTCCAGGACTGCTGGGAGTCATAGTGGAACAAGTAAATACATGGGCTGTGTTAGCATTAGCAAGGGCACATGATACAAGAAAGCAAACTTATATAGCATCAGCCAAAAAAAAAAAAAAAAAAAGATCTCCTCTTAGTTACCCTAACCTTGTTAAGGTAACTAAGAGTAGAACCAGGTGCGTGTATACTTGCATGTACACCAATGCTAGGAGTATAGTGAATAAATTTGATGAGCTTGAAGTGCTAGTCAAGACATCAAAGGCAGATATTGTTGGGATAACAGAGTCTTGGTGTCACGCAGACATAAGCAGTGCAGAATTGGAATTTGGGGAGTACAATGTGTACAGAAACGATAGACAGGACAGGAAGGGAGGAGGGGATATGCTGTTAGTTAAGAAACACATAAAATCTAAGGAAGTGCATCCAATTGATGTTGGTGGACAATGCAATGTTCAGTCTGTTTGGTGTGACATAAGCACTGGGAAAGGAAAAATGAGTGTGTTTTATAGGCCTAATGAATCTGATGAGTATAATGAGCAATTGTGCAGAGAAATAGTGGGCCAGTAAATCAGTGTCTTATAATGGGGGATTTTAATTTCCCAGAGATTGACTGGAATTTGTGGGTTGGTCACTCACAGACTAGCAAGGCTTTTCACATAGTGCTGCATTAGAATTGCTATTATTCTAGTCGAACAGTTTACTAAAAGTGCACATTCCTTTTTGTATTTTCTACAGATGATTATTTTCTACAGCAGCATGTTCAGGAGGTAACTAGAGGAAGTAATACTCTTGATCTGATTATCAGTAGTGATTCTGCTTCCATTAAGAATCTGCAGATAAAGGAACCACTAGGTGGCAGTGATCACAGTGTGCTGAAGTGGGATTTACTCAAAGAGGTAACTACCATCAAGAGTAAAGGGAAGGGATTTTTCTTTTGTAAAGGTAACTACGGTGGTTTGGTCTGAGACAGTATTTAAATTCTATATGGTGGAACCAACTGATGATGATACCAACAGCAAATTCAAAATGGGAAGCATTCAAAGAATTAATCTTGGAAGCTACTAGGCTTTTCATACCAACTAGGAAATATTATTCAAGATGGATATCAGATGAACTAATTAGACATGTGACAGAGAAGAAAAATGCATGGGATACATATAAATTAACATGTGACACAGAAGCCTATGATAGATATAAGCTGGTCTGTAAGCAATTCACAATGGAGGTTAGGCAGGCAAAGGCAGATTATGAGAAATCTTTGGCAAAGGATGCAAAGAAAAACAGCAAACAGTTCTTTACTTATGTACACTCTAGAAGGAAGGGGATGAATCAGATTGGTCCACTTGATATTGATGGTTCAACTGTTGATGATCCTGCTCAGGTGGCTAACAAACTAAATGAATATTTTGCATGTACACTGTTTGGAGAAGTCCAGGCTTGTCACTGTTCGGAGAAGTCCAGGTTCAGTTTCCATTGGAAACTTATGATTTGTTAGTGGCCTCTTCAGTTGGATACTGGGATTGGTCCATCTGAGGGAGAATAGGATCCCCTGCCGTACACAACATGCCAATAGCTTTTGCATGACATAAAATGATGCAATTGCACTAACCTGTACACCAATAGCTTATTTATTATGTATTGTCTGTACACTTATATAGATAATAAGTTATATAATTTTTCCCCGAATATTCACATGAGCATTCTTTTATGCTTGAAAGTGCTATTGGTGCAGACAGCAGGAAATGTGAACCTGCCTTTAAATAAAATTAATCCCTTTATTAAGCTATTTGTTTGAAATTACTAAAAGAGCAGCAGAACGGATTGCCTGTATAATACGTGGAAGTATATATTGATAATGGGTGCATCTCTGAACACATGTGATGGATCTCTAATTTACAAAGGGAAGTCATTTCTAACTAATCTGATTAAGTTATTATGGGTTTTTATATCAAACTTTGCCAATGAAATGGGTCCAAGTTTAGCTTATCTTGCAATGAAAATTATCAAATCCATGATTTAACATGTTTGCTGTATACACAAACATGTTAAATCACACATAAGTGATCTCAAAAGCATCGAAGTGCTGTGGTGAACACATAAGCAGTCATTCTTAAATAATCAGCATACAAGTGGTATTAAATTAAAGGCACTTAAAATTAAATACAGGATTCTGTCAGCACACCAACTGAACTCTTGGCTATTAGTAGCAATGCTTCATTTTTGTTTATAGTTTGGTACACGTTTTTGTGTTTTTTTGCTTTAGTGGAGGTTTTATGTACAGTACATGGAATAAACTTTAGATAAAATTTTGAGTTTTTTTCTGATTTACAGCTCAGGCCAAAAGTATGTGTTTGTTTTTAGCAGTGAATTCCAGACTTACTTTTCAACCATTATTTGTGAATATTTGATATGTTGAGGATTTCAGAATGTTATTTCTCAACATTCCAAAAATTGTGGCATGTCAAATGCACTTTCTCTCAAATATAGGCAGAAGCAAACACATTAAATATATATTTAGGAGCATCTGGATGAGAATGCAGTTATAAAAGAAATTCAGCATGGGTTTGTTAAGGAAAAATTAACTATTGTGATATTTTTATAAAAGAACTGAATTCAGTGATTAATTTTGGCATATTTAGACTCATCTTATATAATAGAATTAAAACCACCATACACAGTACTGCTAATGAAGCACTAGGCCTAATAGAATCACAAATATAAACAAGGAATTGGTGGAATGAAGAGGTAGCAGGTTTGGCGAAAGAAAAGAGCTTATAACAAATGGTTAATGAATAAAAAATCAAGAAAATAGAGAAGAATACAAAAGGTGCAATAGACCAGTTAAAAGGAAAATTGCTGAATCCAAGAGTGCAGCATGAGAGAAACGATGCCAAGAAATTAACAGCTCATTAGGAGGAACACAATCATCCAAAGCCTGGCGAAGCTTGAAAGCACTGAAAACAAATGAATCTCGATTGAGTAAGAACTTTATAGATATGCCAACATGGGAAAATCATTATAATAACCTCCTAAACGAAAGAAGATCTCAATATCGGAGCATAATTACTCCTCCACCAATAGATAGAAGGGAGATAGAAATTACAAAACATCAAGTTCTTGACTGTGCAGAACTAATGAAGAACAAAAAATCTCTAGACCCTGGGAATATAGTGATGGAACTAATTAGCTATGGACTACCAAGTCTTTTCGATCTGATAGCACAGCTGATTAACAGATGTATACAGCTAAGGAAAACTCCAAATGAATAGAAAGTAAATTATGTTTCATCCATATATAAAAAAAGAAATAAGCTGGATCTGGGGAACTATAGAGGCTTAAGTGTTAATTGCACTATGTCCAGACTATACTCTAAAGTCCTCCAGTTAAAATTACAAGAGGAGGTAAAAGATAAGATAAATGAAGAACAAAGTGGATTTAGGTCAGATCGCTCTTGTGTGGACAATTTGTTTGTTCTACAACAGCTAGTGGAGAAAAGAAAAACAAAGAATAAAGAAACTTTCTTTGCCTTTATAGATTTAGAAAAGGCTTTTAACTCTGTTCCAAGAAAGGAATTATGGGAAGCCCTTCAAAATATGGCAGTTGATACAGAGCTTGTGGAACTGATTCGGGAACTTTACGATTACAACGTGGCATATATTGAAGTTGGGAATACTTTATCTAACGTAATCTATACAGCAAAGGGGCTGAGACAAGGGTGTAGCCTATCACCTTTATTGTTTAATGCTTTCTTAGATTGTGCTTTACAAGAATGGAAAAGAAGCTGTTATGGAATGGGAGTACCAGTTAACGACAGATACCTTTGGAGTCTAAATTTTGCTGATGATCAATTTATCATTCCACAAGAAGCTTATGATTTAGAATACATGTTGAGAAACTTGCATCTTACATATGACCAATGGGGGCCTCAGTATCAATTTTACAAAGACAGAATACCTAAGCACAGCAGAACATCCTGATGAATTGGAAGTTAATCTATACATCTAAAACCTGTTGACTTTTTCAAATATCTTGGATGTAGGTTAACTAAGGAAGGATTGGGAAAAGAGGAAGTTTACTTACGAATTCATCAAAGTAGGAAGATTCTTAGTGCCCTCAACTCTGTATAGTGGGACAACAATATCTCCCATAGAACTAAAAAGCATATTGGACAGTCATTAGTGGAATCAGTTGCTACGAATGTGAGGTATGGGCACTGAAATAGGGGACAAAAGGAAGCTTAGGGCCCTAGAGATGGACTACCTACATCAGAGTAGGGGGTTTCTGGGCTAGAGAGGATAATGAACGAAGATATAAGATGTGTGCATGCAGATGAAGATATTATAGAAGAATAGAAAATAGGAGGTTGAGATGGTTTGGACAACTGCTGCACATGAATGAAGAGAGATGGCCTAAAATTATATATGAGTGGACACCATAATGGAAGAGAAGGTGAAGATGTCCTGGAAAAACTTGGAAGGACAGTGCACTATCAGCCATGAGAAAGAAAAATTTGAAAGCTGAAGATCCCCAGGTCAGGTGACTTTGGAAAATGGGAATGACGAGGCAGCAATCTGCTGTATAAAATCAAACATAGATAGACATTTAGACTTTAAGATTTTTGCTACCATGATACATCCCTTTACTAATAGCACAATGTTCCAATTTATACCTTTTGTATAAAGTGGAACAGTATGCTTTTAGTTGGAAGGTACTGTGGTAAACAAAGGGTTTGTTAAGTGGTAGAAGACAATGGATGGTTAAAAGTGGCTATAATGCTGAGTGGCTGGGATCATGAGTAGGGTTCCATGGGATTGGATACTAGGTCCCATGTTATTTCTGATATATATATATATATATATATATATATATAATAGTAATATTAAACTGTTAAGAAGCAAAAAAAAAAGCAGAAAAATAACAAAAGTTATCATATGTCTAATGCTCCAAAACACGCAGCACAACAGTAAAGGAAGCAAAAGGATATAAATGTGTGGTTTGTAATACAGTAATACCCAGACTTACGCGGTTCTTGATTTTTTCGTTTGGCAACACTGCCGCCCAGTGTTGCCAAACTATCTTCAAGGTCGTTTTTCATATGTTATCGATATACGGTGCGACGGCGAAGAGTGAGAGCGAAAGATGAACAAAATTCAACTTTACTGCGCATGAGCTTCACACATATACAAGAATTTGTATTCCAACTGTCATATTTATATGTGTGCATTCGAATTCGTGCTCAACGTTTGTCGGAAATTACATCATTTTCATGAGAGAAATGGATCGCGTCGGTCGAGCCGTATACAGTCAGTCCTTGTATAACACGTGTTTACACTACACGAATTCGATCATACACTATTTATAAATACGGTAATGATATCTTATAATATAACACGAACCGAATTGGCTTTTGCACGATTCGCCTTTGTGTTTACAAGAAATGGCAGTCGAACGCAGAATCACCCCAACCGAACGCAACACGATAGGAATGAAGAGAAGATTCTGAAAATGTATTTATGTTTTTTATATCAGTGAAGGGGAAACACGTTTCACCATAATAACGTAAAAACCAACACAATTCCAGCTATCGGTATGCAATTAGATCGAGTTTACTACCAGTTTATAACAGATTCCACTAGCAGAAACGCAACTGGATTTTTATTGTTTTATGGTAGTAACCCCTAGAAATGTGAGGTGTTAATAGTGTATCTCTGCCTTTACGGTGTTGTTTATTCAGTTGCTACATGCGCGCAGCTTTGTTTATGCGTATCAAGCTTGCCGCCTCATTTTGTAATTGTGCTTTATTCCCTAAAAATGAGTAAAATACTTAAAAGGCGTGAAAAGGAAGCATACTGGTGAAGACACTGCAGATTCAGAGAGAAAAAGAAAAGCAATTATCGATAAACAGAGGTGGACTGGGTCAAAAATTTATACTGGCCTCATACTATGGTTTATGGCCAAAATCACACAGGCCCACCGGGGTTTTCCCCGGTAAGGCTTATGGCCAGTCGGCCTCTATCGATAGAGAAAAAATATGAAATTGTGAAACGCTTTGAGCGAAATGAAAGACCATGTGATATTGCACATGCTACAGGCCTAAATGAGGCAACGGCGAAAAGCACATGACAATTGCAAACTTGACTGGTCTCAGCTCAATTGAAAAGGGCTTAAAAATTTTAGAAAACAGACTACAACGAAGAACGCGTTATAGCTACAAAGCAAGGAATAAAAAAATTATTAGCTTGCTACGAAGAAATTCTGCATGAAAAAAAGAAGTCTCTGTGTCGTCAGACGAATTTGTTAGATTTTATGAAGCCATCGACATCGAAATAACTTTTTTATGTAAGTCATTTATTTTTTAATACGTATTTTGTATTAATATGTATAAAGAACTGCAATTTTATTAATATTTTTCTTCTAAACTAATGTTTTTGTTAGTCGTTGGTCCCAATTAAACAAAATTTATATGTATTTATATGCAAAGTTGTACCCCGACTTACGCGAATTCGACTTAAGCGATTTTCGTCGGACCCACCTATCGCGTAACTTTGGGGTATTACTGTATAAATAAGGTGTCTGTGAAAATGGAAATGAAAAATACACAAAGTGCCTGAACTAAGAGAAGTTTAAGGGATAATAGAAACTGGAAGTGAAGTAGTGGCGAAAAAGTGAAAGAATTTGAAAAACCTAGTACAAAAATGAACTGGAACTGAGGAAGCAAACAATATACAAAAATAATTTTATACAAATAAATAAGAAAATATAATAAATAACAAAAATTAAATAAATAAATAACACTACTCAGATATGGCAAATATGCAAAATCTGAATACAGTAAATGAAAAGATGATACATAGCCAGGAATTTCAAGAGGGGACTACTCCTGACCATGTATCAGGCACTGCATTTCCAAACTTGTCTATAGTATTAGAGAAAGGGTGGGAGAAAATATGCAGCCTTTATCATAATACTAACAGACAAGGTGATACGAACGCTCTGACTATCCTGCATCCTATCACTATTTTCACCTTCTTTTGACCATCTTTTTCTCCCCTTCCCCACCCAAGAATTTTACCATTCCCTATACCATATGCTTGTCAACACCTTTTGATCAAATTTCTCTGTTGTATATTTGAATTTTTATGTTTTTTAACCACGTTAATTTAATTACTTTTACCCCTTTTGCACGGTACAAACATTTGTATTATATTTCTGGAAATTTGTATTAAATTTAAAAATTACATTATTAACCTTTATTACGTTATTAACCTACTTCACTTCCAGTTTCTACTATCCCTTAAACTTCTCTTATTTCAGGCACTTTGTGTATTTTTCATTTCCATTTTCACAAACACCTTATTTATGTTACAAACCACACATTATATATATATATATATATATATACACACACACACACACACACACACACACACAGTAAACCCCTGCTATTCGTGGTATCTGTATTTGCGGTTTCGCGTATTCACGGTCGCTGATTTAATATAAAATGAAACCTAAAAAAATGTGAATTTTAAAGCGCCATGAACATTTTCCGCCTTAAAAAAGCAGCATGGGCGTGGCTAAAATTATCTTTCCCGGTCAAAACAGCGCCCAGTGGGTGGGGGGAGAGGGGTGACAAAATCGCGGCGAGAATGTTTCTCGCTAATCCTTGTTCAGTATGTGTTACGCTCTTGTCATGGAAAGTTTCGTTGTTTGCTTTTAATTTATATGCTTATAAATTGAATAAATTTATCAATTTATAAATTGATATGCTTACAAAAGTGATAAATCTACCATTTTGCAGTGTAAAACAGACCTTTTCGAGTGTGTTAACGGAAGAAAGTGACTTTATTGTTGACAAGTTCTTTCTAACCCGTACAAAAATATGGTTATGAATAACAAGGGAAATGTGAAAAGATCAAAGAAGGTGATGACATTAGAGAATAAAATTGAGTTATTAGACAAAATTTCTAATGGTGAAAGTGTCTCCTCAGTGGCAAAACATTATAAAATCAATGAGTCAACGGTACGATCAATCAAAAAATCGGAAGAAAAAATCCGCCGTAGCGTCCGTGAAAACGCGCTAATTGCTTCAAAAATTTGCTCTGTAACTCGTGATGTTAAATTAGAAAAAATGGAAAAGCTTTAAATCTGTGGATAGAAGACCAAACTCAAAATAAAATTCCGTTAAGTTCACTCATCATTCGTGAAAAGGCAAAACTCCTTTATCAACACTTTAGCGAAACTAGTGATAGCACTGGCGGGATAAGTTTTTTTAGCTAGCAAAGGCACTAGTTTGAAAGATTTGTTTGAAATTTCTAATAAATATTACATTCAATATTAAATTGTTTCTTATTTTCATTTCGATGCCATATGCTTGCATTTCACTATGTACATAGTCATATTATGAAGGTTCGTATAATACATACATAGACAAAATTTACACTAGTTTTTCTTATATATTTCATACTTTTGAACGGAACCCCTTTATTACTATGGGAGCCATAACTCAGTATTCGCGGCATTTCTCAGGAACGTAACCCCCGTGAATAGCAGGGGTTTACTGTATATGGTTTAGTTAAAATGATCAAAAGTCACATATATGGAAATATGGGCTAATTATGCTATAAAAGTTATATGGCAAATGCTGCCTAAGTGCACTACAAAAGTATATACAGGTCAACTATCACTAATCTGGCCACCTGTTATCCGGTTCTACCACTAATTTGGACATAATTTTTGCAAATGTAATTTCAAATTTCCTGGGTCAGCACACCGACCTGCCGCTACTGTTTTGGTGGCGTTGGTTGCAGCATGAGCTGTTGGCGTGAACTCGTAAACATTCGCAATACTTGTTTTTCTGAATTTATTATTATAACCTGCTCACATTTAGCCCCAGCCATGGTTCCAATGCATAAAGGAAGTGCCTCTCGTGGTGTAAAGCACAAACACCATACATTGTCCATAACAGATAAAATTAAACTTCTGAAAAAACTTGATAGCAGTGTGTCTGTGAGAAGTTTAACTCTTCTGAGTTGTAAATTCCAGCAATCTCTCAGTTCCTCTTATTTTAGTAATTTTCTTTTAGCCATTCCTTTTTAGATTTTTTTTATTTATTTATTTCACAACACACTTGTACAAACTTGCAGAAAACCCAACACAATATGATGGATACAATGCGCTAACGAACTTGTTTTCACAAAATCTCTAACAATACTGACAAACTTATTGCGACATTTGAGAGTTTATTTTATCGCAATTAGTTTTATTGCAGCACTTGCAATAAACAAACGACCTTCATGTGTATGCCGTAATAGCGTCACATGTATATGGCTGACATGGCTTCTCAAGAAATAAAGTAACCTACTGGGCCATGTCAGCCACATATATGGAACATAAAACTTTTTTTTTGATATTTTAAGTGAAAAAAACGACAACTCTGACATTACTATATTTATTTTAGAATTACTAATCAAATTATTTGCTAAATATTTTTTGGCCCCTGGGGAATTTTTTTTCTTAAACTAGCTTGGCAGTCGTGTTAAAGGTAGGATGAGGTGGTTAGCTGTTGGGTAAACTATATGTGCTAAAATAACCACCAGTGATCCGGCAAACTCACTAATCTGGCACCCTACAGGTCCCAACGCTGCCGGATTAGTGATAGTCGACCTGTATTTAAGGTTGAAGTAATAAAGTGAGTGAAAAAGAGCCAACAGATGGAAGTGTAAAGAACACAAGGTGACAAAACTAATAGGAAAAGGATAGCAAGAAAGAAAAATGTTAAAGGTGGATGATAGGGAAAGAATGTGGAAAAAACCTAAATGATACAATGAATTATAAGAAATTAAAGGCTGAATTAATAAGCCAATTAGAAGGAAAGAAGCTATAAGGGAAAAATGATTAATTAATTGCAAAGAAATAGCAAGCATCAAATAGAAGGTGGGAAAAATAATTTGATGTTATAAAAACCTAAATATAAGGGGAAAAAAAAAACTAAAAGTTCAAATATTTGAAATATTTGATGCATGCTATAAAGGATTGATACATAATGCTGCAGGTTTTTCATCGGCGGACTACACCTGATCATGTATCAATAAACTGCATTTCTATGCTTATGTACAGTTATGGAAGTAAAATGTTAAAAGGAAACTAAGTAGAGTGCATGAAAAAACAATTTTTTTTTTTTTTTTTTTTTTTTTTTACTGAAAAGAAGGGTGAAAGCAGTTAAATCTTCCATAACAATAGGTAGGGTAGTCCCAATGCACTGTTCACAATAAAATTAAGTTAATTACATAAGATAAAATAAATTAAATAATAATAATTATCAAATAATTATTTCTTATGTAATTAACTTAATTTTATTAGGCAAGTGAAGAATGCATCATTGAAATTGTAATAAAGAAATAATTTATTTTCAGCATATATATCCTGTAGATTCCGGTTATTTGGGACACATTGGGACTAGTGCATTTTGGCCCAATTAAGTGGCTGCCCCAATTATACAAAGTTTCACGTAAATAGTTAAAAATACAGTATAAGTCATAATGATTGATTCTCTGTATGATCAAATCATGTTACGATGGACTCACCATAGTAAAGTACTGTTCACTATATGATATTCAGTAAGTTACAGTCATTGTGATCACGTTTGTGAATTGAATTTTAATTCTATTAAACAGCGATTCTAATAAGCAAAAATAGGAGGAATATTATCCACAGGCTATAAAAGTAAAGATATATTAAACACAATTTTGCACTTTATTACCTTACCAATTAAAAAAATTAAATGATACATGAAAATCGGAAGAATATTTTCTGCAGATTAGCAAAATAAAAATAAATTTACTGTTACATGCGTAGCTTAATTAATATGTACATACTAACTATTTGATATTTCTGTTCACTGACATTTGGGGGGGGGGGTTAAAATTTAAAACAGTAAAAAAGATAAGCAGTCAAGAACACAGCATGCACAAATTGCAACTAACATGGTATGTGCAAGTGAGATAAGGAATAACAAGTTCAGAAGCTTAAAAAATAGAAATGAAGAGAAGATTCTGAAAATTTATTTGTTTTTTATATGATTGAAGATTTCATGGAAGGGGAAACACATTTCACCATAATAATGTAAAAACCCACAGAATTCCAGTTGTTGATATTATTGCAAATTCAATAAGATTGAGTTTACTATTCGTTTATACTAGATTGCACTAACAGAAAAGCCGAATAAACCGGAAACTGCTAATTGTTTTATGGTTGTGACCTTCAGCAATTTGACCAGACCATATAGTAGGGTCGGAGACAATCATAGGGTAATCTCGAGTGCTGCAGTCTCCTGCCCCAATTAAACAGAATGTTGTTCCAATTAAGCGAAGGAAACCCTGGCTATCTTCTCAATTTGGTTCTGTTCTTTAAGATTTGTCCCAAATAAATGGCTGACCCGATTAACCAGTGTCCCAAATAACTGGAATCCACTGTATAATTAAAAGTAGTAAAGTAAATCTTATGATTTACTATATTTCATCTTTTCATCACATCTGTGAGATCTTAGCCTTCCAGCACCAACTACATACTAGCTTAATGGAATATCTTGATAAAATACTAACTTTATAAAACTATTTCAGACTAAAATGTAACAACATATACAATCAGTTCGTTCTCTCTCTCTCTCACACACAAAATCACTCCCAGTTTAAGAATTTGGATTTTGAACTAACTCGGTTTGTTGGGAGATTTAATCTCCCCTTTTTTTTTGGGAAGGGGGCTAGTACTTTTAAATGAATTTTGTTACTGATATTGAAATATGTCAGTATTATTAATATCGTTTTTGTTTGGCTAGACTAAAATGGTCTGTCTGGTGTTCCAATAAAGTAAAAACTATAAATTATTTCAGACTAAAATGTAACTTATATAATCTGTTTTTCTCTCTCTCTCTCTCTCTCTCTCTCTCTCTCTCATGTGTGTATGCACATACACACATGCGTGCAATTACTCCTAGTTTAAGAATTCAGATTTATGAACGAACTCAGGTATGCATTATGGAAAGTTCATTGGAGAGATTTAATCTTGTTTTTTGAGTGAGGTCTAGATACTTTTAAATGAATTTTGTTACTGATGTTAAAATATATCAGATTATTAATATTACATGGACTCTTTCACATATGAATTTATAGGTAGCTTCACCATGCATTCCCAGTCAAATCCTTGCAGCTCAGGTGCCAGTTCAGCACATACATCTTCTTCTTCTCCAGGTAAGTAAAATAGGCGATGCGTGAGTATGGGATTTATGTAGTAACCATTTGTGGGTTATCAAAATATTTTTTAAAATGTTCATACGAGTAAACTTTTTTTGTTTTATTATAACATTTGGGTCTCCATGAAATGTTAATTAGTGAAATATGGTCTTGGAAACATCCACAATGCAAAAAATTGTTCATTATAAACTAAAAACTGCTGCATATTTGAGCATAAAAAAATAAATATGCAAACTTTTTTCAAAATTAACTTTCATTTCACTCTAAATTTTCCAAAGTTGTAGAATCTTTTCATAAGATACTAGTTTCAAAGTGCTAGAATAGAAAAAGATAATCAAAATGTGAAATAACAAGTTAGTTAATATACATAGTAGTTACATTTCAGACACATTTTCTTAAATTAATTTCAAGAAAACACATTTCCTTGAAATTAATGGAACATTTTCTTTGTTCCATTCGCTAATCTTGTTGCCCCTTCTCTTTACTCGTTCCAGCAGATCTACATCCTTCTTAAAATGAGGCCTCCAGACCTGTATACAATACTCAAGGTGTGGCTGACCATTGCCTTATAAGAGGATAATTACCTCCTTATCCTGCTAGAAAAATTCCTGTATATCATTGACAAGACACCATGAGCTACTCTTGCAGACCATCTGCACTGCTCAGAAAACTTCATATCTGCCTACACAATTACCCCCACGTCCTTTTCATTCTCTACCACTGTCAGTGTAGTACCACACAGTTGATATGTTACTCTGTGGTTACTGCTTCCCATATGTACTTTCCATTTGTCAATGTTAAACTTCATTTGCCACCTCTCAGCCCATCTGCTCAACTTTCCTAGATCCTGTTGCAGCAGCATCTGGTAGCAACTTCATCGTCCACCTTCACAAACTCTTTAAATTTGCCAACAAAATCCATATGCTCCTTTAAATTCCTCAATGTTGCTGTCACATTCATCTGCTGCACTTTTTTGATGATATTCTCTCCAAATCCACTCTTTCTGAAGCAGTTAATTATTACACTCGATGCAATACTGTCCCAAGCAGTAACAAGATTACGGATAGCATTCAAGACATTCCAATTTGGCTGCCAATTGTTTCCTCCTATGTTACGGATCAAGTACCTTATCAGGCGGGCTATGTATGCTTTCTTGAGGTATAAATAATGCCTTGATCCAGGGGTGGCATTAAACTGGTGGTGTTTGGGGGGGGTAAAGCAACAGCCATATATTATCAACTAAAGTGCCAGCAGAATGTACTGTACAACCATCTAGAATCAAAATGTTCCTTTTTTCTGAAGCCATTCTTTTGTCCACTTTTGATAGCCAAGACTAAAAGCCAAGCACTTCTATTGGCCTCATAATCACAGGAAGTTGGTTAACTGCTTTAAAACACCTTGGCTTGGAAAACTTACCAATCACAAGTGGACATAGTTTTGTACTGCCATCTGAATTGCAGCATAACAGAACAGTGAGTCTTTGTTTACTTAATTTTCCACCATGACAAGACTCTCTCCTCGAACAGCAAATGTTTTGTTTGGCAGCAAATTATAAAATAAACTTCTCTCATCAAGATTGAAAATATCCTTTGCCTCATATTTTTAAAGAATGGACCGTACAGAACACAACCAGCCTGTAGCCTTTTCTTTGTCGACTGATCCAGACTCACCACAACCATTTCGTGAAACCAAGTTATTCCTGTCTTTAAATCTTTTGAGACAGCCACTGCTGCATTTGTAGTCACTAATTCCATGTTGCTGAGCTAGATAATTTGCCTTTTCTTGCAAAATCAGACCTGATATTGGCAAATTAGATGCACGTATTTGTTGGTACCACTCAAAAAGTTTTCTTTCAAGCTCCTTGTGTTTTGCACCACGAATTCATTTCCTATTTTTGATCACTGCTCCGGTGTCACGCACTTCAAGTCTTTTCGGTTTTTCAGTATTGTAGGTAAAGGGATGTATTCCTTTGCAATGTCCGTTTCGCTTCTTTCCATCCTATCAGCCTCTTGTATAATTTTTAGTTTAAGTTCCAGGCTTAATTCCATCCTTTTACATTTTGTTGCCATAACACTGCTAGATATGATTTAATATAAACAAATTAATTTAAAAAGACAAGTTCCAAAAAAGACACACTCAGATAAAATGGCATAAAAAATAGATTGCTGTATACGGTAGCAAAAGACTCTTTGAACTTGGGTAACAATTGCAGCTGACCTTAATCCTATGGAGAGCGAGGGAGTGCATGTAAACAACTTAGAAAAACTTTTTATTCTTTTGTCAATTTAACAACTCGTCCTTCAGAAAGATGTTTTTTAGAGTGCACTTGATGTTGTAGCTACCATAAACTGCTTTTGTTTACACAAAACTAATTTCTAACAAGTCAGTGCCATCCTTCAGGAAGTAAGGAGCTGGTTGGCCAGAGGCAGTAATAGGGACAATAATCGGACAGATCTGCCAAGATTTGTATTAAACATACAAAATGATTTATTTCTCACGGGGTGAGAAAGAACTTTGTACTACATATTAAATGAATATATTTACATATAAAAGCCTATCCTTTCGCAGGGGAATGGTTATGTGCTTCATATAAATGAGTATAAAATGAGTTTGTATTAATGAGATTTTACTGTATTTATTTTGTTCCGTACCACATTCACCACCATGTTGAATACTTTTTTTCCATACCACTGAACCTGAGCCTGTATTCCCTCTCGTAATCAGCCTCCAAGAACCATTTCTTGACAGCCACAGTGGCAGCAGTACCATCATCATTGGTGAAGCATTCCCCCACAAAGGCCATCCTTCATAAGGGCCAAACAAGTGAAAATCTGATGTCACAAAGTTGGGATATGTAGAGGATATGGCCGAACAGTCCATTTACATTCCATACTGGTCTCCCTTGTCATGTTGCTTGTTTAGGGTCTAAGGAGATATTTTTCTTTTTTCTCTGGCCTCTCTTGCAGTTCATTTCTTCAGTGTCCCGACATAGGGAGCAGAATTGATCATGTCTTTCTGTTTCAGGTGAAACAGAAAGATGTGATCAATTCATAATCAAAGACAAGATAAACCCACCCCCCCCCCTTGTCCCAAAAAACAGAATGTATGATTTTTACAGTGGATGGCCAAGTCTTGAATTTCTTCTTTATTGGCAAATTCTTGTCTTCACTCCATAGACTGCCACTTTGACTTTGATTCGTAGTGGTGTACCCAAGTATCACCCTTTTTAATGATAATGTCAAAATCATCACCCATAGTCTTGTACTGCTCCAGAAAATCATAAGCCTGCACTCTCTGCTCCCTGTGATTTGGTATTAGCATTCATAAGACTCAACAGATGTGCTTCATGTTCAGCATCTGTTGAGCTTCGGACATGATCTTTCACTTTGAAAGCTAATGTAGTATTTCAGACAGCCTGAGATGAGCTTGCTTAGTCAATGTCCTCCAGATTGTCCAAAAAATTTTTCCAATGCATTAAAGCCTATTCCTACTCTTACACACATCTTGGGTCTTAATCTGCCGGTCTTCACAAATCAGTTATCCATTCTCTGTTTGCCATCATTGCAGTGAGAGGATGGCCTGATCCTTAGCATGTCCTTCAAAGCACTACTTCCATCACTGACATACCTAACTACCTCTATTCCTTGCTCACATTGGCTGTCATGTCCCCATAAACATTCTTCAAAGTTCAGCAGATCATGATGTTTTCTGCACGCTGTTGCTTCTTACACATATCAGTATCTCCCTCCATTTTCAAATACTACAGCCTTCTCATCTGACATGCAATGTTGAAACTTGCTGGATAATTGATGGCAGCATTTAAGTTTTCACCTAATGGCATTACATTTTATATGCAACATCACGAGCGGGAAAAAAATTTGGAGGAATTAATTTTTCAGTCACTCGTATATGAATATATACTATTATCACATTTTCTTGGCACAGTTTCATGCTGCTTTGTGGGTAATAAATAAAATAAAATAATAATTATAAGTAAATTTATTCTAGAATTAAGATATAGTTTAAGGAAGGTATAGCAATAGCTTTTACAACTTGTTTAAGGGGAAATTGTAATTGGTAGTGAAGCATTATCTAGTATAGTGATGTAGACAGAATTTTTTTTTTTTTTTTTTTTTGATTTGGTAGTTGTTGGCGCATCGGCTTCTGTGGCCATATTGCACCTCCCAGGGTTTTTGCAGTACTTTGATCCAAGCCCGAGGCGGGAATCGAACCCGCGACCTTTGGGTTGCCGGGCAGGTACTTTACCCACTCGGCTAGCCCGGTCGGCAGACAGAATTTAAAGTAGAAAATTAGGCAATGAAATTTAGATGTATGTATAGCCCAGTTAAAGCCTCAAAAATTAAATGGAATAATCCTGTAATATCTTAAAAGAGTAGTAGAGGTTAATGAAAAAGAAAGAATAGTAGTGGTTGGAGATTTAAAAAGCAGTATAGAAAATGGTGATTACATTTATAGAGATATGTTAAGGAAATTTGGAAAGGTAATCTTAACAATAATAGTAAAAGGTTACCAGAATTTTTTACAAATCTTGTACCCTTAATTACAAACACAGTATTTTAGCATATAGAGATAGCCATAAGTTTACATTGAGGGAGAACAATAGAAACAGGAAAAGTACACTTGATTATTACATGATTATAAAAAAGCATCTTAAATAATTAGTTGATAAAACAGTCCATTAGGACTATGTGGCATAGTCCATTAGGGATAGCGTGGCCACAATTCAGTGATTACTGAGTATATATACAGTAGTAAATTGCATCTTGTAGTTCACAGTAGTAATTTTCATCTTGTCATGCAGGTCAAAATGATAAAGTAGCAGTTATGAAACATAGTATTACAGAGTTTCAAAGAGGTGTGATTGTGGGGGCATGCATGAGGTTCTTCCATATCAGAAGTCCCCATATTTTGGAATCATATCCAGCATTATTTTCATTCTGATTTCCTTTCACTGCATATATTGATGTAATTAATTGTTTAACATATAGTTATTGAGTAATACATTAAAAATTACATTTTCATAAATGTTCTTCATACTTTGTAGCTGTTTAGCTGTGGACATGTTCTTTCTCTTTGAAAGATAATAATTGTAGTCAATTTCAGATAAGTTTAGTTAAGCTTGCTTAGTACTGCACATATTCTCTCTCCCTTGCCATTTTTTAGAGTGCAAACACAGTGTTGGTATCAAAAAATTTTGTAAATCACTGATGTCAAAATTTGAGATTGAAAGAAAGCATCATCAGCAGACTATTGAAAATGGTTATTTTGATAAAAAAAAATAAAAATAAGAGGTATGAAAAAGGTTTTCAATAATAAAAATCGAAATGCCCTCAGATTTGTCAGTAGCCATTAATAATAGAAACCTTGCTCATAAGGTAAACGACATTTCTGATGACAGCATAATTTCAGATGAGAAATAACAAAAATTTAAGGGAATTTTAGTGGAAACCTGAAAAAGGTATGTGAGGGGTTTGTGAATACAGGAAATTCAGAATGCCGTAATGAACCCGAGAAGTTAGAAGCAATTAAAGAAAGAAAAAAATATAAGAAATTTTGTCAAATAAAACTAAAATTCCTATTGGAATACCTCATTAATTTGCTATTGAATTATTCAAAATGTAGTGTTTTGAAGTCTACTATTTCCTGACTAATTATGCAGCATTTAGTATGCTTTTTATTGTGGATAATTCAAAGTCTGTGCACAATAACTTTCAAATATCTTGTATATCTCAAAAAAGACTGCTGAAACCGCCGACCGGGCTAGCCGAGTGGGTAAAGTACCTGCCCGGCAACCCAAAGGTCGCGGGTTCGATTCCCGCCTCGGGCTTGGATCAAAGTACTGCAAAAAACCTGGGGAGGTGCAATATGGCCACAGAAGCCGATGCGCCAACAACTACCAAATCAAAAAAAAAAAAAAAAAAAAAAAAACTGCTGAAACCAGCTGTAGCAAAATATTGCTATAATGAAAGTGAAGGGACTATAACAGAAATTTATTGCTATACAGTAGCAAATTTTCCATGGGCAAAGATGTCCAGCTATCATTCATAAGTTTATACTTGGCCTGCATGAAGCTTTTAAGGCTTTCATTGTTATCTTGCCTTTCAAACTGCCATTTAGAATTTTATCATTTGTTATTGTGTGGCGAATACCTTTTGGTTTTGAGTACTTTTAGGTATATAATTTTGTGTTTTAGGAGATTGGCAGTGTTGCAAGTCAATAAAACTATCACGCATTATGGTTTGTTCAGTACTTTGTGGATTTGTAAACATTATTTCTGTATGAGTCCAATAAAATACAAATAAAACATGATGGTTTTATTCACTATTAATTTTTCCATGTCATATCAAAGTGGAAATATACCAGTAGCATATTTTTTACTATTGGTATACCAAGAGGGTAGTGACATAATTGTTCATCCTCAATACAAAAAAAACAAACAAACACAGTGCTTCAGATTGGAAACCCATGATTTTCGACAACTTTTCCTTCTTTTACTCTTCAGTATTTTGTCAAATTTCTTTCTCCTATGGAATTGGAAACAGTTGGTTACTGTAATGAAAATTTAAAAAAAATTGGAATAAAAAATTTAATTTTGCCTTAAAATGTTTTCCTTATTAGGTCAAATCATAAGTTCTCTTCTAAAAACAAGTAGGTCTCATTGTGTGGGTATGTGTAGTAGCAGTGGAATGATAGAATAAATATAAAAGAATTGTGAGAAAGAAAGAGAGAGAGACTGGAAACAGGATATAGATTTATAGAGAGAAAAAAAGGGTATGTTACTATACCTTCAAGCACGAAACAACTATTAAAGAAAGTAAAGCAGGTAGAAGCAAAGATAAAATAAGGGAAGATAGAACAGATAACAGAGGTTAAGCTGAAATATAAACATTACATTATGAACATGAATAAAAGTAAATGATATAAAAATAGTAAAATATATGTTAACAATTAAGAAAATGCAGTTTACTTCTTAAATGTTTATATCTTGAATAACAGTATTATGCATATAGAATGAAGAGATTGGGGAGGGCTAAATTAAGAATAAGGGTATTGTAAAAGGAATGCGTACATTGAAATTTAGAATATGTTAAAATAAAAGACCAGCAAGCCAATTAATGAATAAGTTTAGATTGGCATCCTTGATAATGCCAAAAGTTAATAATGTGAAATAGCAGTGCGACAATACTGAATACCAGCCACAACAAAGTGACTAGAATGTGAAACAAAAAATAAATTAAAGCAGGGTAACTCTTGAATCCCATCCCATCCCATCTCATTTAAAAGGCCACAAGACAAAATGGTTGCAGAATCATTGTATTTCAAATAATAAACAAACCAATGCATCAAACCACAACTGCTAAATAATTTATTAACAATCCACTAGAATATTTGCATAATGATAGCTCTGCAGTGAGAAATTAAACCAAAGCAACTAAGCTTTGTGTTTAAAGCATTGCAGCTTTTCATTGTGCTTAGCAATTTGGCAAAGCACAGTGCATAGTCAAACTGCTAATGAAAAGCAAAGTTAAAGAACACGAGTATAAACTAGACTATAGGTGGCAGTATGAGTGGTACTTGTCATCCCAGATCACTGCAGCCATATTACATAAATTAAAATTAATTGAAAGGATGCTAAAGAATAATGAAATAAAGAGAAATAAAAGTAAAGAAAAACAATCATCGGTGGCTGCAATGTATAACTGACCATGCATTGCCTGAACTTAAATTATAAATGCACATAATTAAAAATAGGTTAGCAGAACAAGTTTCTTTGTTTTAAACCTGTAATATATTTTAATATTTCAGGAATGATTGGAGTTTCAAGGTTATCTAGTAATCCCTTTGCCATAAAAACTGCTACTACACGAAGTCTCGCAGATAGCACAGATAGCAAAGGTGAGTTACAGCTGAATTAAATAAATTTTCTGTTTGTATTCAATGTTTACATTTTGTAACCTTTGCATGATGATTAAAAAAAAAAATGAAATAACCTTAACATGAGACAATTATTGGCAAAACATATTTTACCTGTTGCTCTCTACTTCCAAGGTTTCCAGTTTTGCACTCTATTATTTATTTTTTTTTCTTTTTCTTTTTTAAAAGTTTAACTTTAGATTAACTTTAGAGCTTTCCATAGAATACCATTCCAACATATAGGGAATTTGCATTTTTTCTCTCTCTCTCAGATATACAGATTCATTTTGTCCTCTGTTCACACAGATTTTCAGGTTTTGTTGCATGCCTTTTCTACATATATTTCCATGCTATTGTAATTCTACACTTCTAAACCAGTTAGAGGTTAAACGATAACTGACTTGTGTTCTTTCTGAACTCTTCTAGAGAACGATGACATCCTTTTCTCTACTTGTGAAAGTCCTATAAATCAAAGACAGGACACTGTGTACCTTCTTAGTTGTCTGTTTACACTAGTCCTATAAATCAAAGACAGGCTACCATGTGCCTTCTTGGCTGCTTGTTTACACTGCATGAAAAATTTCATGTCTGACTGAATCGGAACCCCTTAAGTCTTTTTCTTCTTAGACCACTTTTAACTCTATCCCATAGTTTGCAACTCCTGGATTTCTATTTCTTGGGTGCAAAACCTTACATTTAGAAACATTAAACTTCAGTTGCCATTTTTGAAACAATGTATACAACCAATCATTTTGAAGAATATTGGCCCGGTTCTTTTTGTTATCATCCTTCCTACCTAATCACTGGAAAACTTTTGAGAATTTCTCCTGCTCTCCCTTATCAATGTCATTAAGGAAGATAAGAAACAGAAGTGGGCTCAACACTAATTCCTGTTGCTGGCAAGTACAATACATATAGAATAAATGGGCATGACAGAAGGGGAAAGGCACCTCCGTAGCCAGGTGGGAAGGAGTAGCAGTGCATAGCACACACTTCTTGATTAGATCGGGGTTCGAGCCCGTCACCACCAAATATAGAGGATTCGGAAAGGTCAGCGAATGACCACCGCATATCTCGGAGCAATATGGCCTTAGTTGCTAATGCTCCTAAAAACCAAATAACAAACAACAGAAGGGGAAGAGAGGTCATGCTTCTGAACAGCAAGTACATAGATTCAAGAACAGTTTATACGTTGGATATACTCTTTATATTGGATATGTTGTAAAAAGAACAACAAACCTGAGAGTTCGAGCATGCCACAAACTTAACTTGTCATTAGATCTGTAGTGCACTCCTCTCGGTCAATAAGGACAAGAACCCTATCACAAAATCCTTGGGGATCCCAATTGTGACTCGTTCCCCACTACAGCGGAAAGTCGGATCAGTGTAGATGACCCAAATCAGATGGCCGATAAGTTGAACAGACTCTCTGCAGTTGTATTCCCACAGAATATACTTTTCAAGAGGAAAGATCATTAGTTCAGCTAACAATTATAACTAGATAGGCAGCATCAGACCTTCACTCTTAAAACCAACACTTTCCCCATCCAGGTGTTTTTGCTAATCATATTCATTTAAGCTGAATATTTATTTACCTGTAATAATGGGAGCATTCTTAGACTTGTATGGATTTCAGGAGATTAGATATGTGCAAATGTTTCACCAAAAATGGGGCAGGGATGAGAGTGAGATGGACAACTATAAACTTGTAATTCTGATTTTTGTGGCACAAAAATTATGGAATCCATGATTCAAGACAGTGTAAGGGCACCTCAAGAGTAATGATATAAGAGAATAACAATGTTTTAGGGATTGTGTGACTGATATGATAAGGAATTGAGGTGTCAGAAAGTAACTGAATGCAGATAATAATAATTAATATAATTTACTTAAATTTTGAAGACTTTTTTGACAAAGTCCCATGGGAATGTCTCATGCATAAATTGGAGAACTTTGTATTTGAGGATAAATTGCTAGAATGGATAAAGGAATTTTTAACTGCTAGAAGCTAAAGAATGGTTATAAATGGAAAATTCCCTGAAAATGAACCAGTCTTATGGTTAGGATTCTTTGCGGTTTGTGGTAGATTCTTGTTTTTATTTTCATTAATGATTTTAGCATTAGCATTAGTAGAGGCATATGATGCAAGAAAGCAAGCTTATACAACATCAACCAAAAAAAATCCACCCCATTTCACCCATCCATTTGTTCTAAATATTTGTCAAGTTCTGCTTTGAATTTATTTAAGTTATCAACTTCTGCAATGACAGATGGAACTTTAGCAATCAACTACCCGCTGTCTAAAGGCAAATTTCCACACATCTATTCGACAACTGTCTTTCCTCAGTTTCAGTTTATGCCCCCTCAGGTTTGTAATCTCAGCAAGAGGAAGAATCCCTCTCAGCATTTAGCCTGCTCAGTCCATTCAAGGGCTTGTACACCGCAATCAGATCCCTCGCAGGTGCCTAGTCTCCAGATGCTGCAATTTGCAGAACTTATGCCTTTCTTCGTAAGAGCACCCCTTTGTTCCCCTCACCAGTCTTGTTGACATTCTCTGTACTCATTCTAGCAACTCTATATCCTTCCTAAAATGAGGCTTCCGGACCTGTACGCAGTACTCCAAGGTGTGGCCTGACCATTTGCCTTGTACAAGGGGATAAGCACCTCCTTATTCCTGCTTGCAAAATTCATATATATCATTGACAAGACTCCCATGACCTACTCTGGCACCCTGTCTGCACTGCTCAGGAAACTTCATATCTGACTGCACAATTACCCCCAAGTCTCTTTCATTCTCCGCTACCCTGAGTGTAACACCACCCAGTTGGTACATTTCTCTGGGGTTACTGCTACTCATATGCAGTACTTTGCATTTGTCAATGTTAAACTTCAGTTGCCACTTCTCAGCCCACCTGCCCAACTTTTCCAGGGCGCCTCCGTAGCCAGGTGGGAAGGAGCAGCAGTGCGTAGCACACGCTTCTTGATTAGACCGGGGTTCGAGCCCATCACCACCAAATACGGAGGATGCGGAAAGGTCAGGGAATGACCACCGCATATCCGAAGCAATATGGCCTTAGTTGCTAATGCTCCTAAAAACCAAATAACAAACAAACTAACTTTTCCAGATCCTGTTGCTGTAGCACACTGCCATTACTGTCATTAATAACCCTGCCAACCTTTGTATCATCTGCAAATTTTGACACTAAGCTTGATATATCTTAATCAACATCATTGATAAATACAGGCAGTTCCCTCTTTACGAGTTTACAAGTTTTTTTGTTTTTTTTTTTCTTTCAAGTATCAACAAATCGAAAATATGAACATTAATTGCAAAAAATGAATGTTAAACATTCATTTTTTATATAGTGAAGTTTTCGCTATATAACTCTCTAAAAGGTATTTTTCCTAATGCAAATTGTATTAGTTACCAATTCAAATCATTAAAATGCACTACACTTTCATCGTTATCACATGTTCGGTTATAAGAACCAATTTTGAATGGCTTTGTGATATTTTTCTAAAGCACATTTTGAAGGTCACTGCCATAAAACAATAAAAACAATTTGCACTTTCTGGTTTATTGGGCTTTTCTGTTACTGCAAGCAATTATAAACGGGTACAGTAGTAAATTCCATGTTATTGCATTTGTGAAAATACTGATAGCCTGAATTGTGGGGTTTTTTTACGTTATTATGGTGAAATATGTTTCCCCTTTACTGAAATCTTCAATCGTATAAATAATATAAATAAATTTTCAGAAACTTCTCTTCATTCCTTTTTTTTAAACTTTGTAAACTTGTTAATCCGTGCAAATCGTGTTAGTTACAATTTGTGCATTTCGTTAAAAAATGCTTATGCATGCTGTTTAAATTTATAAAGAAAAGAGATTATCTTGGAAACAAACGCCTCTTGAAGCATTTCTCAAGAAGACCACTCCTTGTACAACAAACCAACAAGTGCTGAGCCAATAATGAGTGATCAATGAGTGTGCATTTAGTTGATGATGAAGAATAAACATTCTTTAACATTTGTAAGTCATAAATAATTTCTTTATTATTATAATTTGCTTGATTTTACAGGCTAAGTTTTCATTTCTTTGAATAAATCAATCATTGTTTAAACATAAACTGATTAGCTAACTAATTTCATTGTTGAGAACGTAACCTCTATTTTTAACATTGTCTATGGGGAAATAAGTTCCTGCTTTATGAGTGCACGTGCGCTAGGAACAAATTAACTCAGAGTCGGGAACTACCTGTATACAAAACAACAATGGGCCCAACACCGAACCCTGGGGGTCACCACTAATAACATTATTCAATGAAGAGCAGTATCCATTGTAGCAACTTGCCCTTAATGCTATACTGCTCCAATTTGTATAGTAGTCTTCGGTGTGCAACAGTATCAAAATTATTTCTTGCATCCAGTTCCTTTGTGACCACCTCATAGTATCCAATCAAATTGGTCAAACAAGACTTCCAGTTACCAAACCCATGGTGTGTCTGAATTATTACTGATGTCTTGTCTAGATGATTCTGCAATGCTTCTTTAACTAGTGACTCCATTATTTTTCCTGGAATAGAAGTCAAACTTACAGGTCTGTAATTATTCATGTTACCCTTTGATCCTCCTTTGTGAATTGGAGATACATTTGCACATCTCCAGTCTGTGGAGACATCACCTGAGTCCAAGGATGCTTTCATAATTATGGCTAAGAGTTTGCTTACTTCCTTTGTTGTTGTTGTTGTTTGTTTTTTAGGAGCATTAGCAACTAAGACCATATTGCTCCGGGAATATGCGGTGGTCATTCCCTGACCTTTCCGCATCCTCTGTATTTGGTGGTGACGGGCTCGAACCCCGGTCTAATCAAGAAGCATGTGCTAGGCACTGCTGCTCCTTCCCACCTGGCTACGGAGGCGCACTTACTTCCTTTGCCACCTCCTTTAATATTACTGGATAGATCCCACCCGCCCCAGGTGCCTTTCTTATGTTTAACTTCTACAATTTCTCCTCTACTTTGCTCTCAGATATCACAAAATTATTTAACTCCCTGTTAGAGTTTGATATCTGGTCGTCTCCTTGAATAACTCCTCATGTGTGAATGTAGATGCAAAATACTCATTTAGTTTGTTAGCCACCTGAGCAGGATCATCAACAGTTGACCCATCGATATCCAATGGACCAATCATCTGATTCAAACTCTTCCTTCTACAGTTTACATAGGTAAAGAACTCTTTGCTGTTTTTCTTTGCATCCTTTGCCAAAGATTTCTCATAATCTGCCTTTGCCTGCCTAACCTCCTTTGTGACTTGGTTACAGACCAGCTTATATCTATCATAGGCCTCCATGTCACCCATTAATTTGTGTTCCATGCATTTTTCTTCTCTGCCACATGTCTCATTAGTTCATCTGACATCCATTTAGGCCTAAACCCTGAACAATATTTGTTAGTTGGTATGTAAAGCCTAGTAGCTTCCAAGATTAATTCTTTGAATGCTTCCCATTTTGAATTTGCCGTTGGTAACATCATCAGTTGGTCCCACTGTATAGAATTCAAATACTGTCTCAGACCTCCGTAGTTGCCTTTACGAAAGCAAAAACCCTTCCCTTTACCCTTGATGGTAGTTACCTCTTTGAGTAAATCCCACTTCAGCACACTGTGAACACTGCCACCTAGTGGTTCCTTTATCTGCAGATTCTTGATGAATGAAGAATCACTACTGATAATCAAATCAAGAGTATTATTCCCTCTAGTTGCCTCCCGAACATGCTGATGTAGAAAACAATCACCCAATAAATCCACAAAAGCCTTGCTAGTGTGTGAGTGACCAACCCACAAATTCCAGTCAATCTCTGGGAAATTAAAATCCCCCATTATAAGACTCTCTGATTTACTGGACCACTCTATTTCCCTGTACTGTTTTTTATTATACTCATTAGAGTTATTAGGCCTGTAACACACTCTTACTCTCAATTTTGATTTCCCAGTGCTTATGTCACACCAGACTGACTTGACACTGCACCACTAATAACACTTAAAATTCATCAAATTTATTTACCAAACTCCTAGCATTGGTGTAGACACAAATATACATGCACCTGTTCCTATTCTTAGCTACCCTAACACAACCCATGCGTTTACTTGTACCACAATGACTCCCAGCAGTCTCTGAAATACCCTGCATCTTGTTTTCCAGGCTGCTGCTCATTCCAATAGATGCAGTGCAAGAATCAGTTTACCTCTGCTAGCGGCTACTGTTAATCTATTAGTCTGTGTATCCCCCTAATCTAGCAGTTTTCCGACCCACCTAACATTGCCACGATAGCATCAGCAAATATTATTGCACCCTTTCTATTTAAGTGTATCCCATTGCTGTAGAAGCAGTCTCTCCTGTTAACAAGCACAGACCAGGCTGAGAAAAATCCTACCCCTTGAGCCTTGTGCAATCTCTCCATGGCCGAATTGATCGACAAGGCTCTCATCATATACTCCCTCCTATCGTGTCTGGGCAGAATTGCAGACACGTAATAGTATTATGTACAGGCAACTCTCAGTTTACGAACATACATACATACATACATACATACATACATACATATATATATATATATATATATATATCCAAGTATGTAAAAAGAAAATAGGATTGTTAATTTTATAATATTATTTTTTTGTCTTGAGTGGCTATTTTACTAGCCATATTATACATTACAACTTAACTATTCATGTTATACATTATAACTTAACTCAAATTATATATATATATATATATATATATGAATATGAGTTAAGTTAATAGTGGTAAGAGTTTTTAAAGGTAAAATATGATATACTAGCTTATCAGGTAAACCAAAAAACCATTGCGGGTACCCAATGTGACCTGGAAAAAAATATAAATATATGCCATGACATAAGCAATAAATTATAAAAATATAAAAAATATATAAAAATACCATTAAAATGTTAATTATGGCAATTGCCATAATTAACATTTTAAATTAACATAAAAAAATTTTTAAATTAACATTAAAAAATTAAATTAACATTTTAATGGTATTTTTATATATTTTTTATATTTTTATAATTTATTGCTTATGTCATGGCATATATTTATATTTTTTTCCAGGTCACGTTGGGTACCCGCAATGGTTTTTGGTTGACCTGATAAGCTAGTATATCATATTTTACCTTTAAAAACTCTTACCACTATTAACTTAACTCATATTCATATTTATACAGACCGATGTAATGTTTAATCGTCTTAGATGGCATTAATTGGTTATGTGACTATTTAATATTTATTATAATATTTATATTTATTATAAAATTTACTATTTGCTTTTTCATACTTGGATATATATATATATATATATATATATATAAATATATATTCGTAATAATGAACATATATAAAAAATTTCTTACAAAGTCGCCAATAGATAGTTGCTTATAAAACAAAATGCCAAATGTATAATTGTGAGATTTAAATAAACATTTTAAAAAATGTATTTAGTACAATAATTATCAGAAAATTATTATACGATAATTATACTGAACTGTCCTTGGTTAATAAAACTAATCTAGCCAGTAAAAAAGAAAATGTTGGTTTACATGCCACACCTCAAAGAAAAGTGCTGGAACTGAATATGCAAATGACTGCTTTTCATCTAGCTCTGGGTGGTTTTCACGTCTTAAAATGAGGGCTAACTTGCGCAATTTAAGACTTCTGGGTGAATTGGCGAGTGCAGTTACTCAAGCTGCAAATGAATTCTCGAAGGTGCTTGAAAAAGTAATAGTAGAAGGTGGTTACAGTGCTCATCAAATGTTCAATGCTGACAAAACAGGACTTTTCTGGAAAAAAAAATGTCTTCCAGAACATGCATTTCTAGAGAGGAAAAATGTGCATCTGGACATAAATTTGCAAAAGAAAGACTAACTCTTTTACTTGGTGGTAATGCTGCCGGTGAGGCATTGTCTCTCTAAAAATTTACTCTTCAAAATTTTATTACTGCTTGATAATGCCCTGGCCATCCATCCTTCATAGTTGATTTCAATGATAAAATTAAGATTGTTTTTTTGCCTCTTAATACAACTTCTATTATTCAGCCGATGGACCAGGGTATTATACCCTCCTTTAGGGCATATTACTTAAGGTAGACCTTTTCTCAAGCCATTGCTTTTATTAGCATTAGCATTAGTAGAGGCATATGATGCAAGAAAGCAAGCTTATTCAGCATCAGCCAAAAAAAAAAAAAAAAAAAACCCTCTCCCATTTCACCACTCCGTTCATTCGAAATACCTGTCCAGTTGAGCTTTAAATTTGTTTAGGCTATCAACTTCAACAACAAGTGATGGAAGTCTGTTCCACCAACCAACCACCCGCTGGCCAAAGGCAAATTTCCGCACATCTATCCGACATCCGTCCTTCCTCAATTTGAATTTATGCCCTCTGAGGTGATTATTCTGAGAAAGATGAAGGATCCCATTGGCATTGAGCATGCTCAAGCCATTCAAAGCCTTATACACCTCTATCAGATCACCTCGCCGGTGCCTAAGAACTTAAGGGATTTCTGGAAGGCATACAACATTTATAATGCATTGCTGGTGCCTGTGTGGATGTGAAGGAAACAAACAAGTGGTGTGTGGAAAAACTTGTGTCCACAGTTTATGAATAATTTAAGTGATTTTGACGAGCTAGTAGAACCCGTGATTGAAGAAATTGTTGGACTGGGCAATAAAATGGACCCCGACCTTGATGTAACTGATGTGAGAGAGCTTTTGGACTTGCGTTTTGAGGAATTAACAACCGATGAAATAATTGAAATAGAGACACATCTGAATTCTTGAGTAACAGAAGAACCTGATATTCCACAGCCTCCTAGAACATTTACAAGGCAGAAAATGGCTGCAGCTTTTAAATCAGTTTCTGAGGGATTGGCAATCTTTGAAGAAGATGCAAATATGGAAAGAATTGCAAAAGTGAAACGAGGCATTTATGACTGTCTAGCATGCTACAGTGAGATTTTTGAAGAAAAAAGAAACTAACTGTGCAGTCTTCTATAAAAACATATTTTAAAAAAGTGGAAACTCAGCTGTTTCTTCATTATTAGATGCTCTTCCATCTGCACTTAGTGTCACTTATGTGGAAAATATTGAACTGTGATGAAGATATTGACGAGAAAAAGTTGAATACATATGTATGTACAGTACATATATTATGTTAGTACTCATTTTCTTTATATCTATTTTGTAACTCTTTGTTTTTAATGAAAATTAACAAGTATGTTATCTTGTTTTTTTATTCTTTTCTTATTTTATTTTACCTTATGTATCGTGTACAATGAACCATATGCATACATACATTATAATAAAACATATTATATAGACCATTCAATGTTTAGTACATGGTTTTAATGCTTTAAAATGACTGCTAATGTATACGATACATATCGTGTAAAAGCTCAGGAATGCAATATACACACATAATGAACAAAGCGTATAACAAACAATGCTTTGGAACAGGACTTGTTCATAAACTGAGAGTTGCCTGTACTGTAAATCAGCAAAATAAGTCCTCAATATTTTTTTGTTTCTCCTCGAGCTACAATTACAACTTTGCAATGATCTGGCACAGAGTTAATCAACTTCTGGATATACAGTTGCTCAATTTTGTGGTACCACACCCTTACAATGCTCTCCTACAGCTGAATCTTACTTGTTGGTGTAAACTGAACATATGGAACCATGCTTACACCTCCACAAAACAGGATACTAATGAGTATGTATACCCTTCCAATGCCGTATTTATAGAAATGACTGATGCAATACCCTTGCTTTGCGACAAGCAATATGACTGTAATCAAACAATATCTTATACGTTTCACTAAAAATGTTACTTTTTTTAAGGTGTTGCAGTTTTTTTGTCTGCCACTGTATATAAGTAAAGAATTCTTTGCTGTTTTTTTTTTTTTTTTTTGCATCCTTTACCAAAGATTTCTCATAATCTGCCTTCGCTTGCCTAACCTCCTTTGTGACTTGATTACAGACTAGCGGCGCCTCCGTAGCCAGGTGGGCAGGAGCAGCAGTACGTAGCACACGCTTCTTGATTAGACCGGGGTTCAAGCCCGTGAACACCAAATACGGAGGATGCAGAAAGGTCAGGGAATGACCACCGCATATCCCCGGAGCAATATGGCCTTAGTTGCTAATGCTCCTAAAAACCAAAACAACAAAAACAACAAAATACAAACTAGCTTATATAGGCTACTGTGTCTCCTGATAATTTTATATGCAGCTCATGCATGTTTCTTGTCTACCACAAGTCTCATTAGTTCATCTGATATCCATTTGGGCCTAAACCTAGAACAGTATTTATTTGTTGGAACAAAAAGCCTAGTAGTTTCCAAGATTACTTCCTTGAATGCTTCCCATTTAGAATTTGCTGTTGTTAATGTCATCAGTTGGTCCCACTGTATACAACTTAAAAAAAAATATCTGAGACCACTGTAGTCACCTTTACGAAAGCAAAAACCCCTCCTTTTACCCCTGATGGTAGTTACATCTTTAAGTAAATCCCACATGAGTTCACTGTGATCACTGCCACCTAGTGGTTTCTTCATCTATAAATATGCATGAATAATCACTTCTGATAATCAGATCAAGAGTGTTACTCCCTCTGGTTGCTTCTCTAACATGCTGCTGTATAAAACAATCATCCACAAAAGCCTTGCTAGTGTGCGAGTGACCAATCCATAAGTTCCAGTCAATAACCTCAAAACCTGATTTACTGGTCCACTCTGTTTCTCTATATAATTGGTCATTGTACTCATCAGAGTCATTAGGCCTATAACAAACTCCTACCCTCATTTTTGTTTCCCAGTGCTTATGTCACACCAAACTGACTCAACATTACACTATCCATCTATGTCAAATGGATGCACTTTCTTAGATTTTGTGTTTCTTAACTAACAGCATAACCCCTCCTCCCTTCCTATCCTTTCTGTACACATTGTACTCTCCAAATTCCAATTCTGCATTGCTTATATCTTGTGTGACACCACATCGCTGATATCCCAACAATACCAGTCTTTGATGTCTTGACCAGCACTTCAAATTCATCAAATTTATTTACTATACTCCTAGCATTGGTGTACATGCACCAATATTTATGATATTTATACATGCACCTGTTCTTACTCTTAGTTACTCTAACAAAGCCCATGCATTTACTTGTTTCATGACTCCCAGCAGTTCCTGAAATCCCCAGAAATTTGCTTTCCAGGCTGCTGCTCATTCCAATAGAAGCAGTGCAAGAATCATTTTCACCTCTGCTTGCGGCTACTGTTAATCTATTTAGTTTGTGAATCCCTCCAAGCTAGCAGTTCTTCAACCTACCTAACATTGCCTTGATATCATCAGCAAATATTCTTACACCCTTTCTATTTAAGTGTATCCCATCCGTGTAGAAGCAATGTCTCCTGTTAACAAGCACAGACCATGCTGAGAAAAATTATACCCCATAAGCCTTTCACAATCTCTCCAGGGCTGAATTGATTGACAAGACTCTCATCATATACTTCCTCCTATCGTGTCTGGGCAGGATTGCAGACACTTTCAAATTTAACCCTAACTCACGACTTTTTTTCAACATTGACCTGTACTTGTTAAGTAAATCTGCAGATCTACAATTATTGTCATAGTGCCAACACGTACAATGATATCACCCTTTGTGCACTTAAAAATATTGATGATTGTATTATGTGTATCAATAAAATTAATAGTTTCATGTCAATATTTGATAATGATTTTTGTTGATGGTAAGCAGGATTGTTAACAACAAGAATGAGAATGTTTTGCTAGTAAATGTAAGATAATCTCAAGTTAAATTATAACTGGGGATAATGCACTGAAGCATTAAGGATGAATAGAATCTGGAGGTTGTAACATGAATCCAACATGAATTGTCTTCTCTGTGCTTAAAGAGTGATTATCTAAAAGCGATTTATAGTTCTTTTAAGTTCCTGTCCTTAAGAAATTTATTTTTTAATATCAGCTACTGTTACAAAAAGTACTTGTACAGAGAAAGAAAGAAAAGCTACCTTTCTTTATTTTTCATATTTCTTTTACTAACACTTACTACTTTACACTTGGTTATACCGGGCACTGCTCCTGCCTTCCCGTGGCGGGGCCAGAAATCTTGGCAGAAAAGCTAATCTGCCAAGGGCTAAAAGGAGCAAACATGGATCAACATACCTTTCCGCGTCTCGAGCCGACAAGCTCTCAGCCAGAGTTAGACAATGAGCATAACACGTCACAACCCAAAAGGTTGAAAACCACTTCCTCAGCGACAAATTCTCCTGCATTTCTAATAATGCACTCTCTTACAGATCAGCCTCTCAGTAAGCTCTCTCCGTTTCTTATCCAGAAACACCTGGAAAGTCTGGCAGGATCTCCTAAGACAGTCAAGAGACTGCGATCAGGGGACCTACTAGTGGAGAAAATAAACTGTGGACAATTGCAGAAACTGCTAAACCTTGCCAACTTTGTAATTCCAGTAAAGGTTTCTCTCCATCATCATCATCATCATCAGCCATTTTCAATCCACTGCAAGACAAAGGCCTCTCCAGCAACTTTCCAGTTCCTCCTGTTTTGAGCACTGGCCATCCATTTACTACCTAAAAACTCATGAATTTCATCTATCCATCTCCGACTTTGTCTTCCAGGTTTTCTTCTAGCTCCTCTTGGATACCATTCTGTTATTTTCTTAGTCCATCTGTCATCATGTCTTCGAGCTATGTGTCCTGCCCAAGACCATTTTAGTTCTTTAGTTTTGATAAGAATGTCCTTTACTTGAGTTTGCTGCCTAATCCATGTGTTTCTCTTCTTATCTAACAGTCTGATTCCCAATATAATTCGTTCCATTCTTCGCTGTGTAGTTCTCAGCTTCTCTTCCATTCTTTTGGTGAGTGCCCAAGTTTCACTTCCATAAGTCATGGTGGGGAGTATACATTGATTCATTATTTTACGTTTCAGACAAACTGGGATATTGCTCTTCAGTATGTGACTATATTTCCTGAATGCTATCCATCCAAAATTTATTCTTCTCTTGACTTCCAGCCATTTATCATTATTACAGCTAATAACTTGTCCCAGATAAGTATATGACTCCACCTTTTCAATTACTGCTCCTTCAATAATTATTTCCCTTTCTGTGGCATACTTGTTCATCATTATTTTTGTTTTAGCCATATTCATCTTTAGTCCAAAATCCTTACTAACTGTGCATAACTGGTTAAGATTTTCCTCTAATTCTTTGGGATCGTGGCTTATGACCACAATGTCATCTGCAAATCGTAAATGGTTTAGGTACTCTCCGTTCACATTGACTCCTTTCTGCGACCAGTCTAATCTTCTGAAAGCGTCCTCAAGGGCAGCAGTAAACAGCTTCGGAGATATTGTCTCCCCTTGTTGAACTCCTTTCTAGATTTTAAATTTCCTACCGTCTTTGTCTAGTCTAATAAAGGAGGTAGCACCCTCATATATTTTCTTCAAAATCATAATATGTGGGGTATCTATGCCTTGTCGTTCCAGTGCCCAAAACATTGCCTTATGCTGTATGGAGTCAAATGCCTTTTCATAATCCACAAATGCCAGGCATAATGGTATTTTATATTCATTTACTTTCTCCATTAGCTGTGATATTACGTGAAGGTGATCCATAGTTGAGAATCCTGTCCTAAAGCCAGCTTGCTCTTTCGGTTGATTCTCATCAAGTATTCTTTCTAATCTGTTAGTAATGACCCTTGTGAACAACTTGTAGATGTGGGATAACAAGCTAGTTGGTCTATAATTTCCAATTTCTGATTTATCTCCTTTCTTATGCAGCAAAACTATGATTGCATTATTCCACTGCTTAGGCATCACATCTTTTCTAATGCACTTTGTGAAGAGCCTTGCCAATTTTTGTGTTATGTCTCTTACTCCCAATTTTAACAACTCTACAGTAACTTAATCTTCCCCTGGGGCCTTCTGATTCTTCATTTTCTTCAATGCATGTTCTACCTCATCAGGAAGAATATCTGGTTTGTTGTATGTGTTGCTACTTTGCAGTCCATCTTCCCCACTTCTGGCATCATTCCCTCGCTCCTTGTATAATTCTCTATAGTAGTCTTCTGCTATTTGAATTATGCCTTCTCTGCTGTTTATAAGTACACCATCGCTATTCTTCAGTTTCAGTATCATTTGTCTTTCTGTATTACTTCATTTGTCTTTCTGTATTACTTCATGGCTGCTGATTTAAATCGTTTGTTTTCCCTCAATGCTTGTTCTACTTTTCTTGTGTTAAATCTTATGTCCTCTCTGAGTCTCTTTCTAATGGCTTTGCATAACTCAGTATACTCAATTTTTTCTTTGTTAATGTTTAACTTGCTCTTCATTTTTCGCCTTCGGTTCATCATAACAAGTGTTTCTTGACTAATTTTTCCTTCTTTGGATTTTTTTTTTTCCTAAGGTTTCTTGGGCTTTATCACTTTCAGAAAGTACATAGTGAACCTTAGGAAAGTACATAGTGAAATGCAAGCATATGGCATCGAAATGAAAATAAGAAAAAATTTAATATTAAATGTAATATTTATTAGAAATTTCAAACCAGCGCCTTTGCTAGCTAAAAAACTTACCCCACCAGTGCTATCACCAGTTTCGCTAAAGTGTTGATAAAAGAGTTTTGCCTTTTCATGAATGATGAGTGAACTTAACAGAATTTTATTTTGAGTTCGGTCTTCTATCCACAGATTTAAAGCTTTTTCCATTTTTTCTAATTTAACATCACGAGTTACAGAGAATTTTTGAAGCAATTAGCGCATTTTCACAGACACTACGGCGGATTTTTTCTTCCGATTTCTTGATTGATCGTACCATTGACTCATTTATTTTATGTTTTGCCACTGAGGAGACATTTTCACCATTAGAAATTTTATCTAATAACTCAATTTTATTCGCTAATGTCATCACCTTTGATCTTTTCACATTTTCCCTTGTTATTCGTAGCCATATTTTTGTACGGGTTAGAAAGAACTTGTCCACAATAAAGTCACTTCCTTTCATTAACTTTTTTTTTTTTTTTTTTTTTTTTGTATTAGTTGTTGGCGCATCAGCTTCTATGGCCATATTGCACCTCCCAAAGTTTTTGCATTTTACTGTGATCCAAGCCCGAGGCGGGAATCGAACCTGCAACCTTTGGGTTGTCAGGCAGGCACTTTACCTACCTGGCTAGCCCAGTCGGCTTCATTAACTTGAAAAAGTCTCTGTTTTACGCTGCAAAACGGTTTACGATTTATCACTTTTGTAAGCATATAAATTAAAAGCAAACGATGAAACCTTCCATGAACAAGTGCATAACACATACTGAACAAGGATTAGCAAGAAACATCCATACCGAATAGCGGGGGTTTACTCTACTGCTGGTATACTATAATTGAATATTTATGGAAAACATTTATCCCAGCTCTTGGCATCATGCCACAGTTCTTGCCTTTTTTTGAAACCTGGAAAAGACCCTACCAAGCCATACGATTACCGACCAATTTCCCTCTCCAGTTGCCTTGGTAAAATACTTGAAAAAATTATTCATAATCGACTTGTTTGGATTATCGAAACACAACGCCTAATGAGTAATAATCAAACAGGTCCTCCTTAGATCTCATGATCAAGGCAGAGTCTGCAATTCGCAATGCCTTCGTCAAAAATGAACATCTTGTTTTGGTTTCCATAGACATAGAGAAGGCATTTGACATTACCCGGCGCCATGCATTCTGAGCGACCTCCATGCCCTTGGTCTACGAGGCAACCTTCCTATATTCATTAGGAACTTTCTCCAGAATCATTCGATACCACAACTCGCTTTCTATGACATTTTTTACAGGAAGGAGGAGTTCCACAAGGTTCTGTATTGAGTGCAACCCTCTTTGCTCTTAAAATTTATTCTATCACAAAAGAACTTCCAAATACAGTTGAGACCTATCTTCATGCAGATGATCTCTCCATTTCTTGACACTCTCAAAATATGAGATCCATTAAATGTCAATTGCAGATATCCTTGAATAAGGTCCAAAGGTGGGCAGGACTCGATGGCTATCGTCTATCTCAGCAGAAAACTGTTGCAATCCACTTTTGTAATCAACGAAACATGCATACAAGATCCTGAACTTCAGATGTCAAATTTTACCATTCCAATGACCAGCAGTATCAGATTCTTGGGATTAATCTTTGACATAAAATAAAATTTTTTTGAGCATATTAAATCAGTGCGTACTTCCTGTCTTAAAAAACTGAACATACTCAGAGCTTTATCTGCGCTGTCTTGGGGAGCAGACCGTCCATCTTTGCTTCTCTTATACAGAGCATTGATCAGATCCCGTTTGGATTATGGTGCTCCAATCTACGATTCTGCCCGACAGAGTACACTATGCTGGTTGGACCCTATACAGAATAGTGCATTGCAGATTGCCCTTGGAGCATTCAGGACATCTCCTACTCAGTTTATATATCAAAGCACATGAGTCCCCTCTTTGTCTCCGCAGGAAAACACTACTTCTTAAGTATGCAGCCCGAATACAAAGTTGCTGTCACATCCTACCTCTTTAATCCACCACTGCAAAACCTCTATAGAAATAAACCCAGTAAAATAAGACTGGCAGGCTTACGCCTAATTGAAATAACACAGAGTTGGAATATTCCTAATGTCAACAGGCTAGAAGTAGTGAAATGCTCTCATCCACCTTGGACACCACCTCCTCAATTAACTTGTGATACTTATCTTTAAAATGGAGAAAGAATCACCTACTGTCACTCAACGTGAAACAACTCCATGCAAGCCATATTCAGAAATATGCTAGTTTATTGCCAATATATACTGATGGCTCCAAATCACATTCAGCTGTTGGAGCAGCAGCAGTATTTTCCACTACAGTCATTTCTGCTTCACTTCCACCTAAATATAGCAGCTTTTCTGCAGAACTTCATGCAATAAAATTACCTTTAGAAAACTTCTACCCATCTCTAAAATAATTGTATACACTGACTCTCTAAGCTCAATTACAGGAATACAAAACTTTTCTTACAAGGTTCATCCTATGTTAAACCAAATCAGAAGCCGATTATTAAAAATTGAGGAATGTCATCAATCAGTGACCTTTTGCTGGAACCCAGCCCATTCGGGGATAAAAAGGAATGAACTCGCTGACAAAACTGCCAAAAATCAATCAACTTATGATTTAACCTGTGCTCCTATTCCAATCTATGACTATAATCATATTATACAAACAACATGTGCCGACCGGGCTAGCCGGGTAAGTAAAGTGCCCGTCTGGCAACCCAAAGGTTGCGGGTTCGAATCCTCCCTCGGGCTTGGATCAAAGTACTGCAAAAACCTTGGGAGGTGCATTATGGCCACAGAAGCCGATGCGCCAATAACTACCAAAAAAAAAAAAAAAACACAAACAAACATGTCTTGCACAGTGGAAAGAGCTATGGCACACCCAAACCAATAATAAACTCTATCAGTTAAAACAGCACCCAAAGCTTTGGCACTCTAGCACCAAAACAGTGTGAAGAGAAGAAGTGGTACTTGCACAGGCACGAATAGGACATACTTATCTCACTCACCTCCATCTACTCACAGGAGAGGATCCTGCTCAGTGTCCACACTGTTCAGCACATTTATCAGTGAAACATATCCTAATTGACTGCCCACAGTATCAACAGGACAGAACATCTATCCTGTCTTCCCTGACAAATCTGCGAGAACCGATGACATTAAAGTATATTATTGGCGAGGAAGCAAATATCAATGAATTTTTATCTTTTCTGAAAAAATCAAATTCTGAAAGATTACCGTAACAAAAATCAAGTCATTACAACAGAATTTTGTTTTTAGCAGTTCCCTATGAATAGGCTCACTATAGCCCCAGAAGCTTATGTGCCATTAAACCTCCATAACACACACACCAACATGAAGTTCCTCAAGATTAGTAAATTGGGATAGCTGTCGGTGATATATATGCAGAAATTTGCTAGTAGTAATAGAGGTAATAATTCCGCTGCACAAATCAGTGGTCAGACCAAATATTGAATATTGTGTACAGGTCTTGGGCTTCATTTCAGGAAGATATGAACTTGCTTGAAAGGATTCAAAAAGTGCAACAAGACTAGCTGTGGATGCTAGTTTGGAAACTAGGCATCTGACTCAGGTGAGCAAATTTAATGATGTGGACATATTTTCACTTGCTAGAATGATGCAAAGAAAGGGATGTAGATTCAAAAAAGGAAAAAAGACTTTCATTAATTGAGTAATCAACTGTTAGAACAACTTATCCTAGCATTGTATGATCCAGAGAGCTTATGTAGATATAAAGAGGGATTCAGTAAAAATAAATAAAATATAGTAGTGTGGAAACATTATTTTGTTTTTATTTTGATTATTTTTTTATTTGTTATCAATGATGAAAGCTACGTAAGCTTTACTTTATAAGCCATTTTAATGCTATTAACACACTAGGGCAATAGTAATGTATTCTCAGCATTATATTTATCATGACACTGCAAGCTTTTAACCTTCTCACAGAAGCAGTTTAGTGAGTCTCCTCCTTTGGTACTGACTAACTCAGCAACAGAGCAAAAACAGCCCATAATGACTCCTTCTGCAACCTTTTTTATAGGGAAGAAAATCAAATAATTCAGGCCATTTCCACCGAGATCAGTTGCCCTATTCACTGCATTGTTTGTGAGTGCATTAAGTGAATAGCATGGCTGCTTTCGCCCATATTGAGATGTTAGGTGCAGTATAACAATCAGCCAATATAAAGTCAGTTGATAAAACTAGGACATCTTCTTATCTTAGTTTGGTCATGGTAAACTTTGAATTTTCTAGATCAGCTTAAGAAATGGTACAAAGTTTTTTTTTTTTTTTTTTGTATGTTAAAAATAAACACGCAACAAAAATAGCCCTCCATCAAGAAAATCTGCACCAAAACTATTCTCTACAAGATTTTTTTTATAAAGTAATAATACATCGTATTGAAAAGCATTGCTAATGATTAAACTAAAATTAAAATTATACCCAAAAGGGTTGCATTTATTAATATATACACTGAGATAACTTAGTATTTGGAACACTTATCTAGTACCTGTTTGTGCCATCTTTAACGTACAGCCAATCTTGAATATGTTGCAGCATAGACTCCATGAGGTACTGAAGGCTGTTTGCAGGTGTGGTAATCTGTGCTGATCATTCCACAGTTGCTGGATATTCAATGGTATTGGATCCAGGCACTGAACAGTTTGCTCCATGGCATCTGACACACTTGCAGTTGGACTGAAATTAAATGATTTTGGCAGCCACTGGAGGACAGAATTTGCTGGAATTCTTGTTAAATCAGTCCAACACTTGCACCCTCTGGCATGCAGTGTTATCTTGTTCAAAGATGCCTTAGAGGTTTAGGAGGATGATTATCATAAATGCACGTGCATGGTCAAAAATGGTGCTGTACAGTTAGGTCACTGGTACAGGACCATCTGCATTCCTTAGCATTTCTGCAGATAACAGCAGTCATATCTTTTCTTCCTTTGGTAATTTTTATAATCCAGCACATTTATCTTTATTCACCGTGTATAATTTTTTTTTATATTATTATATATTGAACCAAATAAAACATAGTTTTCTAATTTTGAGTGGCTTAAACACTAAATTTTGCACTATACTGTTGTGGCTTAAAAAAAAAAAAAAAATAAAAATAAATAAATAAACCTGTGATTCTTTTTTCTCTAGAGTCCAGGCCATTGCTTGCACCACCGACACTGATACTGTCATCTGGTAAGTTGAGGTTATATTTTTGATGCTTTTATTTTTATTTTTGCTACTGATATTTCTGAATTGCCATGTTTATTTAATTGTTTTGTATTATTTATAGGTTCTTGATCCGCTAACAGTATTATTAATTTTTTCATTAATACCTGCATGTAAAAAAATTTAAAAATTATGGACTTATTAATTTTTGAATTTATATGGCACAAGTCCATGGGCCTAGTCCATGGAATTTTGCTGTCAGCTAAACAGCAAAATTCTCCATTCTGAAAGTTTTATGGACCACAAATTTTTTTTAAAAATTTCACATTCAGATTATGATGACATTAGATTTCAATGACAAACTCCATGAACTCTGCATGAGTTAGGATAAATAATTCTGATAGACTATAGTTTCAACTTGTGATGTAATATTAAAAAAAAGGCTTTTATTTCCTCAGAGCTAAGACCTGCTGTGAAACTGAATGCATTAATTTAGCAGTGAGGTTACTGTTGAAACATTTCTGGAGTTCTTCAGTGAAATATAACTCATATTACCCATACCATTCTCTTTACTGTTGTCAGTACCAAAAAATATTTTTCCTTCATAAAGTTTTCTCATCTTAGAAAGCAGAAGTTGAATAAAACGGATGAAGAAGCTGCACAATCCCCCCCCCCCTTTTTTTTTTTTTTGCCAAAAACCTGTCTTAAGAAAGCAGTTTTGAGCTGGCACATTTCTGGTGAAAGAATCAATTTAATTGTAAGTCTATCCTTTGTTATCTGTCATGGTATAGTGGTTTTGTCTCTTGTCACTCAGTTAATGTTCCAAGCGTCAGGCCCCATTGGTGAGTGTAGGAATTTCTTGAAGACCTTTTTACTCATCTCTATAGTATATCAAAAGACAGAGATTTGGGAGTTTTCTGTGAAGCATTTTTTGGGATTTACATCCAGGTTACTTTCTAAGGATTTGCATCCTGCAACTTGGCTTCTGAATATGTTATTCTTCTCTAGACATCATGCACGCAGACTTGTATATACCCCTGTCTCGCTGTATTTTGAAATAATGATAAATAACTTTTGTATTAATTAATAGTTTTAACTGTCAGAGATGAATATTTAATAAACATGGTAATGTGATGTTGAACACAATATTGTTTTCAGTAATGATTTTGGCATACGTTTTCTTGACTTTCATGGATTGAGCACTTTTCCATTTGAAGTTGCTAATATTTAGTTTGTAGGTTTTACTGAGACAGGATTGAGCGGTTTAGTTTGAGAAGTTTTCCAATGAAGTTGATAACATTTAGGTTTTACCGAGACAGCCTTTAATCTTTAAACTTTAATCATCAGTTAAGTTTCCACAGAAAATTATCCTCTTGAATTCTTCTTAAATGGTCCTGAGCTGGATATCATCATTCTTCTCTTTCTTAGTGATTTCCTTCTACTTCTGACTCTCTCTCTCTCTCTCTCTCTCTCTCTCTCTAGAATTTTTTTTGGCTGGTGTATCATAAGCCTCAGGCTTCCTTTTACCATATGGCCAATATTAATAATAATGACAAGAATCAAATTTCACTTATTTGCTTTTGTCATTTAAATAGAATCTGAGGAGATAATGATAGCAGTTGAAACCAACTTTAACTCTCTAACTTTAGCAGTTTGTTGGAATGCACTAAAACATCGACCTTGTGTGTTATCATTGACATCTTCCCTGCCATCTTTAAACCTTTTAAATCAAAAACTCATATTATCAGTTTAATATTTGAATTTTCTTGCATGCAGATTTCCTTACCTTTGCAAAATGTGTTATTAGTTCTTTGTTTTAAAGTGATATCGTTAAGGCAAAAAGCAGAAACCCTCCATCACCTTGTGGAAGTTACATAGCAAAATCAGCCTCATTATTTTATAATCATACCCTGTGTATTTTAAATGTTATTTTTTATAAAGATTATGTCTGGAGTTTATTATAGTTTGAATGTGATTATGAATTTGAATATGCAGTTATGCATATGTTTAAATTTCTCTGTTACTGCATACCTGTCTTTTTCCTCCCCTTTCTAGATGTATCTCATAATGTTACCTCTTCTACACCAAAAATTGTACTGAGGCCTTCTGCCCTTGCAGTTCAAGCCGAAAAACTAAAATTTGCCAACATGCAAGCAACAGGTTGGTAATATGAATCATATGGATTAGCTTAAGAATTTTGATTTAGTTCATATGGTAGAAGATTGGTAAAATGAGTGCTTATATTTTTTATTATTATTTTTATTATTTTTTTCCTCCCATAATCGCTGGGTTTAGTTATTTTGGTTGATGTTTCAAAAAGTAAAATTCTTCTGGAAAATAGTCAAGGTCAAGCATGATATCCATATGTGCAAAGTATCCTCCTAATAATTCAGTGACCACCTTTATATGTGACCTTGTTGCATAAAAGAAGTCCAATTATTGTTGTTACCCACTTATGTTATTCATGGTTCAAAGTGCTCAATTTTTTACAAATCATTTCTATTTTAAAGATTATTGTTGCGACTATAATCAGATTCAGGAACAGATTGCCTTTTTAATGGATCAGAATGCTAAGAAAATGTACTCTGTCCTGATTATGATAATTTTCAGTTAAGAGTGATTCTTTTGACATTTATTGGAGTTTACCTGTAGGTTTTATTCTCAGATCTTTCATAGATGCATTGCTATACTAGAATCCTAGCAGTGAACCTTCAGACTTTTAAGAGAATTACTGCATTCTGCCTGGTCAAGTGTGAAAGCACAAGTAGGAGACACACAAATCTTCAATGGCATTAAGATCTAAAATTAGGTCTAGATGTTTTTTCACATATATTTTGAAGAATTAGTCTTATGAGGAAGATTAACTGTCAGAAGTTTGCAACCCTTGGTAAGGATCAGGGAAGTCAGCAATTCTAGGTTGTCTGCAGAAATTTCCTTTTCAAAAAAAGGAAGTAATTTTCAAGGTGACTGTGCTTAGGATAAAGCTAACCTGATCAGAGAGAGAGAGAGAGAGAGAGACCACAGCACTTGTCTACGCTACAACTTTCAGAATATGGAAGGTTACTATAATGATAGTGTGAATTTGTTGGTTTTCAAAGATGGAGTGAAGATGACTCATCATAATGGCCACTTTCTTCCCAGATGCCAATAAAGATCCTTTTTTTTTCTTTTTTTTTTTTTCTGTATTAAAAACTTATTTTCATTCTTTTAATAGTGGAAGCTGAAACACACACCCAGAGAAATTATTTTATTATGCAATTTGCCCAGATAATTTTCCTTTAATTTAAAGGTTACATTCCAGATAATAACTTCAGCAGAACTTAAGCAGCTATAGTGCAACTGCAACCAAGTTGTCTGCATGGAAGTGTACACTACTTACCAAAAATTTCATTTCATGTTAGTGAGCATTGCAAACAAGATGTATGCAAAGCAGAAACACATTTCAAAGTATACAGACAGTAGCAGAGATATCACAGCAAGGGGATTTAATGGAGGTCAAAGATGCTTAATTGTCAAATACCATTTGACAATTAAGTGTAATAATTTTGTGTAATTTGACAATTACACAAAATTATTCCCACTTTATTAAGATCTGCACTGATAGTTCAAATTCTGGCAATAAAGTGGGTGCAGCTGCTGCCTTCCCTAATACAACTGTTTCAATTTCACTTTTGGCTGAATGCAACAGTTATACTGCTGAGCTTCATGCTATTGAGCTTGCCCTGGAAAATATTTCACACCTGTAAATCAATAAAAGCATAATATGTATGGACTTGAAGAGTGCTCTCTTAGCTTTGAAAAACACCTCCTCACGATCCTTTTTTAAAGCGCATAAGACATGAGCTGATATGTCTCTGTGAGCATCAACAAACTGTTATCTTCTCTTGGATAGGAAATGAATCCAGGAAATGAACGTCCATCCAGCATAGCCTCAGCAAATAATCTCATCCCATATCCTGATTATAGATGCAATATACAGAGAATATATATATGGAATAATGAACACTTTTGTGGAGAATGCAAACACAGTAGGCTGTTTCAACTGAAACCTGAACCACAATTATGGACTTTCTTCTAGCCTCCATAAAAATAGGAAAGAAGTAATTCTAGTCAGAACCTGAATAAATCATACTTCACTCATATGTTTCTGCTTACAGAAAATAATCATCCTCAGTGTACGCACTTGGCACCACTAACAGTAAAGTATGTACTTATTGAAGGTACTTTGTTCAACAATGCCTGACACTCCACATTCAGTTTCCTCTGAGATCTGCAAGAACCTTTGTTACTCAACCACATCATAAGTAATGATGCAAAACTTCTCAAATTTTTTTTTTCCTACCTGAAACAAATTAAAATGTATTACTGCTTCTGACTGCACCTCTGGCAATTATTATATGTAGCCTCAATTACTTTGGGAGGTGTAGTATGGCCCAAGTAGTCTTTGCACCAGAAATTTCCATAACAACAACCTTCTCTCCTCTTTTGTTCATCTAGAAAAACATGAGAAGGTGACTTCATAATAATAGCAGTTAAATATTTTGTTGGAGTTATAAGGCTTGGTAAATCAACCTAATTTTTATATTTTATTTTTTGTATCAGTTAGAATAGACAAAAATATGCACCTTGTGTTTTTTCTAAACTTATCTTCAATTTTTTTTTATTTTTCTTTTATTTTATATCAGTGTTTAATGTAAGACCTGAGATTTCTTTAATTTTTTATTTATTTTAAAATATATACACAGGATATCATTATAAAGGCTTTTTTTATTATTATTTTTTTATTATTACAAACTACGTTAATAGCCTTTGAAATGCCTGAATAAAAAGCAATCTTATTTCTCTTCTTTTGTTTGTTTTTAGGATCAAAGCAAGATGACAAAGAAAATAAAAATGATGAAAATGATGCTATAGCATCAAAAGAAATTAATTCTACAATATGTGAAAGTAATGGGAAAGTTTTAAGGCCTGAATTGACAAATCCTCTATTATTGTCAGCTGATAGTGCTGCTAAAATTTTGGTTTCCAAATCTGGGTCAGGAGAAACTAGTTTTGGTTTAGCAGCTTCTCAATCAGATGAAATGTAAGTTTTAGCTGAGTTTTTTAAACATAAATTATAATTAGTTCCCATTGATTTCCATATCTGTATACAATACAAATGTAGCAGTGATACAAGCTGGTGTCAAAGATTCCCAGAGTGAATCTTTATTTAAACAAATTTAATATTTACGGTTAATTACACATTGAAGTTTTCAAAATAATGACCCTGGTTATTTACATGCATTTTTCCCACCAATTGCAGACTAAGCTTATTTGAAATCTTTTTTTCAAAATGCCTTGGAATGAGTTTAGTGTGCTCTTAATTTTGCTTTTAAAGATGGAGAGCCACTCTATACACATCTGGATCCTCCACATATATTTCTCTTGATGTATACATCAGATAGGCTTCAAGATAAAGACGTTTTAAAAATTCCTTTGCTTTTGTAATAACTGATAGATAGGATTTACCATGCTGGATGCAAAAGGAATGTTTTTTCTGAGGTAGAATGCTCTGAGACTATTGTAGAAAAAAGGACACTAAATATAGCACAAAATTAACACATCAAATTAATGCAACAATTAGGTTTATATTTGCAAAGTGAGATTCTACTACCTGAATACCAAGGCACCTTAGCAATCAAATTAAAATCATAAAAATAAAACAAAAGTGACATTCATCCTTAGCTGTACAAACACGACCACCCACCAGAGGAGATGCATTTCTACTGCTAAGGATGAGTATCACTTTGATTTATTTTTACCTTTATGATTTTTTTTTTTATTAAATTTGAGTATTAGAATATTTTAGTACTCGGCTAACAGAATCACACTTTTCTAAGTATAGTACTAATTGTTGTATTAATTTGCTCCTTTAATTTGTGGAGTATATTTAGTGTTACTTTTTCTATAATGGTCTCAGAAACATAATCACATTTTATTTTTGTATTCAAGATAACAGTTCTCTGTTTTTGTAGAAATTCACATAGCCAGGCAAGTGCAGACACATTCATGATGTGACTTCTATAATTATTTACTTGTGTTAAGTAAATAGCTATTTTGTTAGGCAGTGAATGTTTCTTAAGCATGTTCACATATGCATAAAGCACCTTGGTTTCACCATGTTCATTAGTCCATCGATCTGAGTATAACTGCTTAATTCCCAGTGGGCGGAAGATCAGAAATCCAAAAATTAAATAAATACGTGTCCAATAAAAAAATTTTTAATACACATTTAATTACAAGTGATTTGTAGCTTTCAAGGCTAAATGGGCCTCTTCGTCAGCAAATACTAACAGAATGGAGACAGAGACAAATTTTAAAGGATGCAGTTGTGCACGTAATGAGGCATGCGTGGGCGCAAGGTTGACCATTCAACCACTAGATTGGTGTTCATTGTTGCTGCATGGACGTCTGTGGTTATGCTTCCAGCACTTATCTAGTCTCAAAACAGTTGCCTTCAAATAGGGTGTAGTCTCATTCCCTTGCCACAGTTCATAGTTCTTGAATTACATGATATATTAAGTGACTCTAGCCAGAGTCGGTGGCGAAAGTGTCGGGACTGGTCAATTACTTCATAGTCGCGCTTGGGATTACGGTCATGGCGGGTCAACCAGAAGTGTTCTGCAATTGCGGATTGGTCAGTCTCAGCAAGGCGAATCGATCTGCAAGCAGGTCTTGAAGGCATCTCAAGGTCTCCCCTACGTAGCAGCTGTTACAGTCTTTGCAGGTTATGTGGTATACTACACCGCTGCACAAGAGAGGGGCGACTGGAGTCTTCACGCTGGAAACCAGAGAATGCAAGTTTCTACCAGGTAGCTACACGCATTTTACGTTGTATTCTTGAAGGATTTTTGAAATCTGGCCCGACATGCCCGGATAGTAGGGAATGTAGGCAGTAGGTACATTGTCATGAGTTGATGGCAGTCTCAGGTGGATCACGAGCTCCTGCACTTGCAATAAGCACTTGTCCAATATGTTGGTTAGATAGTCACAATTGTGCTTCATTTATGCCGGAGTGGCTCCAAGCCTGGGAGAACAGGGTGCGGGCAGTGCTGTTGAGATGGCCAGATCTGTAGTTAGTGAACTGACTGTACCACATTGACTTGTGGTATACTGAAGTTTCCAGGTGTCGGCCCATGTGTTTTACCAGGACATCCAAGAATGGAAGGGATCCGGCCACTTCTAACTCTAAAGTGAACTGGATGAACACAGACAAGGAATTGAGGTACTCCAGTAATGTTGTTTCAGAACCACGTGGGATGACGGTAAAGATGTCATTGACGTATCTGCACCATGTTGTAATAGGTATAGGTGGGTTCAGGAATATCTGTTCTTCCATGGCAGTGCCGTGCACTTGCTTGTATAAGGAATCTTCAAAGGTAATGACGCTGCCTGATAAACACAGGTTGAGGGTGGTACAGATGTCGTCAGTGAACAGTGATGGTCTGCTCTGTAGGTTTGGGTCATTATCCAGAAGCCTCTTGGTGCAGATTACAGCCTGTTGGACAGGAATCGATGTAAATAGGGAGACTACTTCGAATGACGCTATAATCTCGTCAGAGATTGAGAGCTCTTTAATAAGGTGAATGAACTCACCTTAGTGACAGCATGGATGGTATTTCCTACTAGAGGTGAGGAGTCATGCAGCAATATATTTGGATAGTTCATATGTAGGTGCATTGCAGCAGGACACAATGGGTCAGAGAGGAACGCCTGGCTTATGAATCTTAGGCAGACCATAAAATTGAGGTAGTTGGCAGCCTGTGGCATGAAGAAGCCACTGAGTCGAAGTAGAAATTTTCTTTGCTTTAAACCATGCATAGACAAGTTTGTTTACGTCTGACTCCAGGGGTTCATAGACGTTGCAATCTTGTAGGAGGACGAGGGCTTTCTCTAGATAGGCTGACCAGTCCAATATGACAGTGTGACGTCCCTTGTCAGCGGGAAGTACGACAATGGTGTTGTCTTTTCTTATGGAGGAAATAGCGCTGTGCTGCTGGTGATTAAGGTTGGAGTGGATGGGCCATGTGCATCGCAGGACGGAGGCCGTTTTGAAGCAAATTTTGTTAGCAGCTTTTTCAGGGAGGTTGGTAATGCTTGCGTCCACTCCCATAGCAAGTTGTGTGATTGGCGGTTTCGACGGCACAATGGCGAACTAAAATGCATGCAGCAGCTACCTGGTAGAAACTTGCATTCTCTGGTTTCCAGCATGAAGATTCTGGTCGCCCCTCTTTTGCGCAGCGGTGTAGTATACTGCGTAACCTGCAAAGATTGTAACAGCTGCTACATAGAGGAGACCTCGAGTTGCCTTGCTGAGACTGACCAAGCCGCAATCACAGAACACTTCTGGTCAACCCACCATGACCTTAATCCCAAACGCGACTATAAAGTGATTGACCAGTCCTGACACTTTCGCCACCGACTCTGGTTAGTCACTTAATATATCATGTAATTAAACCCCAGTATATGAACCGCAGCAAGGGAATGAGACTATGCCTTACCTTGGAGGCAACTGTTTTGAGACTAGATGAGCACCTGAAGCATAAGCACACATGTCCATGCAGCAACAATGAACACCAATCTAGTGGTTGAATGGTCAACCTCATGCCCACGCATGCCTCATTGCACGCATAACTGTATCCTTTAAAATTTGTCTTAACGTCTCCATTCTGTTAGTATTTGCTGACGAAGAGGCCCGTTTAGCCTCAAAAGCTGCAAACCATTTGTAATTAAATGTGTATTAAAAATTTTTTTAATACACATTTATTTATACGTATTTATTTACTGGACATACGTGTTTATTTATTTAAGCAATGGATCCCAGTACTACAGGCCCATTTACTCTCAATCCAGCAATTATTATTTATTTTCATACATATCATATTATTCATCCATACTGGATATATAATGTTTGTTGCCATGTTGCTGATTGGAGGAATGAATAGGCATTATAATGGATGTCCAAAAAAAATTCTCTATTTAAAGAATGCACATATGAAAGTTGCCTTTGAAGAGCTTTTTTTTTCTCATTATCAGTTTACTAACTATATATAAATTATTGCTATTACTGTTATATGCAGAAACATGAAATACATGTAACCAAAAAAAAAAAAAAAAACATTTGACATCCTGGAATAAGAAACTTAAAAATATGATAAATTTTTAAACTTTAAAAAAAAAAAATTCAGGGGGTGGGGAATGTTGATGCTCAATATAGTGTTTCAAAGAACATGGAGGTAGTACTTTACCAAACTTCTGACTGCTGTTACATTTCTGTTATTGCTATGCATTATACTTAATTTTAATTTCAGAAACTTACATTTTTATATAAAAAAATAAGTATTATGAAATAAAAATGAGATTTCTGTTATCTGAGGATAAATTGCATCCCACTTTGGTAGTACAGTCGATTCTGGTTATTTGGGACACATCGGGACTAGTGCATTTTGGCCCGATTAAGCGGCTGCCCCAATTATCCGAAGTTTCACGTAAATAGTTAAAAATACAATGTCCCCCCCCTCTTTACAATCGGTTCACTGTACAATCAAATCATGTTACGATAGAGTCACCATAGTAAAGTACCGTTCACTATATGATGTGTAATAAGCGCCGGTCATTGTGATCACGTTTGTGAATTGAATTTTAATTCAATTAAACCGCAATTCTAATTAGCGAAAATAGGAGGAATATTATCCACAGGCTATAAAAATAAAGATATATTAAGTACAAATTTATCCTTTATTACCTTACCAATTAAAAAATTAAATGATACGTGATAATCGGAAGAATATACGTGATAATCGGAAGAATTAATACGTAATGTAATATGTACATACTAACTAAACTAGTTGACATTTCTGTTCACTGTCATTTGTGGGTGCGAGCTAAAATTTAAAACAGTAAAAAGATAAGCAATCAATAACAAAGAACATGGCACACAAATTGCAAGTAACACTATATGCGCAAGTGAGAACGGAGTAACAAATTACGAAGCTTTAAAAATAGGAATGAAGAGCAGATTCTAAAAATTATTTTTTTTATATGATTGAAGATTCCATAGAAGTGTTAACACATTTCACCATAATAACCCACAGAATTCCAGCTGTCGGTATTAGTGCAAATTCAATAAGATCGAGATTACTATCAGTTTATGATAGATTTCGCTAACACAAAAGCCCAATAAACAGGTGACTGCTAATTGTTTTATGGTTGTGACCTCCAGAAATCTGACCGAACTACGTGTACGGTCGGAGACAATCGTAGGGTAATCTTCAGTGCTGCGGTCTCCTGCCCCGATTAAACGGCATTTTATCCCAATTAAGCGAAGTAAACCCTGGCTATTTTCTCGATTGGGTTCTGTTTTTTAAGATTTGCCCCAAATAAACGGCTGCTCTGGTTAACCGGTGGCCCAAATAACCGGAATCCACTGTATTTAATTTTTCATGATTTTCTGTAATTTATCTCAGCTCATTGGGATTCAGTTTCTTGCTGCAGAAGGTATCCAGCAGTAAAAGTTTAATATGTTTGCCTACACTGTCATCCATGACTTGCAGTACACTATGACCTACAAAAAATGAATGCCCAAATGTGTTGGTGCTCGAGCATAATCATTTAGTGAGTTTGAAGCTCTGGATATATGTTAAATGCTGAATCCAAAAAAATTCATTTTTGGATTGCACGAACTATGGAGGGCAAAGATAGTATTGAGCGAAAACATCTGTCATCACCATAGCTGGGAAAAAGAATTCAAGAATTGTACAAACACTGGGAGGATTGTGCTCATGCTGTTCCTTGGCTTGCAGGGCTCATTGCTGCACAGTTTCATGTGTCAGGGTAATAGTCATGTTTGTTCAGTTCTTAGACATTTTCCAAAGTGATCTTCAATGTACCAGCAAAAACAAAACACAGATATGTAAACTGATGGTATTGTTTTGTTATGGGACAATGTTCGACCACCAGTGGTGCAACTTCAGTGATTCCACTGTGAACTACATTACCATTCTTTGTGTAGCCTGGGCTTCCCTGTTTTTGGGATACTGAAAACTTATCTAGCAGGAAATCAATTCAGATGATGATATAGAGCAAATGTATCAAAGCTACCCAGGGTTCAAAAAAATTTAGTGGGATAGGTGCCTGAGCAGTTATGGAGATTACTCTAAGAAATATCTCTGGTTGGTAGGGAAACATCAAATTGTTTTCATCTGACTCTCCATCATCATCTTGTATATCTGTCTGACTCCAAACATAAAAGCTATCTTAAACATCTTAATTACTTGCAGTTAAATATATACCTAGCTTGGTATTATATGGAAAATATTTTTAATGTAATTTTTTTAGGTCAAGCGATTCTGCCAGTTTTGTGTTTGGTCAGAACCTTCGAGAAAGAGTTTTGGTAAGTTATACTTATTATCTATCCTTTAGTTAATTTATCAAATTATAGTCCGTATCTTTTCTCATATTCTTATCATGGACATTTTAAAATGTGCACATTTTCGGTTAGTTGTAGCAAAATGTTTATTTGTCATGGAGAATAATTTTTGTGTATTTATTTTCCTCCCTACAACTTTTGATGTAGGATAGTTTAAAAAGTGAACCTACATCTACTGAAAGTTTTAAGGTAAACCCTAGGTGATATAAGCATTAAAAGTTGTGGGGAGGGAAGCTGTTCTACACAGCCTGAAATTAACTGGTGAGGGAGCTAATGATGATTTTGAAGCAGCAGAAACATACTGTGAAACTTTATAAGAGAGAGAGGAGGAGGATATTTACCATGCTGTATCTTTGTAGATGAAGCCTTTTTTTTTTTTTTGAAAAGGAATGTACAGAAAAACTTATTTCCTGTGAGGAAATAAGTCCATGCCTGGGTTTAAGGGCAGCAAAAGATAGAATAACCATTCTTTTAGTAGCAAATACTAAAGGAGATTTTAAGTAGAAGCCCATGCTAATATATCACAGAGAATCCAAAGGCTCTTAAAGGATGTAAAAACCTCTTCCTGTTGTGTAGTGATCGAGTCACTGTTTGATGAGAAATATTTCAAAAATAATATCACACACAAAGCATTATAGCTTTGTGACAATGCCCTTGGATATCCAATCAACTTAACAAGACTGATAATATTAGAGTTGAATTTTTCCCAAAATTTACAACATCCTTGATCAAACCTAGTACTGCATAAGGTTAGCAGTAACCTCAGAGTAATATATCAACTGTGCGGTACTACACTCAGGGTGGTAGAGAATGAAAAAGATCTGGGGGTAATTTTCCAGTCAGATATGAAGTTTTCTGAGCAGTGCAGACAGTCTGCAAGAGTAGCTAATGGTGTCTTGTCAAAGATATACAACAGTTTTTCTAATAGGAAGATAAGGAACTCAAGGTTTGGCCTGACCATTGCCTTATACAAGGCAATGGTCAGGCCACACCTTGAGTACTGTATACAGGTCTGGAGGCCTCATTTTAGGAAGGATGTAGAGCTGCTGGAACGAGGACACAGAAGGGCAACGAGATTGGTGAATGGAACAAAAGGTTGCTCTTACAAAGAAAGGCTTAAGTCATGCAGATTGCAGTGTCTGGAGACTAGGAGGTGATCTGATTGAGGTGTATAATCCTTGAATGGTTTGTGCAAGCTCAATGCTGATGGGATTTTTCCTCTTGCCCAGATTAATCGCCTGATGGGACATAAATTCAAATTGAGGAAAGACAGTTATAGAATAGATGTATGGAAATTTGCCTTTAGCCAGCGGGTGGTTGATTGCTGAAACAAACTTCCCTCTGTCATTGTAGAAGTTAGCAGCTTAAATAAATTCAAGACACGAATAGACAAACAATTTGCAGTGATTGAGTGGGTGAAATGGGAAGTGTTTTTTTTTTTTTTTTTTTTTAACTGTTGCTGTATAAGCTTGCTTTTTTTTGCATCATATGCCTCTGCTAGTTCTAATGCTAACCTGGAAAGCCTGAAATTACACATTTAAATCAAACTATTTAAAGAAAATGTTAGCCCAAATTATTCATGGAAGAGTCTTGGCAAGTCGATAGTTCAAGGATTCTGGCAAAATTGTGCCATCATGCATGCCATTAATAATATTGGTTAATCTTGGAGTGAAATCAAACATTTGACATTGAATCTAATGTGGTGGAAAATATGTCTGGAAGGAGCATGTGATTTCCAAGGCTTTGATGAACAATCAAACAGCTATAATAATGGACTTTTTTATATTTGCATAGTAAAACTCTATCAAACAAAGATACATGATAGAGAGGATGCAAGCAACTTTGGAAAATAAGGGGGAAAAAAGACTGAAGGACAGATCACTCATCAAATTTTAACAGGAACTAGGACAGGTTTTCATTTTAATTGATTTGGCATGGTCAATTATTGAAGAGATGGATTCCATAGTAAACTGGAGTTTTGACACATTTGCTGGAATTTTTGCTGGACTGAAGGACAGATCACTCATCAAATTTTAACAGGAACTAGGACAGGTTTTCATTTTAATTGATTTGGCATGGTCGATTATTGAAGAGATGGATTCCATAGTAAACTGGAGTTTTGACACATTTGCTGGAATTTTTGTCATTTGATCGAATGTATAGGGAAATTTATAGGGAGAAGTAGAACTAGTACTGTACAAAGTGTGTTGGACATATATTTTTTAGAATAAGTTCATTATTGGCACCAAGTGCAAATATGCCTCCAGCAGAATATATTGATGTAATGCATACATCCAACAAAAGTTATGAAACCACTTACAACACACTCCCAATAAATCCATGCAGTAAATTCTTTTTTTTTCTTTTTTTTTTGCAGTTAAATTTATTTTTTAATTTTATATTTATATTTTTAGTTTTAATTCAATTTTCTGATTTCTGTAAGGTTCTCTGCATATACAGTTATCACAAAATAGTACCTCAGTAGCTAAACTACAGATAAATCTTTAGCATGACACTTTTTATGATGATAGAGAAAAATTTTTAAGTCAGGAGTGTATCTTATCATTATTACATGTATTCTTATTGCAAATTTTTGTTTAGTGCAGAAATTTTCAGGAACTTCTGCTACTAATTACTCATTTCAAAATGCAACTAAACACTTTATATTCAATGCACACTAATACACTGACTGCAGATAAACAGGTGACTGTTGCATTACTGTTAGATGAGTCACTGAACATACTATGACAATTGGCAACTTGCCATATTGCTTTGATGGTAAATGGTTGTTTGCTACAGTGCCACAGTTTCAAGATAGTCAATCCCCAAACTTTTTGAACATACCTTGTATTTGTTGAATTGCATACATGCATTCTTTGTAAAGGAGCACCAGAGGATTCTTAAAGAAAATCTGCATGACCTGAGATAATTTATGTGAGAACCACATGAATTACACAAAAATTTCCATCAAGACATTAGCAGGAAACCAAAAAATAGATTTTCGCTTCCTTTAAGCTGTTGTAAAGATGTTGACTCAGACAAAAACTTCTGTGGAATATCTAATTGAAGTCTCTAATAAACCAAAATTGCTACCATACCATTATAGATTAAGGTCAGTCTGTGTGAGAGTAAGAATTATTATTCAGTTTCAGAGTCCTCTTGATCTGTGTGGCTTGATGAACTAGAAAAATTAAAATGGAATGAAAATTAAATCTGAGAAAAGTGCAAATTAATTAGCTCTTTTACTTTTGTGTTCTTTTTATTGCACCAGTTTGAGAATGTATTGCCACACCTTGTACATTATATTTTATGATAAGATGCTTCTGCTTCTCTGTATAAGTTTTTAAAAAAATTAAATGTATTTTAAGAATAGTGTTTTCTGTATTCATCTGTTATTTATATTTATATAAACACTGAACCACAAGCAATCCATTTGGATTCCCAAGACCTTGTGTCTGAATTTTTGGATTCAGGAACATTAGCAGTGGTAATTAAAAATCAGAAAGCTTATAACTTTATCAAAGAAATAATTTTTAACATGTTATGTTTTTTACATGCTATGAAACTAAGATCTTTATACCAGTATCTAGCCAACAGCTAGCATATCATTAATTTTGATGGGACAAAGGCTTTCTTGATTCAGATTGTTGGTAGATTCTTCTACTGTATATTTACTCTATACTACATTAAAAAAAAAAAAAAAAAAGTTAAATCATTTCAAGGGTTTAAAACTGCTAACGTAGAGTTGAGCAATAATATAATAGACAATAAATTGGAAGACTCGGTCATATCTGAAGAACTGGATCTTGTAACGTCTCACAATTTTGCTCTCAGATATTGTCAGAATTCTTTGTCATAGCAAGAAATTTAATTTTATAGATTTTAAATTATTAAAATTTACTGTTAAAAACTTTATATTACTTTGATGGTTAATTGTTTATTTTTGAACAATTAACAAATTTTTACTGTTACATTGGCAGAACTATATACCCCAGAATTATGAAGAGGCTTCTACACATGTGCCACCAGTTCTTGGCTCAGGTAATCTAACATTTCAAGAAGCAGCATCACACGAAAGTGAAAAAGAACATAGCGAAGAGGAACAAGGTATGTATATATGTAATTTGTGTGTGCACAAAATATTTATTTTAAGAGTACAGTAGACTCTTGATTTCCGGGATAGATGGTAAAAAAATATTCCCGGATAATCCAAAAATACAGCAAGTCCCTGACATATGTAAGAGATATGTTCCAGTACTTCTTACGTAAGTCGAGTTTCGCGTAACTCGGGAATGACTAATAAAATATTGCTACTATATCCCCAATCTGCCAAAATTACAAAAACCACATAATATCCTCAGAAGAATGAAGTAAAATAGTTATATATTTTTAATTAATTCAATTAAAAACTTTATCTGGGAACAGCGGTGAAGTAGCCGGAGTGGCACATAAGAAAAGAAAACATAAAAGGAAGAAAAAACGCATTATTGAACTGTGAAAACTGATATGTATTTCGCAGCCTTGGTTATTATTATAGTTGACCTTCATTGGTGCCGACTGCTTCTCGTATTGTCTTTCTCCTTTATTGTGTTTATCGTTGCCACTGACAAATCTGAATTCTGCATGATACATGTTATTAATGTTTGGCCATTTTCATACATCTTTATTATTTTAATTTTCTGATCCAACTCTATCGCTTTCCTTTTCTCGATAGATTTACTAGTACCACTGTCACTGTCACTTATTCCCTTAGTCCGGCACTGTGATAACGGTCAAAATGAAAATTTTATGTAAAGAAATTTACAGGGTTAAGGTGAGAACTCTCCATTATCACTCCACGCGAGCTCACATTTTACTAAAGCACATTTCTGGAGGTCACTGCCATAAAACAAAAACAATTTGCACTTTCTGGTTTATTGGGCTTTTCTGTTAGTGTAATTAATTATAAATGGGCAGTAAACTCGATCTTATTGCATTTGCAATAATGCCGATATCTGGAATTCTGTGGGTTTTTTACATTATTATAGTGAAATGCGTGTCCCCTTCACTGAAATCTTCAGTCATATAAAAAAATATAAATAACGTAATGTAAGTCCGAAACCACATAAGTCGGGGACTTATTGTACCGAAAAATGTTCAGCAACCTATGTAAAAAATATGGCTATGGATAAAAAACGAAAAACCACGCATTACCCGCGTGTCCAATACGATGCTTCCCTTTATTTTTTACGATGTCGTGTATGGTTTGGTTACCAACATTAGAATGGTTCCTTAGAGATTTAACAGATGCACAGTTTTCAAACTTTTGAATAATTTCCAGTTTTTGTTTAATTGAAAGCACAACTCTTGTGTTTGCCTATCATTTTCGTGATTTATAAACAAAAAAAAAAAAAAAAAAAAAAAATAGTTACTATAAAAAAAAATTCCGACATCCCTGACATACATAAAGAAACAAAATTTGTCCTTTTGCGGTGCTACGGAACACAACAATCGACGTGATGCACTAAAACAAACTAAACATGGTTTTTTTTTTTTTTTTTTTTAGCAGTGGGTGTGAAACAGTGGGGGTTGCAAGATAAGTAGGTACACTAATCTCCCAGTGACGACTTAACACTGCTTCTAGTCGTTTATTTACTTATGACTTGCAAAACATCTGTTTATACCTATTCTATTTATTACTTAAATTTTATGATTTCTGGTTGATCTTTTTTTTTTTTTTTTTTTTTATTATATGGAATCGTAAAGTGTCACTGTAAATCGAGAGTCTGCTGTATTTATAACTGCAAATTATAATTTTAAATGTAAATTTAATCTTAATTTATATACATACAAAAATAATTTTAGGTATAAAGTGTTGCTTATGTATATGCTATGGCATTGCTAACTGCTTAGCTGCATGGAACTAAACTGGTGGAATGTGCTTTAAACTTTTTCCCCCCCTTAGTGAAATTTTCTAAAAGCTTATCAGAATCTGCTGAAGAATATCAGTCTAGGAGGCAGGTGAAAAGGAAATTTGATGAAGTTGCAGTAATAACAGGAGAAGAAGAAGAATCTAATGTTTTACAGGTATGCATAATTAATATATTAAACCTGGATAATAGCCGTTAATGTTTAAACTAATTGCATTTCATTAAAAGATAAATGTAGAAATACACTGCTCAGAGAGTAAAGGCCATTTACCTAAGAACTTTAATTTTAAGTTTTGACTTTTTTTGACATTTCAGGTGAGTCAACTTTGCTGACTCACCTGAAATGTGGACAGCTTGCCTTTTTGGATGAGTCAACTTTAACTTATCTTGGAAACTCTATTTGGAGCTTTTGTAATGAGGAGGGAAATCATCCTCATCTGGTAAGCATAAAGCATATTTCATTATGCTTTAGGTCATGTGCATGTTGAAGCATCCCAAAAGGTTTGGCACCATTCCAGCATTTCCTTCGCTGCAATTATTGATTGACTGAATAAAATACAATTTTTGATTAAGTACATTAAAAGGTTACAATATTTATTTCTTCACATGCATCATGATTAAGTTTATGCTTAGTATATATTGGTTGCTGATTGGTTGTTAAGTAAGGTTAAGGTTGTGCTTAGTATATACCACACATCTGTCTCTCCGAGGGTGTTGAGTTATTTTTAGCATATGAACATCAAAAAAGATTGGAAAGCAGAGAAATTTGGTTTGTAGCTTTAGGCAGATAGCTTAAAGTAGCGCTTGATATATGCTGAAAGGACAAAATTCAAGGGATACCAGGTTCCTGGGCAACACGATGCTGTCACTCCTCTTGCTAGTGGACGAACCCACTTCTTGGCATGTATATTGGTACATTGCATTCACGTAGACTGTAATTAGATGTCAGTATGGATAAACGTGAATTAACCGACTTTGATAGAGGGATGATAGTGGGTGCTTAATGCATGGGTCACTCTATTGTGGAGGTGGTACAGAAATTGCACTATCCGCATTCAACAGCATCAAGAGTGTATCAGGAATACGCCACTTCCGGAATAACATCTCATCGTGGACAGTGCTGTGGGCAGAGAAAGGTGGTGGATGAACGTGGCCATCCATGTCTGTCTTGCATTGTTCCAGCCAACCGGAGAGCGACAGTGGCACAAATCACCGCCCACTTCAACAAAGGTGGTGTCAGAAACATTTCCACCAAGTCCATTGGGCGATCATTAGCTGCAGTAGGTTATGGGAGCTGCCGATCCACCAGAGTTCTATTGCTAACACCACGACACAGGACTCTACACCTCAACTGGGTGAAAGAACATTTGCACTGGACCTTGGATGATTGGAGACAGATGTGATGAGTCCCGTTTCCAGTTATTTTGAGCAGAAGAGAGGGTGCATATCTGGTGGAAACCGCACGAAGCTATGTACCCACCATTTTAACAACAAGGAACTGTTCAGGCAGGTCTAGCTGTTATCCCATTTGGTATGTCTAGACGCATCTCTGAACCGTCAAGGTTTCGTGTCCATCCTTGCAGACCATCTGCGTCCCTTCACAGTCATCGTGCACCCACAGGGCAATGGACTCTTCCAGCAGGACAATGTGCCTCCCCACAGAGCCATGGTGAATAGAACATGGTTCGAAGCGCGTTCCGCAAATTTCACCACCGTGGAATGGCCTCCCCGTTCACTGGACGTGAACCCTGTGGAGCATCTTTGGAATGCTGTGGAAAGGTCCATTTGGGCTTTGGATCCTCCACCCAGGAATGCGACAGAATTATGGACAGCGGTGCGGCAAGCATGGATGGAAATACCTGTGAAACACTTTCGTGAATTAGTGGACTTGATGCCTCGCCATGTGGCTGCTCTTATCTGGGTGAAAAGTGGCCTACCCGTTACTAGGTAGGTATCCCGTGATTTCTGTCCACTTAGTGTATATGATAAAATTATCAGCTAATAAGAGATAGCGCTACTGAAAGTCTTGCTGATTAAATAAAAATAGGCCAGGTGTTTAACCTGCTAGCAGTCACTTGAAACTATATACCTTGCCACCCAAATCCCATATTTGAGATCATTTTAACTTTATTCAGTGGCGATTTCTCAAAATCCAAAATATTGACACGTGACAACATTATAAGCTTTTGAAATTTTATATGTAAATGTGTATTTTTTAATTACTTAGATTACAACACTAAAGGCAGAAAATACTACCATTATTTTAAAACCCTTTTGCACCTACAGATGTGTGTATATTTATTTTATGTTTGGGCTCTTTAGAATATTCACATACACTGTACTGCCACTTTATTAGATACACCTCTGCTGTGCACACAAATGGTTTGTCCCACAAAGTTGCAAGTCACATTACCACAGTTGTGGATATAAATATAGCAGAACAACCTTTCTAGTATCAGTTAAGCGTACAAACCATAGCAAGATTGGGGAAAAGGAGTGATCTAATGGACTCGAATGTGGCATGGTAGTAGGTGCAAGACGTGCTGGACAAAGCATCTCTGAAACAGCAGTTCTCCAACTTTTCACGCACCACAGTTTCAAGGGTGTATCGAGATTGGTGCAACGAACAGAAAACATCCTCTCAACACACTCCTGTGGAAGAAAATCGCTTGTTTTGCTTGTTGATGAGAGAAGTCAGAGGAGGATGGCTAGAATTGTGCAAGCAAACAGACGGGCCACAATGTCACACATCATGTCAGAATACAACCTTGGTGCGCAGAACAAAATATAGCAACGGACCACTAGTTGCACTTTGTTGCGAATGGGCTACAACAGCCGACGGCCACATCACGTACCTTTGTTATCAATGAAGAACAAGAGAGCATGCCCTCTATGGGCACACCAGCACTGTACTATCGAGATTGAAAAACAGTTGCTTGGTCTGATGAGTTGAAGTTCCTGGTGCATCGTGTTGATGGAAGGCTCAGAATTTGGCGGAAACAACATGAATCCATGGAACCATCAAGTCTGACGACTACTGTGCAAGGTGGTGGGGGCAGTGTTATGGTGTGGGGAATGTTTTCTTGGCACACTTTGGTTCCATTTGTTACCCATAGATTCACGTCTGAATGCCACATCATTGTTGATAGAGTTCATCCATTTGTGTTGACAGTTTATCCTCAGTAAGATGGTTACTTCCAGCAGGTAATGCGCTGGTGCACAAAGCCCGAATCACGATGGAATGGTTCCAAGAACATGACAATGACTTTTTTTTGCTGCAGTGGCCCACTCAGTACCTATATCTCAATCCTATTGAACATCTTTGTGATGAGCTGGAAAGGGCTGTTCGCTGCAAGCCTACACCTTCGTCGAATCTCAAGGAACTGTGTGACACACTCATGTTCACATTCCTTTCCATTTTTCAGCATCTTGCTCAATCCATGCCTAGACGAATTCAGGCTGTTTTGAAGGCTAAAGGAGGCTCAACATGCTACTAGGTAGGTGTACCTAATAAAGTGGCAGCACAGTGTATGTGCATTTAAATAAATAAATTTTCTATTTATACTCCGGGATGACTACATGATCAGAGGGATTTATAAGTTATAGATAGTACTGAAACAGCACCTTTTCATGTGTGATCGCTGCAGTACAAACATATATACATACATTTTGAAAGTTGTCTCAAATAATTTTGCCATTTGTGTACAGACTATCTAAAGATATTCAAGTAAATGCAGCCATATCTTATCTGTGTTTCTAAGTAATTGTAGAGTAAGTTCATATGTCATGTATATGCTTTATATATAATAGATGGCAGTGATAAAATAACCTTGAAAATTGGAAGAAAGGGGTCTGACCTTCAAATTGTTCAATTTGGGCTGTATTTCCCTGTCCTCACGATTTCTTTGAAAGTCTGATTTAATTTTTGAAAGAAATTTCACTCTACTCTTGGACGGTAAAGACAAAATAAGAACAAATTAATACTGTATTTCTTTGATTCTAAGATGGCATCGATTGTAAGACTCACCTTAATTTCAGAAAAAAGGCTTTGATTCTAAGAAAAAAAATAAAATAAAACACTAAAATAAATCTAACAAATATTTTTATTATAACAGAATTCAATTTACTAACAACAATAGTATCGGTATTTATCAGTAGGTATGTTGTTGTTATTATTATTATTAGCTATAGGGTGCAAGGAAGCCTGAGACTTATGCTGCACCAGCCAAAAAAAAAAAAAGAAAAAAATTCCCGAGTTACCCAGAGAGAGAGAGAGAGAGAGTGGGAGTGCGAGTCAAAAGTAGAAGAGAATCACCAAGAAAGAGAAGAATGATGATATCCAGCTCAGGACCCTGGGTGTGCTAAGCCCATACTCACCAAATGCGAGCCCCTGGGGTTAATTCATCACTTTCTTCTGAGCTGTCGATATCTGAATCAATATCAGAGTCTACTTCACATTCAGGGTCAGATTCTTCTGAGCCGTCGTTATCTTCATTATTCCATAATATATTACCTTCTGAGCCGTCAAGAGCATTGATGATATAACAACATTTTTTAATTGAGTGCTTTACTATTCTTTCTGGGATCAGCTTCCAAGCTGTTGATACCCATTCTGCCAATTTTGATGCCGACGTTTTCTTAATTTTTCCGGAAAGCGTCAGCAGAATGTTGTCGGTCAACAGCCAGGATTCGTATTCCATTCTTAAGTAATCCTTAAATGGTTTATTGACTGAAACGTCAAGTGGCTGCAGTTGGCTAGTCATGCCACCAGGAATCACAACCAAGTCACCACGTTTTTGCACTATTTTATTTTTGACATGTTCGGACAAATGTCCACGAAATGCATCAAGTACTAGCATGCTAGGTGGGTTACGAAGACTTCCAGGATGTCTATTCCACACAACATTTAGCCAGTCTTCCATAAGCTCTGCCGACATCCATCCGTCCATTTCTTTGTGCATGCACAATAACATCTTTGGGAAAAATTTCATTCTTCGGTATGGTTTTTCTATTTAAAATTAAATATGGTGGCAACTTTTGACCATCAGTGGTGATGCATAGCATCACAGTGATACGCTGTTTTTCGTAGCCCATGCTTATAATCTTAACTTCTTTAGCGTTGACTGTGTAATTTCGAGGCATGTCGAAGAAGACTGGGGTTTCATCAGCATTTCCAATTTGACTAAACTCATAGTTTCTTTTTTTCCTTAATTTCATCACCTGTCACTGAAAGTTAATCAGCTTCCGTTGAAAGTCTGAAGGAATTTTTTGACATATAGATGTTCGGCACCTTAACGATAATCCACTACGACGCATGAGTCTGTCACACCAGCCGGGACTGCCTTTAAAAATTATTTTCTCTATTCCGAGGGGTTTGGCAATTTCTCCTGTTTTCAATTGCATGGCTTGTCGAGTGATGGGTAATCCTTTTGCGCATGTCTCCATTACAAAACGCATCGCAGCTTCATTGACTTGTGGAAATCTTCCTTTCTTAGGCCCTGTAAAGCACTTGGTTGTTGCTTTGAACGAAAATGTGGAATTGCGATCATTTCTCCAACAACGAAAATTTACTTCACTAATGTCAAAATGTCGATCCGCAGCTCTATTTCCGTGTTCTTTTGCATACACAATAACTTTTTGTTTCAATGCGGCTTTGTAGTGCAATCTTTTTGACATTTTAATGTGCAATAAGGGATCAAAATTAACGAAATACAGTAACTCCACTTCTTACGTACTTTCAAAGATACAAACAAAACTTCCTAGTTTTCGCTGAGTGAGCTCCACTGTAATGAAATAACGGTGGCTTCACATTTCCAAAGCACGTGAAATCACCCTTGCCACTTTATTCTCCAATGAAATTGGAGAATGCGATAACTTGGAGGCGGGGTTTCCACGTAAAAACAAAACGCGTGGTGCTGTGCAAAGTCCGGGAAAATTCAAAAATAAACTGCGATTGTAAGATGCCATCGATTCTAAGATGCACCTCGTTTTTAGAGACGTTTATAGGGGGAGAAAAGTGCATCTTAGAATCGAAGAAATATAGTATTTAAAAGCAGTTATGTGCAAAGTGTTCATTTTTACAAAACTTCAAAGCAGACTTACTCCATGGAACCTATCACCATTAGAAACTTACTACCCATATCTCATGCCATCAGTTTTCATCTACTGGTACTAGAACAACCTTGTGGCAACTCTCCATTTTATAATTGTATACAGTATATGGTGCTTATTGTTTTTTTCTATGTATACTAATACATAGAGAAAAAAAATCACTTATTGTAATTAGCACTTTGGTTTCTTTATCATTTTTTTAACCATAACTAATAACCATGCAATTTGTTCTTGAATTCCAACATGTTGCATGTTCAGTTACTGTAGTTGCTTTGTACAGTTTGTATGATTGACATTGTTGTTACTGTATTTGTACTCCTACTGGTTTGACTGTTGTACAGTAGAGCAGCGCTTCCCAAGCTGGGGTATGAGAACCCCTGGGGGGGTCGTAAACCAGTTAAAGGTGTCTACGAAATGGACCCTCCAGAACTGGTCAAATTATTCATTCTATGTATAGCAAATTGATGATAAAGTTATTATTCATTATAAAAATAAGAATAAAGTTGAGTTGTTTTAAACATAAAACATTGAATTTTCCTTTCAGAAAACTCAGTGTTCATATATATACACACACACACACACACACACACACATACATACACACACATACATACACACACACACACACACACACACACACACACACACACACACACACACACACACACACACACACACATACATACATACACACACACACACACACACACACACACACACAAATGGGTTTTCATTGTAACGCTTTAAAAGAAAAGTTTAAAGAGTCACATAGAAAAGAGGTAAACAGTAGATGACATGGTTTCGGTGAAAGCAAGATTAATAAATTAGGTATGACAGATGCATCTAAAATCGCAAAGCAGCATTAAAGGATGCAAGAGTATATGTAATTTTTATTAATATTAAATTAAATTAAGTAAGTTTAAATGGATGTGAAAGTTACACAAGGTGCCAGTAACTATAAAGACAAGGAAAGTAGAAAAAGAATGCTAGGAGTTTAGTAAATGAATTTGAGGTGTTTTGGATATCAGAGACATGGTGTCACACAGATATAAGGAATGCAGAACTGGAATTTGGGGAGTACAACGTCTACAGAAAGAATAGACAGGATAGGAAGAGGAGAGGTTATCCTATTAGTTAAGAAACACATAAAATCCAAGGAAGTGAAGCCAGTCGACACCGCTGGACAGCGCAGTGTCGAGTCAGTTTGGTGTGACATAAGCATTGGGAGATCAAAGAGAGTAGGAGTGTGCTATAGACCTAATGACTCTGATGAGTATAATAAGAAACTGTACAGGGAAATAAAGTGGGCCAGTACATCAGAGAGTCTTATGGGGGATTTTAATTTCCCAGATATTGACTGGAATTTGGGGACTGGTTACTCACACACTAGCAGGGCTTTTGTGGATTTATTGGATGATTGTTTTCTACATCAGCATGTTTGGGAGGCAACTAGAGGGAGTAATACTCTTGATTTGATTATCAGTAGTGATTCTTCATGCATTAAGAATCTGCAGATAAATGAACCACTAGGTGACAGTGACCACAGTGTGCTGAAGTGGGATTTACTCAAAGAGGTAACTACCATTAGGGGTAAAGGGAAGGGTTATTGCTTTCGTAAAGGCGACTACGATGGACTGAGACAATATTTAAATTCTATACAGTGGGACCAACTGATGATGTTACCAACAGCAAATTCAAAATGGCAAGCATTCAAAGAACTTATCTTGGAAGGTACTAGGCTTTACATACCAACTAAGAAATATTGTTCAAGTTTTAGGTCTAAATGGATGTCAGATGAACTGATGAGATATATGGCAGAGAAGAAAAATGCATGGGATATATACAAATTAACACGTAACACAAAGCCTATGATAGATACTAGTTGATCTGTAACCAAGTTACAAAGGAGGCTAGGCAGGCGAAGGCAGATTACGAGAAATCTTTGGCAAGGGATGCAAAGAAAAACAGCAAAGAGTTCTTTACTTATGTAAACTCTAGAAGGAAGGGGATGAATCAGATTGTCCACTTGATATTGATGGGTCAACTGTTAATGATCCTGCTCAAGTAGCTAACAAACTAAATGAATATTTTGCATCGACATTCACACATGAGGAGTTATTCAGTGAGGGGAATGCCAAAGGTGTATTCAACTCTGGCAGTAAGCTAGAGAATCTTGTAATAACAGAGTAAAGTGGAGGAGAAATTGTTGAAGATAAACACAAGACAGGCACCTGAGGTGGATGGGATCTATCCAGTTATATTAAAGGAGGCAGCAAAAGAAGTAAGCAAACCCTTAGCCATAATTATGAGAGCTTCCTTCGACTCAGGGGAGGTACCCATTGACTGGAGATATGCTAATGTGATCCCAATTCACAAAGGAGGGTCAAAGGCTGACACTAGTAATTATAGACCTGTGAGTTTAACTTCTGTTCCAGGAAAATTAATGGAGGCACTGGTTAAAGAAGAACTGCAGGATCATCTAGACAAGAATTCAGTTATAGCTCGGACACAGCATGGTTTTCTTAAAGGAAAGTCTTGCCTGACCAATTTGATTGGATACTATGATGCAGGGAATAACTTTGATATTATATACTTGGATCTTAGAAAGGCTTTTGATACTGGTACAAATGGAAGACTGCTGCACAAATTGGAGCAGTGTGGCATTGGAGGCAAAATTGTTGCTATGGATAAAGGAGTGGGTGAGGGGGAGAAGACAGAGTGGTAATCAATGGACACTGCTCATCGTGGACTAATGTTATTAGTGGAGTCCCTCAGGGTTCAGTGTTGGGTCCATTATTGTTTTCTGTATTTATAAATGATATTGATGATGGTATATCAAGCTTAATGTTCAAGTTTGCAGACGATACGAAGGTTGGCAGGGTTGTCAAGGACACTACTCACTCTATGCTGCTGCAAAAGGATCTGGAAAGGTTGAGCAGATGGGCTGAGAGGTAGCAAATGAAGTTTAACATTGACAAATGTAAAGTACTACAGATGGGAAACGGCAACCCCAGAGCAACGTATCAACTCTGTGGTACATGGTACTACACTGACAGTGGTAGAGAATGAAAGGGACCTGGGGATGGTTGTGCAGGTAGATATGAAGTTTTCTGAGCAGTGCAGATGGGCTGCAAGAGTAGCTCATGGTGTATTGTCAATGATATATAGGAATTTTTCTAGCAGGGATAAGGAGGTGATTATTCCCTTGTATAAGGCAATGGTCAGGCCACACCTAGAGTACTGTATACAGGTCTGGAGGCCTCATTTCAAGAAGGATGTAGAGCTGCTGGAACGAGTACAGAGAAGGGCAACAAGATTAGTGAATGGAACAAAGGGGTGCTCTTACGAAGAAAGGCTTAAGTTTTGCAAATTACAGTGTCTGGAGACTAGGCACCAGCGAGGTGATCTGATAGATGTGTATAAAGCCTTGAATGGTTTAAGCATGCTCAGTGCTGATGGGATTCTTCCTCTTGCTCAGAATAATCACCTGAGAGGGCATAAATTCAAATTGAGGAAAGACAGATATAGGATAGACGTGCGGAAATTTGCCTTAGCCAGCGGGTGGTGGAACACACTTCTATCCCTTGTCGTGGAAGTTGATAGCCTAAATAAGTTTAAGGCTCAGCTGGACAGGTATTTCGAATGAACAGAGGGGTGAAGTGGAAGTGGTTTTTTTTTTTTTTGGCTGATGCTGCATAAGCTTGCTTTCTTGCATCAAATGCCTCTGCTAATGCTAAGAATAGTAGATTAGTGAAAGGTGAAAGAATGTTAATATCCTAGAGGTTATGATGAACCTCTAGGATATTATCATTCTTTCACCGTTATAGTTACTGGCACCTTGTGTAACTTTCACATCCATTTATACTTACTTAATTTAATTTAATATTAATACAAATTATATTTATACAGTCGATTCCAGTTATTTGGGGACATCAGGGCTAGTGCGTTTTGACCCGATTAAGCGGCGGCCCAAATTATTCCGAAGTTTCATGTAAATAGTTAAAAATACGATCCCCCCCCCCCCGCTTTACAATTGGTTCACTGTACAATCAAATCATGTTACGATGGACTCTCCATAGTAAAGTACCGTTCACTATACGATGTGTAGTAAGTGCCGGTCATTGTGATCATAGGCTCCCTCCCACCTGTTGCCAAGTGGGAGGGAGCAGCAGTGCGTAGCACATGCTTCTTGATTAGACCGGGGTTCGAGCTCGGGACCACCAAATACGGAGGATGTGGAAAGGTCAGGGAATGACCACCCCATATCCCTGGAGCAATATGGCCTTAGTTGCTAATGCTCCTAAAAACCAAATAACAAACAAACATTGTGATCGCGTTTGTGAATTGAATTTTAATTCTATTAAACAGCAATTCTAATTAGCAAAAATAGGAGGAATATTATCTACAGGCTATAAAAGTAAGGATATATTAAGCACAAATTTACCCTTTATTACCTTACCAATTAAAAAATTTAATGAAACGTGAAAATTGGAAGAATATACGTGATAATTAATGTGTACTGTAATATGTACATACTAACTAGTTGACATTTCTGTTCACTGACATTTGTGGGTGGGGGTTAAAATTTAAAACAGTAAAAAGATAAGCAATCAATAACAAAGAACACGGCACACACAAATTGCAAGTAACATGATGTGCACAAGTGAGAATGGAGTAACAAGTTATGAAGCTTTAAAAATAGGAATGAAGAGAAGATTCTGGAAATTAACTTTTTTATATGATTTGAAGATTTCATGGAAGTGTAAACACATTTCAACATAATAACCCACAGAATTCCAGCTGTCGGTATTATCGCAAATTCAGTAAGATAGAGTTTATTATCCGTTTATGATAGATTGCATTAACGGAAAAGCACAATAAACAGGTAACTGCTTTGTCCCTTTGTCCTCCATAACTAGCACTACTAATACATAATGTTAGCACACTGCCCTTCACCACTACTAACTTATGTAGAAATTATGGGCGTTGGGTACTTTCTGCATATAGCAGTGTCCCAGGTCCGTAATCCATTATTAATAATATCTAAAACTGTTGCTTCCTATAAAATGTGTGTGTGTGTGTGTGTGTGTGTGTGTGTGTGTGTGTGTGTGTGTGTGTGTGTGTGTGTGTGTGTGTGTGTGTGTGTGTGTGTGTGTGTAAGGCTATCCATACCAGGGCTAGTTTTAAATATAACTAGCGGGATGGTTGGGGTCACTACAAACCTCACACTCCCAAGTAGTACCACAATTTAAAAATAATAATGTATAAATAAGTTAAGTACATATACAACCCATGTACGTGTAATGTCTAATTGTCCACAGACAGTAGCATTAACGCTGGAGCCAATATTTATTTAAACCTAAACGTCATTTGACATAAATCCAACACACACACATACACAGAAACGTGCATATACATATAGGAGTCTGCATTTTTTTTTTTTTTTTTTTTAAAGGGGTCTGTAAACTTTTTTGATTTTTGATAGGGTCCATAGATCTCAATAGTTTGGGATCCAAACAGTAGAGCATTGACCCTTTTCTAATCCTTGATTTTAACATATTCTTTATTTATTTTATTTTTAATGGTTTATGTGGATCTTCAGAAACATGACAGTTTCATTTTAATTGATGTCTTTCTCAAAGAAATAATAGACAGTCAAATTAAAGTATTTTATATTGTTTGATTTTAATGTTTTTCTGTCCACTTCCACCTTTTTATGTACACATTTCCAGTGCGAATCAGTAAACAATACTGAATAGTCACATTCTTGTTTTATCAGTTATTGTTATCACTTAAACTGTGTCCTGAAATGATCAAAGCAGCATATGCCATATTAACAAAGTGGTACAAATGTCAATTTGTGTATATATATATCCAGTTAGCATTAGTAGTGGCATATGATGCAAGAAAGCAAACTTATACAGCATCAGCCAAAAAAAAAAAAAAAAAAAAACACTTCCCATTTCACCTATCCATTTCCTCCAAAAGTCTGTCTAGTTCTTCCTTGAATTTATTTAAGCTGTCAACTTCCACAATGACAGATGGAAGTTTGTTCTAGCAATCAACCACTCACTGGCTAAAAAGCAAATTTCTGCACATCTATTCTGCAACCGTCTTTCCTCAGTTTGAATTTATGTCTCCAAGTGTATAAACCGAGCAAGAAGTTTGAGCAAGCTCAATCCTATCAGCATTGAGCTTGCTCAAACCATTGAAAGCCTTGTACACCATCTTTTTCTCACCATCTACTGCAGACAGTGCTCGAGCAAATGTTGTGTGTAAATAGTATGCTTTTTAATTTGAAATAATATCCTGATCCATAGGTTGCATGAGTGAAGTCATGTTTGGTGGTAGAAATATAACTCTCACTTTCAAATTAAAATCATCTAGGTGCGTAGGATGTCCAGGAGCATTATCTAATAGTAGCAAAATCTTGAAAGGAATGCCGTTGTATTTACAATATTTTTCAACCTTGGGAATGAAGCAGCATTTAAACCAATCCTGAGAGAGAGAGAGAGAGAGAGAGAGAGAGAGAGATTTTCATGCTCTCTAGTTCAGTCGGAAATGCACAGGTAGGGTGGCTTTATCGATGTCCTTAAATGCATGAGGATTTCTAGAATGGTACACAAGCAGTGGTTTCAATCTGTAATCTCCCACTGCATTAGCCCCAAGCAAGAGCATTGCCTTATCTTTTAGAGCCTTGAAACCTGGCATCGTCTTTCCCCTCTTTGGCAATGTATGTGCGATCCAGCATTTTTTTCCAATACAGAGTAGTCTCGTTAAATAGCCACTGTCATCAATAATTTTTTCCAACACATCACAATTTCTCTGCAGCTGCAGAATCAGCACTGGCGACTTCACTGCATACTTTAATGTTGTGGAAACCATCGTGATGCTTAAATCTATTAAACCACCCATTGCTTCCACAAACTTGGCTTTGGGGTTGGCTGTACTTTACTTATCCTTAATATCTTCATAAATACTTCTTGCTTTTGCTTAAATGGCAATTTAAGCTCTGGGACGCTTGTTTCTGAATTTGATTTTCCATCCATATTATTAATAGCTTTTCCATCTTTGATATAGCACCTGAATGCTGTTTTGTGATTACTGTTGATCTTAATGCATTGATCCTTTAGCATGTTCTTTTTTTTACGTGCACTGTCCTTAAAAGTAGTATTCACTGTTGAAGCAGCGAGGCTTAATTCCCGTGCAATAGATGACAAACTTTGTTCTGCTTTGTACTTCTTAATCATTTCATCTTCATTTCTAAATCAATTTTGTTTCATTTCCAAGCACTGCCACCACTTGCACCTTCCATTGGTTGCTTTCTCTTCATCATTGTAATAAGTAAATAGGAATGAAGAGCAGATTCTAAACATTTATTTATGTTTTTTATATGACTGAAGATTTCAGTGAAGGGGTAACACATTTCACTATAATAATGTAAAAACCTACACAATTCCAGTTATCAGTATTATCACAAATGCAATAAATTCTTGCATTTGTCTGTTAGTGCAATCTATTTGCACTAACAGAAAAGCCCAATAAACTGGAAAGTGCAAATTGTTTTTATTGTTTTATTGCCGTGACCTCCAGAAATGGATTTACCTTATAATATTTTCAAAATACCTCTTATTTATTCCTACTGGGTGCAAAATATGTTTCCATATTTTTTTCAGTTTGCACTGGCCAGCAAAAACTTTATGTAAAGTCGAATTTGTGTAAGTCGAGTATTACATAAGTTGGGGAGTACTCAGTGGTGGGATTCAGCCGGTTCGCACCAGTTCGGCAGAACCGATACCTAATTTTTTGTTGAGTTCGGCAAACCGGTTGTTAAAATGGCACTTTTGATCACAATTCTCTCTAAGGTGGGCGTCTGGTATTCTATCATAATTAATCTGCATACCCTATGCCATTTATTAATTCAGCAAGAAATTTTCATTTAGTATCGATAAAATGAAGAAAATGTATGTTCTGATTGATGTTTATCAATGGTATAAGCATAGTGCTTTGTTTATAAAAGTTTATGCTATGACCACACGTGGACAGAACCAGTAAAAATATTTAAATATATAGGCACATATCCGCTCCTGCTCTATAATATATTAAAATAAAACATTTTTAAAATTTTTTTCAGTACCCCTTAAAAGGATGAAAAGGCAACAGAGTTTGACAGATTGTTTCAATAAGAAACCAAAATCAGAATTTGTTGTATTAGAATTGGCCTTGGATTCAGTTACATCAACAATTTTCGTTGAACTAGTTGAATTGGAAAAACAAGATGCAGAGACAATATGTTCTTCAGTTATGGAAAGTTTAAATAATATTGGGCTTACTAAGAACTACCTAGAAAAAAATTTAATAGGATTTTGCTCCGATGGTGCCAGCGTTATTCTTTGGAGAAAATGTGGAGTGAGCACTAGGATTGCAAAACAGTTTCCAAACATAATAATATGGCACTGTTTAAATCATTGCCTCCATCTTGTTTTAGATGATTCGATAAAGGAAATAAAGCAAGTAAATCATTTTAAAATATTTATTGATAAGATACACACTATTTTTCATCAATCCAATAAGAACCAAATTGAACTTTCCAAAATATCCGAACAACTTGGAATTGAAATTATAAAGATTGGTAGAGTTTTGGGACCAAGATGGGCTGCCTGTAGTTTAAGGTCAACCCTAGCTGTGTGGCGCACTTATCCAGCGCTACATCACTATTTTTTATTCAAATATAAAGTACTTAGGTATGGCTGCCCGTCTTGAAAATATATATTTTATAACTGATTTGGCATTGATGATTGATATTTTAAACGAAATTTCTCTTCTTTCAAATGCACTGCAAGCAACAAATATAGACATAATAAAGGCTGAAAAACTCGTGATAAGATCTATTAAAGCGTTTCAAATGCTTGGAAGGAAAAGGGTCCATACGAAAAAAAAGTTGATGAATTAATTACTTCAGAAACCTTCAAAAATATAAAATTTGTAGAAAATCATCGATTTGTCGGGCTTCCTCGGGAAAGACTTTTAGAAAACATCGTAATGAATTTGAAAAAAAAAGACTAATGGATTGTGAACATTTAAAAGCAAGTTGTAGCCGATTTCAAGATAAATTACAATTTCTCAATTTTTTGGAGCCAGATTACTGGAATATTGAAGAAGTACTAGTTCCATGGAAAACAGCTGAAGAACAATTGCTCGTATTTAATGACATTTTTAATTACCAAATTGATATTAAAGATTATCGAGATTTTGCGGAAAACTTTTAAAAAAATTCGCAGAATTATGCAATTCCTGAAAGTGTTCAAAGAGCTAAAAATATTGTCAGAACAATTGCTGTAAGTTCAGCAGAAGCGGAAAGGAGTTTTTCAAAGATGAACATAATATGTTCAGAGAAGATAAGTCGCCTAACTGTTTCTAATATATCAAACACAATGACTATTAGTCTAATCTGCCTACCTCTAAAGGGATGGGATCCTACTCCTACAGTGAAAAGATGGTTAAGGATAAATCACTCAGCCGATGATGCTCGGATAAAAGCGAAGAAAATTGCAAGTGAGGATGCCAATCAAGAAGCAATATGGAAATATCTTAAATAACAGTTTTATTGTTTTTTGTCAGGTATTATTTAATATTTTTTCATTAATATTTTAAAAAACTTTCTTATAACATAATCTAGTTTTGCGGACCTCTTTTATTGTTCTTATTTAAGTATTAAGTACATGAAATAAACTACCTTTCCGTATATAGTTTTTTTTTATACTTAGAACGGAAAAACTACAGAACACGGTGCCCCTTTGAAAATCACGTCGAGAAGAAGAGGGGGGAAAAGCAGTGACGTACGGTTCGTAACTCCACTCACTCACTGCGTTCCCCCTCTTCTTCTTGACAACTGCACGTGGCGAATGTCACGCGACATAACAGTATGGCGGAACTGAAAAACAACGAAATTAACGGCAATACAACAATTTTTTTCAGAGCAGCAATCAAAATAATTATATGTAAAAATAACACGCTAATTTCTTTTTCAAAACAAAAAAAAATAATGAGACGCAGTAAACGACCAATTTTCGGCAAATAGGGTCCTTGCTGTTGTCACAGACATTCTCTCAGATATGCCAGACAAGCTGTACTTGCTACCTGGGAGTCTAAAACGCTGATGGAACTGATATTCGGGTGACACTCAAGTCAAGTGGACCCAATTTCGGCGAAGTCCGGACGGTCTGTGACAGCCAAATCCTCTGCTTGCACCTTCACGATGGTGGGACTGTTAGTAATCCTGGGTATAACCTCCATGCACAAGTACATGGTGGGTGACCACCCAGGTGTGAACCAACATAAGCAGGGGTCGAGGTGTGGCGCCCACACCACATGGAGGAACGCCGCCCCTCTATGTTACCAGGCAGTACTAGGTGGTAGATGATTCTCATCAACCGGTGAAATACCACCACTTTGCTTATTGGAGGCTTGAAGTGGTGGAACCCATGTTTAGTCTAGAGCCAAGTTCCGGCCAACCCTTCCCTAACTCTTCCATCATGCAGTATGATTGATGACTTTTGAGGTTGTGATGAACGTCGTGGCGAGATCCAATATTCCTTACATTTCGAGGGTACAGCTCTAAAACGGTGTTCGCAGGCCGGCCGCTAGTTAGTACACCGGACTGAACCTATTGGTAACTCTCTAGGAAGCTTCCAGATCAGCTAGTGTATAATCTTGCTACCTCTACTCTGCCAGATAGTGACTGGAGGGAGTCCGAGTAGTGTGTATGAGGGGAGCATTGTCGAGGCCACGTTATGTCAAGGATCTGGATATATTCTTACCACATGTACACCATATCCAAAAATTTCATTACTTCATACAGCATGTCCCACCTACTTTTTCTTACTATTGAATACACCATGAATTGTCAAACTAAGAGAGCAAGCTTATCTGCAAAAAGATCTAAACCTCCCAAGCACTTCCTAATTCATTTCACAAATATACGTAGTCTCAGTTCTAATCTCAACGATGTCCATTTCCACTTGCAGTCTGCCAAACCCCCATGTACTTTTTCTGACAGAATCTCAGTTATCAGTTGATTTAACTACTGCTCATCTCAGATGCCCAAATTATTCGCTGTACGATTCCTTTCGCCTCAAAGGTGGTACTTGTGCATATGTCCGTTCTGATATTCCCTGTCAGAGACTTGGCAATTTGGAATCTCCTCTCTTTGATCTTCTCTGGCTTAAAATATCTCTACCTCATTGTGTCAAATTCATCTGTTGTCTCTACCGTTCTCCCAACTCCACTAATCACTTGGAGCTCTTTGACTCCCTCTCTTTGCAACTTGACTTTCTCCAGTCCAACTTTCCTAACAGTGAAGTAATTTTCCTTGGTGATTTTAATGTTCACAACTCCAGCTGCCTTCCGTTTTCTAGTCACACCGACCCAGCAGGTCGAGATGCTGAGGCTTTTGCAATTACTAATGACCTAGCACAGATTGTTCATTTACCTACAAGAATACCGGACAATCCTAATCATACAGCCAATACACTTGACCTTTTTTCTCACAAACAACCCTTCTAGTACACGGTCGAAGTGAGAGGTCCTTTAGGCACTTCAGATCACAACTTGGTGATTGTCTCTTCTCCAATGGAACCTTTATCTCATGACTATTCCCAACCAGGTGTTGTTTGGCATTACAAGAATGCAAAATGGGATGACCTGCGAGACTTCTTTTCTTCTTTTCCTTGGTTGGATTACTGTTTCAAAACTTCTGATGTCAACGTTTGCTCAGTGAAATTATTCTTGCAGGAATGGAATCCCTTATCCCACACTCAACTTTAAAATCTCGTCCTTTTTCTAAACCTTGGTTTTCCAATAAATGTGCTAAGGCTGTCCAAGAGAAGAATGTTGCATATCGTAATTGGCTTGTTTCTAATTCTTCAGTTTCATTTTCTGCCTACACCAAAGCTCGCAACAGTTGTAAAGCAGTTATTAATCAGTCCAAACTAGAGTTTGAACAGGCTAAGAGTAGAAAACTTGCTTCTTGCCCTAATGGTAGCCGAGCATTCTGGTCTCTTGCCAAAGCTATTGGACGCAACTTTTGCCCATCTTTGCTCCCACCTCTGTCCAAACTAGATGGTTCTGTTGCCACTTCAGCCAAGGATAAAGCTGACCTACTAGCATCCCATTTTTCTTCGAGCTCATGTATTAATGATCTTGGTAAAACACCTCCCACCATTCCCAACATGCTCCATTCAATGCCTCCTGTGGTCTTCTGTCAAAAGGATATCAGAAGGATTTTGATGAATCTTGATGCTAGGAAAGCTCCAGGTCCTGATGGTATTTCTCCACTTGTTCTCAAAACCTGTGCTCCTGAACTTACTCCTATTCTTTGCTGCCTTTTTTCACTTTCTTATTCCAAAGGTGTTTTTCCTTCTGCTTGGAAATTTGCTCATATCCAGCCAGTTCCTAAAAAGGGTGACAAATCCCTCCCATCCAATTATCGTCCCATTGCAATTACTTCTACCCTTTCTAAAGTAATGGAGAAATCAATTAACCGCCAACTCTTAAACTACCTAGAAATCTTCCGTCTGATCAATGATCACCAGTATGGATTCCGTCAGTGTCGATTCACTGGAGATATTCTGGCTTATGTTACCCAATTATGGACTAATTCAATGGAAAGGTTTGGTGAAACACAAGTTGTTGCTCTTGACATCTCAAAGGCTTTTGATCATGTTTGGCATAAAGGTCTTCTAAACAAGCTTCCATCTTATGGTTTGCCAACTGGTTTTAGTAATTGGTTATGCAGTTTTCTCTCTGATCGCTCACTTAGGGTGATGGTAGATGGCTCTCTGTCTTCTAACTTCTCCACTAATGCCGGTGTCCCCCAAGGTTCAGTTCTTTCCCCCACTCTTTTCCTCTTGTATATCAATGACCTTCTTCCACTGACTGGAAATCCTATCCATAGTTTTGCCGATGATAGCACATTGCATTCAACTTTCCATTTTGAGAAACCTTGTCCTGCTCAATCAGCTTCAACTTCTCGAAAATCTGCTACCAATTCCTTAAATGCCGATCTTCAGGTAATTCTCCAGTGGGGCAAAGACAACTTAGTTGATTTCAACCCTTCTAAAACTCAGTCTTGTCTTATATCTCGCAAAAAGGATTCTTCTGCTCCTATGCTTATCTTTAGTGACACTCCGATTTCTAGGCAAAATGATATATCTCTTTTGGGGTTTACCCTGACTTCTAATCTCTCTTGGCACAAGCACATTACAAATATTGCTTCCTCTGCATCTAAAAAACTTGGTTTTCTCTTTCGCTCTCGGCGTTACTTTTCTTCCAAACAGCTGCTCACTCTGTATAAATCGCAAATCTGCCCTGCCATGGAATATTGTTCCCACATCTGGGGTGGTACCCCCAAAACCTCTCTCAGGCTTCTTGATTCCATTCAGAAGAGGGCAGTTAGGTTAATTAATGATTCATTAATTAACCTAACGCGAGTGGAGAGACTCTAACAGAGTCTCTCCACTCGCTTTCTCATAGACGCACTGTTTCTGCTGCATGCCTCTTCTACAGATACTTCCATGGGCACTGTTCTTCTGAATTGGCTTCTATAATTCCTGCTCTCTCTTTCAAAACAGTCCGAACACGTGCCGCCACCAGCCAACATCCATTTACTGTCCAACTTCAAACCCACAGAACCAACTTTTCATCTTCCTCATTTATTCATTCAACTGCCGTTTTCTGGAACAACCTTCCTTCATAAGTATTTCCTGAAATTTACAATCTACAGAAGTTCAAGTCCAATGTCAACAAATATCTTCTTTCGTCTTCTTAACCTCAAACCCAAGCACGGTACTAAGTACTATAGGTTCTAATACCTCTAGTGTTTGGGGTTCACATAAAAAAAAAAAAAAAAAAAAAAAGGTAACCTAAAAACCTGACCAATTTTCATTAAACACAAAAGAAAGACAATTTAAAAACGTAAATCCCATTATATTTTTTTTTTTGTCCAATGACTGGTTTTTGCTTGAATCCTTTCCGAAGTCGCGTAAAAACATAACCTTTTTTGCTAAACAGAAACGAAAGTCAATTAACATGTGCAACAAATAGTAAAATTGCTCTTCGCATAAGTACAAAACGGCAACATAGAATTTTTTTTTTTGAAAAGAACACAACGGACACAATAATAGGTTAATGATAAGTGAAAATAACACAGAAATACAAATCAAACTAAACTCACCTCATCAGTGGAACAGGATAACGTCACAAACTCAGGACCACGAGGCAATTAGCAGCAAATTGACAAGTAGCAGCTGAGCACCATACACAGTGGAAACCAGCATTCAAAAGAAAGAATACGCAACTAATTTCACATTTAGCTGTTCAGTGACGTGTCACATGACGTCCACGTGAAACAAAGAGGGGATGCAGTCAGTAGACGGGGCCACAAACTGTCAATCACTGCTTTCCCCCCGCTCTGACAGCCAATTACAAGGGGGCACCGTATATTGGAGTAAGGCCCTTAGAACGGTCATTAAGGCAGCGAACTGGTTGTTAAATTATATGAATCCCACCACTGGGAGTACCTGTATATGGTAATAATGGCGAAGTACTTGTTTATTTTCTGAAATGTCAGCAATTCTACTGTAAATGTTCTTGAGGTGCTCATTTTATTCTGGTAAGGGCTTAAGAAATTCACTTAAAAAACTCAAATCCTGTAAGAGTTAGTTTTGATAAGTCACCCCCTTTAAATTAATTGTGCAAAATTATTCTGTAGTCTCTCTCACTCTCTCTCTCTCTCTCTTTCCCCCTTTGTTTTTCCCTTTATAATAATAAATGAATCAACGTTTGCTCCTGAAATGTTAACACTGCATATTTATTTGTGCACAGATAAACTGTAAATTATTTGCTTTTAATAAAAGCAATGGTTCCTGGCAAGAGCGTGGACGAGGTATTCTAAGGTTAAATGATCGTGAAGTGAATGGAATTCTACACTCAAGAGTTGGTAAGTCTTTCTGACATTTTCAAGTTTTTTATTTACAATTAACAGTAGAAATGTTTAAGATGTGGCATAACCTTTTGTTTGTTAGAATTTTAAAACAAAATTATTGTATTGTGGAAGACTGTAGGCTTTTATTCCCATTAGTAGTTATGCAAATTTGCTTATGTTTAGCATTTCACAATGTGAGATGTCTGGAGTGAAGAGAAATTGTTACTTAAATTTTTCTTAAAATTCAACTAGTAGTAGTAAATGATGCAGTTGCACTACAGTTGTTCACAATATCATACTTATGTTCAGCTTAAAGTTGTAATTCATGGGACTAATCTCGGCATTATTATTTCAGTTCCATGGAACAATGTCTGTGAACTCTTGAGTAGTATAAGTAAGAGACTCGGTATTATTCACCAAGTTGCCTCTAATAATACTTACTGTATTAAATAAAGATACCTTCTTGTTTCACTGTATTGTCTGCATTTACTGGTAAACAATCCCCTGAATAGTGGAACCATGTGTAAATGCATCACCACATATAACTGCTAGAGGCACTACCAAAGACTGGAAACCAAGACAACATTTAGCCATGGCATGCCCTAAGTGAGGGTTAAAATTGGAAATATTTGTAGAGTTTGAATGTGAGTTTTGTGTGCTTTTTAAAATATAAAAAATGGCATGCTCAGCTGGAAAGTTATAAAGCAATGAAGAAAATGTTTATACACTTTATTTGTGTTTAACGAAACCACATTGCCTCTAAAAAAAATTCAAGGTTTAGACCAAAATGATGGCAGATGAACTAATGTGCTTTAGTGGCAGACAATAAAATGCATGGATGATTATAAATTGTCAGTTGGCATTGAATCCTAAAGTAAGTATGAAATTAGTCTGTAAACACAAGTATTCAGAGAATTAAGTATGCTAAGGCAGATTATGAGAAGTCATTGATTAAGTGTTATGTTAACACATGGATGAACCGCGTTGTTCCACTTGCTGTGAATAGAAAAGTATTGATAATCCTGAACAAGTGGTGTACAGGATTATGAATACTTTTAAAACTGAATAAGTATATTGCATCAACATCCACAAGTGAAGTAGTTTTTAGAGATGAGAATACCAGAAGTCCATCTAATACTGACTGAGTCAATTGATTTTATGATAACTGAAAGGAAATGAAGAGAAATTGTTACAGCTAAAAGTAAACAGGGGCTATCTATTCAGGTATCCTAAAAGAACCAGCAAAAGAGGTAATTAAGACTTTAGATATAATAATCAGAGCATCTGTGGATTTGGGGGAAATTCTTATAGATTGAAGGTGTGCAAATGCCTGTTCTGTGCACACAAGTCATATAAAGGATAAATTAAATAAATTAGATCTATAAATTTGACTTAAGGGCCTGCAAAAATTAAGGAGTCATAGTTTTAAAGAAGTAATACAAGATCACTTAGATAGGAATAGAGCTTATAAGGCAGTCACAACATGGATTTGTTAAGGAGAGATCATGCCTAACTAATCTGATTAGCTATTGTGAGAGTAGTATTAGTGATATAGTGCAAAGAAGCCAGATGCTTTTGCTGCACAAGCCAAAAAAATTCTTTGTTTCCTCTTCTATAGATACTGATTCAGCAAGCCTTTGAAATTTCCTAAGTATTGGTGTCAGCCATGCATATAGTGCAAAGAAGAAAGAGGCTTTTGCTACACAAACCAAAAAAAAGTTTGTATGTGTTTTCCTATACTGTAGATTCAGCAGGCCTTTGAAATTTCTTAAGCTGTTGGTATCACAGGGAGGAAGGCAACTTATTCCAGTGATTAACAGGCTAAAGGAAAACTTCCTGCAGTTCCAGTCTGTAATTCTTTCCTCTTAGTTTGAATTTATGCCCCTTGGTTCTAGTATCATTTAATACTGTGAAAATTTCACCTTCATTCTATTTTTTTTATTATTTTTTTTATCTCCTCTCAAAGAATTATCTTTATACCAAAAAGCTTTTTTTTTTAGGTGTGGCCTACGTATTTGTATAGTGTTCCAGGCGCAGTCTCACATTACCTTATACTGCGTAATTTTGAACTTGTTATATCAATGTGCAATTGTTTGATAAATCTTCAACAGGAGACCAGTTTGCCAATTTAATGGTACATAGGAAGCACTACTGTTAGATTTGATTCCACAACAACATGGAGCATATTATCACCAGTTGTCTTCATACAAATCATTCTGCCACTGACCTTTTTCGGTGGTTTGACAAAAATCCCGCAAGCTATTGTTCTAAACACAAAACTAATCTTGCATTTATATGACAGTTGAAACAATTAAAATTCTTCTTGTGCACATTAAACATGCATCACAGAAGCTAGAATTCACCTTTAAAAATGAGAATTTCTTTCCATGAGCATACTGAACTGACTGATGCATAATGAAAGTCCATAGTTAAGACTCTTGGCTCTCTGCCTTTTTACACCTTATAGTTTTAGTTCATACATCAGTGAGAAAAAAGTGCACTCTTTTTCTTGGTGATAATATTTAAAACATGCTGTGTTTTAATTTCTTCACTCATGATTTAACCATACTGAGTGGGAGATAAGTTTCAAGATAAATAAGCTTTTGCTGTATTTATAGGAAGGTTTGATATTAATAAATGCAAGGTACTGCATTCAGACAGCATTAATCCCAGAATGACTTGCTATTTGAGTGGTACCACATGCTAGTGGAGAACAAAAAAGACCTAGGTGTAATTTTAGAGTCCAACATGAAGTTCTCTGAGCATTGCCCACAGGCAGCTGAGACAGTTTATGGGGTTCTCTTAGTATTATACAGTAAACTCCCATTTAGTGCTTTCAAAGGGACTAGCTCAGAAGAACTCTGTTAGCAGGAAAGCATAAGGAGGCCCCACCACTTCACAGGACTGATCATGGACTAGAAGAAATATTATCAAAAATAGGACAGCACTATAAATTATTCCATTGTATAATGTAGTGATTAAGCTGCATCTTGAAAACTGTTTACGTCTGGAAACCTCATTTTAGGGCATATGTGGATTTGTTGTAGAAAAGAGTGACAAGATTTGTCAGAGACACAAAAGGGTACTCTTACTTAGAAATAATTCAGTTATGCGAGTTGCAGCATCTATAAACTAGACACCTGTGATTTGCTGATAGAAATGTTTAAAGCTTTAAATGGATTGAATAAACTAAATGCTAATGGCATCCAGACTTTTTCATGCAACACACACACACACACATTGTGGGACATAAATTTAAGGTTGGTTTCAGGAGAGATATGTCTAAATTTGCTTTTACCTGGTGAGTAATTGACTGTTGGAGCAAAGTTCCATCTGGTGTTGTGGAAGTGGGTAGTTTGGATAAATTTAAAGGATTAGATAAAATACTTGATTGTTTAAATTCCTCTTTGGGAATGATTTTCAAGTCTGGTCTGTTGGAATGCAACTTAACTGCTTTGGGGACTGAAATAAAATGTTTTCTTTCAGTCTCAGAGGCAGTCAGTCATTATTGATATTTATTAGTTAATATATATTTATATTAATATTTATTCTAGTAGTGATAACAGCTTTATGATGATTTTTTTTAAGAGAGTAGTTTGACAGTATGCATTGTGCTAAAATGCATACAAGTTAAAATCATTCAAATAGAATCACAAATATTTGTTAGAGGAATTGGTGAGAATTAGGTTAAAATTATTAGGTTAGGTTAAAATAAAATTGTATTAAATTGGCTGATTCAATTCTTGGTATTAATTGGTTGGATAATTTTTGTAGCATCCAAAACATTGAACGTGCAAAACCATTATGTACCATATCGATCTTATTGTTGCAAACTAGAATGAGTTCTAAATATATTGTAAATTTCTCTAAGACTTGAACTTGGTCATGATGTAAATTTATTCTCTTACAGTAATGCGAACACAGGGCAGTTTGAGAGTAGTACTCAATTCCAAAGTTTGGTCAGGCATGACTGTTGAGCATCCAACTCCAAAAACAGTTAGACTGTCAGCAATAGATACTGATGGAATAAAAGTATTTCTTATCATGGTAAGGATCTTACTTATTATAATTTTTATTTGAGTAAATATTATTCAGTAAATGATAAATTGCAATATACAAATTCTAATATATTAATATAGGGGTGGACAAAATAATGGAAACACCTGTGATAAGAGTTACAGGTATGCACTAATATGGTGTTGGGCCACCTTTTGCTCTTAAGACAGCTTGCATTCTATGTAAAATAATCAAATAACTCTTGAATGTTTTAAGAGGAATACTGAACCATTCTTCATAGGGGAACATTTCAGGCTTCTCGAGTGATGAAGGTGGAGAAAATCTGGTTCTCAGTCTCCTCTCCAAATATGTTCACAGTGACTCAATAATGTTAAGTCTAGTGATTGTGCATTTGAGGAGCATGAAACTGAGTGCTTCGGCTCAGTTTCATGCTCCTCAAACCAAGACTGGACATATCTGTCGTGTGTATTGGAGAATTATCATTGAAACATGGAACCATTTGTGGGAAACAGTGTTTGCACTATAGGATGAACCTGGTCACTCAGAATATCAAGGTAATCAGAGGCAGTAATTTGCCCATTCAGGGTGATAGGACCCAAAGAATGCCAAGATATTGCTGTCCAAACCATTGTTGACCCTCCTCAGTGTTTGATGGTTGGCATAAGACAGTCAGGATGATGCACTTCCTTTGGCAGTTGCCAAACAAACTGTCCTTGATGTTGGATAAAGTGTGAATGTTTCTAATCATCAAGTGTCCAGTTTTTGTGCTCCTTACACCATTGCATCTTCTTTCTAGCAGTAACAAGAGGCTTGGCAATAATGGCTCTGCCATAAATTTCAGCTTTATGGAGTTCTCACCAAACTGTTTTGCTAGAAACTGGATTGCTAAGACTCACATTATTTCTGCAGTTATTTTTGAGGCAGTAGTTTTATGTTTTCAGGCTTCAGTCCTTTCCAGTATCTGGTGTTCCCTTTCAGTCAGCTTCAATTTCCTGCCACAATTTGTCCTATCAGATTTTGTTTTTTCACACTTAATGAATGCAAACCTCACTTTCGGTATGGTTTCTCTGGATACATTAAACAAATCAGCAGATTTAGTCACATTGTTATTTTTTTTTTTTCACTACCTGTAATTGTAATATGTTAACTCTGTTTTTAATAACCTGGTTTGTGTCCAATAAAAGCATACAAAACTACATTCTCAGTAAATAGGAATGCGGTTTTGTGTTCTTCTATAGTTAAGAAAATTCAAAATACTGGTTTACTCTGAAATCCATCATAATTTAATTCCTACAAGCAATCTGGTTAATTGGCAATTTTCTTCCTTTCTTTCATATTATCATCTATTATTTCACTTAGCCCTGCCTCAACCTTCAAAGACAGGAGCGAGCAATATAACATTACAAATATGTGACAAAAGTTCAAGAAATTGAAAGTATGGTGCTTATTTTAGAGTGTGCCAAGAATGTATTTAATATTTTTTGGCATTTTTTATATGTAGCAGATAAGATATTAGCACTGAAAGGTAAAGGAAACTCTATTGTGAACAAAAACTAATAACAGTCAGAAACCACCAGTGATGAAAAGTTCAAAAAAATTTACTGTATGTTCTCTGTAGCCACAAATGGAATTAACCACTGTGTTGAAGCCTGCATATACTGTTTAAGTAATTAGTAAATTTTTTAGTGTAAATTGATTCAGGAAATTGCAGATTTCTTAGCTCCTCTTCTTGACTGTCCTTTGGGATAGTGGGTTTAAAGACCTCTTCAATGAGGGATGCAGTCAGCTGATCTGGGGCAATAGTAGTATACACCGATGAGCCAAAACAGCTCATACCTGGCGAGGCATGGATGCTACAAGATTTCTAAATGTCTTGTGGTATCTGGTACCAACATGTAACCAGCAGATCCTTTAACTCCTGTAAGGTCTGTGGTTGAGACGCTGCAGATCAGTGTTTCAGTTCCAACACAAACCACAGATGATCGATGGGATTGATGTCTGAGGAATTTGGAGGCTAGGGCAATACTTGGAAGTCTTCCTCATGTTCCCTGAACCAGTTTCGAACAATCCAGGCGGTGTGGCATGGCGCATTATCCTGCTGGAAGATGACATCGCCAGAGGGGGAGACCGTTGCCATGAAAGGTGTACCAAGTCAGCAATGATGTTAAGGTAGATGGTAGACATCAGAGTCCCCAGCACATGGGTGACTAGACCCAGGGTATTCCAGCAGAACATCGCCCCAAGTATGACACCACCGCCACAGGCTTGTTTTCATTCCATGGTGCATCCAGGCGCCATCACTTCCCCAGGTAAACAACACATATGTACCCAGCCATCCACATGGTGCAACAGGAAATGTGATTCATCAGACCAGACGACCTTCTTCCAATTACTCAAGGCACAGTTTTGATGCTCATGTGCCCATTGTAGGCACTGCCACCGGTGAACCGTGGTTAGCATGGGCACTCTGAGGGGCCTGCGGCTACGCAGCCCCATTTTCAGCAGGGTTCTGTGTACTGTGTGTGTGTTGTGACACATTACTCCCATCACCAGCATTCCAATTACCGGCAAGTTACACCACAGTCGCCCTTCTGTTGCCACGTACCATCCGGGAGAGCCTTTGCTCACCTCGAGTGTCGATGAGCTGTGGTCATCCAACCCCTCTCCGGTGGTTTGTGGGTTTTCCCTCCTCGGACTACTGTCAGTAGGTACTAACCACGGCTGACCGTGAGCTTCCCACCAGCCTTGCCGTTTCAGATATGCTCTGACCCAGTCGTCTGACCATTAAAACTTACATAAGCAAGTTTGCCTTTTTCAAACTTGCTTAAGTCTGTTGCCTTTCCCATCTGAAGAACAAGAGTAACACTGATCAATGGAGCTCAGTATCAGGTGTTTTTTATATTGTGTCCCGATTTGCATAACGACTCGCTGGTCATAATGTTTTGGCTCATCGGTGTAGTTTTCCTATGACTTAATCTGAGGATTTTTTTGGCCCAAACAAAATGAAAAATTGCTCCACAAACTCAGTTGTGTAGACATAATACACAAAAATGACCATCTGAACTGGCACACTGTGATGGGGTTACCCCATCACGGTTTGCCAGTAACCCACAAAGCAAGCAAGCTTTACCTGTCCCTCACAGGTTATGTAATGGGTAGTGCCATTTAATGTAACTGCTCTCTCACACTGTGTGGATAAGGACTGTGTTTTATTCGAGTCACCAGCTAAAGCTGAGACATTTCTTTTAGGATGGGTGTGCCTTTTATGGGCTTTGTTTGCACTGTGGCCAAGTTAGTCTTGGGCAGGGGATGTGTGACATTTAATTCCATATTCAGGATTAACCATTTAATCAGTGGTATCATATGGCTTTTTGCCTTTTTTATTTTTTTTAATAACTGTAGCCTTAGGCTGTTTATAGATTGGTTTGGTTAAGTAACTGTGAAATATACTAGTTAAAATTACACATTTTTTTGCAGAAAAGAAATATCCAAAAGTAGTCAACTTTAATTGGAAGCAGTATTCCACCACAGAATAATACATACAATAATTCAGTAATTCAGTTTAAAGAATAATTTAGCAGTTCAAATTTTCTTTAATCTTGTAGTTGTGCCTTATGTGTGTATGTATTGTTTTCTCCTTTCTCTTTCTTCAGCAGCAGGTGCTGAAGAAAGAGAAAGGAGAAAACAAACATGCAAATGTCTCTCCTTTTGTGAATAGGAGAGATATTTGCACATCTCCCGTCTGTGAGGACCTCCCCTGATTCCAAGAATGCTGTCAAAATTATTGCTCAAGGTTATTTGCCTCTCTTGCTGCTTCTTTCAGTATAACTGGATATATCCCATCAGCCCAAGGTTCCTTATTTACATTTAACTTCAACAAACTTCTCTTCCAATTTCCTCTCAGTTAAAGATCACAAAACCAGTATTCTTCTGGTATAGTCATCGCTAAAATCTTCGCATATGATAATATAGCTTTGTTCAGTTAAGTAGCCATGAAATATACTAATTTAAATTACACATTGCTCCACAATATAACTGATAGTGTTCAAAAAAGAAAGTTTTTATGTAAAATAAAGCTTTATATCCCAGTATTTTTACCAATCCTTTGATTGATCACCACATGCTGTTGCAACCTCTGTTAAAATAAATAAGCCTACTAGCTACCACTGTAAAATGTGATTATTCTTAATACAGTAATACACCGAAGTTACGCGATAGGCGGGTCCGACAAAAATCGCTTAAGTCGAATTCGCGTAAGTCGGGGTACAACTTTGCATATAAATTTTTTTTAATTGGGACCAAGGACTAACAAAAACACTAGTTTAGAAGAAAATTATTAATAAAACTGCAGTTCTTTATACATATTAATACAAAATATGTATTAAAAAAATAAATGACTTATGTAAAAAAGTTATGTCAATGGCTTCATAAAATCTAACAAATTCGTCTGACGACACAGCTTCCTTTTTTTCACGCAGAATTTCTTCATAGCAAGCTAATAATTTTTTTATTCCTTGCTTTGTAGCTATAACGCATTCTTCGTTGGAGGCTATGTTTTCTAAAATTTTTAACCCTTTTCAATTGAGCTGAGACCTTCTGTCAAGTTTGCAATTGTCATGTGCTTTACGCCGTTGCCTCATTTAGGCCTGTAGCACGGGCAATATCACATGGTCTTTCATTCCACTCAAAGCATTTCACAATTTCATATTTTTTCTCTATCGACAGAGGCGGACTGGCCATAAGCCTTACCGGGGAAACCCCGGTGGGCCAGAGGCCGGTGTGATTTTGGCCATAAACCATAGTATGAGGCCACTATAAATTTTCCCGGGTAAGAATTTTTGACCCAATCCGCCTCTGTTTATCGATAATTGCTTTTCTTTTTCTCTCTGAATCTGCAGTGTCTTCACCAGTACGCTTCCTTTTCACACCTTTTAAGTATTTTACTCATTTTTAGGGAATAAAGCACAATTTCAAAACGAGGAGGCACACTTGATACGCATAAACAAAGCTGTGCGCATGCAGCAACTGAATAAACAACACCATAAAGGCAGAGTTACACTATTAACACCTCACATTTCTAGGGGTTACTACCATAAAACAGTAAAAATCCAGTTGCGTTTCTGCTGGTGGAATCTGTTATAAACTGGTAGTGAACACGATCTAATTGCATACCGATAGCTGGAATTGTGTTGGTTTTTACATTATTATGGTGAAATGTGTTTCCCCTTCACTGATATAAAAAACATAAATACATTTTCAGAATCTTCTCTTCATTCCTATCGTGTTGCGTTCGGTTGAGGTGATTCTGCATTCGACTGCCATTTCTTGTAAACACAAAGGCGAATCGTGCATAAGCCAATTCGGTTCTTGTTATATTATAAGATATCGTTACCGTATTTATAAATAGTGTATGATCGAATTCGTGTAGTGTAAACACGTGTTATACGAGGACTGACTGTATACGGCTTGACCGACGCGATCCATTTCTCTCGTGCAAACGATGTAATTTCCGACAAAAGTTGAGCACGAATTCGAACGCACACATATAAATATGACAGTTGGAATACAAATTCTTGTATTTGTGTGCAGCTCATGCACAGCAAAGTTGAATTTTGTTCATCTTTCGCTCTCACTCTCCGCTGCCGCACCGTATATCGATAATATATGAAAAACAACCTTGAAGATAGTGGGTGGCAGTGTTGCCAAATGAAAAAAATCAAGAACCGCGTAACTCAGAGTTCACGTAAGTCGGGGTATTACTGTATCACATAATGTAAATCTGGTACCTATCCTGTACAGTGGAATACTGCTTCCATTAAACCTGAATTTTAATTTTGAACAGTCAGTTTCATTCATTGCTCACAGGTGATATATCTTTCTTCATTATGATTTTCTGTGCATTACCTGAAAAGAATGAGATTTTATGTCTGATAACTCAGTGCTTCTGAAATGTTTTATTCTTAATGAAATTAACAAATATAAATACATTTAGTGTTTGTGTAACAGTTTGCCTTTTATAGTTGTAGCTTGATTGGGTGGGATCTTTGGTTTAAAATAAATGAAAAAGGAATACCCATACGACTAGTCTCCTCTGCAAGGAAAAATGCATGGTAAAAGCGCAGATGATTATTTATTACTCTGTTATAGGTGTAATAAAAACTAACAAACATTTCAGATTTTAGACTTGAGTATCTGCTTGGTTTCTTCTGACAGTGGCATTCAAAACTTTAACCAGCGGGTGGTTGGTAGGTGGAACAGACTTCCATCCCTTGTCGTGGAAGTTGATAGCCTAAATAAGTTTAAGGCTCAGCTGGACAGGTATTTCGAACGAACAGAGGGGTGAAGTGGAAATGGTATTTTTTATTTATTTATTTTACTTTATTTATTTTTATTTTTTATTTTTTTTTGGCTGATGCTGCATAAGCTTGCTTTCTTGCATCAAATTCCTCTACTAATGCTAATGCTAACTCATAATTGGTTCCACAATTAGGGTGTTTGTCCCTTTTTACAGAGATTACATTAGTAGTTTACAAAAAAGCAAAAAAATTACATTATATGCATGACTTAGCTTTGCTATAGCAAAGCTATATGGTTTGTTTAATATATAGGGTGCATTACTTAAAAGGTGCCAGGGGTCTGTCTAGTCTACCTTGCTTATGTTTAGGTTTAGTCTATTTGTTGTCTGGACCACTCCTCCCACCATATTTTGGCTGAACTTTTTGAATTTGATTAAAATTGAAATAAGTATTACCATTTATGTTAAAGTGTATAGTTTAATAATTCAGCAAGTACCTTTTCTTTTGTGAATAAGCTGTTTAGTTATATTAACATTTTAATACAAAATACTCATAGATGTTTACTTCACCCAGGCTCATCCTAAGGATTCTGAGCAGCTGTTTAGTGCCCTAGATTGGCGTGTAACAACATTAAAGTCTCAAGATGAAGCAAACCACAGAGATGGAAATAGTGAGGACATATCAGCTGTTCAAGAAGCCACAAGTTCTACTGGATTACCAGACTCATCTAGCAGTGATGGTTACAAGCACTTTACATCAAAAAGACCCTGTATATCCACATCACGGGAGGTGGGTGCTGATAGCAGTACAGAAGTTGAGTGCTCTCAGGGAAGAAATAACACCTCAGACAATATTGTTGATTCTACAGATTCAAGAGGAGTACTGTGCTTTGTCAATGATGATGATGATGGAGGTGGTGAAATTAACCAACACACTGGTTAAGTGTAAATTATAAGAACTGTTAACTGACTTAGGTTGAAATATTGTTTCTCCCCTGCTTTCACTCTCTCAACCATCGTTTTAAATATGTCATTTTGTTAGTTGCATCATGCAGATTAAACCCTCTAGCCTTGGCAAATCCTTTATGTAAATGTATTAATTTCTTCAATACACTGTGCCAGTTTACCAAAAGGCAGGTAAAAACACTGTTTCAAGTTCTTCCTGCTGTTAAAATTCAATTACTTTTAGAAAGGAAATTAAAAAATAGTAAATTAGTAAAGGTGATGTGTTTCTTATTGAGTGTGCTGTAAGTGTTATTTATGCCATGTTGGAACAGACTTCAATATTTTTTAACTTATGTTGGGTTGGGGGGGGGTCTACCATTTGTGGAGGTTTTATATATATATATATATATATATCTCCATCCATATTGTTAAATTTTGAGACATTTTAAGACTTAAAACAGCGTTTCTCAAATTGTGGTCCATGAATAATGTTTGAAATTGTTTATAAATATTTAAAAACTGAAAGAACTTGCAGCATAGAAACAATTTTAAGCTTTGGGAGTCCTTAAGACTAAAGTTTGAGAACCACTGTGTTAAAACATTAAATAATTCATGATACATTTCATCATTCTAATTTTTCTCATTTTTATAACCCATTAGTTACAAAATCATATTTTACTTTTGTTTGCTAATATGCTAGAGGGAATAATCTAGAGTGAAGTGTTCTGCTTTGATGATGTATTTTTAAACCAAGGACAATAAGACACCACATACATTTTGGTTCCGTGGAACTTAAGTTTGGAAAGAAAATATTACATCCAGTTAGACAATTACTTTTGGATTGTTATGAAATTCCTGGTTACTTCTTTTTTGCTAAAGACTGGTATTTTTATTCAGCTTCTAGGTAATCAGGATGATACAAAAGAAAAATTTTTAAATTGAAATTTGAGAAAAGATAATTCTGTGTTGCTTTACATTATCAAAATATATTAGATACTGGTCAGAATTATCAAACGTATCATGTCCTCGACTCTTCATTGTAAAGCATTGTTCTGTAAATATAATAAAACTTGCTCAGCAAGTGTGGAAAAACTATTTAATATCAGATTACTTGTAGCATTATATATATATATATATATATGTATATCTACTGGTACAGTGCATCAAAAAGAAAGACAAAAGGATATTTGGATTCCCAAATCTTCCATGAGCTTGATGGTTAAATAGTATTGTGTTTATTATTCATACAGTATAGTCCTATGGACTAGCAAGTTGGTCTAGGTGCAAGATTTTAAATTATCAATCTCCTAGTATGTTCGTGGAGTATTTACAACTGTAAATGCTAATTATTTTTTCTTCTGCGAATTATTGTGATAAATTCAGATTATTCTAGAACTGGTGAAGCACAATTTTCAACAATATGCAATGTTAATAGAAATGAATTTTTTCATGGTTAACATGTTTTGTGTTAGATATTAAATGCAAACAGTATGTTATCCATGATGGATTCTGGACTATGTTATGTAAATTTTTTTATTGGCTATTTTTGTGTTTGAAATAGTGTTCATTAATACTCTGTTTATAACACTGCTTGCTTATATGTCATGCCATCTTTAATGTACAGTGTAATAACCTTATGTGATTCATACTGCTTTATAAACTATGAACCAAATGATAAAGCTAAATCATTTTTCCATGTATCTTCTTCCTCTCAGAATTTTTACTTTACTGTGAATATATTTTATATGGAAAAAATATTGCTATTTTTAAGTATTTTAGGTAACGAAACAAACTCTACTGACACATTTTTCTGAAAAGCTGCTCTTGTGAATTATTTTCCTTTTGCTTATAAGGAACAAAATATTTGTTTAAACTCGTTTAATTAAGTACATACTGGTGATAAAAAATCAAAGTAATTTCAAAGTGTATTCATCCACAATATGGATGACTGTGTCAGTCATCTAGTGATATGATCACAAATGGAATTTAACTTGCCAGTATACTGCAGTCTATATCATCATGGTACTAGAATACAGGTAGCTGTCACTGCTGCTGGGTGGTTGATGAGTAATTTCAAAATTGAAATCTTCAAGATTTCAAAATTGAAAGCACATTAGAAATGTGCACTATAGCATGCACATTTCCATATAACAGTCAGGGATGGGTTCTATAAAAGCTATGATTGGTAAATCACATTAAAACTCAAAGGTTATTAAATAAAAATTTATTGATATAAAACATACGCGGTGCAATATCATTTTGTTTTTGATGGCTAATTTGTTTTCAATTTGAAGGGTGGGCAGTTTTTTTAAAGAATGGGTTTATGTAAGGTAATCTTGCTTTTGATTAGCAGTTATATATTTATAACTGCTAATCAAAATAGATCATTTAGTTTTCTTTTGATGTCTGGATCCATGTCGGAAACTACTTTTCACCTAAACTTTGAAACTTCCATCTTTTTTTAAACACTTTTTTTTTTTTGCACTCATCATTTTCACCATGGGTAGTAAAATATATGTACGTAAGAACTGTATATAAATTTTTACACACAAAATATGCAACATGTACTCACAGACAACCACGAACTGAAATAATGCTAGTGAGAAAGAGTATAATGTGGATTTCATGCATGTCACTTCAATTTTTCATGCATATAATAGGGGACAAGGTGTCAGTTTAAAAAGTATTGCAAGATTGCTACATTATAGTAGGATAATGTACTCATAATGGCCATTAAATGGAGATATCAGAAAAAATTGTATATATGGCATAAAATGTGTGGACAAATAAGCCAAAAATGAAAGTATCCGATCTACTATAAAATGCACAATTTCTAAAAAATGCAGAAATGGGATATAATGCCACGCTCGAAAGTTGTACAAACCCTGTGACATCATTGTATGCTGTCAGACTCTGCTAAGTCATTTGGCAATAAATACCACTATATTTGCATTAATAAATATTCATGTTTATTAGGGACCCAGAAGAGCTCTCTGTGACCAATATATTGTTAAGGTGAGAATTTTGATTATTTTATCACATTTGCATACTTGATCATCTATTAACCTTTTCCTTTTTGTCAATAGAGTAATTTTATGGAATCTTTTCCTTGTGCATGATTCTGCACTTTGAAGGCTTATGTAAGAATGAAAGTGGATTTGTTGTTGTTACCCCCACCCATGTTATATAGACCCAGCTGTAATTACTTTACAATTACTCTCATAATTGCTTTGTTCCATGTTTTCTAGCAATGTGCCCTTAATAAGTCAAACTACATTAGTACTAATCCACATTTCTGATTTGTAACAGAAAATTCTCTGGCATTGTCTCAAGTGACTATTCTTTATAGAAACAGGGAACTATATGTTAAATAAAAAGGCACATAATTTTATGTATGATATTCCTTATAGCAGTTTCTCAAAACACGAGTTGCTACCCACTCCTGGGGTAGGAGCCATTTCTTCATGAGTCATTATGATTGTCACAAAGTGAATTTACTTTTAAAATTATAATCATATGTTTCTTCATGCTGGTAAATATTTAAAATCTATTAAGTACAAAAAGATTTTATAGTATGGTGAATGTCACTTCAGGCTGACAAAACCCACAGATGTCACAATCAGCAATCTCTTCCAGATGTCTAAAATGGTAAGAAGACAATTATATTATTCATTGTTAATGTGATAAAATAAACTCCATAATGAAAAATGTTTGACAAGTTTAGATATAATGATAGTACATTATACTGCAAGCTAGGTTTCTTGCCGTTGGTAGAAGAGTGGGGAGGGGGAAGTAGTCCAAAAACATTATGCAATAATACTATTCCAAGATTTATTAATGATATTTAACTGCTGTTCAGAGCAGACTATTAATTTTTGTTACATGTAAATGAGCCAAAACTAGAAACCCTCCTCAGTTTAATAATCTAAAAAAAAAAAAGAAGCTTTATTTGTCATTTTTAAGGAAATACACTGCTCAATGAAATTAACAGAACACCTTGAAAATGTGCAGCTTGTGATGAAGCAAAACATTGGTATGCTGGTCTACCATAGAATAACGATGAAATGAGGAGACAGCAAGAAACTTTGGACAGGTATAAGGGGCACTTATAGGGGTTGTATAAAAATTACCAAAAAAAAAAAGTATCGAGCAACAGTTGGGATACACTTATCAATGATATTGATGAAGGTATATTAGGCCTAGTGTCGAAGTTTGCAGATGATACAAAGGTTGGCAGGGTTGTTAATGACAGTGTGTTACTGCAACAAGTAATGGCAGTGTGTTACTGCAACAGGATCTAGAAAATTTGGGCAGATGGGCTGAGAAGTGGCAACTGAAGTTTAACATCAACAAATGCAAAGTACTGCATATGGGTAGAAGTAACCCCAGAGAAATGTACCAACTGTGTGGTACAAAATGAAAATGACCTGGGAGTAATTGTGCAGTCAGATAAGAAGTTTTCTGAGTAATGCAGACAGGCTGCCAGGGCAGGTCATGGGGTGTTGTCAGGAAATATACAGGAATTTTACTAGCAAGGAAAAGGAGGTGATTGTCCCTCTGTATAAGGCAATAGTCAGGCCACGCCTTGAGTACTGTGTGCAGGTCTGGAGGCCTCATTTTAGGAAGGATGTAGATTTACTTGAGCATGTACAGAGAAGGGCAACAAGATTGGTGAGGGGGAATGAAGGAATCCTCTTACCAGGAGAGGCTTAAGTTCTGCAAATTGCAGCAGCTGGAGCCTAGGCACCTGCAAGGTGATCTGATTGAGGTGTATAAGATGGAACAAACTTCCATCTGTCGTTGTGGAAGTTGATAGGTTAAATAAATTTAACGAGGAACTGGACAAATATTTAGAGGATTGTTTTGTAATTTTTTTTTTTTTTTTTTTTTTTTTAACTTTTACACTTTTTTAAAAAAAAGTGTAAAAGTTAAAATCATTGTGGTTTATGGCCTGTCTTGGGGGATGCAATTCATCCAAGACTGAAAAGGGCTCACAATCCCAACAAGGGGAGGTGGGAGCCTGATTCCAGGAAAAAGATGTCCTTTTTTCCTCAACATTAATTCTTGCACCCAGGCTGCTCTGAACCCTAAGACTGGCCCTAGTGGGCTCTTTCCAATTATAAAGTATAGCAAAAGACACTTATGGCTACCATGAGACTATTTTCCTAACACTGATCTGCAACTATATCAGAAATGATGTGCACACCACTTCTCTTGATCATCCATTGATTCCAAAATAGGTTTGACATCCCTGCAAAGTTTGGTGATATCAATGTATATTTCACCTACTTTGGACCTGTATAATAGTCACAAACACAAACAGCACAAGTTTGGAGATAAACTTACACCATCTGGTAATCATAATCTAGGCAAAAAAAAAAAAAATAAATAAATAAATAAGCTCTTGCACTGAGTGGCCACTTTGAGGTACACCTACTGAATAGTGAGTAGAACACCTTTAGCCTTCAGAGTAGTGGCATGTGGGTTCGAAAGTATGTGCCATTACTGACCCATGTTGACTCCGTTGCTTCTCACAGTTGTTCCAAACTGAATGAGACTGGCCCTGCAATAGGTGTCGCTCATGTTCCTGGAACCAATTCTGTACAACTCTAGCATTGTGACTCAGTGCATTATCCTGTTGGAAGAACCATTTGTAGATGGATACACTGCAGCCATGAAAAGACGTACCTAGTCAGAAAATAATTTACAGGTAATCCATGGCATCCAGCTGTTGCTCTACTGGTATCAAAGTTCCAATGTGACCAATAAAAGTACTCCCTGCACCCTTACACTGCCATCACTTCAGCATTGTTGAAACCAGACAGGATTAGTCTATGTACTTGTGCTGGACAATATTCTGGTCTTTGCATCAGCATGAAACAACAGGAGTTTTGTCACATCAGACAATATAATTCCAATCCTCCATTAAGCAGTAGTTGGTGTTTTTGAGCCCACTATAACTACCTCTTCTTGGCTGCCATACCCCATCCATGTCATGGTATGTCCTCTTGCAGCCACATGACAAGATGTAGACTCTATAAGGCCTCTAAACATTGCAGGAGGTGCGTTTTACCATGTCACCAGGAAGGTATCCTGGTTAGGTTACGTTAGGCTAGGCATTGGGCCAATTTGGTGAACAAGGTGAACACATGGAAGTTGCTTTTGTGTTTGGTGAACCACTATCAAACAATACCAACAGTGTGACAGCACGTTATCCTGCTGGCACCTGTACCACGTGGAAAGACAGTCACCATGAATAAGTATACCTGATCAGACACAATGGATAAGTAGATTTTAGCATGCAGTCTAGGGGTAAAAGGGATTCAAAATTTCCCCGGGAAACTCTCCATCCAAAACTGCCACTACATGCTTGTTTCTGTTCAACCACGATTATGGAGTGATTCCTCTCTGCAGTTTATTGCCGTATGTTCCATCCACAAAGCATAGCAGGAAATATGATTCATTGGAATCATGTTTCCTGCTATGCTTTGTGGATGGAGTATACTGCAAGTTTTTCCAGTCAAATGTCCAATTGATGCTGTTTAGATACAAACTGTGTAGCTAGAAATTGGCCATAAGGATGGGCACCTACTCCAGTGGCACTTAGATCGTGGTCTTGGAAACACTGGTGGTCATCCCCTCATTCAGGTCCACGATCAGCTGTTCCATTTTCTGTTTATCAGCTCTCACAAGGCGGGACAGCCTACATTCACCATGCCCATCGATGAGGCATGGGCACCTGCCATTGGGCCAGTGACTGCTGCATCCACTATCCATCTACTCTTGGAGCACCTTAACTACAGCACTCTATAAACAGTCCACAAGATTCATAGTTTCAGTACTACTGCCACCCTTCAACTGGTACCCAACAACCATCCCTTTTTCAAAGTCCATCATATATTCCTTGCCTATGTCAGTCAAGTACTTTGTATGGCCCACATGCTATGAACCTCTACGTATCACACATCTACTAGTTATCATTGTGACATGTGCTGGGGGGGGGAGAAGAAATGGCAAATTGCTAAAACATGGGAGTGGTCATAATGTTTTGACTGGACAGTATGATGCTGTTACTGAAACGTGTGCCCCATTCCATGAAAAGGGTAGAGATATAAGGGTAGATGTATTAATAAATTGGCCACTTAGTGTACATGTATGTAATACAGATAAATGTTAAAAAAACAAAACCTCCAAAATACTGACACTACAGAAAAACCAATGAACTTAAATTTCGCACACAAAGAGTTAAATATAAATTATCGTGCTGAAATCTCTTGCTTTCCTTTTAATATTCACCACTGCTTACATGCAGTGCAGTAACCATTATACACTGCTGCTACTTATAATTGATATCAACTGATCGATACGATCCACATACTTTTTGTGAGGGTAATGTATGTTTATATTAGGTAAATAAGGGAGGCTATGTAAGCGTCTATATATGTTGTATACATTGTACAATCAAAGTGTCTTTTTTAATGATACTGCCTTTTAATACAGTAGATTCCGGTTATTTGGGCCACCGGTTAATCAGGACAGCCACTTATTTGGGACAAATCTTAAAAAACAGAAACCAATGGAGAAAATAGCCATGGTTTACTTCGCTTAATTGGGGCAGGAGACCACAGCACTGGAGATTACTCTATGATAAACGGACAGTAAACTCGATCTTACTGAATTTGCGATAATACCGACAGCTGGAATTCTGTGGGTTATTATGGTGAAATGTGTTTACACTTCCATGAAATCTTCAATCATATAAAAAAATTAATTTTCAGATCTTCTCTTCATTCCTATTTTTAAAGCTTTGTAACTCGTTACTCCGTTCTCACTTGCGTGTATCGTGTTACTTGCAACTTGTGTATGCCGTGTTCTTTGTTATTGATTGCTTATCTTTTTACCGTTTAATTTTAACCCCACCCACAAATGTCAGTGAACAGAAATGTCAACTAGTTAGTATGTACATATTACAGTATGTATTAATTATTCCGATTATCATGTGTCATTTAATTGGTAAGGTAATAAAGGGTAAATTTGTGCTTATTATTTCTTTGTTTTTTGCAGCCTATTTTCGCTAATTAGAATCGCTGTTTAATAGAATTAAAATTCAATTCACAAACATGATCACAATGACCAGCGCTTACTACACATCGTACAGTGAACGGTACTTTACTGTGGTGAGTTCGTCATAACGTGATTTGATCGTACAGTGAATCAATTGTAAAAGGGGGGGTTACATTGTATTTTTAACTATTTACATGAAACTTCGGATAATTGGGGCAGCAGCTTAATCGGGCCAAAATGCACTAGCCCCGATGTGTCTCAGATAACCGGAATGAACTGTATTACCTAATAAAATCTAATCAAATAAATTTAAATGTGAATAATACTAATTAAACAATGTGAATTGTTATTAAGTGAATTTTATCATGTAAAAAGCATTACATTAAGTGCATTAAATTAGTACAAAATTGGTAGTTGGATTCAACACAAAATCCAGAAGTAGCACTTGATAACAATTCACTTGGTTTAATTAGTATTATTCACATTTAAATCACTACGGACAAACATGTCCTCTCACTGCACTATTAAAATTTGAAATTTCACCACTGGCTGAATTATAAATAAAACATTACAACAGCATCGCACTTTTAAAATTTAAAATATGGCTTTCCATTAATATAATATTATGGAGCTAAATATTTTGGCTGTTATAATTTTTTTTTTTTTAACAAATTAATATAACCAGTATTAAAAATAGTATTTACACCATATAATTTAAAACACAAGCTGTTTTAACTTTGCTGTGGTAACTTTCCACAGTGTTATTTATTTTTTTGTTTTTTTTTTAGGAATTAAAAATCAATTTTTAAATTTTCCCATTTTAAACTATTTTTTGCAATCCCCACAAAAAAAATGGAGAAGTAAAAATAACCATGTGCCTGCTCTTCTAGTTTTTTATTTTTTGCTTCTGCTACTATTAGCAGGAGCAAAAAAATTAGATGGTTAAATGCATTGGACTTGCCACCCAAAATCAAGTAGTATTTTATATGCAGTTTCATAAGTTTCTAGACAATAGAAAAATGGCATATGTTTATTGTTGTGAAAACACTTTTCTGATATTTCTGTTATAAAGGGTGTTTCAAAATTGCAAGAAACAAATGTAGTGGCATATTCTACAGCTAAACAGCAGCTTTTTTTTACAGAAACTTTGTTTCTGTAAACATGTCTCAGAAGTATATTTTCAAGATATTAATCAAAAATTACAGCAGAGAAAAAGCAACTGAAATAAACCTAAAGGGAAAATGAAGTAGCTGTTCTGTGACCTTGGCTTTGTTCTGCAGCAACATTCGGTGCAACAAATCCACGATTTACCTGACATCTGCAAAATGCGATTTATCAGTTCATCATGTGTGGTAATATATGCATAGAATAAGCTATGGATTTTGTGACCTCACAAAGTAAGCTAAGGGTGTGAGGGTGGGTGATCATGGTGACCATAGTGTACAAAGTGTTTGGGGTGAGGCACCACTGGTGGTTTCCCACAACTGCCTTATGTTTTGCCTTTAGTACTCTTGTGAGAAAAACAGTACTCTATAAATGCCAGAAGTGTGTGCATGTGGATTTATGTAGATTTGTGTTGTGTTCTTCTGGCTACTTAGCCACAGGGCCCCTGCTTGGAGCCACATTGCCCATACACACACTAGGAGGTGAGCCAGGCAGTAGAGGTTGCTTCTTGTGGTGACCATTGTGCAGGGCCATTCTGACCAATCCATCAGTTATTGTACACCATATTTAAAAAATCAAACATGGGAAAAGTGTACTGGTGCACCATGTATAAACGACTTCTGTAAGGGATGGCATTCCTGAAAGTCATACTGGCAAAAAAATAAGATTATCTGCAAGAATACCACACCAAACATTAAAGGAAAAGGTATGTTGATAATGAGTACTCGCAATCATATGTGGATTTCCTCTGGTGCAAGTATGAGAATTCCACTTCTGGTAAATTGTGATTCATCTGTAATAACCAGAATGTTGCTGAAAGTCTGGAATGATCACGAGTACATTGCAAAATGAGCCACTGACAAAAGCTTCTGCATTCATACATTGTGGCAAAATTTCTTGTATAGGCATACTAAGAAATGGATATGATTGTTGTTCATGTAATGTCATCCATACTTGCAGAAGAAACAAATTTAAGTGACTGGACAACCTATTTGCAGTAGAAGATACTCCTACAGCATGAAGTATTTGACCTTCAGCATTTGCAGTTTGTCAAAATCTTTCTCTACCAGCATTTACTAGTAATGGCTTCACAGCATACCTGTTTTTCTAGGTCATCTCTTGACAGCAGCAAATATTTTACAATTTGGTACTTGAATTGCAAATTGTTCCTTGTCTGCAACCAAATTCTTATAACAGCACCATAAATAAAAATATCAGTTTAATAAACGTACTGTGAACAAAGTAGCCGTGATGGAACTTGAAACTCGAGTAACAGACACACTGACATTGTTAGCATTCACTCTGTCACACATGCCGACCGGGCGAGCCAGGTGGGTAAAGTGCCTGCCTGGCAACCCAAAGGTCGCGGGTTCGAATCCCGCCTCGGGCTTGGATCAAAGTACTGCAAAAACCTTTGGAGGTGCATTATGGCCACAGAAACTGATGCGCCAACAACTACCAAAAAAAAAAAACTCTGTCACACTGTGTAATTGGTATGATTCATGGAGTTGAAAAACACTATTTATGCCAGTGTTGATACATGTTTTTCAGCTTTTAAAGTCTGTTTTACGATCATATGACATAGTGATGTGAATAGTATGTTTTTATAAATAACATAAATTTGAGCACAAAAATGTTTTGCAATTTTAAGATGGTATTTAATATGCCAGAAATAAAGACTTTGGAGCCATGGGCTTATAGGAGCTTCCTTATTTTTAGCTTTAGAATATGCTCCTACATTTGTTCCGTGTAATTTTGAAATTCCCTGTGAACTGATTGATGTACTATAATTTATCAAAAATTTTGGTCTTTTTTTTTAGAAGCTTTGGTTTTGTTTTTGTATGATAGTTTGTAAAAAAAAAAGATTTTTTAGCTAATTTTTTTGCTCTTTAGCTTTGCCTGCCATGATGGAAAGAGTAGTGTCTCCCAGTGTATTCTGGTTTTCAGCCTGTACAACCTGGAAATCAGCACTTCTACAGACAAAATAAATGAATACAGATAATAGCAAAATGCTTGTGCTCCCATACTGTGAAAAACAATTTTAATTTGAACCTCTGTGGGCATTAGCAACTTTTCTGCTGGTGCCTTTCCTATTTTCTTAAAATTCCTTTCCAAATTAAAGAATGTAGTGTTAAAAAACATTTAAATCTGAAATATTTTTATCACATTCTCTCTTGATTCTACAATAATTATTCTCCAGCTTTAAAAGAAAAATGTGAACACTGATATGCTTAAAAAAATGCTATAAATTGTTAAATGTTTCTAAGGTTTGATTTATCTTATTTTACACGTCCAGCTGAATTGTGCATCTAATAAGATAATGCAAGTTAAGAATCCATTAATATTAAAATACTCAGTAATTGTATTTTTTTTATAGTTTAGTGTTTCAGTATTCAAGCAAAATACACCCTTTTTTTAATACAATTAAAAAAGTTTTTGGAGTAGTTTTAAATTGATATCTAGTTTCAAGTTCATGCTTTTTTCAATGTTTTTTGCACTTTTGTTTATACAGGGTGGGCCAAAATTTTTTTCTATAACAGATTTTTTTTTTGAAGATGAAGTCCTCGAAATTTAATAATGGATACTTACGTGGTTGAGCAACATACCATGATCACTGAATTTTATTTTTCAAACCAATGCTCAATTATTCAAACACAGAGAGCTTATCAAAGACAAAGTTATATGATCACCATTAGAATCCATGATTTGTCATCTTGTTATACGATTTCAAAAACAAGGGTTAGTAACTGATTTGCCATGAAGTGGAAGATCATGGAGCCATACTGATGGCAGTATGGAAGAGCGTACACAAGAATCCACCAGAAAACAAGCATCTCAGTTGAGAATATCACTGAGTGCATTTTGAGAAGCTGTTTACACCTATTCCCATACAAGCTGCAATTGATGCATGAATTGAAGCCAACAGATCAGGTTCACAGGGTGGAGGGTATACACAGGTATACCCTCTGTATTTTTTTTAGGTGAATAGCATATACCTTCTGGTTTTTGAAAGACTTGAAAAAACAAACATTATTAAAATATTGAAAATTAAAAAATAAATTTATTAGAATTTGATTCTTAGACAATATTTATAGTTTTAATATATATGCGTGTATATATAAGTAAGTAAATACACTGTATACCCTCTGGAATTGGATTAATAAGCTTGATATGCACAGTACACTCTGCTTTTTGTAACATTCATAGAATATGCCTTCTGCTAATTTTACAACTACAGCACTGTAGGTTCAGCACTTACAATATGCTTTTCAAGAATTGGCTACAGAAAATGACAAATTCATTCACAAACTGATAATGAGCAATGTGACTCATTTTCATTTAAGTCGTTTTGTCAAAGAGCAAAATTACTGCAGATTCTGGGGTATCGGTAATCCAAGAATTGTTCCCCAATGACAAATGCACCCACTTTGCTGTACTGTTTAGTGTGGTGATTACATCCAAAAGGATCATTGGTCCTTACTTCTTTGAGGATGAAGATGGTGCTGCTGCTAACACAAATGGCAACCAGTGTTGCCAACTCTTAATAATATTTCCCGCTAGCCGCATACTCAAAATCCGCTATTTTTAGCACTTGACCCGCCAAATTTTTTAAATTTTCATTTGTTTGTACTTTGTAGTGAATAAAACAAACAAACAAATAGTATATATAAATAGTTATTTATTTTTCTGTTTTTAATATAAAATCAATATCTAAAAATCTAAATTAATTTCGAAATTCAATACCTCCTCATCATATGCTTCTTGTGTACCTATTTTGCGAAGCACTTCTTCAGGTAAAACATAATTTTTACAACACTTTTCAACTCTTTTGAGCCCGTATCGTACTAATAAGATTGCATTAACCGTGCCAACACTCATTCTGTTGCGTGTTTTGTTTTTTACTAGATTTAAGTTGCTGAATATTCTTTCCACATCTGCATTGGATAATGGCAAAATTAAAATACCCAATGCAAATTCGCTAATTTCTTTAAATGGATTTTTACCGCTTGCATCTCGATATTTCGAAACTTCTGACCAAAACTTCATTGTATTGTAGATGTTTTCCCATTTAACGAGAGTAATGTTTATATACTGTTGCTCAATTTTTTCAATTTCTACTTCAGACAATTTTAAATTTTGTAATAAATTTATCAGTGGTTCGTTTTGTTGCTTTAATATATTGTTAACTGAGACATTTTTTTTAATTCTTTTATGTTGCCCGGAAGGCGTTGTTTTAATTGTGGATACAAATCAATCAAGAAATTACGGCATCTCTCTCTGTTATTGCCATTTCATCTGTTGTTGTTGTGATAAGTTTATTCATTATTAATTCATTTATTTTTCTTTCAAATTGGTAACCTAAATATGGCTTAGGGTCTAAATAATTATTAATGTCCTCTTCTATCCTTTCAATATGTGTATTTGGTAAAAACATTTTATTGGCAATCATCGACAATAGCATGTTTAAATCATGTAGTAATAATGTAGGATCGGCAGTATTTGATTCAAAAGATTTGTTTACTCTTTGTACTTCAGATAAGATAGGTTTTAAAATAAAAGATACGCTAAATTACTTTCATCTTTGAACATTGAATAAAGAAGTTCTGCAGTATAACATTTGTCAGTCAAACGAGTTATTTCAAAATGGGCTTTTAATTCAATATACTGTTCTAAAATTCTTGTTATAGCAACTTCAATGGATAACCACCTTGTTTGACACGAATGCACTATCTTTTTCGGATCTGCACCATCGTTTATGGCACTGTATAAATATTTGAATTGATTTTGTCGGCTGGTGGATTTACTAAACGCACGATTTTGCATTGCACGAGGGTTTCTAGGAATACAACTATCGTGTTATACGAGGACTAACTATACTAAGATATTATTACACTGTGGTTATTAGAAATAATTATTACTTATTACTCATTACTTATTGCTCTGTGGTTATTAGAAACGTTGAAAGAGATGTCGGTAATTCGGATCGCATTTCTTGGAAGCCAAACAAATACGACGAAGAAAAATTATCCAATGCCATTCCTTCGCTGTTTCAAAAAAAGGCGTCATTAGAATTTTTTCCACATTTTTAGATTTGATTCAACAATTTAAAGCCATGACCCAATGATCAGGTCGTTTGACCGCGAGCGTAACTACGTAAAATTGTTGGGGTTCTCCTCAGGGAAATCCAGAATAATATAAAACCGATTCTTCGCTTTATAAAAAAAAAAACTATGAAATATGATATCCCTACTATTTCAATTATGAATTATTTTTATTGTTAATTAAATAATTAATTGAACAATTAATTTAATATTTCTTAATATAAATGTTACATTGCCAAAATACATAAAATGCTAAACATTTATACTCTTCCCGCTAAAAAATCCGCTATCCGCTATTTCATATTTTTATCCGCTAAACCTGAAGCAATTCCGCTAAATCTAGCGGGAAAACCGCTAAAATGGCAACACTGATGGCAACTGACATAAGGTCATGGTTAGAAATTTTGTCCAAAGCTTGTAGACAATCCAGCAATGTGGTTTCAACAAGTTGGTGCAACAGCATACATTGCTCAAGAGACTGTAGACCTTTTAAGGTCAATATTTGGCAAATGCATAATCTCAAAAAATTCTGCATTTAATTGGCCTCCACGTTTGCCTGATTTATCAACCCTAGATTTCTTCCTTTGAGGCTATCTCGAGGAATGTGATTATGTAAACCAACCGGCAACCACAGAGGCATTAAAGAACATCCGAGATGAAATTGGCGGTTTAGAACCTGATTTTTTTGAGAAATGTGATATTAAAGGCATGACTTTGTGAAGCTGAAAATGGGGGTCACTTGAGTGTAATTTTTCAGTTTTAATAATTATTCCATTAAAAAAATTAACATTTTAATTTTATGTTTTTACTTAATTTTGAAAAATTTATAGGCATTACAAACCCCTCCATGACTTTTGGCCCACCCAATATATTTGCACATAACTAGTTCACATAAGTCAGATTATTTTCAAATATGAATTTTGAAATTTACTTTCTAGTAAAAGTATCCTCTTTTGGTTTCGTCACTCATGCATATGTATATACCCTTTGAAACCATCTCAATGTGAAATAAACATCAAAAATCACTTTTTCCACCACATTTCAGAAGTTAATATTCTTTGAAGAATTCACCTCTAATTAATACTTGTAGCTGAGAGAAAATATTTATTCAATATGATATCAAAAAAATAATAAATAAAGAGCAGTGATATATACTGAGAATTGCATGATGCAGGTTAACATATTGTAAATCTAATATCGTACATGCTACGCTTCTTGAAAAAAAAAATAACTGATCAAGAATACTGGCTATATTGTGTTTGCTATAGTGATAAATACAGAGTATACCTAGCAATACGAATAAAGGATATTCTCAAAAATATTAGATATTCTCGAGTTAATATCGATTAGATATTAATCATTCGTCATTAAGTATACCTGATAAAATATTAAATATATTTTTGCTATATGTGGTTGCCATAACCAGCTGGAACCACAATATAGGTAACACTGATATCCAGTACTCCTGACTGAGTGATTATATCATTATGCAAAATAACCATATTTAAGAAGCACTTTTTTTCTTTTTGCCGTTCTGTTCAATCAGCTTTACAATTCATTCGATGAAAACCCATATAGTTTGGTTCGGTTCAAGGAGAAATGCAAGGAAGCAAATATTGCATTGACACACCATCGCGGAGTAGGAAAAAGTGGATCATCTTGTTGTTGACTATATCTGCAATGCAATTTTTAAAAAATAAAAATAAATGAAATCAAACTCAAATATACTTTATATTTTGTAATATCATTATTAATATAATAGTTTTAATTATTTTATATGGATTTTCAGGCAAATATCTTTGGGTATTCTTTGCTAATTGAGACTCGCAGGTTCATAATATGGAACATTTATGACTCTTACTGCACAGCTGTAGCATGGCTTTCAATAACAGTCTAATCTTTTTTTCTATAATAAAAATTTTAATAACCAATAATTCCCATATTAATTTCTATCACTACAGTAGTTTAGAAAAAGACAAAATGCTACACTGAGAGAGGTAGACTTTATTCAAATATGCAAGTTTGATATACAAAATCCTAGTACAGTCATGCATCTATTGTTACACAGTATGTTCCAACCTCTCTAATATCCCCAACATAACCTTCTGTATTAGCTGATCTATAATAATTCTTTATGATATTGTGCTGAACCTGCCTGATTTATGCTCCACCAGCTAACTATAGAGCAACAACTCTTTTCCTTAAGTGCCTGATCTCGTCGACTAAAATATTAAATTTTTCCCATCTTAATTTAAGTTTATCCCTATGTTCTGAGTGATTTACGAGCAAAAACTTCCAAGTTATAGAAAAAGTAAAAAACATATAGGTTATTGCATTAGTCATATAGGCTTGCATTGAATTTCAATTTGCATTAGCCATTCAAAAGCCAAAAAGGTTTGCATAAAATGGATTACACATATTGGGAAAGGACTGTTACGTTCCACTGAGTACTACCACTTGGTCGTGGCACCCAACTAACAATATACTTCTTTATTTGGGAAAGGCTACTTATTTGAAGTACATGAGTAAGAAACACGTGAAGAAATTCACAATAAAAGATGTACAACAATGCGATTTTATGCAAACTGCTTTTAAACAGCCAAGTACAAATCTGGTGAAATGCACTAACCTGTATGTTGTTATACTATTTTCCCATGGCCTGAAGCTTTTGCTCATAATTTAAACCCCCTATTTGTTTTGGCATCCCCCACAACTGGGTTGTAAACCTCTGTACTCAAGGTGCCTACCCACCCACCGATAAATGAACAACAATCTCTGAAATGGTGCCTTCTGGGCAATAACAATATACTACTTGGAAAGGGTTACTTATTCAAAGTGCACGAGCAAGCAACTTGTAAAGAAATTCACAATATGAGATAACTTTACTTTTAAATGCCTACATACAAATTTGATGACGACATACAGGTTAGTGCAATGCTAGCCTGTATATTGTTTCTTCGTGTGTTTAATACATGAGAGCCACTGACGGCTTCCACAACAAATACATACACTGAAAGACATTGGAATGAAGGTTTACTGAAATCAAGATTCACACTGGGAAGAATCTTGATATCAGCAAGTCTCCAGGCCTTTAAAATCTGGAGTTAATACTCTGTTGATGATCCTGCTGACAAACTAAATGAATATTTTGCATGTATTCATACATGAGAAATTCTGTAGGGGAGTGGAGGACAGAAGCTTGTTAAACTCTAACAGGGAGCTTAACGATTTTGTAATAACTGAAGAGCAAAGTCAACAGTCAAACCATCGATATCAAGTGGACCAATCTGATTCATCCCCTTCCTTCTAGAGTTTATGCAAGTGAAGTCCTTGTTGTTCTTATCAGCATCCTTTGCCAAAGATTTCTCGTAATCTGCCTTCACTTGTCTAACTTCATTTGTGACTTGATTACAGACTAGCTTATACCTGACATAGGCTTCTGTGTTGCCTGATAATTTATATATTCATCTCATGCATTTTACTTCTATGCCACAAGTCTCATAAGTTCATCTAACATCCATTTAGGCCTAAATGGATGTCAGATGCCCTAAACCTCGAACAGTATTTCTTAATCGGTAAAAAGCCTAGTAGCATACAGGATTAATTCCTTGAATGTTTCCCATTTAGAATTTGCTGTTGGTAACATCATCAGTTGGTCCCATTGTATAGAATTTAAAAACTGTCTGGAAGACTACTGTACAAATTGGAGCTGTATGGTATTAAGGGCAAATTACTACAATGGATAAAAGGGTGGTTAACTGGGAGAAGACAGAATGGTAATCAGTGGATGCTGCACTTCATGGACTAATGGTATTAGTGGAATTGCCCCCAGGGTTCGGTGTTGGGCCCACTGTTGTTTTGTATATTTATCATGATATTGATGAAGGTTATCATGAAGGCTTAATGTCCAAGTTTGCAGATGATACAAAGGTTGACGGGGTTGTTAAGGACAGTGTGCTACTGCAACAGGATCTAGAAAAGTTGGGCAGATGAGCTGAGAAGTGGCAACTAAAGTTTAACATTAACAAATGCAAAATACTGCATATGGGTAGAAGTAACCCCACAGAAATGTACCAACTGTGTGCTACACTTAGGGTGGTAGAAAATGAAAAAGACGTGAGAGTAATTGTGCAGTTAGATACGAAGTTTTCTGAGCAGTGCTGCCAGAGCAGGTGATGGGGTAGTGTCAGTGATATACAGGAATTTTGCTAGTAGGGAAAAGGAGGTGATTATCCCTTTAGCCAGCAGGTAGTTAATTGCAGGAACAAACTCCCATCTGTCGTGGAAGTTGATAGCTATCTGATTATTGCCTTTTTTTTTGTCCTTACTTTCAACCCTTTCTAAAATATAATGAAGATATCTATTAAAGGTAAACTCTTACCCAGTTAAAGATCTTCCATTTGGTTAATGACTGTCAACATGAATTCCATACATCCATAGCTTATCTCACTTTTCTTTGGGCAAATTCCAAAAAAAAAAAGTACGAAGAAACTCAAGCAGCTTCTCTATACTAGAATTACCATATTCAGTCAAGCACTCCGGGAAGAGGTCTAAAGGAATTCTGTGAGATATAGAATTAATTTAGAATAAAATAGTTTAACAGTAACATGGATGAGTTCATTTTGAAACAATCTTACTTGATGTGCTGCCTTCCTTTTCTTTTCTGCAGTGCATTTCTCACTTTAGCATAATTAATTTTTCTTATCAGCAGCTACTCCTTGTGTAACATGCATGTTAGGCTGGTTTATCTACTGCAATAAAACTAAACTCTTCTGGCTGCAGTAGCCATCCACAGTATAAACAGAAATTTAATTACTACTGTTTGGTTTTTGGCCCAGTGCACTGTTATGCAAGATGGTAGTCAGACACCATATTATAATGGCAGCAATTGTACAACTCAATGCTTTCGGCACCTTGTGGAGGTCATGTTCCAGTGACTTGAGGTTGTTTTGAGTGCTAAAATAGGTGCTACTCACTCTTAGGTTGGGCATAACCTAATAAACTGCCTCCCCTATGTATATTATAATGATATATTGTAATGTAGACCAAGTAGCCCTCTGTTCTCATTAATTAGGTTTCTAGAAATTTTCACTATATTTTAGCAAACTGGATTTGGTACATAGTTTATATGCAAACTTACTTTCTTAAAGTTGAAACTGTCACTAAAGCTGCGAAAATTATAATCAATTACATAAATATTTTAAACATACACACTTGAACTTGTTAGGTAATGACCAAATGACTTACTGCATATTACACGGAGTGGATTCACTTGCTGTCCAAACAGAAACTGACTAAGTTTGCGAATATCTATTCTAGCTTCAGCCCACTGAGACTCTCCACCATTTCCTATCTGACTTCCAGCTGTAAAAGAAAAAGTATTGAAAAAGAAAGTCCAGTGTTTTCAACCATTTTTTAAACACTGCAATGGGTAAGAAATCAAATAATTGATGTTAGAATACTATTTATGGTGTTCCATATTGGTAGAAAGTAAACCAAATCTATATAATTTGGTTCATTCATTTTCAATACAAAAAGATGTCTTTGTGATTAGAAACGAAATAATTCAAATTAATTACATCACTTTAACCTGCACAGAGCATAATCTGCCTTTAATTTCTTAAAGAAATTAAAGTATATACAAATTATTCTCAGATGTTTCATGGTACTCAATATCACCAATGTGGAAAAAGAAATCTGTGCAGAATACTTAGCCTAGCTATTATACAAGTTTGAAATATGGCAATATACAAGTAATTTTAATACAAATTATTCTCAGATGTTTCATGGTACTTCCTGTACCACTTCTTCAGTGTAATGTTTTGCTTATAGCACCATCAACCTCACATACCAAGACAGTGGTTTAGAATTAATTATATGTTCTATACTGTACTCTCAAACTAAGAATTTTTTTGAAAATCAAAACTCAGGTTAACGTTTCCTGGGACCAATCACAGTGTGCATCTGAAGGTGAGAATATTCAGAGAGAGAAAAATAGGGGTTTGGATATTGCAGGATTAGACATCTGTTTGGCAACTAATATTTGTGAGCATATTAAATGATGTGTGGGTTGGTTGAAGATTGAGTTGGGGGGGGGGGGTTCTTTTTTCAAGGTATAATTGTTATGGTTTCTATTTTTCTTTTTCATCTATTCTAATACTCTGCTGCTGAAAACATGTATATGGTTAATGTCTATTAGATAGTATGAATCAGAGCTGAAATACTCAATATGTTCTACGTTGATAATAATATTAGTAAATTAATAAGAGGAGTTTACCTCAATATAGTACGTGGAACACTTCCGTATGATACCCTCCAGAAATTAAAACGGAAAAAACGAAAAAATCGACAACTTACCGGTACATTAAAGTAAAATATAAAAAAAAAAAAAAAAAAACAATGCGTAATTGATATTGAATTTGGACTTCGTAGTGTTCCACAAAAAGATGTATTTATTCAACAAGTTAACCAAGTAGTGAATAACATAAAAGAAACGCGACTTCCTAAATTGAATACACATGACAGTTCAGCTTTACGAGAACTTCGAGAAAATAAGGACATTATTATACAGAGGGCAGATAAAGGAGATACAGTGGTAATACTAGATAAACATGATTATATTAATAAGTTAGATTCAGTTGTATCTGATACCTCCACTTATTGTGAAGTGGACCCGACTCTGTTTACCAATTTGGTAAATCAATACAATAAAACGTTAACCACATATCGTAAAAACGACTACATTACTATGGTTCAGTTGAAGGAATTGAAGTCCAGAACATACAATATTCCTGCACTTTTTGGTCAGGTAAAATTACACAAGCCTGGATTTCCGATTCGACCTATTGTTTCCTACAGGAACTCGGCATTTTCAGCCTTAGCCACACATGTATATAACATTATAAAACCTTTTAGACAGGTTATACAATTTGGAATTAAGAATTACGATACATTATTTAATAATCTTAAAGACTAGACTCGGCGACAATGACAATTTATTCTCATTAGATGTTACCTCATTATATACGAATGTAAACGTTGAATACACATTAGATATTATTTGGGATATGTTAAATAAAAACTCGACACCGATTAATTATACGAAGCTGCCTATAAAGGAGATTTTTCACTTAATTAAACTATTAGTTGAGGCTAACTACATCACCTTTCGAGACAAGGTGTACAAACAAATTTTTGGATTACCCATGGGTTTGAGCCTGAGTGGCTTAATGTCAGAGATCTATCTCTCAACGATTGAGCAGATACATTTGACACCTTTTCGTCCCCGTATCACATACTATGGGAGGTATTTAGACGATGTTCTAGTTATTACCGATAGTAGTACTATCCAAGACATTTTACATTCGTTCAATAATATTCATTCTAGACTCAAATTTACATTGGAAAGGGAAGATACGGATACTAAGTCATTAAACTTTCTAAATTTCACGCTTACCCAGGACTCGAACAAAATACAATTTAGCATCTATCGAAAACCCACAAACACCGGTATGCTTCTGCATTATAATAGCTACCACCCGTTCACCTACAAAAGATCGATTATCTTTAATCAATTTCTAAATGCCTATAAATATTCAACGACGGATTCTGCTTTAGACTCAGAAATACAAATATTAACTAGCAGATTCTTGAACAGGGGTTATCCCATTAACACAATAAATCGAATTAGGGTACAAGCTAAGGATAAGATACAAAATACTGCACCAATCAACAATAGTAATATCAAAAAATACTTTATTTCTGTCCCATATGTTGAACAGTGGCACAAACAGCTTAACAGATTCTTTAAAGATACCGAATTTAAAATTATAGCTAGGCCTATACGGAAGTTACACACTATACTGAACAATCGCTCGGTTCTTTCGGCGTTCGCAACACAAATTAATGATCTAGTATACAACATTTCTTGCGGTGATTGCGACTCGTCTTATCAGGGTTCGACGCGGTTTTCTCTTAATATCCGTGTAAATCAACACGAAGCCTCTGTTCGTGCTTCTCGTTCAGCAGCGTCAGAATTAGCCTTTCATGCCATTAACGAAAAACATACTTTTTTATTTAACGAGGCCAAAATACTTAACGTTCAACGTAATTATACGCGACTATTAATTGCAGAAACCGTTGAAATTAAATTACACGAGAATTCTGTTAATGTTCGGCGGCCATATTTGATCTCCGATGCGTGGACCTTTACGCGCATGCGCAAAGACACATAATCACTATTTAAGTTGCAGGTTTAGCCGGATTCGGTAATTTTCATTCCTGTGATCACAACAGTCGGTCGAAAAGCATTGTCAGCTTCAGGAAGGAAAATCGTTTTGAATATTTTCGTTAGATTCTTTTAATTGCGTTAATTTGAATTTTAATTGTTTTGAATTGATTTTGAATTGTGTTAAATTGATTATTTAATTATTTATATTTTACTTTAATTATTTATATTTTACTTTAATGTACCGGTAAGTTGTCGATTTTTTCGTTTTTTCCGTTTTAATTTCTGGAGGGTATCATACGGAAGTGTTCCACGTACTATATTGAGGTAAACTCCTCTTATTAATTTACTAATAAGGTTAATGTCTATATACATGCATTTGTTTCTGTTAATATTGTTGGTTATGCCAATAATGGAGTCTTTGTATAGTTTGCATTTCCTGTACTTGTCAGAGGTTAGATCACTGAAAAAGTGGTATAGGAAGTACCACAAAATGTTTCAGAATAATCTATAATTCTTTAAGAAATGGAAGGCAAATTACACTCTATGCAGGCTGAAGTAATCATTATTTCCCCAATTTCCATTTCTTGATATACCTGTGCACCATGCCACTAAAATAATACTTAATTACATCCTGTAAATTTGCTTTTGGTATAGGTATATGAGGGGGTGCTAATAATTTCTCTGCCTATTATAGAAAGAAACAAGATAATCCAATTATATACTTAGTTTATTCAACATATTCACCTTTTAGCTCACACACTTTCTATAATGACATTCCAGCAAATGTAAACCTCTCAAAAAAAATTGAAAGGCTGCTCCCAAAACCAGGCTTCTATTTGTAGTATATCATCAGTTGATGCAAATATGATACCCTTTAAATATTTTTTGAGATTTGGGAACAGGTAGCCTAAGGGTGCAAGATCTGGTGAATATTATGGAAGATAATGAAGAAGGTCACTATGCCAACTTCAGACGATCATGCGTGTGTGCGTGCACGCACATGCATGCATAGAGCATTTTCCTGCAAAATCAGCACTCCTCAGGTGAGCTTTCCTCCTGTGTTCGGCCTTCAATTCCTCTTTTAGTTTGTCCAAAAGTGATGAATAATGATCAGCAGTTATCGTTTTACCTCTTTCCAGAAATTCAATAGACAAAATTCCATCCTTGTTCCAATCAAAAGACAGAGGCCATGTCCTTCCAAGCACATTTCTGGATGCGGAACTACTTTGGATAGGAAGAAGCCACTGTTATTTGGCCTCTGTCATAAAGAAACAATCATGTTTCATCCATGGTCAAAATTTGTGCCTATAAATCATTGTAACATTGCTCAAAATTATGAAGAATGGAAGTTGAAGACAGTACATGTCTCTTTGTATGGAATTGAGACATTTGGGGACCCATTTCACAGAAAGAATCCATGTGTCCAAAATTTCATGAATAACATATCCAACATGTTCCCGACATGCCTAGAGTCTCAACTATCCATTTAGCAGAAATTTGTCTATCAGGCAGTATTATAGTGTAAATGGCATCAACGTTTTCAGGCACTAACACAGAAACTGGTCGTCCTGTCCTCTCTGCATCCTCTGTGTCCAAAAACCTATTTTAAATTTTGCAACCCTGCTTTCAATGATTAAATAGCATGAACATTGTTCTAATGTCACCACCATATCAGAATGAATTCCTTGTAGAAACAGGTATTTCATAACCGTTTACCTTCAGTTTTGTGAAAGTGACATTTAGGTTGACATCCTTTCTTCAATATGTAAAAAATAAAAATGGATTTAAGAATTTTTTGAGACAATGGACTGTTTAACATAAAAGATGCATTCTTTCATAATTTTACACTCATTTCTCAAAAACAAAAAAAAAAGAGAATTGGGTCAGGCTGAGAATTTATCAGCACCCCCTCATATTGGTAATTTTAGCATAAATATATATTTTCTTTTTATTTTAAAATAAAAGGTGCCTCAAAATATAAAAATACAGATAAGTGCTAATTTTTGGTAGAACATTTCCATAACACTTGGCACTGTTTGTGGAACTACAGTGTTCCATGGATCACCAGTTAAAAAACAATGATTTAGTCCATTGTATATCAGTTTTTTGTATATCATTCCAATTCATCTTTATAAAATATAGATAGGAGTCTTGCATTTGGAATTAATAATATCTAAACTATACTTGTGTTCATTTCAGAATTTTAACCAGTAATTAACTTTCTATGACTATGAATTGGATTTTCTGCAGATTAAGAAATGCTGATATGTTTGGAATTTAGTCCATATGGAATTTATTTAAATAAATGCATTAAAATAATTAGCATTAGTAGAGGCATATGATGCAAGAGAGCAAGCAAGATTATGCAGCATCAGCTAAAAAAAAAAAACCACTCCCATTTCACCCCTCCATTCGTTCCAAATACCTGTCAAACTCAGCCTTAAGTTCATTTAGGTTATCAACTTCCACAACAAAGGATGGAAGTCTGTTCCACCAACCAACTACCCGCTGGCTAAAGGCAAACTTCCACATATCTATCCTACATCTGTCTTTCCTCAATTTGAATTTATGCCCTATCAGGTGATTATTCTGAGCAAGAGGAAGAATCCCATCAGCATTGAGCATGCTCAAACCATTCAAGGGTTTATACACCTCAATCAGATCACCTCCCAGGTGCCTAGTCTCCTGACACTGTAATTTGCAAAATTTAAGCCTTTCTTCATAAGAGCAACCCTTTGTTCCATTCACTAATCTTATTGCCCTTCTCTGTACTCATTCCAACAGCTCTACATCCTTCTTGAAATGAGGCCTCCAGACCTGTACACAGTACTCAAGATGGGGCCTGACCATTTCCTTATACAAGGGGTTAACCACCTCCTTATCCCTGCTAGAAAAATTCCTGTATATCATTGACAAGATACTATGAGCTACTCTTGCAGACCATCTGCACTGCTCAGAAAACTTCATATCTGCCTGCACAATTACCTCCAGGTCCTTTTCATTCTCTACCACTGTCAGTGTAGCACCACAGAATTGATATGTCACTCTGGGGTTACTGCTTCCCATATGTAGTACTTTACATTTGTCAATGTTAAACTTCATTTGCCACATCTCAGCCCATCTGCTCAACTTTTCTAGATCCTGTTGCAGTAGCGTACTGTCATTAGTGTCCTTAACAACCCTGCCAATCTTCGTATTGTCTGCAAACTTGGACATTAAGCTTGATATACCATCATCAATATCATTTATAAATACAGAAAACAACAATGGACCCAACACTGAACCCTGAGGGACTCCACTAATAACATTAGTCCACGATGAGCAGTGTCCATTGATTACCACTCTGTCTTCTCCTCCTCAACCATCCCTTTATCCATAGCAGCAATTTGCCTCCAATGCCACACTGCTCCAATTTGTTCAGGGGTCTTCCATGTGCAACAGTATCAAAAGCCTTTCTAATATCCAAATATATGATATCAAAGTTATTCCCTGCATCCAGTTCCTTTGTGACCACATCATTGTATCCAATGAAATTGGTCAGGCAAGACTTTCTCTTAAGAAAACCATGCTGTATCAGAGCTATAACTGAAGTCTTGTCTAGTTGATCCTGCAGTGCTTCTTTAACCAGCGCCTCCATTAATTTTCCTGGAACATAAGTTAAAATTAACAGGTCTATAATTACTTGTGCCGCCCTTTGATCCTCCTTTGTGAATTGGGGTCACATTTGCACATCTCCAGTCCATGGGTACCTCCCCTGAGTCCAAAGAAGCTCTCATAATTATGGCTAAGGGTTTGCTTACTTCCTTTGCTGCCTCCTTTAATATATCTGGATAGATCCCATCCACTCCGGGTGCCTTTTTTATGTTTATCTTCAACAATTCTCATCCACTTTTCTCTCGGTTATTACAAAATCATCTAGCTCACTGCCAGAGTTTAACTCACCTCTGGCATTCCCCTCCCTGAATGGAGTTTAACTCACCTCTAACTGCCAGAGGTGAGTTTAACTGCCAGAGTTTAACTCACCTCTGGCATTCCCCACCCCTCCTCATGGGTGAATGTAGATGAAAATACTCATTTAGTTTGTTAGCCACCTGAGCCGGATCATAAACAGTTAATCATCAATATCCAGTGGACCAATCTGATTCATCCCTTTCCTTCTAGAGTTTACATAGGTAAAGAACTCTTTGTTGTTTTTCTTTGCATCCTTTGCCAAGGATTTCTCCTAATCTGCCTTTCCTGCCTAATCTCCTTTGTATGTAACTTGGTTACAGACCAGCTTATATCTATCACAGGCTTCCATGTCATCCATTAATTTATATGTATCCTGTGCATTTTTTCTTTTCTGCCACATGTCTCATTAGTTCATTTGACATCCATTTAGGCCTAAACCCTGAACAATATTTCTTAGTTGGTATGTAAAACCTAGTAGCTTCCAAGATAAATTCTTTGAACGCTTCCTATTTTGAATTTGCTGTTGGTAACATCATCAGTTGGTCCCACCGTATAGAATTTAAATACTGTCTCAGACCACCCTAATCTCCTTTACAAAAGCAAAAACCCTTCCCTTTATCCCTGATGGTAGTTACCTCTTTGAGTAAATCCCATTTCAGCACACTGTGATCACTGCCACCTAGTGGTTCCTTTATCTGCAGATTCTTAATGCATGAAGAATCACTACTGATAATCAGATCAAGAGTATTATTCCCTCTAGTTGCCTCCCGAACATGCTGATCTAGAAAACAATCACCCAATAAATCCACAAAAGCCTTGCTAGTGTGTGAGTGACCAACCCACAAATTCCAGTCAATATCTGGGAAATTAAAATCCCCCATTATAAGACTCTCTGATTTACTGGCCCACTCTATTTCCCTGTACAGTTTCTTATTATACTCATCAGAGTCATTAGGCCTATAACACACTCCTACTCTCAATTTTGATCTCCCAATGCTTATGTCACATTAAACTGACTCGACACTGCACTGTCCAGTGACGTTGACTGGCTTCATTTCTTAACTAATAGCATAACCCCTCCTCCCTTCCTATCATGTCTATCCTTCCTATACACATTGTACTCCCGAAATTCCAGTTCTGCATTCCTTATATTTGTGTGACACCACGTCTCTGATATCCCAACAATATCTGCCTTTGATGTTTTGAGCAATACCTCAAATTCATCAAATTTATTTACCAAACTCCTAGCACTGGTGTACATGCAAGTATACATGAACTTGTTTCTATTCTTAGCCACCCTAACACAACCCATGTGTTTACTTGTAGCGCAATGACTTCGAGCAGTCTCTGAAATACCCTGTGTCTTGTTTTCCAGGCTGCTGCTTATTCCAATAGAAGCAGTGCAAGAATCACTTTCACCTCTGCCAGTGGCTACTGTTAATCTATTAGTCCTTGTATCTCCCCAAGCTAGCAGTTTTCCGACCCACCTAACACTGCCTCGATAGCATCAGCAAATATTCAGTGCTGGTTATTTGAGCCACTGGGTAACCAGAGCAGCCGTTTATTTGGGGCAAATCTTAAAAAACAGAACCCAATCGAGAAAATAGCCAGGGTTTACTTCATTTAATTGGGACAATATGCTGTTTAATCAGGGCAGGAGACCGCAGCACTGGAGATTACCCTACAATTGTCTCCGACCGTTCAGTTGGATTTCTGGAGGTCACAACCATAAAACAATAAAAACAATTAGCAGTCACCTGTTTATTGGGTTTTTCTGTTAGTGCAATCTATCTTAAATGGATAGTAAACTCGATCTTATTGAATTTGCAATAATACCGACAGCTGGAATTCTGTGGGTTATTATGGTGAAATGTGTTTACACTTCCATGGAATCTTCAATCATATAAAAAAATTAATTTTCAGAATCTTCTCTTCATTCCTATTTTTAAAGCTTCATAACTTGTTACTCCATTCTCACTTGTGCATATCGTGTTACTTGCAATTCGTGTGTGTGCCGTGTTCTTTGTTATTGATTGCTTATCTTTTTACTGTTTTAATTTTAACCCCCACCCAGAAGTGAACAGAAATATCAACTAGTTAGTATGTACATATTACAGTATGTATTAATTATTCCGATTATCACGTATCATTTAATTTTTTAATTGGTAAGGTAATAAAGGGTAAATTTGTTCTTAATATATCTTTACTTTTATAGCCTGTGGATAATATTCCTCCTATTTTTGCTAATTAGAATTGCTGTTCAATAGAATTAAAATTCAATTCACAAACGTGATCACAATGACCGGCACTTATTACACATTGTATAGTGAACTGTACTTTACTATGGTGAGTCCATCATAACATGATTTGATTGTACAGTGAACCAATTGTAAAGCAGGGAGCCATTGTATGACATTTTAACAATTTATGTGAAACTTCGGATAATTGGGGCAGCCGCTTAATTGGGCCAAAATGCACTAGTTCTGATATGTCCCAAATAACGGGAATCGACTGTATTAAGAAACACTTCACCTCTTTGAGGCATCTCCAGATTCCGAAAATGAGTTGCTGCTGTCACAGTGTCTGCTTCTACCTTCAGTATCAGATGAGCATCTCCACTAGCAGATATTGTCTGGAATAAATAAGTTCCAAAGGTCATTGCCACTAAATAACAAAATTAACATGATATCTGAGCAGTTCAAAATTTTTCATTAATCATGTAAGTTTAATAATATTACTAACTAGTATATAACCTAAACTGCAGCTTTACATTTATAACATATATCAGTTCTAAGAGTAACTTAAACCCAATACTCAATCAGTTGATTTCAGATTGAGGTAGAATGGTTTTAACCAACAAATTTTCCCAACTGACTTTTAAAACACAACATACATAATATTTGAAATGCACAACACTACCAGACTAACTCAGCTGCAGTAGCCTGGGATATGACGGTAAATAATTTCGAAATTCTTCTCGAAAATAATTTCAGATTCTTGAAAAAAATTTAAGATTTTTAATCATAAAAAATATTTAATTCTTTATTCAAATATAAAAAGTTACATGCGAGTATTGCAACCCATTCAGAAAACAGGAAATATTGGTTTTGTCCAAACAGAACTCAAAAATACCCAAACATTTTATACAGAAATTAAAAAGAAAATTGGCACCTTTCAGGTGCTGCATCACCATTTTTGCAGCTGCTTAGGATGCCACCACTGCCAAGTTAATAACAGAGACTAACATTATAGTCATATAAAAAAAAATATCACAATTACTTGCTGAAAGTAATTTTTATATACCCACCTTCATTTCACTTGAAAGCCATTCTGTTCACACTGCAGTAATTCACAGTGCTTTTCAATGCAATCTATTAACAATAAGAACTCTGTTGAATAAGGTAAAAATGTGTTATAAAGTTAGCAATATCTTGTAAATGAAGGAGTTTGTTTGAGCATGGATAATACACCCACATAATTTCTATTACGAAGAAAGTTTTAATTATATCTCATATCGTGAATACCTTCACGACAAGTTTCCATGGTATTGCACTACTCGAATAAGTAACACTTCACCTATGGATAAGACTATTGTTACTTATTCTCGGGGGATACCACCACCTAGACAGCACCATCTCGAGGCATTTTGGCTCCTCAAGGTAGTGCTTATTACTTAGCATTAGCATTAGTTGAGGCATATGATGCAAGAAAGCAAACTTATACAGCATTGGCCAAAAAAAACCCCTTCCCATTTCACCCATCCAGTCATTCCAAATGTTTGTCTAGTTCAGCCTTAAATTTATTTAAGTTATCAACCTCCACAACAACAGATGGAAGTCTGTTCCAGCAATCAGCTACCCGCTGGCTAAAGGCAAACTTTCGTACATCTATTCTACAACTCAATTTGAATCTATGCCCCCCTCAGGTTCTTAATCTGAGCAAGTGGAAGTATCCCGTCAGCATTGAGCCTGTTCAAACCATTCAAGGCCTTATACACCTCGATCAGATCACCTCGCAGGTGCCTAATCTCTAGATGCAATTTGCAGAACTTAAGCCTTTCTTGGTAAAAGGACCCCTTCTTTCTGCTCACCAATCTTGTTGCCCTTCTCTGTATTCGCTCAAGCAACTCTATATCCTTCCTAAAATGAGGCCTCCAGACCTGTATACAGTACTCAAGGTGTGGCCTGACCACTGCCTTATACAAAGAGATAATCACTTCCTTGTCTCTGCTAGCAAAATTCCTATATATCATTGACAAAACTCCATGACCTGCTCAGGCAGCCTGTCTGCATTGCTCAGATAACTTCATATCTAACTGCACAATTACCCCCATGTCTTTTTCATTCTCCACCTCCCTGAGTGTAGTACCACACAGCTGGTACGTTTCTTTTGGGTTACTGCTACCCATATGGAGTATTTTGCATTTGTCAATGTTAAACTTCAGTTGCCACTTCTCAGCCCGTCTGCCTAAGTTTCCTATATCCTGTTGCAGTAGCATATTGTCTTTACTGTCATTAACAACCCTGCCAACCTTTGTATCATCTGCAAACTTGGACATTAAGCCTAATATACTTTCATCGATATCATTGATAAATACACAAAACAACAATGGGCCCAGCACCGAACACTGGGAGATTCTGCTAATAACACTAGTCCACATTGTTATTTGTTATTTGGTTTTTAGGAGCATTAGCAACTAAGGCCATATTGCTCCGGGATATGCGGTGGTCATTCCCTGACCTTCCCGCATCCTCCGTATTTGGTGGTGACGGGCTCGAACCCCGGTCTAATCAAGAAGCGTGTGCTACGCACTGTTGCTCCTTCCCACCTGGCCACGGAGACGCCACTAGTCCACATACAGCAGTGTCCATTTATTACCACTCTCTGCCGTCTCCCACTCAACCATCCCTTTATCCATTGCAGTAACTTGCCCTTAATGCCATTCCGCTCCAATTTGTACAGCAGTCTTCCAAGTACAACAGTATCAAAAGCTTTCCTGAAATCCAAGTATATGATATCAAAATTATTTTTTGCATCCAGTTCCTTTGTGACCACATCGTAGTATCTGATCAAATTGGTCAGACAAGATTTCCCCTTTACAAACCCATGCTGTGTCTGAATTATTACTGCTGTCTTGTCTAGGTGATCCTGTATCACCTCCTTAACCATTATTTTCCCCAGAACAGAAGTTAAACTAACAGGTCTATAATTATTTGTGTCACCCTTTGAAGCCCCTTTGTGAATTGGGGATACATTTGCACACATCTCCAGTCCATGGGGACCTCCCCTGACTCTAAGGATGCTCTCATAATTATGGCTAAGGGTTTGCTTAATTCCCTTGCTGCCTCCATTATAACTGAATTGATTCCATCTGCCCCAGGTGACTTTTTTACATTTAACTTCAACAATTTCTCCTACACTTTGCTCTCAGTTATTACAAACTCACTTATCTCCCTGTTAGAGTTTGATAAACTTCTGGAGTTCCCCTCCTTGAATAACTCCTCATGTGTGAATGTAGATGCAAAATACTCATTCAGTTTATAAGCTATTTGAGCATGATCATCAATAGTCATACCAACTATGTTAAGTGGGCCAATCTGATTCATCCCCTTCCATCTAGAGTTTACATAAGTAAAGAACTCTTTGCTGTTTTTCTTTGCGTCCTTTGCCAAAGATTTCTCGTAATCTTCCTTCGCCTGCCTTTGTGACTTGATTACAGACTAGTCACAAAGGAGGTTAGGCAGGCGAAGGCAGTTTACGAGAAATCTTTACTAAGTAAGGTGTTTTCTTTTTATTTCACTTTTTAATTCTTTAGAACCCATAATTATAGAAAATATGTTAATTTATGTATATATGTATAAAGAAGTATGCAAAATGATGTGATATAAGCAATAACATCTGTCCAACTCAGAGTCAACAACAATACTGAACAACACGCAAGACAATGTAATGTATGTTAGGTCCTTCTCTGCACAGTCAATCAGCACGCAGTGAGAGTTACTCATCTGCCTTCCTAAATCCCGGGTGTCTTTCAAAGTACTCACCTGTGAACAGAATTTTTCATATTTTGATCCAGATTATCCAACATCTGGATTAGAGAGGGTTTACTGTATGTCATTCAGTGGTAAGAATAGTGTAGTTAGAATAGTCCGTTGAGTAATATACATGAATAATTTCTGAAACTACTTACCAGATAAGAACTCAAATTTTTCATTCTTTCAACCACATTCTTTACTATTTTTAATGATGGCATGTAAATGGAGATCTGAGAATGATATTTAAACAGAGTTAGAATAAGAACAATATTTAACTAAAAAATACAGAAACTGATCAGTTTAATAATATTTTAAACATTATTCTTTGCTATATGAGTAAGTAATATCAATTATGAATACTGCAATACTGAATTCATTATTAACAGATTCGCAAGAATGTCTAATATCCTCTTGCAAATGTACACTCTTGTGAAAAGCATCATAATAAATTATCTACTGAAACTGCTCAATTCATCTTTTTGAACTGAACTGTGAGTAAAAGTGCAATAGTTCTGATAAATTTTAACAATCATTTTGAAGCAACTCAGTGCAAGCTTTACAAGAATGATACATACATACCTATATATATATATATATATATATATATATATATTTTTTTTTTTTAAAGCAGAAAAAGAGCAACAAAACAAATATATAACGAAGACAGGAGTGTAAATAGAAGAAACATGGTAGGAATATGTGTAAAAAAGATTTTTTTATAAAAATATTAGATATAGGGCAAGTATAGCCAAAATTATAAGCCAATAAATAATAAATTTGGACCAGCGCCGAATGGGGACAACGTTGAGGCCAAAAAAGTGAAATATCACTAAAATAACACAAGAAAACAACCACAAAAGAAAATAGTCATAAGACAAACAAGCAAGGAACAAGAACAGATGACCATTGCATCTAATCTCATCAGAGGGCCCTGGATACAACATCCATGAAAATTACTACATTTTGAATGTAATGAAAATTACCGCAACAGATGGAGACAAACATTAACTAAAATGCCAGCCCGCCAAAGCAATAAAATCACATCACAGAAGCCCTAATGCAGTAATAGTAAGACCAGAAAAGCTTAAGCACTACTGCAAAACCAGACTACTGCCAAAAAGAAGGAATGAAACTGATAACAGAAAATAAAAACAGATTTTCTGTTATCAACTTCATATCTTCTTTTTGGCTTTAGTCTGGTTTAGCAGTGAGTGCTTAAGCTTTTCTAAGCTAGCTTGATGTAAATAATTTAGAAAAACAAAAGGATATAAGAACGCAACTAAGTACTTACATCAAATGGTGGCATTTCTGGTTCCTGGTATTCATCCCAAATGCGACGTGGAACTACATGCACAGGAACATCATGAGTTACAAATCGAGAATGCAAAGCTAAAGAAGGCTAAAGAGAAAGGATGTAATTTATTATTTTTTTCATATTATTAATGTTGACGTATGTATAGGAATGTATCAAAATGCATCTAATTACAACCATGGGCAATGAGTGTTAGTGCATCACATCTGTAAACTGTTTGTGTTTTATATTTATAGAATGAAAAAAAAACACACAGAACATTTAAAATTCCTTAATTGCTTCTCATGTCATCAACAGGATTTAAATGGGCAGTAAAAAAAATTAAATTGTGCAAATCCCATCCAATGATACCACAACTACCAACATACACACAAAATGAAACTCACCAATTCAACTTCAAGTGTCAGACATGGAACTTGTTTCTTTGTCAGCTTGATCTTCAGGGATTTGGCAGCCTGACAAGATTTAAGAGCCCTCACTACATTTTCAGGACTTAACTCAAGATAAATTTCATTGTTTTCAGCTGACAAGCCTTCCATATTATACTCACTGAAGAAGTGATCCTAAATGAAAATGAAATATTAGAAAAAAATATACATCTATATATAAAAGAATATTTTGCTTTTTCACGTGCACACCTTTTGCTTTCCGCAAGGTAGGGCTAATTGCTATTGCATCATACTACAACAAAGTGATTGACAGGTCTGTCTCAAAGATGCTTTTACGAACTCTTTTAAGTTTTTACAGTCTTTAATTTTTTCTATATATAAAAGAATATTTATTCTTTTAATTTTTAGAATTATACATGTCTCAAGGCAACGATTCAATTTTTTCAAAAGTTTCTTCAGCTATTAGCAATGTTGTTAATGGCAGCAATAAAAAAGAGAAAGATCATATCGGAAAGACTGAAAAGAAAAAGACCTTGAGTATAAAGCAACATTTAAAAATCCTAATATCGAAGAAAACAAAGCAATTATTGAAAATTATGAAATAATAAGTTAAAGGCTTCACAATTAAGAAAGGAAAGATACGGAAAATGAAAGACTACTTTTATATCATAAGACTACGTGAATAAGGAACAAATGTTTTGTTTGTGAACATGTCACAGGTGACAGAGCTGGATTGAAAGCATATATTCCACAGATTCATATGTATTCAAACAAAGGGGAATATAACTTCATTTTTCAACAAACACAGTTTCCTGTGAAATTGGCTTTCAGTATGACAAAAGTATGATAAACAAAAGTCAAGGTCAAACATTATCTAAGGTTGGTGTTGACTTAACAGCAGCACCATGTTTTTTGCATGGACAATTGAAGGCAGCTAAAAATCTCTTTGTATTAACAGAAAATGAATAAAAAATGCCGAAGAATGGGGTGTGAGGGGGGGGTCTCTCCCACTAAAAAAAATTAAAATATAAAGAGGTATAATTCAGATTTGCATGACACGCAGAAGGGAGCAAAGCGACCTTCTGACTTGTATTAGAAAATAATATATATTAGAAAGAACTTGCAAATACTGAAAGATACTGAAAATTCGGAGGAGAAAAAAATTTTTAAATGATCAATTAATATTTATTCATAACACATTGTTGTTATTTGGTTTTTTGGGAGCATTAGCAACTAAGGCCATATTGCTCCGGGGATATGCGGTGCTCATTCCCTGACCTTTCCGTATCCTCCGTATTTGGTGGTCACGGGCCTCGAATCCCGGTCTAATCAAGAAGCGTTTGCTACGCACTGCTGCTCCTGCCCACCTGGCTACGGAGGCACCTTCATAACACATGGTCAACACCAAATTATTTTTCTGTATATGCAAGGTACAATTTTAAGACCATAATACTTTTTATGTGCAGTATAGAATAGACTATGGATGATACTGTTCTATTCTAAAGAATTTTGCACTATTCGATAAATATAACCCTTGTTTCTTTTAAATACAGTGAATTCTCAAAAATAATTACCGATTTATTTATCACAACATAAATTAATTATGTATTTTATTCTGGCTACAAATATCTCTTTGTATTAACAAAGAGATATTTGTAGGACCTTTATGAGTTGCCTTGGTATTGCACTACCTGTTTGACTTCGTATAATACCAAGGCAACCCACTGTGAAGGTGCAGAATTCCAGATATATACAGGTAGTTCTTGACTTTACGAGTTAATTTGTTCCTAGCGCACTCTTGTAAAGCTAAAACTCGTAAAGGAGCAATTTATTTCCTATAAATGTAATGTTAAAAACAGAAGTTACGTTCTCAACAATGAAATATGACCATAGTAATGTTAAATAAAGGTCAACAAAACAATAATTTATGCTTAAACAATCATTTATCTGTCCAAATAAATGAAGACATAACCTTTAAAATCAAGCAAATTATAATAAAGAATTTATTTATGCCATACAAACATTAAAGAATATTTATTTTTCATCATCATCAACTGATGGTGAAGAATAATGAGACTGCGTTTGCTTATGATCTCATATTTTGTTTCCAGTGTTATTCCTCTTCACTGTTTCTTTTTATTAATATCACTCTCTGTAGTATTACTTCAATTTGGCATACTGTACAGTATTAATAAGCAGGATGAATTTGAAATAAGACAAGACAACAAAAATGAAGAGCAACCTAACACTCTTTGTAATATCATTTTTTTTTTTTTTTTTGTTGGTTGTTGGCACATCAGCTTCTATGGCCATATTGCACCTCCCAAAGTTTTTGCATTTTACTGTGATCCAAGCCTGAGGTGGGAATCGAACCCACGACCTTTGGGTTGCCAGGCAGGCACTTTACCTACCTGGCTAGCCCGGTCGGCGTATCAGCATAGTAACTGTTTTATGTCATGTAAAGTCAGTCAATGCTCTCATTTGCCTGAACAAACAAACAAATGCACAGTAGTACGTATAGCTATACGTACTACTGTGCATTAGTACATATAGCTATACAATACTACAGTAGTACTTTAGTATTATATAGCTACGTGCGTGGCTTGAAATGCAACATTTATGCATTTATTTATTGCAATTAATGTTCATATTTTCAATTTTGTTGATACTTGAAAAAAGAACTCATAAAGTGAGAACTGCCTGTATTTTCCATAGGAAAAATGTGTTTTTGGATTTTCTTAACACAAATTAAATATTAAAATGTTCAGTGGGAATGATTTTAAATGTTCTGTGTATACTCCAACATGACCATATAGGTTAGAGTATTTTACAAGTAATCAATTTTGATAATAACAATCACATCAAAGTTTTCTTTAATGATTTTAATGACTAACTATATAAAGTAAAATAATTTAAAAATTATACTTGCACATAAAATATAAAACTAAAATAAAGCAAAAATGGAATAAAAAGCAGGATTAAAAACAACGTAATAAACAGACAAACGCTTTCGACACCAAGATGTCTTTGTTAATCATAAATGTTCTTTGGAGAACTTTATTTGACAATGTAAATTGCTTGATTCAAATAAAATGAGAGTGAGATAAAAACAAGGTAAAAAAGCAAATGATAGCTTTCGATATCCTGGGATGTCAAAAGTTAGTTTACTTTTACCATATTTTTATTTCTTACCTATTACCATATTATTACCACATGTTTACTATTAGTTTACGTTTATCATATTTTCTTGGTAACAGGACTTTCACTTTTCTTTAACTGAACAGTTTTTACCAGTTTTATATTTTATGTGTAAATATACATTATGTTATATTATTTTATTTTACTTCTGTACCAATTAACCAAAGGTAATGAAACTCCACACCATAAAGCTTTGCATAAATTTAACTTAAATTCCAAACCAATAAATCATTTCATTGTGGCCGACCGGGCTAGCTGGGTAGGTAAAGTGCTTGCCTGGCAACCCAAAGGTTGCGGGTTCGATTCCCATCTCGGGCTGGATATCACAATGATGCCGAACCAACCGGTTGGTTGGATATCCCGGTCACGATACACAAAGGAAGCAAGAAAAAACTGGTTCCTTCGTGTATTGATCACATCATACGAAATAAATAAATAAATAAATTTCATTGTGTAGCCCTTAACCACAGCCAGTGTTTATCCTACCCAGTTCAGTGGCTGATGTCACAAAAATGTGCCATTCAAGTGCCATATCAGTGCTACCTAAGAGTTAAAAGAATATGCACGTAACAATCCTACTGATAATAGCATTCTTCCGGAAAACTTGGTGATTATCATAAACTTTCTGCAGAAGTCTGCCTTCGTTTATGCTGTGTCAGTCATTTATGTGAAATAGTTTCATGAAGCTGAATAACACATTTTCACTAAACAGCTTTTTAAAATGATTCAAAAGAAAAGATTTTGCATCAAGTTTTGTTTCTAGATTAGTAAAACCACTTCAGAAATACATTATGAACAATCTTTGGAGAAGATGATTTATCAAAAAGCACAAATAGCCAGGTGGTGTTCAAAATAACAGTATGCTTCCAAGGGAACAGATAGTTTTAAAGGTAATAGGCTGCCCTGTCTAACAGTTTCTGACAAAAATCAAATGCCTCTAGTTCTTCAACCCCTTATTCTATAAATCTTGCTCCCTGCAACTTTTTCTTCCCAAAAATGAAGTGCAAAAATTAATTGTTTGTTTGTTGTTTGGTTTTTAGGAGCATTAGCAACTAAGGCCATATTGCTCCGGAAATATGCAGTGGTCATTCCTTGACCTTTCCACATCCTCCGTATTTGGTGGTGACGGGCTCGAACCCCGGTCTAATCAAGAAGCATGTGCTACGCGCTGCTGCTGCTGCTCCTTCCCACCTGGCTACGGAGGCACGCTAAAAAAAAATTAATTACAAGAGACATTTGATTGTAAAACACTTTGAACAGTGGCAGAATCATTGAGCTTGGTGTACTGAGTTCCAAAGGGTGTACTTTGTGGGAACATGACACGAAATTAGGTAAATTAAATATTTTCTTATAACTTTTGAGATCTTGTATATATCAATTCTTAAAAGAAGATCAAAATTACAAATTTTACCTGACTCAATTCACACCACAAACATGATCCACTTACTGAAGCTGTTTGGTCTTTCATGATAAAATATAAGTGAGTTATGGAAATTCTCAAAATAGCAGTTTTTGCTACTTTGGATACAGTGCTGATAACTTCTGTAATGGAGGAAAAAAAACACAAAAATCAGCATAAGAAAACAATGGGACCTGTAAAGAATAAATTATTATAACAGTAAGAACACACACATTTGTACATAAGAGAAATGAGAACAGTTTACAAATCAGATTTTAAGATGTTGTAGTGCATCCTGTGGCCCAGTCCTGTAAAATTAGTAGCCCTGTTATATTTGTCATGCAGTGCTCCCCTAAATGTTATCAGTTTTCACAGGCTAACATAGTTAAACCTGTATCAAAACAATAAATGATAATATTTAAAGGAGATATACTAATATAATATTTAAATAAAATTCATCACTTATAAATAAACTTTCTTTTATTCTCTAGACAGCCTAGGCCAGAAGAATTATTTACAAATTCATTGTTACTGCATACGTATTAACTTATTAAGGGCAGAGGGATTTTCAGCACCACAGTTAACAATAGGCCATGCATTTTTTTTATGGCAGTGTGCAAGCTCAAACCCAAAACTTCCTTGGATGTGCATGCTAATATTGATAGTCACTGAACATCTATGTGGGGGGGGGGGGGGAATACACAAAAATATTTAATGTATTTCTCTCAGTTTCTGACAGAATTTTTAATATATATCTCTATTTCTGACTAGCAGTCCATGAGCTCTCCCCCCTAGAGAACTATGTCTACAGCCCACAAGCACTTTTCGGTTCGATGTCCCGCCTTAGCCTGTAATACTCGTAGTTTGTTTGTTTGTTATTTGGTTTTTTTAGGAGCATTAGCAACTAAGGCCATATTGCTCCAGGGATATAGTGGTCATTCCCTGACCTTTCTGCATCCTCCGTATTTGGTGGTCACGGGCTCGAACTCCAGTCTAATCAAGAAGCGTGTGCTATGCACTGCCTCTCCTGTCCACCTGGCTATAGAGGCACCGAAAACTCGTAGTCTTTGCATATGTTGATAGAAATATACCTCCATCTTAGCAATTTTTAATTCAACTCCAAAAAGGCTAGTTTGTCAGTGTCTCATTCTCCACAAAACTACAAATGCACTTTATGTTGCATTGTTCTGTTAAAAAGTGTAAGCCTTTGCACCATAAAATTTTTAATGTTGGAAGAACGGTAATACTAAGGATTTGCAATATCACTATTTCTGCACAATGCTGTCCACAGAAACTATTGTTACAACCCTTTTCAAAATGTTTACAGGCTAACACAAAAAATTCTTCCATCTGGTAAAAAAGCATATACAGTATATATCAAGATTTGCTGCTCCCGAAAATTCTTTTCCACTCCTTCAAGGGCCATTTCCTCTGAACACAATACAACTGCACCTGTCACTACATTAAATTATTTTTATCAAAGTCTGCAGCAACACATCTGGGAAAATTGTTGTTGATGCCTTAACACTGCAGTAGTGCTGACACATCACCATGGTGATGACCAAGGTGTAAAGCTTTCTTGTTGTCAAAATATGCAATCCACCTAGCTGATGTTCAACTTTGGCAAGGTCAACTGCCTTCTGACGATACACAATGTTCCAGAAAGGGGTTTTTGTAATGTTAAGCTCCAAAATCTGGAGCTTCAATACACTAAACCTTACCCCAGACATTCCACCACCTCCTAGTTCAAATTCACAAAGTTTGTTTCTGCATTCCCCCCATCCTCTACCAGCTTTATTTATATCTCTTTGCTATGCCCTCTGCAATATTTACATTTAAATTTTTTTTTTTTTTTGTCCAGATGATTACTTAAGTTCAGAGGAGTTCACAAGATAGAGGGAATACAGGAATATTCTATGTATTTATTAATCGTGCGGCATGAACCACAGTCACTCCAAGTACATGCACTTTTGTACCCTAGTGCTTGACCACTCAGCTATAGAGGTCATTTGCATACAATAATTTATACAAATTATGCTTATTCATTCATGTCCCAATTTATTCATCCTCAACAGATCTTAAATAATTCTGAATTGTAAAAGAATTGACATTTATGGGTACTATACATATTTAAAATTAAATGGAAAGGTGCTCCTGTGTCTAATTATGTTGCAAACATTTTTCAGTAACGTGGGATTTAAGCTAAATGTTTCAGATACTGTGATCAGTAGTGTCTTAATTTATGTAGATGATAACCTCTTATTTATTTAATTTTAGGCCCATTTTTTTTTTGTTTTTTAAGTTTCACACAATTTTTATACAATTACTAGCATTGAGCTGCCACGCTGACAGTTCCTCAGTTGTTGTTAGGAGGTGATGGAACACAAATAAATCTGAAAAATATAGTTAGAAATATATTCTCCCTCAACCTCCCTGTCAGCACCTAAATGAGTTGTTGTTGTTGTTGTTGTTATTTGGTTTTTAGGTGCATTAGCAACTAAAGCCATATTGCTCCAGGGATATGCGGTGGTCATTCCCTGACCTTTCCGCATCCTCCGTATTTGGTGGTCACAGGCTCAAACCCTGGTCTAATCAAGAAGTGTGTGTGCTACACACTGCCGCTCCTGCCCACCTGGCTACGAAAGCGCCACTGAAATGAGGTGAGACCCCTTGAATATAAATAAAAAATACAACCACAATAAAAAAAACTGTGGCTCTAATGTGGCATGTCTATATATATGAAAGTTTAGGGACATAAAAATATCCTTTATTTGATGAAATGATTATATAGGCATATGAGACTCTAAACTGAAATTAACAATATTAATGAGCTTAAATTAAATTTTTGAGTTGATCAACCAGTTATTAGTAGTAACTTTTGATTTGCAGGAAGCTGTTGATAGCAGACCCCAGAGTTGGGTAGATGGTAAATAAGATTACTGATACTACAATGTTACAAAAAAATACTACTGAAAGTAATGAATTATCAAATGCACACAGATAGGGAATTTACGATGCTTCCATAATATAAGACCACGTACTTAAAAGATGGCTTGCGTCTTAAAAAGGCCCAAAGATAGGCAATGCATCTGGTGATATTAGCAAAAGGGTACCTATACAATTAGAGACTTAAAATATGTAAGTTACAGAATTTGGTAAGAAGGTACCTCACAGGGGACCTGATTAATATTTAAAAAACCCTGAGGGAGATAGTAAAATCAATGAAGATGAAATTTTCATTATATTAAATTAATTCTGGGCATAAATTCAAACTAAGGGAGAAGTATAAATTGAATTGGATGAAATTTTCCTTAACACATAGCCAGAAAGTTGTTAATCTGTAGAATTGCTAATCATAGATAAATTGCCTCATGGATAATAAAAGCTGAGTATAAAAAATATATATATAGTAAGAGGAACTTCAATCAATGAAAAGGTGGGACAAAAAAAGCTAAAAAAATTAGTCACCATGTGACCAAATATGTTCCCTTTAGAGATGTGAATGATGGAGAGTTAAAGAAAAGCTTTTACTTTAGTTTTTCTATTAAAAATTTGGGAACATCATAAGCATAAAAATAAATAATTTTCTAAATATAATCTCCACATTGACTAAGTTCTGGTGCAATAGTAGCGAGTTTAAGAAATATTTCCTGGAAAAACAATACTGTATTTTAAAGTACATCATGGTATTAGTAGTTATAAGACGCATGTAAGCAAAAGTTATTTGTATATGATGTTGTCATTAGCAAAAAAAAAAAAAAAAAAAAAAACGGTTACACTTGATGTTTTTTTTTTTTTTTTTTTGAAATCAGCAAAAGGCTAATTCAGTCATAGATTTAATAAGATGAAATCTGAAATACTAAGTTCAAGTGAATAAGCAGCCACAACTCATGAGATAAACTAGCACGAGATTGCCTAGAAACCCAATATATAAGAACTTTCAATAGCTGCATGATGGAGATAAATAACAATTTCACTTTAAAATTTTATTCTGACATACTTAGTCATTCAAAAGAGCAGTGGCATGAACAATACTAAAACAGGTTTAATTATGGTCGTTTACCAAGTAATTTGGTACCAATAGCAACAAGATGATACAAAAAAGTGACTTATGAAGCACTTACATTTTAATATTATTTTTTTTTTTATGGCGATATCAAACAAGAAAGGTATTGGAGCCTATACTTCTAGTACTATATATGCGTAGGTGCACTCAAAGGGATGAGGGTCCAAAACGCTCCCACGAGCATTTTGTTTTATATTATACAACTGTGCTTATATATTGGTATTAATGGCCCTTAGCGTACTCTCATAAACGAAAATGCATTATGTCTGTAGAGATGTATCGTACAGGCTGAAAAACCTGGAATAACCAACGGGGAAAAATCCTATATACCCTCCGCCTTAAATCAGCTAGGTACAGCCCAAGTGATGTACCATGTATCTAGGTACAGCCCAGGTGATGTACCATGTATCTAGGTACAGCCCAGGTGATGTATCATGTATCTAGGTACAGCCCAGGTGATGTACCTTAAATCAGCTAGGTAGCTGAAGGTGATGTATAATGCTGACTAGGCTAGTCGGCATGATCCCCCAATCTAACAAAATTTCTGAGCATGTGGGTTGAAGATGTACACAAAGTGCTCCAATGGATCAACTTACTAGTGATTTGTTGAATGGATGTTCCCTCCACAATTTTTCCTCGGAATTTCATTTTAGACAAAATTAAATTAAATTTATGCTCGCAATATATATATAAGTTCTAAAACGAACTCTATTTGACTAAAACCATTTTATTTCTGGAAACTATCACTTATTTCATTCCTGAAAGTTTCTGCAAAGAAATACTGATGCGAATTCATATTTTTATTATGTAACACACAAAAAAGTCAGGTGCCTAACTCAAGGAATGGAATTTCGGACATCATACTTCAGCCTCGCCCTTTCATATATTCCACGCACCACAGTGAATGGATGAATACTTTAAAACCTATATAACAAATATAAGCGAACAAATACTGTATAAACAATTTCAAAAAGAAACACACATGGCCATAATTTCTACCATGGCGCCATCTATTTAATAATAGATTGAAAATAATTTATAACGTTGAACGTGATAGAGTGCCCAGAACCTTTTATTTATAATTATTATTATTGTTGTTGTTGCTCTTATATTATTTCTCCCTGATTGGGCGGTTCTACACCGTGATGGGTAGCAGTACACAGGGTGGTTGTAATGTCTGGTGTTTACTGTCGGTCGATGAAATCTCTGACTATCCTACAGGTATTCAGGATTATGACTTTATTATTATTATTATTATTATTAGCCATATGGTGCAAGGAAGCTTGAGGCTTATGCTGCACCAGCCAAAAAAAATTTTCCGAGTTACCCTGAGAGAGAGCGAGAGAGAGGTAGTAGTAGTAGTAGTAGTGGCATCTGATGCAAGAAAGCAAGTGTATGAGCTTATGCAGCATCAGCCAAAAAAAAAAAATAATAATAATAAAATAACACCATTCCCTCCAAATGCCTGTCCAGTTCCTCCTTAAATTTATTTAACCTATTAAGTTCCACAACGACAGATGGAAGTTGTTCCAGCAATTAACCACCCACTGGCTAAAGGAAAATTTCGGCACATCTATTCTACATGTCTTTTCTCAATTTCAATTTATGCCCCCTTAGGTTCGTAATCTGAACAAGTGGAAGGATGCCATTAGAATTCACCGTGCTCAACCAATTCAAGGCCTTATACACCTAAATCAGATCACCGCGCAGGTGCCTAGTCTCCAGCCACTGCAATTTGCAGAACTTAAGCCTCTCTTGGTAAGACGATCCCTTAATTCCCCTCACAAATCTTGTTGCCCTTCTCTGTACACGCTCAAGCAAATCTACATCCTTCCTAAAATGAGGCCTCCAGACCTGTACGCAGTACTCAAGGCGTGGCCTGCCATTGCCTTACACAGAGGGATAATCACCTCCTTTTCCCTGCAAACAAAATTCCTATATATCATTGACAAAACCCCATGACCTGCCCTGGCAGCCTGTCTGCATTGCTCAGAAAACTTCATATCTGACTGCACAATTACTCCCAGGTCTTTATCAGTTTCTACCACCTTAAGTGTAGTACCACACAGTTGGTACGTTTCTCTGGGTTTGTCCCCCCCCCCAGAAACTGGGTGTTTTAGTCCAGCAAAACAGACAAATCTACCATAGAACACACGCAATTAACAGACATAAGACACACAGCACGGCAGATGAATTTAATTTTTCGGGTGGCCTAAATATAATAGGTTTTTTTTGTTTTTTTTAGGATATGCTCTGACCCAGTCGTCTGGCCATTACAATTTGGCTTTTGTCAAACTCGCGTAAGTCTGCTGCCTTTTCCATCTGAAGAACAAGAGTAACACTGATTAATGGAGCTCAGTATCAGGTATTTTTTATAGGTGTTCCGACCCGCGCACGCCCGTAGTTCACCTGCAGTTGCTTCGATTTGCATAACGACTCGCTGGTCATAATGTTTTGACTCATCGGTGTATACACATATATACATTCTTACATATCTGCTTACCTGGTCTATATGACACAATACTAGTATGTGATGCCATTACTGAAAGAACTCTCGATTTCATAAAAAGGGTAAATATACCTAATAAAGTGGACATACGGTGTATTTATTTAAATAAAGAATAGACTGCATAACACAACAGAAAGTATTAATTACAACTTTAATTTCACTGAATTGGCACCGTTCATAGAAGAATGTTATTATTTTTATCATGATTAAAAATCATTGGTATGAACAAAAATATTGTTGACGAAGATATTCAGAAAAAAATTTGGACATGTCCAAATATCCATTGCGTTTCTCCTTTAAGAAATTCATTCTGCTCAAATTCTCTGTTCAAATGCTTTGTACATGACGAGTTGCCTGTCGATCAGAATCGAAATAAATTGGCTGGCCTGCATTGACTGAGGGAGCAATTGTACGACTAACTGAGGGAGTATAACGACTTGCAAAAGAGGAAGAGGAGTTACCTGAATTTCGTGAAGGAGATATAGAAGGATTAGACAATGTTTCATTAGAATAAACAGGAAAATGGCCGATGGCGCTATCAGGCGCAGAATGCTCAGAAGGATGGTCTTCTGTGCTTTTAAGAGGGAAACATATATTTTTATTGGTTTTAACTCCAAAACAAGTCAGCAGGCGATAAGTCAAAATGCATTGCAGCTCAATCCATGTCTCCAATACTAAAAAAGTAGCTAAATCCATTGATGAACCATCAGTATCTTCAGGGATTTCGTCAAACCAGAAATACACAGAAATGGCTATAGCAGTCCTCACCAAACAGTCAGAGAGAAGAGAAAATCCACTTCCAAATCCGAGCGAAATCCAGGTTACATTTGGTCCAAGCAGAGCAGCTGCAATAATATTTTGTAGAAATAGTTCGGGAATAGCGCACAACATTTTTAAACCTAAATAATGTTATCACAGCTTTAAAAACTTCTTCAGATTTAGACAGGAAGATTTTCGATATGCCTAATTTTACAGTTAAGTGATTAGCAACCAGTAAATGCATTGGTCACTTCCCACTTAACAATGGGCAATGACTACCATCCATTCCTTCAATCAAACTCTTTGGATTATTGTATATTTTTGAACATAAAAATGCCTGCTTAATAATGCTGCTTAATACATAAACAATGAAAAATTATCATTATTGTGTCACTATGTATAAATTTCCTCTAATAATAGTAAGCTTCGAACATACGTATACCACATTGTTGTTGTTGATGGGGTTTTTTAAGTGCAATGGTTACTTAGGCCAGTGTTTCTCAAAGGGTGTGCCGCGTCACATTAGTGTGCCGCAAAATTTTCCAAGTGTGCCGCGAAATTTAGAAATTTCTTCTTCTATGACTACGTAGGTGTGCCGCGAAATTTTTCTTCTTTGGAAAATGTGCCACGAGAGTAAAAAGATTGAGAAACACTGACTTAGGCCATATTGCACTTAATACACCACCTTATTATTATTTTTATTTTAGAGCCAGGCAGCCAGTCACCAGGAGTCGCTCATTCCATGGAAATAATTTGGCCTGTTCCCAGCAACTGAGTCCATAGTTCAAGAGTGCAGTAATAGTAATGGCAAATAATGCAGCATTTGCCAAAGCTACTAGATCGTAAGGGCAAATGTACAATGAAGCCTTTAGGATGCATTTTGCATAGCAAAACGAAAGAGTCAAGCACCCTGATCTCTTTTTTCTAACGAATTAAAGGGAAGGGGGAGAATTTCGCTAAAATATTTATTTTGCGGCAAATTAAAAGATTTGAAATTCTTAGAAAAGTAGAAACTTGCAATTCATTTCCCTTCACATAGTGGAATTAAAATAATGACCCTCGTTGTTTTATCTGTATGTCTTTAACCCTTTCAATTTAATTTGAACGCTATTTTCCTCTCCACCCCCTTGGGTAACGCTTTGAATGTAACTATACAGATTTCGCCTTGCTTCCTAGTTACAGCCATTCTTGTTTACAAACAATGCCTGATATCTCCTAGGGGATTTGCCGATAGTTATGTAACCAAGATCCCGTAGTGTTCTTTGATGATTTCAGCTAGTTCTCCTGACATAAAAGTGCCCTCTTTGGAGATGGAGTTAACAACAATTAACATTCTGATACTGTGCATTTGTTGTGATAATGTAGGCTTATTCAAATCGAGAGGTGGCAAACATGCGTCTCATGTATGAACTTGCTAGATGAAATGCAACTGAGGCAAAATAGACATCTGTATGCAGAAATCTTCCCTAATCGTCATGTGCCAAATAAGAAGACCTTTCAGAGAATATATGCACGCCTTGCGGAAACTGATTCATTTAGAAAACAGTTTCACATGCTGGTAGACACATCAGCACTAGAACTGTTGATTTGGAAGAACAGATGCGCAATCACCTTGAAGAAAATGATGATGACAGCAGCGGAAGGACAACGACAACAGCAGAGAATATGGGATATACGACAGTGTGTAGAATTTTATGGAACCAACAGCTTTATCGATATCATTTTCAGAAAGTACAAGGACTTTGTACTCTTGAAATTACGAAAACACACCTGCAGAAACTAATTACAAAAAGGTTCTCATGGCGGGAAGTCAGCGCCTACGAGAAGATTTTGTATTTGGTTTCTGCAGGTGTGTGCTTCTACCAGTATTTCCTATGCACTATATTGTTTTTTAATGAAGTTGGATTTACTAAGGATGACGCGGGCAATTTTCACAAAGCTCATCAATGGGCTGAAGAAAATCCCCATTCCTGTGTTCTGTCAAGGCACCAGCAACAATTAAGAACGAATGTATGAGCAGGAATAATTGGCGACAATTTAATCGGGCACATTGTTCTGCCTGGGAGATTAGCAGGAGAATTCTATAGTTTTTAAGAGAACGTTAAAATGATTCATTGGAAGAAGTTATACTTGATGTTATTCGTTCCAAATTACATTTGATGTTATTCATTCCAGGTGGTTTATGCACAACGGTGTTCCCCTTTATTCTAGCCTTATCGTTAGAAACATTTTGGATGAGTGATTCTGTAATAAACGAATAGATCGTGTAGGACCCGTAGCCTGGTCTGCATGCTCTCCGAACCTGAATCCACTCGATTTTTACTTGTAGACCCATCTGAAAGCCCTCTGTTTATTGCACACCAATTGATAACACTGAATTGCTTCGTCAACGTGTGGACAAGACTGTCAGTAAATCCAACAGGCACCTGGAACTTTTGTGCAGGTATGGAGGTCTATGATGAGATGTTTACAGGCGCACGCTGGTCATTTTTAGAATTTCCTATAAACGTAAGCAGATAGTTGCTGAAAGACGAAAATGGCTGTAACTGGGAAACATGGCGAAATCAGACCTATGCTTACGTGAACTTTTTTTTATTGTTTGTAGGTCTTAAATCTATCAGTGAGTAGGTGACACAGGAGCTTTTTGCCCGACGTAGGACATTAATTGCCATCCACAGAGACCACTAGCATGGATCTTACTGATGCATGACATGGAATTGACTATATGACTAAACTGATTAGAAAAGGACACACTTATACAAACTGACCTGACATAAATGACCAACAAAATAAATACTTCTAATGAGAGGCAACTGAAAAATGACAACATCCGACTTGACAATCCGGGACTTGACAGTGCACCTTGAAAATAACACTTACTGGACAGTACAATAAAATAACACTTACTGGACAGTACAGTAAAATAACACTTACTGGACAAATTACAGACTTGAAACAATGACAGTGAAATCAAACTGTTAGCTGAAGGACACTGACATGGACCTTTTAAATGCAGGCGATGGAACTGACTATATGGCTATACTCTAAACTGACCAGAAAATGACAAACCCTTTGGACGAACTGACAAAATAATGATGCTTCCAATGAGAGACAAAATTTTGAAAACCCTGGACTTAAAATTGAATCCTGAGAATAACAACACTTACCGGATGGATCAATACCCTCAGGACCCACCGAGAATTGATATACTACTACCAATTACTGACTTGAAACAATGAATTTTTTTTCCAGGTGTTTCAACCTACACATCACCTCATGAACCACACTTGTACAGACATAATAGAAACGGCGCTCATTTGCTGAGTTAGTTAAGCGCCAAAACAACTAAAGCTATGAGGCGTCAATATATAATGTCTCTAAATTGCATGCATTCCGTGGTCCATTTGCCTGTTTGCTGGATAAAAACCCCTACCTTCCTCGGCTGGTATCGACTTAACTAGCCACTCTGTGAAAAAATAAAATAAAAACGCATAAAAGTTCCTTGCGCATTCATGGGATGCAAACCCAGACCTTTTTCTTCTTTGTAGGAGGATGGCGATTATATCCTCGGTGCTACCCACAATGGCCATAAACAGTATAATATGGTATCGGTTGCCAATGAGGTGCACAAAAAACAGCGGAACATGTTATTGAGTTTTGGGAGCATTATCGACTAAGGCCATATTGCTTCATATATATGTCTGTAAATTACGTATGTTAATGTGGTCGATTTTCTTTTTGTTGGACGAAAAACCCGAGTTTCCGGGAGAAAACACCACGTTGCTCTCCACGCCTATCCACCCTGTGTGTGGGGAGGACAGTGATTCTACCAACTGTGCTACCCACGAGGGCATAGCGGAACAAATGGGGATGTAACACATTCGCCTCTGAAAAAGGGGAATTTCGGCTTCCGTGTAAGGTAGTGATTCCCTATATGTCGGCAACGTAATTGCAGCTGTTCTGTCATGTGTGCAGAAATAGATAGCAGTTGTCTACTCAATGCATTGCAAATTTAATGTGGAGTCTCTTTCTACTTGTCCAAGGTACGCGACAATATATTATTATTTCTGTATAATAACATTATTCGTTTTTGGCTGAAATCCAGATTACGGGTACACCTTGTCACTGCGTTGCGGGCATGGCAAAATTCGGGAAGGATTCAAGGAAAAGAAGTGTGTGTTTCATTTTTGGCTAGTGAAAAAAGGTTATGTTAGTTTACGCCAGTAATTCGGGACGGATTCAAGCAAAAGATGCGACTTTCTCCGGAAGTGTACCCATAATTTGGAGTATAACTCGTTTATTATTTTTTCCCCCTTCTTCTCTCTCTTATACTGGTCGTGCAATAACATGGTGTAGGCGTCTTATTTTCTTTCCGAAACCAGAATTGTTATTGAACAGCCAGAGCAGTTTTAAATGTAAACTTGGACGGCTTCCATTTAATAGAGGGATAAAATGAGCGATCCGTTTCATGTTTAGGAAGAGCGACGGAAGAACATTGAACTCCATTTTTTTGGAGTTTTTTTTTTTTTGCAGTGCAGGTGGCTGTTTAACGTTGACCCTGCAACTGAGAAGTCCAGTTACCTGTGGGAATACACAGATTGGTTTCTACCCTATCCACGTAAACGTTTATTTCCAATTTTAGCTTATTTTCAGAGCAATCGAAAGCTAAAATAAGCCCAGGTCTCGCCAACTCCCCCATCCCTGTGAAGATATTCCTGGAAACCAAGATTCCAACTGTAAGGCTATATGGGTTTCAAATAATTTAACTGGATTAGTTCAATCCAGTTAAATTATTTGAAACCCATATAGCCTTACCTTATTATTTTTAGGGCTCTAAAGTGGGTGTTTGGTATCTGTATAGTGATAAAAAAAAAATAAAATAAATTATTTTTATATATTCAGATACAAATCCCAAAGTGGGTGGGGGAGCATACACTTTCAAATAAGTTTGTTTTTTGTTTTTTTTTGTGGTAGCTAACAGTTGCCATCTACAAATGTATCTATGTTACCTTAGGGTAATAATGTTAAGAAAAATTAACCCCCGGGAGCTCACATCTGGTGAGTATGGGCTTGGCACACCCAGGGTCCTGAGCTGGACATCATCATTCTTCTCTTCCTTTGTGATTCCCTTTTATCTCTCTCTCTCTCTTGGGGTAGTTCAAAAATTTTTTTTTTTTTTTTTTTGGCTGGTGCAGCATAAGCTTCCTTGCACCATATGGCTAATAATAATAGTAATAATAATAAAATAAAACAAAAAAAAACCTTGAACACTTTTCTCATTATCCACTCATGAGTTTTATTAGAAATTTATACTTGCATGTAACTACATTACATTCTTAAAAAAAATTATGAGATATCTGCTACTGCATATTCTGAACTACTCTTTTTTTATCATTTAATTCCATTTGTATCCAATGAAGCATATTTTACAAATTTTCAGTATTATATCTGTTTCTTAATTTTCACTTGTTTTTGTGACTGAAAAAATTTCTTCAAGGTGTATCCAAATAGAATAGAATACTTTGGGTCATTTTTAAAAAGGGTGGAGCAGGTCTTTGCATTTTGGAGGCCAAAAAGCATAAGAAAACAAGAGACCAAACCTTGGGTGGGGGAACTAATTATCTCTCAAAGCTTCTACATCAAGAAGTGTGGTATTCAAAAACATGTTTGGAGTAATTTAAAGGGAATAATTACCCCAATTTCTGTTTCCTTGATCCACTGTTGCTTTTCTTTTCTTTCCTTTTTTTTTTTTTTTTATTTATTAAGACAAGATATTCTTTATTAAATTAAGCATAAATAAGGTTGGAGGAGTGCAGATCTATTTTAAATTGCAGTTCCAGAAGAACTTGTAATGAGTGGGTTTGAAAATATTTTGAATTTAGATATATTAACCCCAGGGGCTAACATCTGGTGAGTATGGGCTTGGCACACCCAGGGTCCTGAGCTGGATATCATCATTCTCCTCTTTTTTGGTGATTCCCCTCCTCTCTCACACACACACTCTCTCTCTCTCTCTCTCTTTCAGGGTACTCAAATTTTTTTTTGGCTGGTGCAGCATAAGCCTCAGGCTTCCTTGCACCATATGGCTAATAATAATAATAATAATATTTCTTGTTTTAAATCTGCAAACCTATTCTTAATTACACAGTTACCTTCCACGTATTTCATGAATTTCGAAATGAATAATGCTAAATACACAGAATTTTGGGAATACCTTTTTTGTACGTTAAAATGTGAAAAAAAAATATTTTCCCAAACTTCTTTTAAAAAGGCAAAGCATTTGTTTTAAATGCAAGTAAGTGTTTAGACTACTGTGCTATTTTCTCACATCTGCTGTTAGGATCAGACAAAGATACTGCAAAACTCTGGATAAAAGTAATTTTTGGGACTTTGAGCATTCCCAAATTGTTCTGTTTCAGGAAACAAACATTGTTTGTATGCTCTCGAGTTTAATCTCAATAAATGACCCATATTAGTTCAGTACTTTTCAATTTTTTTTTTTTTTTTTTTTCAAACCAAAAACATATGAGAATAAGAAAGGGAAGATGCATAGCACTAAGCACAAGTTTAACCAAATGGTCAAAATGTACATGTACACATAAATAAATAAATATTTTAAATTAATGTTTAAATTAATGTTTAATTAACGTTAAATTAACCTGTTCCAAATCAGGTTACAATGATCCAAAAAGAATGCATAGAAAAGTAGCAAAGTCTTTTTTTTTCTTATATGAAGACAGAGGATCAATGTTGGTTCATTCCCTCTTGCTAATCTTAATGTAAGCAAAGAAGTCTTTGCTACTTTTCTGTACATCTGTAGCCAAAGGCTTCTTATAATCTGCCTTAGCTTATGTAACCCCTTTAGTGATTTTATTCCAGACTAATTTTTACTCATTGTAGGTTTTTATGTCTGGCAATAATTTATTTATTTATTTATTTATTTATTTTTAATCATCTCAGGCATTTTTCTTCTCTACCACTAGTCTGATGAGTTCATCTTGCACCCATTTATGTCTGAACCTTGAGCCAAGATAAACAGTTTCATCAGCCAAGAAAATAGGAGCTTAACCCGGAGCTCCTGAGAGCCTATATCTAACAAGGAGTGGTCCCCAGAATAGTTTCATAAAGCATTTTTTTTTTTTATGAAAACCCCAAACACGAAAGGTATCAAAACCTATAGTACTTAGTACCATGCATGGGTTGAAGGAGAAGTATGGGGGGAGGGGGATACCGGAAACTTTGCTCTAGAGACTAAACATGGGTTTCCCCACTTCAAGCCTCCAATAAGCAAAGTAGTGGTATTTCACCGGTTGATGAAAGTCATCTACCACTGTCGTGTTATCTACTGAATTCATATAAAATTAAAATGATAGGTTTCACTTCAGGGAAGGAATACTTTATATGTAATTTTTTTTAATTTTTTTTTTTTGGCTTATGAGATGCAGTTCCGTTCCTTCCTGACCAGTTTTGCAGGGAGAGGAGGCCAATTCTTTGTTATACTACTTATTCGAGGAATAGTAACAACAGTCAAAGTGAAAATTTTTAGAATTATAAATTACATAGGAATGACATTATTTTGTTGTTTAGTATTAGCGAGGCTATTAGTAAATTTATATCATTAAAGATAATTATCAAATGTACATTATTGTGTAAAATGAAAGAACAGTATGAGCATATAATGTTGTAATTATCAGGTATTGTAACAGCACTAACATAAGCTACCATAAATTTTATGGATTAGTCACTCCAGAAACTAAAGGGGATATATTTTCAAAGTATGCTTCAAATGAATAATTATTTTTGGAGATTACTATCAAATTAGATGACCTAATAGGAATTGAATGAATTAATTATATCAGCATCAATTTGAAACTATCTGGGTAACAAAAAAACATTGGAAAAGCTTGAAATAAAATTGGTTATATTCAAATATTAAAGGTAATTTGCATTAGTAAAAGTATTCGCCATATGGTGCAAGGAAGCCACGGGCTTTCGGATTCTAGGATCGAGGCCACGGTGTGTGGCTGTGTATTTCCAAAGCCCTTCATAGCAGGTTAAAAATAATTTTGAGGTGTTTTTATTTAATATACTAAACTGTAGTAAATATATAGTTTGAATTCCTATAGTCATGAGGTTAGTTTATATTTATATTTAGATACATATTTGTAAAGCTATAGCTTGATATTCAGATAGCCTTTGTTATTGATATTTTGGTGGGAACTTTGTAACTTTCACTTGGTACCTTAAATTTAACTTCACTAGTGGTTAAAGCTTTGTCAGCAGTTTAATTTCTGTAATACTTTGTTAATTTAAGTTCTGCACTATATTGTAAGGTTAAATTTGTAAAATCAATTTGTTATCAATTTTTTGGTGGGAACTTTATTCATTAGCCTAAATTTAACTTTGTACAAGGGGGAATTCAAAAAAGATTTGTATTCACCCAGAAGTAGTTGTAACAGAAAGTTGAAACAAACACCATGTATTACTCTTTTTTTAACATAGTCACCAAACAAAATGACACATTTTTGCTGCCTTTCAATACACTTCTCCAGGTCAGTTTTTGCAGATGTCCTCTGACTTGGCATCATAAATCACCTCATCATCATCATCAGCAGTAGAGTGTTTCCACAAAGAAGGACTTCAGGGTCAGAAAGAGGAGAAAAACTGAAGTTTCAAGGCCAGGGAAATTAGCAGGATTCAGCAATGTTTCAAACCTATATTTGTGGGTGCCATTCACTGCAGTATGTGAGAAATGCTCAGCAGCATTATCATGGAGCAGGTGCACACCTTTTGACAGCTTTCCCCATTTTTTTTTTCTTTCATAGTAGTACGTAGATTTATGAGGAAGTTGGAATAATACTTTGCCATCATAGTACAGCCATTTTTGAAGGCAATCTGTTAGTATTACACTATGCCGATCCCCAAAACTAACAGCATCACCTTGCCATCACTTGGTTGTACCATTGTCTTTTGTGGGGAGGGGGAATTATGCATGTTTCCATGGTTTAGACATTTGTTTAGTTTTGGGATCACAGTAATGTATCCAAGATGACTAGCTGTGAAGAAAACTCTTCACAGCAGACACTTTTGTCATATGCAACTGTTGATGGATGATGTTCTCCACAGACCCTACACTACTTTGGAGCTCTACAGCTAGCTCTCTGACACTAATATACTGATCTTCCAGGATTAATGCCTATTTTTGCAACACTCTCTTCTGTTGCAGATCCTTGGATTTCTTCATCCTGCACTGAATTCTTCCGCACGAATTGTTTATACCAATTGCAACAACACTAACCTGGGCAGTCTTGTCCATAAACAGCGACGATTTCTTCGTGCATTGTTTTGGGTGTTCCCCTCTTGCAGAAAGAGGAACCGAATCACTGATCTGTATTCCTCTTTATCCATTATGACACTTCACTTCATTCAATGCTGCAAAAAAAAAAATAACGAATTTTCAGATAAAATCCAAAATTTGTGCAGTTGCGATAGAGAGTTCAAGATATCAAACAAAAAAATTCATTTTTCTATCACAGCTTCTTCTGGGTGAACACAAATCTTTTTTGAACCCCCTATATGACTAATATATTTGTTATGTCAATTTAATTTAGTCTTTTTTTTAATTTCCCAGGAAAAAGGAGAATAGAACCTTGTAAGAATTACCACCATTGGAACAGAAGGGTGACAAAGATAACATCTGTGTAAATTTTTATACATTTAAAACAGTGATGACTCATTCCTAATGGTGCAAAAGCCTGTCTGTGTTTAGCAATTTTATTATGAAATTTTATCACACAAAAATCTTTGAAGCTAGCTAAGAAGTTTTCTCAGTAAGAAACTCTCCACGCATAAGCAAATAATAAAAACAGCAGAAACGATTAAATATATCATGGTGTCGGGAGAAGTATTATTCTTTTTCCAGTGCTGTTATTATAATTAATTTAAAGAAAAGAATTTCCATTTGGTGAATATATCAAAAACTGTAAAAGAATATATTTCAGTTCATGCTCAGAAGAAATCTTTCTGTTATGAAAGATGTGGAAATTGATTTTCATGATCAGGCATCTAAAAACACATTTCTTAGTCCGTGCTCAGGAGAAATTATTTTCTGATAAACGTGGGAAAGCAAGGCATCTTATATGAAAGAATACTTTAGTTAGTTTATTCCAGGAGAAACTGTTTTGCCATGAAACGTTGCATGGCACTTTCAAGGTCAAGTGATAAAAAAAAACTCCTAGTAGTTCCTACTGAAGAGAAACAGTACTGCTGTGAAAGTTGTGGGAAAGCATTTTTGAGATCAGGTGATTTTAAAGAGCATTTGCTAGTCCATAGAAATGAAAAGCTATTCTACTGTGAAATATGTGGGAAGGGATTTTTGCAACAAGAATATTTAAAGAAGCACGTAATAGTTCATACTCAGAATAAGACTTTCTCTTGTGTGTCATGTGACAAAGCATTTTCAAGATCAGCTGATCTGAGAAAACATTCATTAGTCCATACTAAGGAGAAACCGTTCTCTTGTGAATTGTGCACCAAAGCATTTTTAAGATCTGGCGATCTAAAAAGGCATTTATTAGTTCACACAAAGGAAAAACCATTCTCTTGTGAAATATGTGGCAAAGCTTTTTCGCATTCATTTCATTTAAAAGATCACCTCCTAATTCATACTGAGGAGAAACCTTTCTTTTGTGATACATGTGGGAAGTCATTTTCACAAGCAGGTTATTTAAAAAGACATTTATTTGTTCATACTCAAGAAAAATCATTTTATTGTGAAATATGTTCGAAAGCATTTTTAAGATCAGCTGATTTAAAAAAACATGCTTTAGTTCACACAAAAGAAAAACTCTTCTCTTGTGAAATATGTGGCAAGACATTTTCGCGATCAGGACATTTAAAAGAACATTTTTTTGTTCATACTAAGAAAAAACCATTCCTTTGTGATACATGTGGGAAAGGGTTTTCACATTCTGGTAATCTAAAAAGACACTTATTAGTTCACGTCCACTAGAAATGCTTCGCAATTTCATTTAATATTGTCTTCAAAACATACCATGATACATATTTATTACTTAAAAAACTAGATCGGCCTTCTCCATACAATGCTTAATTACTTGTTACCATACATTCATTGTTACATTCATCATGTTACACTCATCATTACATTGTTTGTTATTTGGTTTTTTTAGGAGCATTAGCAACTAAGGCCATATTGCTCCGTGAATATGCGGTGGTCATTCCCTGAACTTTCCGCATCCTCCGTATTTGGTGGTGATGGACTCGAACCCCGGTCTAATCAAGAAGCGTGTGCTATGCATTGCTGCTCCTTCCCACCTGGCTACGGAGGCGCCCATTACATTCATTACCCATACACTTATTGTTACATTCATTCACCCTATACTCATCATTACATTCATCGTTAACTATAACTAATGATAATGGAAAACTGAATTCATCGAATCTTCAGGTTGAATATGAATTGAGAAACTTTTAGTAATGCACCCACTAATAACACTAGAAAATTTTGTTGTATTCGTATATATTTTGAAAGAAACCTGATTTTCATTTTTTTATGAATTCCCACTTCCTTTCCACAAAAATAACATTGCATTACATGCGATATTGTTGCCAATGCCAACCAAACAGGATTAATGAAGTGCACTTACTGCAAAAATAGGTGCACTTCCAGTTTTCATTCATTGAGTCTGCAATGAATTTTTAGAAAAAATAATTCTCTATTTGGTAATTAATGCTTTGCTAAAGAAATATTCCTTTCTAATTAACAATCAATGTTTGTTTTTTTTACTTAAACTTTTTATTAATAAATTAATTTTAGTTTTTAGCCACTATATTACAGTTGATGTTGACATAAAAATTATGTAAATTGGTTAATATGTTTTGTCTCAATAAACAATTTTTTCTAAAACCATGAGCCAAGCTCTGTTATTTGCAGCCCATTTTTCCAAACATCCATCTTCACGTAATTGTTGACATAAAGTCAAGTTGATTTACTCATTGAAAACTGAAAAAAATAACCTCCAGAATACAGCTTGTAAACAAAAAGTAATACATATTTAACATAATGATATGGCCACTAGTCGAGTGATCAAACAGTACATGCGTTTGAGTTGGCCATGGTTCAAGCTCATGAGACTTTGTATATCATGATGTTCTCATATTTTCTATATCTTGTATACTCCTCTGATCTTATGTCGCTCTCCCAGAGTATAAACAGAAAATTTATTTATTTTATTACTTAACCCGCCTTGACTTGTGTCCTGAATGGAACAAATATGCTTGTGTGGCATCTGAGATTTTTTTTTTGTTTTAAACAAAAAAAAAAAAAAAAAATTGTCAGCTGTTCATGTTGAGCTTCTATAAAGCCAATGAAAGAAAGCTCTATGGCAAGTGTTAGGTAGCTCGCACTGGCTTCTCACAGACACTATAAGTATGGGGACTAGATTACAAGAAATGCAATTCATAGCATATTAAAATGAAAACAGAAAATACCATCTAATTATTTAGAGAATATTGGTGGAGAAAGGTGTGTGGAAGGATTTGATTTTATTTTCAAATTTAGAAAAATTAATTTTAAAACTTGCATCTGCCATGTAATGGTGTCAGACCAGTTATGGCACTCCACGTTGTACTTGGGTATAGCACTTAACCTTCCATTGTTTGCATCCTCAATTTAACAAAGACACCTGCATGTATCTGTGAAACACCCCTTTTTGATTTAATTTTAAAAAATAAATTTTTAGCTATTTTACCGAATTGAAAATTGATCTGTTATTTTCTGAACTCTTAATTTTTAATAGTTTAATTATTTTACTGTTTTATTTTTTTTCCCTGTGTTTTTTTTTTTTTTTTGTTATTGTTTTAGGTTTTCTACTATAACATAGCCTATAAAATAAACCATTGTAAAAAACCATATTATTTCTGATAAAAATACTTTATTAACCATGAGAACATATCAAAAGAAATGTTGAAGAAATAGTAACGACAACAACAGGGCCAGTCTGGCAAGTTTTGGTACCAGATGGCTCCCAACAATTTTGGTCCCATGTGAGTCACTTATCACATCATGACTGTTACTCTGACCCAGATTTTCTATTGCCCCCATTGGTGATTTCCATCCAGCTGCTACCAGTTCACCCACAAAAAGCAGTATTCAAAGTAAAAACAGCTGCCAAAACCAGTCTCAGAATATACTAAAAAGGTAAACTTCAGCCATTATCAACCCACTGCAGGATGGAAGCCTCCTCAACAATTCATGCTGAGGGAAATGGACCATAATCTGCCACGCTGGTCCAGTGCCAGTTGGCAGATAGACCGTATTTAGCAGTCTGGGGCTTGAACCCCGATTTACTCAAAGAGCGTGTGCTACTGCACTCCCACTCCTGACCACTCGGCTACAGAGGCCGTTCCAGAATATACTAACACCTTACCAAAAGCTTCACCATTTAAAGCATATCAACTTGATTATTATGGAAGTATTCAGTAATTTTGTGTCATAGAAGATAATGCCTAAATTGATAATATTAATGCAAAGAATTTTGCATAATTAAAAAAAACAACAACAAAAAACAAAAAAAAAAAAAAACAAGTGTATCGAATTATAATGAGCATGCAGAAATAAGAATATGCAATCACATCTAAATTATGATTATTTACACACTAATCCACACTGTAAGTGTACTTTAAGAGTCATCAGTTTTGGAAATTACTTCCAAATTAGATTACATCTAATGTTTCATTAAAAATGAAACCAGCTAACTTGTGTCAACATCTGTTTAAAACTTGAGGAAGGAAACAATGCAAGTGTATCCTGAAGTGGATTCTTCACTGTGATTAGCCTATCTCAAGTGGAGCATCTGTAGGGAATTACTGTATTTCAAGTGTTTTCAACCCATATGTGTCGATTGGCTTGTCAGCACACTTGTACTGACATCATACAAAACAAATCCATATGAACTGGCACCCTATGGCTAGCACAGCTGATGGACAAAAAATTCCCAAAGTCAATAACAGATTTGTTGTTTAAATATTAAATTTATTTCGTATTGTGTGATTAGGGTGTGTGCATGTATAAGACATAAGACAATTAGACATAGAGCCAAGAAACATAGTGAAGAGTAAAGAAATTAAAGAAAGAAATTACGGAATATGTATAAATAAAAATAAATATATTGTCATATATTGCATAACCCCAATGTTATAATTGTGAATCAATTGCACAAAAAGACAACAACATAGAATCTTTGTTTCTAACATAAAGCCAGTGGTGTGCTGGAGGAGGCTCGCATGAGCCGATTGTTAAATTTTCAAGAATTTTGCAAGCCAGTTTGTTAAATCAACAATGGCTATAAAGTATAGAGCAGCATGTACTTCCATCCACAATGGCTAGCGGCATTTGGGCAATAAGCTTGTATATGGTGACACGGAAAATCCTGCCAGGGTACACTTCTTTTGGCACCCTCTGTGCTTCCTTTCCGCTGCCCCTTCCCAATGCTAAAGAACTTGAAATTATTAAAATTGGTCAAGTACTGGGACCATGATGGGTGGCATGTAGTTTACGAGCTGCTATTGCTGTATAGTGTGCATATCCTGCATTAGATATGCATTTTTCAAGTTCTTATTCTGGTCTAGCAATGCAATTAGCTAACATCAGTTTTTTGCAAGGCCTTGCTTTAATGATAGACATTCTTGAAGAATTATCATTATTTTCAACTGCATTTCAGTCAAGATCAACTAACCTTCAGAAAGTGCAAAAATTAATCAAATGCACAATAACTTTTGAAATTTTAAAGGTAGTGGTAAACGTTAGTAGTGGAAAACATGAATCTCAAGTTGAAAATTTGATAAAATCAGATAAGTTTAAAGATATTCCATTTAATAAAATTAATAAATCCCATGCTCTTCCTAGGAATATGTCACTAGAAAATATAATTCGACACATGAATTTGTCTTTTATTAGACAAAACATTGATGAAAAAATTTTAAATTTTTTTGATTTATTAGAACCATCTATTGACCTTATAAAGAACTAACCGAATCATAGTTAGCTGATGAAAAAAAAATTGTACCATTTAAGTGATTTTAAAATATTAAATTGATTTGAATTATTTTGGGATTTTGTAGATAATGTAGAATCAAAAAATGTTTCAATCACTGCAAGTATTCAAAAAGCTAAAAAGATAGTCAGCACTATTGCAATCCACAGTAGTCCCGAAGCTGAAAGAGGTTTCAGTTTAATGAACATAATTTGTACGAGGGTGAGAAATAGTTTAACAATAGATTAGATATCAGATTTAATGACAATAACTTTATTGAGAAAAGAGTTAGCAGATTAGGATGCAACTCCATTTGTTAAATCATGGTTGAATTGCAACCATAGATTGGCTAAGGATACAAGAACTCGGCAAAAGTCAAGAAAAACATTTTGTGAGAATCAACTGAATATATGGAAATTACAATTAAAAAATGAATAATTTATTGTTTGAAATTTTTGGCTGAAATCTATTATTTGGGTACCACTTGGCTCTGGCAGTGCGTGTGGTCATAGATCGGAGTGATTATACAGTCGAGTTCTGTGATTGGGTTATTATTGTGAATGTGTTTTGTTTCTGATTGTTTTGTGTCATCGAGGAGGGGGATGCTTAGCTTGAGTAGGGTGTTTATCTCCCCCACCCCGCTGTTTTAAAATTGGAAAACGAGTTCCCGATTTTAAAACAGCAGCAAGTGGGGGATGTCAACTTAGGCATGTCAACTTAGGATAACAGGACGAGGGTAAACAGTGAGTGGCACCTGCCAATCACTGCCTTCTTCCAAACTTTTAGTCGAAGTATGGAGTGGTACCCAAGTTCTGAATTTCCACCAAATTTTTGTATTTGAAATTGTAAATCAGTAAAACTTATAATAACTATATACACACATATTCTTGGTCTTGTTTTCCAAGGTGATAGTTGTAAATGGATTAAAACAAACAATGCATTATGGTTCCTTTTGTTATTTATTTATATTATTATTATTTTTTTTTCTATATGGAAAGAAGTGGCTGGATTTTGCATTAATTACATATCAAATTAACAAATAGCCATGAGCCACACAACACTTATAAGTAGGGATTGCCTATATACTGGTGATATGACTCAAAAATGAAAAAAAAAAAAAAGTTTTTCTGATGCTGTTCAGTTGCTATGCATAACCAAAATTCTTTCTTTCTACATTAATTGAAGTGAAATGCTGTTTTCAAAGACTGAAAAAAAAAAGCAGATATATGTAAATAACAAAAGCTTTCCTCATTCCCTTCGAGTTCCTTATAAATGGATTATATATCATTTTTATGTTGTTATAGGGGTTTCAGGTGCATCAGCAACTTAAGGCACATTGAGCAGTACATATGTAAACTATATGTTTTCTGTAGTAGATTTACTGTTTGCTGGACGGACACCCCGAGTTTCCGGGAGAAAAAAACTATGCTACCCTCACTTGAGACCGACTAACTCAACATTATGAAAAACACCCATAAAATTCCTCGTGTCATTGACGGGATTAGAACTCAGGTCTTTTCCGCCGATATATAAAGGATGCTGATTATACCAATTCAGTGATACCAACGAGGGCATACTTCTTATATCTGCTCTCGCGAATGAGAGTTATTTGCCTCCCTCTTTCTCGTGTGTGTAAAATGCTAGCATTGGATTCTGTAGCCTATTGGATTTGGAAATATGCACGGTGTGACAAAGTATTAAAACATTCTATATTTAAATATATTTGCGTACTACAGTATGTGGAGCAATATGGCCTTAGTCGATGCCAAAAAAAGAAAAAAAGGCCACTTGTTCTACTACATCTTCCAGTATAGCATTGTGATTGTTAAATATTTTTTGCATTATGCAGTATAAATACAGTGATATGCTTTCAGCAATCGAATGGTCTTAAAAACAAAGTAATGGCAATCATACTACACTGCTCGGCAAAACTAACAGAACATGTATAAAACGTGCAGTAAATTGTGCAGCTTGTGACAATGCAGAATAAGCCTCAGGCTTATGCTGCCTCGGCAAAGAAATAATAAAATAAAATCAATAAATAATAATAAGAAAAAAGGAAATAGACAACCTATGCATTTAAATCTTTCCATAGATAACTATGCAGCTCACCCTTGAATTTTCCCAAACTGTCAGCCTCTACCACCCAGTTAACTTATTGCAGTAATTCATAACTCACTGGCTAAATAAAACCTGCAATAATGTTTAAACATCTCTCCCTGTAACTTGAATGTATGGCCCCTAGTTACAGAAACATTTATAACAGTGAAAATTTCATCATTCATTTTACTATTGCCTCCCAGAGTGTTAAACACCTCAATCAAGTCTCTAAGGTGTTTAGTTTCAAAGCTGTGCAACAGCTCTGTGGCAAGCCATTTTAGTACCTGAGGCAAGAAAGAAAAATTGCGCCCTGCTGTTAATGATGTCAACATTGGCAATTATTTAATCTTTCTTTTGGTGCCCCATTCAGCTTTTAACCCGAGGCAAGAGCCTCAGGTTAAAACCTGAGGAATAACCATTTATCACGACCCTCTGCCTCCTGCCCTGAAGCCATCCTTCCATCCATCTAAGGATATTCTCTGTGATTCCAACCTGTTCCAGGTTATAAAGTAACTGCTCGTGTGGGACTGGGTCAAATACTTTGCTGAAATCCAAATAAACAATGTCGAAATTATTCCCCAAATCCAGCTCTTGAGTGTCAAACTAGCTAACCAGATTTGTTAAACATGATTTTCCCATTACAAAACGATGCTACATATCCTTCAGAAATCCATTTCTATCCAAATGATCCTGAATTCCACCCTTGATCATTGCCTCCATGATTTCCTACTACTGAAGTTAGATTGACTTGTCGGTAATTTCCAACTACACCCTTAGAACCACCCTTATGTATTGGAGATACATTGGCACTTTTCCAATACAATGTAATCTCTCCTGAGTCCAGTGATGCTCTCATAATTAGCCTCAATGGTTCAATGCACTCACTTGACTCCTCCTTTAAAATTATTAATGGAACATAATGCATAAACCTGACACCTCTAATATACAATTTGGCCCCAGCAGCCCTTGTGCCATTAAACCCAATCGCAACAAAACCAACCTTTTTTTTTTTTTTTTTTTTTAACTCCGGCCACCTATTTTATCTCTGCCCTTATATGTGGACTGTTGTAAAGTAAACATTCAAAAATATCCTGGATTCTCGAAAATTATGGATTACTAAATCCATACTAAAGGATGGATTACTAAAGGGCCGCCGTAGCCTAGTGGTCAGGCGCGTGGGTGCATAAGTACACATGTCTTGAGTGACCGGGGTTCAAGCCCGTGACTGCTGAATGCGGTGCTGTTTCTTGTATTCTGTCTATCTTGTTAACTCCTCTGACTGTTTGGTCGTCCCAGAGTATAAACAGAAGATTTATTTATTTATTTAAATGCTGAATTTTTGAAGATCTACTGTTCTTGTGGTAGTGTACGTAGAGACCTCCTAACTCAGCCACGTTTTAAAATAGGCCCATAAATAAAATAAAATAAAATAAAATATATACAGTATTAAGGTCCCCCGTAAATGATTTCATCTACCCATATATTTATTTTGTCTGTAAATTGCACGTGTTCTCTGGTCGATTTGCCTGTTTGCTGGACGAAAAAACCTCAGTTTCTGGGAGGGGGGAACCTCAACCTCACTATCTATGCCTGAGACCAACTAACTCAGCCATGGAGTGAAAAATAGCCCACTAAAGTTCCCCGCATCATCGACGGGATTCGAACCTGGGTCCCTTCCACCTGGTGTGGGGAGGATAGTGATGATACCACTGTGCTACAAACACAGACAGGCCCATAAATAATCCTGCCCTCATGGACGGGACTGTAACTCAGGTCTCGGTAAGAAGAGGAAGGTGATCCTATCAACAGTGCTACCTGTCATGGCTGAGGTTCTAATATATTATACTAAATAACTTTTCCATTGCCTATGCAATGAAGTAATAACTCTTTATATTTATTAATAAAAATTATTAAATAATTAAGAATAAAGAGTTATTAATAATAACTCTTTTCCGTTGTTTTCATACCTCCGTACTCTCTTGCTGTTCTACAGAGTAGTATTTCTACCAGCGATTATATACGCTGCATGGATATGGTATCCGAGAACAAAAATAGCAGTAAACCATCAGACCTGACAAGATAGATGGGCTAACTCCACTAAAGGAGACATCACTAGGAAATTTATTCCACCTATCACCAAGGTATATCCCAAGTCTCCTTCATGGTTCTCCCCCGGCCTGCACGCAACTTTCATGCTTACAGGATACGGATCCATGAGAGCCATGCTCTCAAGTCTTGGAATTATTTATGACCCCCTCTGTCCCTGTGAAGAGTTGGAGAGTTTTAGTCACCTAATGTATGACTGCCTTCTGCCTATGTACGAGGATCCTCGCTGCATCCTGATTACCAGAATTAACTTCAATCCAAAACATCAGGAGCGCTACTTGTTGAACAGTCAAAGAGAGTAAAAGGCCTTCTCACAATACTGCCAGGAGTTCTTCACAAGAAGAAGATTCCTACCACTGGAACGACAACATACACCTGACTAACTTGTCTTGCCCAAATTCAGAATGCTTAACCTGACTACCATCATTATTTGGACGGGACCTCTGTCCCATGAATGACTTACTGTTTTGGACCTTCCTGATTTAGACTCTTCACTAACTCTGGCAATATGCAGCTGTGCTGACACAGCGACTAAATGGACGGGAGCCCTGAAACTTTCTCCCAAGTCAAACTGCACTGAACGTATATTGATTTACCAGATGGGAACATCGGGTAATTTCCTCCACTCTCAAGGCGGGAGGGGAAGTTACTCCTGGTCTCCTTTCCCCCTCGCCACCCTGTTTTTCCTCTTGTGGGACATGGGCCCACTCCACTGATTTCGGGGTCATCTTCTCTATCGATCCTGTATTTTTCTCTTTTCCCCAGCTTTCACTCTCCTCCTCTCCCTGACCTTACAACTAGCATCCGAATCATCTCTAAATTGCTTGAGCCCTGCACCCAAAAACTTAATAACTTCAACTCGCATAACTAGTACTCCTTTTGGCTGACCAAAGTACTCCTTTTGCCAGAGTAAATAGCTATAATACTGGTGTACCTGGTCTGCCTCCAAGGTCAGTGTGGACAACGTTGAGTCCCATTAGGGGCCCAGCAGTTAAATGACCAGAGGAACAACGGTACTCATCACTACACATATACAAAATATATATACCTTTAAAACTGCAAGAAACATTTTCTGACAGTGTTCTGTTTAACACCCACAATTTTCCCCCATCTCTGCGTAGTTGGAGACGGGGGAAACTCCTGGTGCCGTTTGACACTAAACAGATTCTACATTCTGTCTTCATTGTGAACGTCTCACCTACATAATATCAAGATTAAGGGACCATTACATATTGTTGCTGCTACTTCAATGATTAAGTGTTATGTGGATGATGAACTGTAGTATTGTTGTTATTCAACTGTTGGCTGTTCTATATAAACAGATGGCAGCCCAGTCCAGCCAGTTGATCTTTTGATCAATTGAGAGATCGGCAGTTGACAGTAAGTTGGCTGCTGGAATTGTGGGCTGGTGGAGGGGTTGAACGTTCTTCAGTTTTTTGGAATCAAGGTTGCATCATGGAACCAACCATGGTTCTTGGTTTCTTGAGCCAACCATGTTTCTTGAGAATTGAAGGCAGGTGGAGAAACGGGGCTGGATGGAGGGGTAATCAGGAGGCGAAATGGGGCTGGATGGAGGGGTCATATCACAAGGTACACTTAAATTTAAAATATACATAACAGAAGTAAAAGCACATAACCTACAATGCACAGAAAGCTTTATAAACACATTCCAAAGAAGAAACCGAAATAAAATCGTCCAATATGTATAAATTTAAATACACACGTTTACACTAAATAAAGGAAAGCATTTCAGATTTTTTTTTTTTTTTTTTTTTTTTGTGCACTGTATTGTACTGTACTATAATGTATCGAGAATGTGTAATTTCGGTACTCCGATAATAAAAAATGCTGGCTTTGGTGGTCATTCTGTTCAACTCCTAATAGCCAGTCAGGTTCTCTTCAAATGTACTTGGCATCGACGATTACAACCAATTACTAGTGCCCTTTTCGATAATACGTTTTGGAATTAAAATATTTCCAAACATTAATGCTTTTTTATTGTTGTAGGCGGTTCAGATTCTTTAGGTCATATTGCGCAGTACAACTTAAAAGGGGTTAAATTTCAGAATGCTTGACGATTTAAAATCAGTGGTAAGTGGGAAAACTGAACTGTTATGGGAAACGAGTTTCTCCCTTCCCATTGGCTCTAATTCATAATAAGGAAACGATTTTGCCCCCGTTTACCGCTAGGCTTATACATTGCTCTGTGGTGCAAAGATCCATGGGTAAAAGTTATTTTGAAATTTAACCCCTTTATCTTATTGTAGCGATTCCTATTAAGTAGATAAGAATTGAATCTAGTCTTTTTATTTGATATGAATAGTGGCATAGAAATAAATTGCATTTACACGTTTTACAAATAAATTTCCTCATTAGTTTCTAAATACTCCTCACATAATTATGAGCAAGAAGTAGCCTACTATCCGCAATCCTCTACTGGTGCTTCTTCCTAGACTATCTCGTTGGACCAAGGCAATTTTAAACAAGACTATGGTATTTGTAAGTCTCCAACACTGCATGACCTCGTTTAGCACAGTTGGTAGAATCGCGGTCCTCCCCACACCAGGTGGAAAGGACTTTCAAAAATATAAATAAGACATTATCATATCTTGTCTCAGACTGAAGGGTCAGATTTCAATTCAGAATAACATGAAAGGCCCTCGTGAGTAGCACATTTTATAAGATCGCATCCTCCCCACACTGGGGGGAAAAAACCTAAGTTCGCGTCTCGTCGATGACGTTAGGAATTTTTATGGGCTTTTTTCACAAAGTGGCTGAGTTATTCAGTCTCTGGCGAGAGGAGGTGCCCCCAACGAGTGTACATCGAATAGCTATTGTGCTTCATTAAATTGTGTACAAATCGAGCGTATTATTTGAGAGAAATATGTGTAACAGTGACTCCCCCGCCACCAGTATAAACTGAAAATGGTGATATCCGAACTTTTTTCTGGAGCATCCCATAGACCTTTGGAAGCCACCATTGAAATCGACGCGCCCATAAACCACTTAGAGAAGTAATTCCGTTCTTCTAGGGGAAATTTTGCGTTCGGCTGTCCCCCCCCCCCCAAAGTGTAGTGGTGGTCAGCACATCAGGAGGCAGAAACGTAACACACGAACTTGTGTAATACCTCATTCTTCACCAAAAATCAACCTCTATTAGACCCAAAGAACACCCACCCTATTATTCGGATACCTCGCTAATCCGACATATGAGAATAAAATGCAGCAAGCTATGCAAGAAAACCCTGCTAAGCAGCCTGAAGTGTTGCAAACGGACGATGACTATGAATCAGTTGCCACACCAAGTGTGTTCATGCCTCCACTAGATGTCTGAAGCCATCCGTAAGGAACTGCAGTCATGTTGCCTGCAAGGTTTCCAGTAAGGGAGCCATGTGGACACGTAAACGTCACTTTCACCGATGGAATAAATGATGGTTGCGTCTCCTTATGCCTCCCTTCCTGTTCTAAAACATCCCACAGGTGTTCGATTAGACTGAGGTCAGGGGAATTTGGAGGCCAATCAAGATGGATGATATTTTCGCTGTGTTCCTCGAACTACTCGTGTACAGTGTTGGCTTGATGACACGAAGCATTAACGACTTGGACGATCCCGTTTCTGTCCTGGAAAAAATGCAACATGGCACGATGCACATGGTCTCCTAAGAGCTGCCGGTCGACTTCACTAGTGAAACGTTGGTCCATACGCACTAGGGCCCTAGTTATTCCCAGAAAAATTTGCCCCATATTAAGCAACTACCGCCACCTGTCTGGACAGTGGGTACCATGAACAATGGGCCCAAGGACTCGTGTTGCTTGCGCCACACTTGAAGGCATCCATCGGCGTGTTGCACCAAGTTTTTAGACTCATCCGACCAGCGAACTCGTTTCGAGTCCTCCACCATGCAACAAGAATGTTGTTGCCACCACGACATTCACTGTCGACAATGATCAGCGATGAGGAGAGGGTGTCTCTTGTGTCATCTGTTGTGGAACCCCATACGTCTAAATGTGTAGCGCATAGTCATTTGGTTATTTTTCTCGCATTCCCAATATTATATTGTGATGTCGACTATCGTACAGCGACCTGCCGTTGAGCCTGTAAGACGCGCTGCATCCCTCGCTCACCGCGAACATTCACCTTGCATAATCCTTTACAGTTCTGTCGGCCGGAGGAAGTTTGACTCCTCCTTAACCACAATGGGCTGAGATCAACCGAGAAGACGTGTATCGGATATGGACACATTCCATGCACGAGCTTAAACAATCATACCCTTTTGAAACTCTGCGATATCTTTACTGTCACATAATTGCTACTTTATTACTTCAACTTGCCCGACCAGATGCAAATTACTACTGCTCTAGGGTGTTCGGATTTTTATACTGTGAGCTATGCAACACAGTCTATTACAGATAGGGTGTCATAATTCAATGATCACTGAGAGTATTTTTCAATGGTCTGCATTTTTTTTTTTTTTTTTTAACTTGAATGATAAATAAACGGATATTCATAGGGAATATTCCTATGGAAATAGGGATAGTTCTCATGTCGTAGAGGGAAGCAGACTGAGTAAAGTAACCCTTTAAATGTCTATGTTTGTAATCTGTTTAGTTGTAGTGACTGTTTTTTGTGTATGATGTGCTTGTGAATTTGTTATTAATTCTTAATCTGTTTTTCCAAGGTAGGAGATTATTTCAGTGTAGTAAATTTATTAGTATTTTATTTGTTTTATAGTAAATTTATTAGTATTTTATTTGTTTTGTAGTAAGTTTATTCGTATTCGACTTTATTTTTGTGAAATTTGCAAAATATTACCATATAATTTTACAGAAAAATGCCATTTACTCTAAAAAAATTCTAAACACTCTAGATACAAAATAAAATAAAAGTTTTTCCTATTTTCTGCTCCGATATTTTTGAAAAATATAATTTTATTACAGACTACAATCAGACAACTCTACATTTATACTCTGTACACATGGTGTAGGATCAGATCTCGGTTCATTATAACATGAAAGATGTGTTTTGTGCTGCATTTCACACATATCTTTTGAAAGAAGGTTTGTTGAAAAGACTATCACTGGAAAAATATGATGACCAGAATGTATATATCTTTGAATATATATATATATATATATATTTTTTTTTTTGTTCCCTACTAAAATCAGGTGGTAGATGACTTTCATCAACCGGTGAAATACCACCACTTTGCTTATTGGAGGCTTGAAGTGGTGAAACCCATGTTTAGTCTCTAGAGCAAAGTTTCCGGCTTCCCCCTCTCCCCATACTTCTCCTTCAACCCATGCACGGTACTAAGTACTATAGGTTTTGATACCTTTCGTGTTTGGGGTTCTCATAAAAAAAAAAAAAAAAAAAAAAAAACATAAAGGTAATTGATGGTATTCAAAGTAAAAGAAGTTATATGAAATTTGTGTGGTCCTAAGTGATAGTATACTATATTTAAGTCCAGTTCTCTAACTGAAAGAATTTCTAGAGGCACCTTCGGCGAGGGCTGAATTTAGCCAATCTCAGGCAGAGGGTGTAGTCGGGGACCCATGAGTTATTCCAGTTTTTCATCCCATGCAACATGCAAATTGGGTCATGAACACACTTGTACTAATATTTATTATTATTATTTGCAAGGAAGCTTAAGGCTTATGCTGCACCAGCCAAAAAAACTTTCCAAGTTACCCTGAGAGAGAGAAAGAGAGAGAGAGGGAGAGGAATCACCAAGAAAGGAGGACGATAATGTCCAGCCCAGGACCATGGGTTTGCCAAGTCCATACTCACCAAATGTGAGCCCATGGGGTTATGATACATAACAACAGTGCAATATAGTCTACATTTTATTTATTTATTTTTTTTTAATTATTTTTTATTTGGAGTTATTTTATTGAAGAGAATGATTAATTAATTTTCTCATGTGTCTTGGATTTTCCTCCATTTTTGCTTCTGGTGCCTCCTTTTTTAATTCAGAAGGTGCATAAACAGTAGCAAATTCAATTAATAATCAGTATTCACATAGCTTATTCTATAAGTTGAATAAGAAGTCTAAAAAATACTGAGAAAGAAGAAATGAAAAATTTTTTTAAACTATTTAGGAAGCATTTAATGTTAGCAGTGCTTTATGCCATGAAAGGTACACGTGTGGGTATATTTTATAAGTTTACTTTAGATGAGTCATAATTTTTGCAGATTACCATCTTTTAATGTTCCATTAAAAATTAATCTAGTTATATTACCATATATTTGAAACTGAGTAAGGAAACAGTAAGACAGTATCATGGACATAGAATAGTCATCATTAATTTGAAAATTATTTTGCATTTTATGATTAATGTATATTTATTTCTGTATCAGCTAACTTGTTATTTAATTTTTCAGGAAAAAGGAGAATACGATCTAATAGGAATTCATAGCAAAGGAAAAGTAGATGATAACAAGGACAGCACCTGTGTTAAACTTGTAAACTACATATATTTAAAGTGAGCATAATACCAATCCTTATATGGCAAAGGGAAGCCTGTATGCACACACATGCACAAACTTTAAAAAAAGCAGAAACAGTAGAATAAGCATTAATATATTGCTTAAAATGCTACTATAATTTAGAAATTGGTGTTTCCAGCAGGTGATATATAGAAGCCATAAAAGAAATTCACAATAATGAACATTTCAAATGTAAAATGTTTTCATGCACTCAAGATACCTGAAAAGTTGCCTCTCTTAATAAGAAAATTATTTCTCTTCTGAAAATTAACGCAAAATGTTTTGACATCAAATAATTCAAAAGAACACTTAGTTCATATTGAACATAAACCCTTCCCAATAACTGTTCATGCTAAAAAAACCCTTCTGTTTTTATGGAAAAGCATTTTGATATTCTGAAAAGTAGTCTATACTTGTATATCATGTAGTAACACATTTTGAAGGTCTGGTGAACTGAAAACATGTTCACACTTTACATTCTGGAGAAAATTTTCTTGTTTTCATTCATGATTAAATGATTTAAAAAAAAAAAAAAAACGCATATCCCACACAAAACAGAAATCATTCCTCTCTTGCAAAATAGGTGAGACTTTATAATCAAAAGAAAACTTTGTTTTAAAAAATGTCACAAGCCATGTAAAAGCACATTTCTTAGTTAATGCTCAAGAGAAATCATTCATTTCTGATAAATGTAGGATGGCATTTTCAGAAGCAGATGATCTAAAACAAGAGCTATTAGATCATACTCAGGAGAAACCATTTTGCTGTGAAACGTGTTGTGCGGCATTTGAAGGAATAGGTGAACTGAAGAAACATCTGGTACTTCATACTCAGGAGAAACACTTCTGCTGTGAAAGATGTGGAAAGGCATTTTTAAGATCTGGTAATTTTAAAAAACACATGTTAGTTCATATGAATGAAAAACCATTCTCTTGTGAAATATGTGGAAAGGGATTTTCACAAGCAGAATATCTAAAAAAACATCTAGTGGTTCATAGTCAGAATAAGCCATTCACTTGTCTATCATGTGGCAAAGCATTTTCGAGATCAGGAGACTTGAGAAAGCACACATTAGTTCACACTCAGGAGAAATTCTTCTTTTGTGAAATATGTGGCAGGGGTTTTTCACATTCATTTCATTTAAAAGAACATCTCTTGATTCATACTAAAGAGAAATCTTTCTTTTGTGGTACTTGTGGGAAAGCATTTTCGCATACTGGTTATTTAAAAAAACATTCATTAATTCATACCCAGGAAAAACAGTTCTTTTGTGAGATATGTGCGAAAGCATTTTTAAGATCATCTGATCTAAAAAAGCATTCTTTAGTTCATACCAAGGAAAAACCATTCTCTTGCGAAGTGTGTGGCAAGGCTTTTTCAAGATCAGGGAATCTAAAAGAACATTTATTTGTTCATACTAAGATGAAATCGTTCCTTTGTGATACATGCGGGAAGGCATTTTCGCATTCCAGTAATTTAAAAAGACACTTATTAATTCATTTCCAATAGAACTTCTTTGCTTTATAATAGTAATATTAATTTTATAGCTATGAATTTCTTATGTATTTATTAATGCCACTCCAGATTATCCCACCCCATTTTTTACTTCATCACATTCATCCTTAACTGCAATTAATGAAATATCTCTAAATTCATCAGGTGTTCAGCACTCTTAATTTGATTCGAGGAATTTAATATTAACACTAGCCAACAAAAAATATTTTTTGTCATACCTCCGCAACGAAAATATGCGATTCCAGAGGATAAACGCGCCGATTCCAAAAATCACCATAAAAGTCTCTATCACGTCTGCATCAAAAGATGTACCGATGTTTAATATTGAAATAAAGGGATATATACGTACAATTCAAGTTTGTAATACAAGTGTAAAAAAATATTATATATTCTATTATATGTTTGGAGGATAGATTTACAACCCTGAGAACATGTCACGATCAGTTAATACTTGGAAAACCTTGGCATAACCTAGAAAAATCCTCACCAAAAATGCCATGTGCTCTCTTCAAATTATAAATCGTTGCATCAGAATTTGAACCTAAGAACCGTAGGTAGAAGTCTGATTATGTTTATCACAAGGAAACCAAGGCCAGAATCAATTGCTAAAATAAGAGAATTAGCTTATATCTGTTAAAATAAATCAGTATGTTATGCATTACTGGCTAGATTATGTGAAATTGGCATATTTTGGTAAAACATAACTCCCTTTATATTTAATAACTGTGACATGATGTGAAACTGTCATTGTGATTTTCAAAATCTACGTGTAAAAATTGGTTAAAAACAGTATTTAAGTTCTTGGAGGTAAAAATCGTGTTGGCTAGTGTAATTTGATCCATTGTTAACACTGGTGAATGATTATTATTTATTTTTATTTATTTACTTATTTATTATTATTATTTTTTGTATTTCTTTAATTTTTGTAAAAGGAATTATCTTTATTTTCTATGAAGAAAAATCATTTTCATAGAATAATAACATTTATTCATGGACTTAATGTTCCCAGAATTACTGGTAAGGAGAGAGCAGTTATTGTATTATTGCTGTTTATTTATTTTTACAACTACCTGATAAAATATTTAATTTAATCAAGTGGTTGTAAAAGTAAATTACGGTATTTAATAAATATCCAAATATATATATATATATATATATACAATATTTAATAAATAGTAACACATGTATGATTTGTTTGGTAATTAATGCTTTTTTTTTTTTTTATTTAGAATTTAATGTTTGCTATTTTAAGATTTAAATATAAAGGCTTTTTAATAAATAAACTTCAGACATTAAGTAATGGACTTAAATATTAGTCGCAGCTGATTTTGCATCCTTGTTTTAATTCCAAAAAAAAAAGTAAAATAGCAATAAAAATAAATAAAGAAATCAAAATGGCTGCATTTAAGAATATGATCTCTGCTGGAAATTTGAGGCATCATATGATAATTGCATAAATCCAGCTGAAATCCATTTGGAACTGTTTTTCATGTACTAAACTTATATCTTGAGAACAGTTGTAGAGTGGATGTCGAGGCTTCAGCAATCAAGAACAATCTTGGATTATCCAGCACCATGTACAAAGCAACAGTGTGTTTGACATATTGATGTCATATTCAGGAAAGAACAAATAAAAAAACTCACTTGCAGACATTGCAGTTGAACTGAGCATTCTTTGGTACAGTTTGGTGTTTTTTATTCAAATTTTGGCTACTCCACAGTTTGTTCCTACTGGATTCTTAGACAACTCATAGAAGATAACAAACAGATGCAAGTGGCCCTCTCTAAGCACACTAATAACATTATCACATTGACAATAACCAATTTCTACCATCCACCTTCATGGGTGGGGAAGCATGGTTACCATTTTGCATCTATAACTTGCAAACACTTGAACATCTGCCCCCCCACTTCTCTCCCTACTCTTAAAATTGGGGGTTCCACTGACAAAGAAAACTATGGTAATAGTCTGGGATTTCCCTGTTGATTTTTTTTTGGGGGGGGGGACCAAGGAGAGGCCCTAAATTCTGAACATTACTGCTTTGTGTTAATAGATACTGTTTACAGAAGTCACTTCATGAAAACATCCAGAATTTATACAGATGTCACTTCTGTATCCATAGTTATGCAACATGTTTCTTGTGTGTGCAAAACCAGACACTGGACAGTTCATTGATGATGTGGTGAAAAATCATTGTTCCCCAGTAGAGAAACACACATGAATACGTTTTGACAAATGCTAAAGCAAGCTGTTATTTAATAGCCACTGTGGCTTGATCATTGTTGGTTTTAAGGCACATCAGCATTTAGGGGATATGTTGTGCCAGTGTATTATGTCTGTACGAGCATTCACAGGTCAGTGTCCTTTTTGCACAAATTGAAAAACTACTCTCTCCTGTCAAGCTGTGATATCAGACTGCTGCCTAAGTTTATCACACTATGATGTAGAGTGATTCATGAAATCTATAATGCTATCGTGGAACAAAATTTGTAACTGGAAAATTAATTTTCATAATATTAGTATTTCACCCATCCTAACAGTAGTAAATGTGCATTTCTTCTTTGCAAATATTGTTCAAGTTCTTTGAATTCAAGGTTTCTTACCATTTTTGTGCAATCACCTCTCTTCTAATTTTGCCATAGCACCCAACTGCTCATATTTTAGTTACAAAATTCATAAATAAAATATGTGGCTATTAAATTCAATTTTGGAGGATCTCACTTCTTCTAGGGAAGTGAGATCTCCCAAAATTGAATCTGTGAAACTTTATCACAGATCAAATCCACAATACTGTCACCTTTTTCAGATTTGGTTTAATATTCTCACTGGATAGCTTACAAAAGTAAGGATAAGTCAATTGAAAATAAGATTTCCCTTGTTTAAATTTTATGGCCATTGGTGTAAATTTATGGATTTGTACTAAATAATACCAGTAGAAACAGCTTTCATGGTGACAAAAGGCCAAGGTGGTGAATTATGGTACTTCATCATCATCATCATCAGCCATTTTCAATCCACTGCAGGATGAAGGCCTCTCCAGCAACTTTCCAGTTCCTTCTGTTTTGAGCACTGGCCATCCATTTACTACTCAAAAACTCATGAATTTCATCTATCCATCTCCGCCTTTGTCTTCCAGGTTTTCTTCTAGCTCCTCTTGGGTACCATTCTGTTATTTTCTTAGTCCATCTGTCATCATGTCTTCGAGCTATGTGTCCTGCCCAAGACCATTTTAGTTCTTTAGTTTTGATAAGAATGTCCTTTACTTGAGTTTGCTGCCTAATCCATGTGTTTCTCTTCTTATCTAACAGTCTGATTCCCAATATAATTCGTTCCATTCTTCGCTGTGTAGTTCTTAGCTTCTCTTCCATTCTTTTGGTGAGTGCACAAGTTTCACTTCCATAAGTCATGGTGGGGAGTATACATTGGTTCATTATTTTACGTTTCAGACAAACTGGGATATTGCTCTTCAGTATGTGACTATATTTCCTGAATGCTATCCATCCAAAATTTATTCTTCTCTTGACTTCCAGCCATTTATCATTATTACAGCTAATAACTTGTCCCAGATAAGTATATGACTCCACCTTTTCAATTACTGCTCCTTCAATCATTTCCCTTTCCGTGGCATACTTGTTCATCATTACTTTTGTTTTAGCCATATTTATCTTTAGTCCAAAATCCTTACTAACTGTGCATAACTGATTAAGATTTTCCTCTAATTCTTTGGGATCGTGGCTTATGACCACAATGTCATCTGCAAATCGTAAATGGTTTAGGTACTCTACGTTCACATTGACTCCTTTCTGTGACCAGTCTAATCTTCTGAAAGCTTCCTCAAGGGCAGCAGTAAACAGCTTCGGAGATATTGTGTCTCCTTGTCGAACTCCTTTCTCGATTTTAAATTTGCTACTGTCTTTGTCTAGTCTAATAAAGGATGTAGCACTCTCATACATTTTCTTCAAAATCATAATATATGGAGTATCTATGCCTTGTCTTTCCAGTGCCCGAAACATTGCCTTATGCTGTATGGAGTCAAATGCCTTTTCATAATCCACAAATGCCAGGCATAATGGTGTTTTATATTCATTTGCTTTCTCCATTAGCTGTGATATTACATGAAGGTGATCCATAGTTGAGAATCCTGTCCTAAAGCCAGCTTGCTCTTTCGGTTGATTCTCATCAAGTATTCTTTCTAATCTGTTAGTAATGACCCTTGTGAACAACTTGTAGATATGGGATAACAAGCTAATTGGTCTATAATTTCCAATTTCTGATTTATCTCCTTTCTTATGCAGCAAAACTATGATTGCATTATTCCACTGCTTAGGCATCACACCTTTTCTAATGCACTTTGTGAAGAGCCTTGCCAGTTTTTGTGTTATGTCTCTTCCTCCCGATTTTAACAACTCTACAGTAACTTCATCTTCCCCCGGGGCTTTCCGATTCTTCATTTTCTTCAATGCATGTTCTACCTCATCAGGAAGAATATCGGGTATGTCGTATGTGTTGCTACTTTGCAATCCATCTTCCCCACTGCTGGTATCATTCCCTCGCTCCTTGTATAATTCTCTATAGTAGTCTTCTGCTATTTGAATTATGCCTTCTCTGCTGTTTATAAGTACACCATCGCTATTCTTCAGTTTCAGTATCATTTGTCTTTCTGTATTACTGCTCATGGCTGCTGATTTAAATCCTTTGTTTTCCCTTAATGCTTGTTCTACTTTTCTTGTGTTAAATCTTCTTATGTCCTCTCTGAGTCTCTTTCTAATGGCTTTGCATAACTCAGTATACTCAATTTTCTCCCTGTCAGTGTTTTTCTTGCTCTTCATTTGTCGTCTTTGGTTCATCATGACAAGTGTTTCTTGGCTAATTTTTTCTTCTTTGGATTTCTGTTTCCCTATAGGTTTCTTGGGCTTTATCACTTTCAGAAAGTTGTAATATTCCTCGTCGGTATCTTGGTCCTGAGCAGTCTGCAGAAGCTCAAACTTGTTCTTAAGTTCCAGTACATACTGCTTTTTCTCCTCCTCTGTTATCTCAAAGACCTTTGTATTATTTACTCGAGTCAGTTTTTTCCTTTCCTTTCCTACATCTATATCAAGTGTACATCTTACCATTCTGTGATCACTTCCAACATTTACCTTATTCAGGACGGTAACATCATTCACAATATATCTTCTGTTAGTGAGGATGAAGTCGATTTCATTAGTTGTTAATCCATTTGGACTATTCCATGTCCACTTTCTGTTCACCCTTTTCTTGAAAAAAGTGTTCATTACTGACATTCCTTGAGATTCTGCAAATTCCACAAGTCTTTCACCTCTTTTATTTCTTTCACCAATTCCAAAATTTCCTATAGTTCCTCTTTCTGCGCTGTTTTGCCTTTTTCCAACCTTAGCATTGAAGTCCCCCATAATAATAGTGCAGTGTTGCTTAGCATTGAAGTCCCCCATAATAATAGTATGGTACTTCATTGCACATAATTTTAGTCTATAAGAAGAAATTCATTGGCAATTTGGAAAAGGTGTACACCCATGTCATCAACAAGTACAAATGTGCAAATCAGCACTGTGAATGAGTAGATTGATAGATTTAAGAAGAAAAAATTTAGAAGAAGGAAACTAAATAAATTTTGATCAAACAATATTTCTAGAAAGTGACGAATGTTGACGAATTAGGACTCTTTTATTATTATTATTATCATTAGCCATATGGTGCAAGGAAGCCTGAGGCTTTTGTTGCACCAGCCAAAAAAAAATTTCTGAGTTACCCTGAGAGAGAGAGAGAGAGAGAGAGAGAGAGAGAGAGAGAGAGAGAGAGAGAGAGGAGAGAGAGAGAGAGAGAGAGAGAGAGAGAGAGAGAGAGAGAGAGAGAGAGAAGTAGAAGGGAATCACCAAGGAAGAGAACAATGATGATATCCAGGTCAGGACCCTGGGTGTGCCAAGCTCATACTCACCAGATGTGACTTATGCATTCAAAAGACAGAATTGCCATAGTGGTAAACTGAGTAAAGAGAGAATTACAGTGCTAATGATGAGCACAAGCCCATGCAGTTGTTACATAAGAAAGTGGTAGATGACTACTAGAGTTGTTAGGGGACTAAGTATCAGGCATGTGACTACTATCATCCATAACATTGTAATAAAAGAAAGTGCAAAGTGAAGATAAACTAAAATGTTTGCTATTGATACTGTTTGCAGCATTAACACAATATCAAGAAGGAAATGGTTTCTTGGATTGCATTAGCAACATGGCACAGTCACATTTGTACCAGACAGCAAGCAATATGGCATGCAGTGGAAAGTAGTCATTACTGTGGTCACAGAAATTCAAAATTTTCAAAATAAAAGGCAAAAGGAAAGTTCTGCTGTTCTTTAAACAGGAACTGCTCCTTTGCCATTTCACATGTAGAGATGAGTTGTATCACAAGGTACGATGATAAAAGCTGGACTGCAACCTGCTGTAAAAAATCAGACCTAGACATTCAGTTGATAGGATTGTTATGTTACAGTTGAATGTGTAACCACACTATGGCAACTATCAACCACCTGTATTTGAATGAAATTGAGAATGTGAATAGTCATAAAGTAAGAAAAGGTTTAAGGTGTCAAATGAACTTGATTTTCATGTTGTTTTTTTTTTTTTTTTTTTGAAGACTCAAAAGTGATTTTGCAGGATTAGCCATTTTACAATAGCAATAAACAAGCAAATGATATACGTTAATACAAATGATATTACGAGTAGGAGATCTGAGGACTTATGTTGAGAAAAAGTCATGAGCTAGGATTGAATTTAAAAGTGTCTGCAATTAAGACCAAACATGAGAGGAGGGTGTACATGTTAAGTGCCTTTTGAAGACTCAAAAGTGATTTTGCAGGATTAGCCATTTTTACATAGCAATAAGTCAGTTTGGCCCTGGAGAGAATGTGCAAGGCACATGGGGTAGAAGTTTTCTCAGATGATATGTGCTTCTTAAGATTAGAGAGTGTTTTTGCAGAGAATGGGTTACACTTAAATAGAAGGGATGCAAGAATATTTACTGATGCTATGGAGACAGTGATAGATGGGTCACAAAACTGCTAGTTGGGGGAAAATGTAGACTACTAGATTAACTAGAGCTACAGGCAGAGGTGAAAGTGATTCTTGCACTGCTTCTATTGGAACATGCAGCAGCCTGGAAAGCAAGGTGTTGGGGATTTTAAGCTCTGCTCTGGATCATTGTGGAACAAGTAAATCAATGGCTGTGTTAGAGTAACTAAGAGTAAGAACGTGTGCATGTATAAATGAATGTACACCAATGCTAGGAGTAAATAAATTTGCTGAATTTCAAGTACTGATTAAGTCATCAAATGCACATATTGTAGGGATAGCAGCGACATGGTGTCACTCAGACATAAGCTATGTGCTCAGTGTTGAATACAATGTATACAGGAAGCAAAGAAAAGACAGGATGGATTGGGGAGGTTATGTTTTTAGTTAAGAAGCATATTAAATTTAATGCAGTGCATCCAGTTGATATGGGTGACCAGTGCAATGTTTAAGCAGTTGGATGTTGGCAAACAAAAATGAAATTAGGATTGTGCTATAGCCTTAAATCAGAATCTCATAAGGGGAATTTCCCAACTTTCCAGATATTAACTGCTGTTTGTGGGTTAGCCGACCGGGCTAACCAGGTGGGTAAAGTGCCTGCCTGGCAACCCAAAGGCTGCAGGTTAGAATCCCAATCCTGCCTTGGGCTTGGATCAGAGTAAAATGCAAAAACTTTGGGAGGTGCATGGCCACAAGCCGATGCGCCAACAACTAACAAAAAAAATAATAATAAAATAAAATTTGTGGGTTGATCACACACAATAGCAAGACTTTTGTAGATTTATTGGATAGCTGTTTTCTATAGCACCACATTAGAGAGGAAGCAGTACTCTTGATATGGTTATCAGCAGCAATTCTTCATGCATTAAGAATCTGCGGGTAGAGGATCCACTAGGTGGAAGTAGTCACAGTGTACCAATGTGGAATTTGATTAAATAACTACTGTCAATGGTAAATGGAAAGGCTTTTGCTTTGTTAAGGATGACTACAGTGGTCTCAGACAGTTTATAAATTCTATTCAGTGGAACCAACTGATGTTGCAAACAGCAATTCTAAATGGGAAGCATTCAGGGAAGTAATCATAGAAGTTACTAGGCTTTTCATACCAACTAAGAAGCGTATAAATTATCAGGTGATACAGAAGCTTATGGCATATATAAATTAGTCTGTAATGAAGTTGCAAAGAAGGTTAGGTAAGCTAAGGCAAATTGTAAGAAGCCTTTGACAAAGAACAGCAGCAAAGACTTCTTTACTTATATTAACATATGTGAACAGGTTAGTGCTATTGCACCATGTTTTGTTTGTAGTGAATTTCCAAAGTAGTTAAATTGGCATCATTTTAGTTATATCTTATATTGTGAATACCTTCACAACAAGTTGCCACAGTATTGCACTACCTCGAAAAAGTAACACTTCACCAATGGAGAAGACTAATATTACTTATTCTCAGCAGATGCCACCACCCAGATGGCACCATTTTGAGGCTTGTTGGCCTTTCCTCAGTAGGTGGGTAGGTACTCAAGTGTAACATTAACAGTAGAAGAAGAGGTTAAATCACATTTTGGGCCATTTGATGCCAGTGGTGTAACTGTTTATCACCCTGCTAAGTTTGTTAGCAAACTGAGTAAGTATTTTTCTTTTACATTCACACATGAAATCTTTAGAAAAGCAGATGCCAGAAATTTATCAAACTAACAGAGAGTTAAATGACTAATAACTGAAAGGAAAGTGGAAGAGAAATTGTTGAAGTTAACCAAAAAAAAGTATCTGGGATGGATGGAATCTATCCAATTGATGAGAGCATTCTTGGATTCAGGGAAGATCCCTACAGACAGAGGATGTGTGAATGTGTCCCCAATATCTTTTATAAGGCAAAGCAAGGGGGGGGTCAAAAAGTGGTGTATGTGTAATTACTGACCTGTTAGCTTAACATCTGTTTCTGAGAATATAATGGAGTCACTGGTTGAAGTAATGCAGGACCATCTAGACGGATGTATACCGCAGTCACAGCAGACTTTTTAATACTGTTGCATGTAAAACACTGCTGTACAATTGAACAATGTGGCATTAATGCAAGGTACTGCATGTGGTAGCTGTAACCCCAGATTAACATACCAACTGTGGTATTACATTTAGGGTAGTGGAAAATGACTAAAGACCTGGGAGTCAATGTGCTCTCAGATATGAAGTTCTCAGAGCAGTGCAGAGAGCTTGCCATTACAGTTTATAAGGTTTTGTGAATCATATACTTAGCTAGCAGAGATAAGGAGGTGATTATCCCTTTGTACAAGGCCATGGGGATAAGGAGGTGATTATCCCTTTGTACAAGGCCATGGGGATAAGGAGGTGATTATCCCTTTGTACAAGGCCATGGGTGGGCAGTAAACTTGAGTACTGTATACAGGTCTGGATGCTGCACTTTAGGAAGGATGTAAATAAATAAAATTTCCATTTATACTCCAGAATGGTCAGAGGAGTTATGTAGATCTGGAATGGTTGCAGAGAAGGGCAACCAGATAGGTGAAGGGAACAAAAGGATGCTCCTACCAAGAAAGGCTTCAGTTCTACAAACTGCAGTATTTGGGGACGACACCTGTAAGAGATCTGATCAAGGTGTTTGAAGCCTTGAATGGATTCAGCTGAATTCCTCTTTGCTGAAACTACACAGATGGAGCAAAAATTGAAGTTGTACTGTCTGAAGGCAAACTTTCAGTCACTGACTGAAAGTTCGCCTTCAGCTAGTGACTGGTTGATTGTTGGAACAAACTTCCATCCATTGTGGAAAATGATATTTGGTGTCTTTTCTGATGTTCATCAACTAGGACTAGTAGAAAGTGCTATGGAGCAACTTGCTATACTTTTCATTCTGATGAGACTGCTTGAACATTTGTTGCAAATCATTTGGACCATGAAGTTTGTGACCTAAGTGGACATTCTTAACAATTTCGCTATCCACACTAATATATGCACACTGGCCAAAAAAATAAGACCCTTTATTAAGTATCAAATCGGACTTCCTTTCTTTCGAATAACAGCAAGTGTGCAGTGCAACATGGATTCTATAATGTGTTTTAAAATCAATTTAAAATTCAAAATAACCAAATTATCCCATCATCCCTCTACTTCTGAAATAGACTGCATCTGGTCACTGTCATTTCATTTTCGTGGCAGTATGATTATAGGTTTAACTAAAAGTGGCCAGCCAGCATAGTGGGTTCTTTGAAAGAAAGCAGGAAACCTAATAGTTCAGAAGGCAGTTGGATAAAGAAACGGGCAGTAGAAATATTTGAAAGTGAAGAGTGAAAATGGTGCAAACTAGGTGTTCTCCCTACACTGATGTAAAAAGACCTGAGTTCAAATCCTGATGGTGATGGGAGGAATTTTTATGCATCTTTTTCAGAACATGGCTGAGTTAGTTTGTCTCAGGCGATGGTAGGATGGTTTTTCTCCTGGAAATCCAAGTTTTTCCTCCAGCAAAACAGAAAATTGGCCTTAGAGCATGCAATTTACAGACAATACATACAGAGCAACATGGCCTTAGTTGCCAATGCTCCTAAAGCCCAACAGCAACAATAGCAAATTAGGTATCACTTCTGTTGAGGTGTTGGATGACCTCGGCTCAGCGATGCTTGAGGTGAGCGAAGGCTCTCCCGGATGGTACGTGGCTACAGAAGGGCGACTGTGGTGCAACTCACTGGTAATTGGAATGCTGGTGACAGGAGTAATGTGTCACTACACACAGTACATTGGACCCTGCTGAAAATGGGGCTGCGTAGCTGCAGGCCACTCCGAGTGCCCATGCTAAGCATGGTTCACTTACAACAGCAGCTACAATGGGCACGTGAGCATCGAAACCGGACCTTGAGTGATTGGAAGGTCATATGGTATGTGGAGCCCCAGGTACATGTGCATTGTTAACCTGGTGAAGTGATGACACCTGGAGCACCACGGGACAAAAACAAACCGGTGGTGGTGGTGTGCTTTGGGTGATGTTCTTCTGGGATACCCTGGGTCCAATCAGGCATGTGCGGGGTTCTCTGACATCTACCACCTACCTAAACATCATTGCTTACTAGGTACACCCTTTCATGGCAATGGTCTTCCCCTCTGGTGGTGCTATCTTTCAGCAAGATAATGCGCTGTGCCACACTGCCTGGATAATCGGACACTGGTTTGCGGAACATAAGGAAGATTTCCAGGTATTGCCCTAGCCTCCAAATTCCCCAGACATCAATCCCATCGAGCATCTGTGGTTTGTGTTGGAACAGCAACATCGAGCTGCTGCATCTCAACCGAGGACCTTACAGGAGTTAAATGATCTGCTGGTTATGTTGGTACCAGATACCACAAGACACATTTAGAAATCTTGTAGTGTCCATGCCTCGCAGGGTATGAACTGTTTTGGCTGCACGTGGAGGACCAACATATTAGATAGGTGGTCATAACGTTTTGGCTCAAGCAATAATAAAATCAAACAATATCTTATTTGGCTCATTGGTATAATCACCGATGAGCCAAATAAGTTATTGTCTAATTACGATCATTTTGATTGTCGCAAAGCAAAGGTATTGTGTCAGATAATGCTTCTATTGGATAAGACAGTAATTACAGGGTATTGCATCAGCCGTTTCTAATACGGCGTTGGAAGGATATGCACGCTCATGTAGTCCTCTTTTGTGGATTTGTAAGCATGGCTCCATATGTTCAGTTGACACCAAGAAAAAAAAGTGTAGCTGTTGCTCTGTCCCAGGAAGAGGCTTTCTATGCTATCACTGATAAAATAGGCTGCCACCAGTCAACAGTATCCCAGGTGCTGAAATTAGTGTGAAACTGGTGATGCGAAGATAAGACCTTGATCAGGCTGTAAGAAAGTGACTACGCCTTCCCAAGAGCGATATTTGAAATGGCTGTGCCTTCGTAATTGCTATACTACTGCTCCTGATCTAAAACTGGCCTTTGAGATGGCCTCTGGTGTTGAAACAAGTGCACGAACTATCCGAAGATGGCTTTCGGAATGTGGTCTGCATGGTTATTGGCCCAAGAAGAAGCCTTTGTTGACCCCAGAAATGAGGAAGAAGCGACTTGCTTGGGCTAAAACGCATGGTTCATGGCGAAAAGAGCAATGGGATACCGTCATCTTTTCTAACGAATTGAAATTCAACCTGCATGGCTCGGATGGGAGGCGATATGTGGAGAAGACGAAAATCGGAGGCATACCATCCTGATTTTATAACACTGACTCTAAAGTTCCTGGCCGGTCAGATGGTCTGGGGAGGCATAACAAGCAAAGGGGTGGGACAAATTAAGTTTATTAACGGAATGGTGATTGCAGAAACCTACACTACTATCTTGGAGGAGTGCCTGAAACCCGTTATTAGGGATCACCACATAAAGGTCCAAAACTGCATTTTTCAACAGGACACAGCACTTTGCCACACAGCAAAATTGGTAAGTTTTATGCTATTTAGATTTAATGATGAGTTTGTCTTCTTGTCTCACAAGGCTTAAAACACACTAATGTTTTCCCTTGTTTTTCTCGCTTAAATTGTACAGTCATACCTCAGAAATGCTGGCATTATAGTGTTTCACTGGCCAGGCAGCAGTATAGATTTGAACCCTTTTGAAAATAGCTGGTACATAATGTAGTCTAAAATTGCTCAGAAGAAGCCAACAAGTAAGATTCGGCTGCAGGAGAGCATTGTAGAGGTGTGATACCACCAGTAAATTGGGCAACCGTATATCCAGAAGTTGATTAACTCTATGCCAGATCGTTGCAAGGCCATAATTGCTGCTCGAGGAGGAACAACAAAATATTGAGGACTTATTTTTCTGATTTACAATACATAATACTATTACGTTAACTTGTTATTTCCGTTTGTACACGTAAATACAATAAAATGAATGTTTGGTTGTTTGTCATGATTTCCATTTGCATGATTTCTCATATTTCCATTAATTACGCATTTTACCCTTTGGTAAGATATTTATGACAATTAGGTATATCAGGTGGAGTCGTTTTATTGGATTTCATTCACAGAGATATATATCCCATCTAACAAATACATTTCGAACATTTCTGCAACCCACAATGCAGCGCAAAACATATTTGCAAAATTCACAAGGATGCAGTTTTTTGTCCGCCACTGTATACTTGGAGCAATGTGTCGTTAGTCGCTAATGTTCCTAAAACCCCACTACAACAACAACTATAACAGGTCTCCACGCCCTCGTCGTAGCACAGTTAGTAGAACTGCGGTCCGCCCCATACCGGATGGAAAAGACCTGAGTTTGAGTCCCATCGATGACTTGAGGAATTTTTATGGGCATTTTACGTGGCTCAATTAGTCGGTGTCAGGCGAGTGTAGCATTGTGTTTTCTCCTGTGCAGCAAACAGAAAATCGACCACATAACATACCCAGTTTGCAGACAGTATACACCGAGCAATATGGCCTTAGTGAATGATGCTGCTATACCCTATAACAATGACAAAAACAGTCTCTACAGCTGAAGAACTATGCTCCATGCAAGCGCCGTCAATCTGAGGTCTGTAGTATAGCATCACAATACTTCACAGCTGGAGCATTATGCTCTAAGAATACTGACAAACAGACACTACGAACCTGTAACTGCTGCTGTAGAAATGTCATAATGAGCCATTTGTCCGAATGGGTATGCTCCAGGAATACTGACAGACAAGTCTAAAAGACATTTCCTGGTTAAAGCCAGGAGTTTATCCATGCACATGTAAACTCTTTCACTGACAGACAAGCTTTGTAAGATTATAAGTGAAAATTAGCAAAACAAGCACACAATGTATTACATTTTTTTTTTTTTTTTTTTTAGTATGTGGATAGCAGTCCGCGTTAAATCTCACAATAACAAAAAAGACATGGATGACATAACGTAACACATATAAATAGGTAGTAGCTATAGAATTTAATACTGTTAAATAGAATTTAACAGTTTTTCTAATACTATGCAGTTGTTATTCATAGGCTAAATTCGTTATTTCTACAGTAATTGAACTAAAATACTGTTTTCGAATACCGGACAAAAGCAGATACAGATATGACAAAGTTTTCCTCAATCTATTCCAGTTCGTTATAAATAGGAACTATAACTAACTCAAAGCGATTATATCCTTTTTATTAGCATTAGTAGAGGCATATGATGCAAGAAAGCAAGCTTATGCAGCATCAGCCAAAAAAAAAAAAAACTACTCCCATTTCACCCCTCCGTTCGTTCCAAATACCTGTCCAGCTCAGCCTTAAATTTATTTAGGCTATCAACTTCCACAACAAGGGATGGAAGTCTGTTCCACCAACAAAGTAACCGCTGGCTAAAGGCAAATTTCCGCATTTCTATCCTAGATCTGTCTTTCCTCAATTTGAATTTATGCCCACTCAGGTGATTATTCTGAGCAAGAGGAAGAATTCCATCAGAATTGAGCATGCTCAAGCCATTCAAGGCTTTATACACCTCTATCAGATCACCTCGCCGGTGCCTAGTCTCCAGACACCGTAATTTGCAAAATTTAAGCCTTTCTTCGTAAGAGCAACCCTTTGTTCCATTCGCTAATCTTGTTGCCCTTCTCTGTACTCGTTCCAGCAGCTCTACATCCTTCTTGAAATGAGGCCTCCAGACCTATATACAGTACTCAAGGTGTGGCCTGACCATTGCCTTATACAAGGGAATAATCACCTCCTTATCCCTGCTAGAAAAATTCCTGTATATCATTGACAAGACACCGTGAGCTACTCTTGCCGCCCGTCTGCACTGCTCAGAGAACTTCATATCTGCCTACACAATTACCCCCAGGTCCTTTTCGTTCTCAACCACTGTCAGTGTAGTACCACAGAGTTGATACATTGCTCTGGGGTTGATGTTATGTTGTTATTGTTGTAGGGTTTTACGCCCATTAGCAACTTACGCTATATTGTGCGGTATATGATATACAATATCTGCAAATTGTGTGTGGTCTGTGATCGATTTGCTGTTTGCTGGACGAAAAACTCCAGTTTCCCTGAGAAAAAACCGTACTAAATTCGGCTGAGACCGATTAACTCAGCTACATTGTGAAAAGGACCGATAAACATTCCTCGGGTCATTAACCGGATTCGAAATCAAGCCATTTCCACATAGTGTGGGAAGGATGGTGGTTATACCAACCGTATTACCCATGAGGACAACTATTTTATATTTGCTGTCACGAATAGGACATTAATTCGCTCCTCTCTGTTTCTTGTGTGTAAAATGCTAGTGTTGAATTCTGTCGCCTGTCAAATTTGAGAAATAGACGGTGTGACAAAAAGTATTGACACATTTTATAATTTTAATATTTCTGTACTACAGTATATTGGCAAACATTTATGTTCACTTCCCCTTCCAGTATCTGACTTTCGCAAATAACCACGTTGCATCTAGCGCACACAAATAAAATATTAAATTTGTCCACTTTAATGTTTTAATTCATTAAAACATTGGGCTAAATCCATTATTTGGGTACCACTTGTTTCCGCGCTGTGGGCATGGTCGTAGAATGGAGTGATTGCACGATCGAGTTCTGTGATTTGATGATTATTGCGAATACGTTTTCTTTCTAATTGTTTTATGTTGTCGAGGAGGTGGTGCTTAGCTTAGGTAGGGTGTTTATCCCGCCCCCAACCCGCTTTAAAATCGGAAAACTAGTTCCTGATTTAAAAACAGCGGCAAGTGGGAGAAAACCACCCTAGGCATATCAACCTAGGAGAACAGTGGGCGGAGAAAGCAGTGAGAGGCACCTGCCCTTGTTCCTGACCGTTTGTCGAAATATGGTGTAGTACGCAAGATCTAGATTTTACCAAACATTAATTGTTTTAATTAATTAAATGATCACAAAGGGATGTTCATAGGGATGCAGTAGATGTCAAAATATTCCTTGGACAAAAAGGGATATTTCGAAAGTCGTATAGGGAAGAGGGCTGAAAAAAGTTGACAACCTATATGTCAGTCTTAGTAACTGTTTTGTGTATAATGTGCATCTAAATTTCTTTATAAATTCTTATTCTGTTTTTCCAGTGTAAGAGATTTCAATGTAGTAAGTTTGCTCATATGTTTGTTTTTTACTTTCTTTTTGCAATATTTAAAATGTTAGCGCGTGTAACTTGATTTGGGTGTTTCGCCCAGCTGAAAAAAGGGTTTTGTATGATAAAACAATGTTTATATTTATCAGGAACTTGATGAGTGCGCAGAGGCCAATGTACATTTATAAATAAATTTAGGTAAAACTTTAGAACAGGGTCCCCCTCCCAAAACCGGCGAGAAGAAGAGGAAGAAGGCAGTGATTGGTATGTATAACCCGCTATGGTTAGTGTTAGTTAGGGTGTTTAACTTCCCCCCGCCACTGTTTTTAAATCGGGAACTCGTTTTCCTATTTTAAAACAGCAGGAAGGGGGGGGGGATAAAACCCTAAGACTGAGTCAGTCTGGAGGAGGGGGGTGGATCTGTTCTAAAGATCAGCTTAAATTTATGATCTTGTTATTCGGTGCCATTTTAAATTTAAAAATATTAGACTTATTCAGGAAATGCATTTTCGAAAAAAGGCGACATGTTTACCAAACCACAAATACTTGAGTATTTTTATAGATTAGATCAATTCAAGTAATCCTAAGCTATATTTATCAATTCTGTATTTATTAATGATATTGATGAAGGTATATCAGTCCTAATGTCTAAGTTTGCAGATGATAAAGGTTGGCTGGGTTATTAATGACAGTAATGATGAATACTACTGCAACAAGATCCATAAAAATTAGACAGATGGGCTGAGAAATGGCAAATGAAGTTTAAAATCGACAAATGCAAAGTACTGCAGGTGGGTAATCCCAGAGTAATGGATAAAAATTCAGTATCTCGTACCCCTGGGTGTGGCCAACGAATGGTCGAAATGAATGACATGCTGCTTCTTTTGCTTGAATCTGTCCCAAAGTCGCATAAAAATCTCTTTTTTCATTGAAAGATGAAAGTCAATTAAAAACAGGACTTTAATCAACCTTTCCTATATGCAACTATTTTCTCAGTTCACATCCTTCACATAGCCTTTCCCTGTAGTTCGTCATGTATCACATAAGGGAGGAGCAGTCATGTCCTTCAGTTCATACGCTATGCACAGTGGCTAGCAATCACGTCCTTCACTTCGACAGAACCAATCGTATCATCCATTTTGACTGTTTGTCTACCACGGCCAGGGGTACCGGATGCTAAATTTCAGCCAAGTAATATACCAGTTAGCAGTACTACTTGTGACAGTGGAAAATGAAAAAGACTTGGGGTAATTTTGCAGTGAGATATGAAGTTCTGTGAGCAGTGCAGACAGGCTGCCAGGACAGCAAATGGGGTTTTATATATGATATACAGGAATTTTACTAGCAGGGATAAGGAGGTGATTATCCTGGAAACTGGGCACCTGCAAAGTGAACTGATTGAGTTGTTTAAGGCTTTGAACGGATTGAGCAAGCTCAGTGCTGATGAATTCTTTCCCTTTGGTCAGACTACACACAATGAGGGGGCATAAATTCAAATTGAGGAAGGTTCATTGCAGAATGACGTGTGGAGAAGTTTGCATTTAGCCAACGGGTGGTTCTTGCATCATTTGGAACTACTAATACTAATCCCCAACTTCTCGATAAAATTTATTCACTTTGTGCTTCAGTAATTTGTTTTACATTCCAAGAAGCAAGTTCCATCAACAAAAAGAATAATTTTATAAATCTTTGCTTAAAAAAGTGGCTTTCTAAAAAAAAAATACAATACAAAATTACTTACTGTTAACAACAGATAAAGATATACAACAAAATGTCATTTACTGTAAAAAAAAAAATCTGAAACCTTCTAGATTATAAAATAAAATATTTTTGAGAAAAATAATTTTAGTACAAAATACGATCAAACAACTCTAGATTTATACTCTGTACACCTCGTGTAACCAGTGAGAAGTCAGTATGTATGAAAATATTAACGCCGTGTTAAAATATATTTTATATAGAAATATCTTGAGAAACACTTCCTGAACCAATCCGCTGTTTGCAATTTTTAAATGTCGAGGAATGTAACTCCTGAAAATAGAAGCTGTAGTGTAATAATAAGGGATACCATATTTTTCTCCCCATCCCACTCCATAATATAAATATGACACTCTTTATATCATATCATATCTCATCTCAAGCTGCAGTGCACGTGCCTCATCAGTAAAACATAAAAGACATGTCTTGTGTTACATTTCACTCATCTTTTGAAAGGTTTGTTGAAAAGAATATCATTAAAAATATATGACTAAAATGAGTGTATCTTTGATTTTTTTTTTTTTTTCCTTACTAAAGACGATTGATATTTAAAGTAAAAGAAGTTATGTGAAATTTGTGTGGTCCTAAAAAATAGTATACTGTATTTGAGGTCAGTCCCTGACTGAATAAATATCTAGAGGCCTCTTCAATCAAGGCTGGCGTTAACCAATCTCACGGAGATGGAGCAGGGCCCCATGAGTTATGCCAGATTTTCAGCTCATGAAAAATGCAAATTGGGTTATAAACACACACTTACAGACAACATCAGTGCAATATAGCCTAAGTTGCTAATGTTCCAAAAAACTAACAGCACTGGTTTTTTGTGATTTTAATTATTTTTATTTTAACATATTTTATTTAAAAGAAAGATTTATTAATTTTTCTCTTGTGTCCTGCTTTCTTCCTCCATTTTCGCTTCTGGTGCCTCCTTTTTGCCTTCAGGGAGTGCATTAACAGGTAGTAAATTCAATTAATGACCAATACTCACTTAGCATACTCTATAAGTGTGAACAAGAACTACTCTGAAATTACTGAGGGAAGAAATGAGAAAAATTATTCAGTTATTCTGGTAGTGTTTAATGTTAGCAGTGCTTTATGCCGTGGCAAATACACATGTGGATACATTTTATAAGTTTACTTTAGGTGAGTCATGATTTTTGCAGATTACCATCTTTTAATGTTCCAAGAAAAATAATCTAGTTATTAACTGAGTAAGGAAACAGTAAGATAGTATCATGGACATAGATTAGTCATCATGTATTTAAATATGAAAGTTATTTTGCAAGTTATGATTAATATATATTTATTTCTATGTAACCTAACTTTTATCTCTTATTTAATTTTTCAGGAAAAAGGAGAATAAGATCTTATAGGAATTATAGCAAAGGAAAAGGAGATGGTAGCAAGAGCAGCACCTGTGTTAAACGTATAAATTATGTATATTTAAAACAACCATAATACTGACCCCCCCCCCTTATGGTATTAGAAAACCTCTATGCACGCATATGCACAAATTTTAAAAAAGCAGTAGCAGTGGAATATTATGCATTGTTTTTAATGCTGCCATAATAAGAATTTATAAACCGGCATTTCCAGCATGTGATATATAGAAGCCATAAGAGAAATTTGCAGTATTAAACATTTCAAATGTAAAATGTATTGCACGACATTTTCGTGCACTCAAGCTGTCTGAAAAGTTGCTTTATTCATACTCAAAAAAATCACTTCTGAAAATGATTGCAAGAGGTTTTGACATCAGATAATTTAAAAGAGCACTTTTTAATTCATATGGAACAAAAACCCTTCCCAATAACTGTTCGTGCTCAAAGAAAACCTTCTGTTTTGATATAAAGGTGTTTTTGTAAGTTGATTTTCTGAAAAGTAGCCCATACTTGAATATCATGCAGTAACACGTTTTAAAGGTCATGTGATCTGAAAATACATTTATTAGTTCATGCTCAGGAAAAATTTTTTTCTTGTTTAACATAATGCCTTGCAAGATTAAATGACTTACAAAACAAAAATCATTCTTGTGAAAAATAGGTGGGAGACTCTCTAAGAATGTCATCTAAAAGATCATTTTTCTATTTATACTCAAAACAAACCTTTCCGTTGTGAATAATGTTACAAGCCATATAAAAGTACATTTCTTAGTTGATGCTCAGGAGAAATTATTCTTTAGTGTTAAATATAGAATGGCATTTTCAGACGCAGATGATATAAAAGAAGAGCTATTAGATCACGCACAGGAGAAACGATTTTGCTGTGAAACATGTGGCACATCATTTGAAAGAATAGGTGAACTAAAAAAACATCTGTTTGTTCATAATCAGGAGAAAGACTTCTGCTGTGAAAGATGTGGAAAGGTATTTTTAAGGTCCAGTAATTTTAGAAAACACTTGTTAGTCCATGTGAACGAAAAACCATTCTCTTGTAAAATATGTGGAAAGGGATTTTCGCAAGCAGAATATCTAAAGAAACATTTAGTGGTTCATACTCAGGATAAGCCATTCGCTTGTGTATCGTGCGGAAAAGCATTTTCGAGATCAAGTGATCTAAGAAAGCACACATTAGTTCACACTCAGGAGAAACAGTTCTTTTGTGAAATATGTGCAAAAGCATTTTTAAGATCATCTGATCTAAAAAAGCATTCATTAGTTCATACCAAAGAAAAACCATTCTCTTGTGAAATATGTGGCAAGATGTTTTCACGATCAGGAAATCTGAAAGAACATTTATTTGTTCATACTAAGAAGAAATCGTTCCTTTGTGATACGTGCGGGAAGGCATTTTCACTTTCCAGTAATTTAAAAAAACACTTATTAATTCATTTCCAGTAGAATTACCTTGCTTTATAATATCAATATTATTGTCATAGCTATGAACTTTCTTGCTTATTTATTAATGCCACTTGAGATTATCCCGCTCCATTTGTTTCTATAACATTCATCCTTAAATGCAATTAATAATAATTAAAAATCTCTAAATTTGTTGAGTATTAGTACTTTTAATTTTAATCAAGGAATTTAATAACGATGTCTTACGATATTAACACTGGTGAATGATTTTTTTTTTTTTTTTTTGTAGATCTTTAATTTTTGTAAAAGGAATTGTCTTTATTTTCTATGAAGAAAAATGATTATTTTCATTGAACAGTGTCATTTATTCATGGACTTACTGATCCCATAATTGCTGGTGAAGATGGCAATTATTGTATTATGGCTATTTATTTTTTTTTACAACCACCTGATTAAACATTTAATTTAATCAAGTGGTTGTAAAAGTAAATAGAAATATTTAATAAACATCCAATATTTATATTTATATTCAGTATTGAATAAATAGCAACATATATATGAATTTGATTGGTAATTAATGCGTAGCTATGAAACAGCCTTTTTTTTTCTTCTTTTAGTTAGAATTTAGTGTCGGCTTTGTTAAAATTTAAGTACAAAGGCTTTTCAATAAATTTCTAAGTTATTAGCTAATAGTCTTAAATATTAGTTAGTTGCAGCTGATTTTGTAATCAGCTGCAACTAACTAATACTGTAATTATTGTTTTAATGCCAAAAAGAAGTAAAATTAAATAAAGAAAAATAGCTGCTGAGAAATATCTCTGTTGGCAATTTGAGGTAACATTTGATAATTGCATAAAAAGAAGTCCAACCAGCTGAAATCCATATGTAACTGTTTTCTGTGTACCAAACTGAGAGCTGTTATGGAGTTGATGATGAGGCTTCAACAATCAAGAACAAACTTGGTCAATCTGGCACTGTATATATAAAGTGACTGTGTTTTACAAATTAATGTGATCAGGAAAGAATAAAGAACAAGTCTTGCTGACATTACAATTGAACTGAGCATTCTTTTTATAGTTTGGGGTTTTCATTCGAAATTTGGCCACTGCAGAGTTTGTTCCTGTTAGAATCCTGCACAACTCACAGAAGATAACAAAAGAGATAATTTTTTGAAATTATCTTTTTGTTATTATTAATTTTCTAAGTACATTGATAACATTATTACATTGAAAATGGTGGAATTTCTAAATTCCATCATCATGGATGGTGAAGGATGGTCACCATTTGATCCAGACCTGAAACCTGCATCTGTAATTTTTAAACACTGAAACATCCTCCCCACTCTTACAAGTGGGAATTCCACTGGTAAAGAAAACCACGGTAACAGTCTGGGATTTCCCTGTTTGTTTGTTTTTTGGACCAGGGAGGGTTTCTAAATTCTAACATTACTGCTTCATGCTAATAGATGCCAAAAAAAGAAAAAAAAAACAATTTCATACATCCATTCCCTCTAAAAGCTTGTCCAGGCCCTCTTTGAATTTATTTACTCTATCAACTTCCACAACAACAGATGGAAGTTTCTTCCAGCAATCAACAATCCACTGGCTAAAGGGAAATTTCCACACATCTATTCTATAACTGTCTTCCATTTGAATTTATGCCCCCTCAGGTTTGTAATCTGTGCAGAAGGAAGAACCCCATCAGAATTGAGCCTGCTCAATACATTCAAGGCCTTAGACACCCAATCAGATCACCTCGCAGGTGTCTAGTCACCAGACACTGTAATTTTCAAATCTTAAAGCCTTTCTTCATAGGACCACTCCTTCCTTCCCATCAGCAATCTTGTTGCCCTTCTCTGTACTTGCTCAAGCAACTTGACATCCTTCCTAAAATGAATTGAAAAACCAAACTTAAAATGTGAGGTAAGAAAGTTCTAGCCCTACTTATCATTTCATCTTTCAAGCTTTGTAGTCATGCCTGCTCACCATACCACAGTACCTCACTGGATACCTCTAAAAATTGTTTTGCCATTGACATCCTGGGCTTATCATGAAGAGATTATCACTCTTATGGCGGGCGCCTCCGTAGCCAGGTGGGAAGGAGCAGCAGTGCATAGCACATCCTTCTTAATTAGACCTGTGTTCGAGCCTGTCACCACCAAATATGGAGGATGCGGAAAGGTCAAGGGAATGACCACCGTATATTCCCGGAGCAATATGGCCTTAGTTGCTAATGCTCCTAAAAACCAATTAACAAACAACAACAAACAAACAGCTCTTATGGCATGTATCAGTTACCTCATTTAACAATTGAGCAATATGAATTCTGTTTCGTATGATCAATTGTTTTTCATTCCAATAGTCGATGTTCCAAATCAAGTCATTTTGATGGATTCTATATGGACTCCATATTTTCATGTCTGTCTAATGCAGTGTGCATTTCCAGTCCTAACATCCTTGTAATACAATGGTTTGTTGTGCTACAAATATCAACACGAAACAATAAACATGGTTCTATTTTTATTATAGCAGCAAATGCCAATTCTGCTTCTTATCATTTTGTAAAAATTTGTCAGGTAAGTTCAGAAATGTCTCTTTTGTCAACCTATAGCCATTTGTTGTCACTCAGATGAGAAAGTATACACTCAGTAATCACAGAATTATGATGACCTATTTAAAACTGTGTTAGGCCACCGTTCCCATGGATAACAACTGCTATTTGCATAGGCATTGACTTCATTAAATATCTGAAGATGTCTTTAGGGAACTGGAGCCATGCTGCCTGCAAGGCTTACCACATGTCAGAGTAGATGACAGTTGCATGTCAACATGCCTCACTTCCTGTTCTAAAACATCACAGGTATTCAATTGGATTGAGATCAGGTAAATTTGCAGGCAATCAAGATAGGTGATACCTTCACTGTTCTCCTTGAACCACTCATGCTGTGTGGACCTGATGACACGCTGCATTATCATATTGGAAGATCCCATTTATATCAAGGCAAAAGTAACATGGCCTAAGAGCTGCTGTTAGACCTTACCAGTCAAATGCCCATATACACCAGGGGTGCTAGTTCTTGCCAGCAAAACATGCTCGCTATTAAGCAACCACTGCCAGCTGCCTGGACGGTGGCATCATGCATGATATGACTGTGGACTCATGTTGATTGCAACACACAATGACATCCATTGGCAGACTCATGCGACCAGCACACTCATTTCCAGTCCAATGTATTGCTGACACCACAGCATTTGCCATTAACAATGATCAGCAGTGAGGAAAGTGTCTTGGGTTGCCTGCTGTGGAACCCCATATCTGCATGGCACATTGTCACTTGGGATATTGTTATTGCATTCCCCATATTCAATGTGAACTGACCCACAGTGACCTGCTGTTGAGGCTGTGCAATGTGCTGCAGCCTTTGTTCACCATGAACATTCATCTGGGATAATTCTTTACAGTTCTGTTGGCTTGAGGTGGTTTGACCATTCAACACCATTCTGCACCTTAGCCACAGTGAGCTACGAGTAAGCAACAAGATGTGCCATTGATGATGCATGTTTTACTTACAAAATGTTGATCATGTTTCATCATCTTTGAAGTGAATGGCAAAAACTAGTCATCTTCAATTTGTCAATATGCCATTAACAGGGTCATAGCTACAATGGTTCTTAGGGAGCAAGTGTGCACAGTCTCCAATTTGGGGTTACGTGTAGGAAACTCTGATTTTGATGTGGGGGCACTTGCCGAGCTTGCACTGGATCCTTGGGAACCTGCTATGCCACACAACACACATTTATGATAAATTATGTCCAAATCGATAACAAATTGATTTGTGATAAAATATGGGTGTTATTTTATGATTTACATCCCTCATTTACAGACCAATTTTCATATTATTCAAGCTGAAAAACTCAAAAATAATTCACAAAGAAAAATCTTCATCCCTGCCTGAGATCACCTAATTCACTCCCATTTGAAGAGGCTGTCCCTCCACACTGACTAATTTAAGTACATACTAGAAATCTGAAACTCATTCATAGTTTTCTAGGACTGATGTGTCAAGTCCACAATACCGGCACCTTTTTCAGATTTGGAGAAACATTCCATTGGATAGCTTCCAAAAGAATTTACAAGGAAAAGTCAAATGAAATTTCCATTGTTTCAATTTAAATTTATGGATTCGTACTAAATTCTAATAGAAATAGCTTTGGTGGTTACAGAAATCCAAGATAGTGAAATACAGTATTGTATTCAGTGGCGTAGCTACCATGTAGGCAGGCAAGGCAATTGCCTCCGGTCCCTTTGGGGGCCCGATGTCTTTGGCTGTCTCCTGTTTTTGCAATTTTCATTAAGTAGGGGCCCGAACATGTTCTTTGCCTCCGGGCCCGAAAAAGGGTAGCTAAAGTAGTTCCACTTATTTATAGTGTACTCAGTCCACAGAAATGCATTGGTGTTTGGAAAAGGTGTTCCCTTGTTATCCACAGTGTACAAATGTACAAATTGGCATTGTGAAGGAAGAAACTCGGATATGTCATGATGAACACAAGCCCAAGCAGTTAAAGAAGAAAGTGTTTGGGAGATTACCATTAGAGTTGTTAGGAGCTTGAGTATCAGGCATGTGGCTACCATCTATGACATTGCAATATAAGAAAGTGCAAAAGTTGTTTAGTCTAGACAATGCGGTGTTTTAGTTAGGAAATGACTTCTTGGATTGCATAGCAACGTGGCACAATCACACTGTACCAGAGAATATTACCTAATGACGATATTTTTTATTAATACAGGATGATTGTAAAGTCTTCCTCTCTTTTAGCTGTTATCGTCCAACACTAACACAAAATAGCGATACATTATTATTATTATTATTATTGAGCTTGCTCAAACCAGTCATGACTTTACACACCTCAAATTACTTCGCAGGTGCCTAGTCTCCAGATGCTGCAATTTGCATCATTTAAGCCTTCCTTGCTAAGAGCGACCTTTGTTCCCGTCACCATTCTCTGTACTCATTCCAGCAGCTCTACATGAAATGACCCATTTCATGATGTCCCACGTATATTCAGTTTGGCTGAGAATGGGCTAGTTTGGTGGCTATTTGTGAAAGGTCCCTAGAATGTTTGTAGAACCAGTCTGGCTGTGTTGTTGCCATATTGCTCCTTGTAAAATATGTATTTTACGGTTGGTTTTCATTTTTCTGGAGATGAAAAACTACTGTTTCTGGGTGAGAAAAAAGAGCTGAGACCGACTCACTCAGCCACCTTGTGAAAAATGCCCATTAAATTTCTTCACTTCATTGACGGGACTCGAACTCAGGTCCTTTTTACTGGTGTGGGTAGAACGGCGGTTCTACCAACTACTGTTTAAAATTGCCTTGGTAGTCTGGGAAGAGGAGTCTGCATGGGTAGCGCAGTGGGATCGTCACCGTCCTTCCCACACTGGCTGGAAAAGGCCCGGGTTCGATCCCGTTGATGATGTGAGGAACTTTAATGGGCTTTTTTTGCTCTGTGGCTGAGTTAGTCGGTCTCAGCAGTAGATAGCAAGGGTTTTCCCCCAGAAACGGGTTTTTCGTCCAGCAAAACAGACAAATCAACCATAGAACACGCAATTAACACATAAGACACAGCATGGCAGATTAATTTAATTATTTGGGTGGCCTAAATATAATTGTTTTTTTTTTTTAGTCTGGGAAGAGGCACTAGAAGAGAATTGCAGGCAGTAGGTTACTTCCTGCTCATATGTGAGAATAATTTAGAAACTTTAATGAGGCAATTTATTTGTGAACTGTGTAAATGCAATTTATTTTTGTCTCTATTTATATTATACCAAATTAAAAGACTAGATTGAATTCTTATATACTTGATAAGAATCGCTGCAATATAATAAAGGGATTAGAGTTAAGAATAACTCATACCCATGGACCTTTGCAACACAGCTCAATGTATAAGCTTAGAGGTAAATGGGGACAAAATCGTTTCCTGGGTTGGAACAAGAACCAAAGGGAAGGAAGAAACTCATTTCCCAATAAACGGTTTGGTTCTCCCCCCTTACCATTGGTTTTAATCCTGGAAACAAAATTGCACAAAGAGAATACAATCACTGTGAAGCATTAGGAAGGACTAAGCTTATCTATTACTCCGTGTCGCACAGATCCATGGGTAAGGGCAGGGCCCGTGCTATCAGTAGGGTAACTAGGCAGTCGACTATGTTGCAGACCTCAGGGGCACAGTACTGACCTCAACCTATAGTTCCCTTGGAGTTTGGGGGGCACTGACTTCATGATTTTCCTAGGGCACCAGTCGCTGGCATCTAATCTATTGCTGGCATGGTAAGGTTCTATCATTCTGAAGTTTTTAAAGATAATATATACGGAGCGATATGGTCGAAAGAAGCTGGTCCACCTACAACAAAAAAGCATTGATGTTTGCCAATATTTTGATTAGCTCCAAAAAAGGTTCTGTTGAAAAGGACACTAGTAATTGGTCATAATGCTGCGAAGTACATTTGGGGGAATCTGACTGGCTATGAGGTACATTTGGGGGAATCTGACTGGCTATGAGGAGTTGAACAGAATTACCACTAAAGCCAGCCTTTGTTATTATCGGAGTACCGAAATTACTCATTCTCAATACTTTCTAGTACAGTATAATACAGTGCACCAAAAAAAAAAAAAAAAAAATCTGAAATGCTTTCCTTTATTTTGTGTAAACGTGTTTATTTAAATTTATACATGTTGGACGATTTTATTTCCGTTTCTTCTTTGGAAAGTGTTTCTAAAGCTTTCTGTGCATTGTAGGTCATGTGCTTTTACTTCTGATATGTCTGTATATTTTAAATTGAAGTCTACATTGTGATATTACCCCTCCATCCAGCCCCATTTCTCCTCCTGATTACCCCTCCATCCAGCCCCGTTTCTCCACCTGCCTTCAATTCTCAAGAAACATGGTTGGCTCAAGAAACCAGGAAAGATGGTTGGTTCCATGAGGCAACCTTGATTCCAGAAAACTGAAGAACATTCAACCCCTCCACCAGCCCACAATTCCAGCAGCCAGCTTAATGCCAACTGCCGATCTCTCAATTGATCAAAAGATCAACTGGCTGGACTGGGCTGGCATCTCTTTATATAGAACAGTCAACAGTTGAATATCAACAATACTACAGTTCATCATCCACACAACACAATCACTGCAGTAGCAAAAATATATAATAGTCCTTTACTCTTGATATTATGTAGTTAAAATGCACACAATGAAGAAAATAGAAATGAGTTATTATTGTTTATGCAATTGAAAAGAGTTGTTCTTTAGTATAATAGGACATCAGTCATGGCGTGTAGCACAATTGGTAGAATCGCCTTCTTCCTCACACCGTGTTTAAAAGACCTGAGTTCCAGTCACGTCGACGAGGGCAGGATTATTTACAGCCTTTTTCACAACGTGGCTGAGTTAGAACGTCTCTACGTATGCTACGACAACTATAGTAGAACCTCAAAAATTCGTCATTCGTAATCCGTAATTTTCAAAAACCCAGAAAAGTTTTGAATGGTTAACTTCCGGCAGTGGACTCAGAGAGATTCTGTTGAATGGGAAAAGTGCCAATGTGTCTCCAATACATAAGGGCGGTTCTAAGGGTGTAATGGGAAATTACTAACCGGTCAATCTAACTTCAGTAGTAGGGGAAATCATGGAGGCAATGATCAAGGGTGAAATTCACAATCATTTGGATAGATATGGAATTCTGAAGGATACGCAGCATCGTTTTGTAATGGGAAAATCATGTTTAACAAAACTGGTTAGCTATTTTGACAGGCTCACTCGAGAGGTGGATTTATCGAATAATTTCGACCTTGTTTATTTGTATTTCAGAGAAGCATTTTTTTTTTTTTTATGTAAACCCCAAACACGAGAGGTATTAGAACCTATAGTACTTAGTACCGTTCTTGAGTTGGAGGTTGAGAAGATGAAAGATGATATTTGTTGACATTGGACTTGAACTTCTGTAGATTGTAATTTTCAGGAAATACGTATGAAGGAAGGTTGTTCCAGAAAACGGCAGTTGAATGAATAAATGAGGAAGATGAAAAGTTGGTTCTGTGGGTTTGAAGTTGGACAGTAAATGGATGTTGGCTGGTGGCGGCACGTGTTCGGACTGTTTTGAAAGAGAGCACGGGAATTATAGAAGCTATTTCGGAAGAACAGTGCCCATGGAAGTATCTGTAAAAAAGGCATGCAGCAGAAACAGTACGTCTATGAGACAGTGAGTGGAGAGACTCTGTTAGAGATGAATCATTAATTAACCTAACTGCCCTCTTCTGAATGGAATCAAGAAGCCTGAGAGAGGTTTTGGGGGCACCACCCCAGATGTGGGAACAATATTCCATGGAAGGGCGGATTTGCGATTTATACAGAGTGAGCAGCTGTTTGGAAGAAAAGTAACGCCGGGAGCGAAAGAGAAAACCAAGTTTTTTAGATGCAGAGGAAGCAATATTTGTAATGTGCTTGTGCCAAGAGAGATTAGAAGTCAGGGTAATCCCCAAAAGAGATATATCATTTTGCCTAGAAATCGGAGTGTCACCAAAGATAAGCAGAAGAATCCTTTTTGCGAGATATAAGACAAGACTGAGTTTTAGAAGGGTTGAAATCAACTAAGTTGTCTTTGCCCCACTGGAGAATTACCTGAAGATCGGCGTTTAAGGAATTGGTAGCAGATTTTCGAGAAGTTGAAGCTGATTGAACAGGGCAAGGTTTCTCAAAATGGAAAGTGCAATGCAGTGTGCTATCATCAGCAAAACTATGGATAGGATTTTCAGTCAATGGAAGGAGGTCATTAATATACAAGAGGAAAAGAGTGTGGAAAGGCAGAGGCGGATTTAACGGCGGGCGCACCGGGCGGGCGCACCGGGCGCGCGCCCTGGGCCCCGACTTCTGAAGGGCCCACGCAAAACCCCAACAAATTAGTTGAACATATTAGTTCAAAACTTTGTGATTATTATTATGCTATTATTAATTATATTATACATATATTATATTCAAATTTTATTGGAAATAAAACATTAATAGTACATAATATTTTTTATTTATTTAAAAAAATGGTTAACATGTATTTTTATTTTCCCTGTCTCTCTCTTTTTTTTAAGGGGCCCAATATTTTCTTCTGCGCCCGGGGCCTCAATCGACCTTAATCCGCTCCTGTGGAAAGGAACTGTACCTTGGGGGACACCGGCATTAGTGTAGAAGTGAGAAGACAGAGAGCCATCTACCATCACCCTCAGCGAGCGATCAGAGAGAAAACTGGATAACCAATTACTAAAAACAGTTGGCAAACCATAAGATGGAAGCTTGTTTAGAAGACCTTTATGCCAAACACGATCGAGAGCAACTACTTGTGTTTCATCGAACCTTTCCATTGAATTAGTCCATAAATGGGTAACACAAGCCAGAATATCACCAGTGGATCGACACTGACGGAATCCATACTGGCGATCGTCGATCAGACGGAAGGTTTCTAGGTAGTTTAAAAGTTGGCGGTTAATTGATTTCTCCATTACTTTAGAAAGAGTAGAAGTAATTGCAATGGGACGATAATTGGATGGGAGGGATTTGTCACCCTTTTTAGGAACTGGCTGGATATGAGCAAATTTCCAAGCAGAAGGAAAAGTAACTGCTAATGTGGGACTGAGTCCCACATGAGCAGTTACTTCATAATCTGGAACAGGTTGGAATCACGGGGAAAATCCTTAGATGGATAGAAGGATGGCTTCAGAGCAGGAGGCAGAGGGTTGTCATAAATGGTTATTCCTCAGGTTGGGTTAATGTAAGAAGTGAGATCCCCCTGGGATCAATATTGAGACCACTCTTGTTTTTGATTTTCTTAAATGTCATCGATGATGGAGTGATGTATAAATATGCATATGATGTAAAGATTGGTAGAGTAGGTAATGGTCACCACCAAGGAGAACTTCCTTAGAGTGACCTAGATAGACTTCAGGAATGAGCAGAAAAATGGCAGCTATACTATCCAGCGAAGTGTATGGTATTGCAAATAGGGAACAGTAGCCCCAAAATAACTTATACACTTGGTGGAGTTGAACTAAAATCAGTAGGAGAAGGAAGGGACTTCGGACTTACGAAGTCCCTTCATCTCTGAATTTCTACTTCGTATTGTCTGAATTTCTAAATTGTCTGAATTTCTACGAGCATTGTAGACAGGAAGACCCATGGTGTCTTATCGACGATTTATCGAACGTTTGCTAATAGAGATAAGGTCTTCATAATCCCATTATATAAGGCTATTGTTAGAATACTCTGTACAGCTATTTGGAATACTGTGCTGAAGTAGATGTGCGAAAGTTTGCCTTTAGCCACCTGGTAGTTGATTGCTGTAACAGACTTCCATCTGTTGTTGTGGAAGTTGATAACTTAAATAAATTTAAGGCTGAACTAGACAAACATTTGGAGTGACCGGATGGGTGAAATGGGAATTTTTTTTTTGGCTGATGCTGTATAAGCTTGCTTTCTTGCATCATTTGCCTCAACTAATGCTAATGCTAAGTGTGAAGACTGCAACTAAAAGAAGACATCGAGCTTCTTGAAAGGGCCCAGAGACGAGTAACTCACCTGGTGAGATCGGCAAAACTTGTGAAGTGAGGATACACTTCGAATATGTGGGTTGGTAACTAAGCACCTCGGGCAACTCGATTGAGCCGTTTAAGGCTATGAGATGCAATAGTATAATGAATGAGGAGGAAATTTGCATGGTTATAAATCATTTTCCAACTAGGTGCCATAAATTTAAGTTACAGGGAAAGATATTTAGACTGGATTGCAGGAAATTTTATTTTAGCCAGTGAGTTATAAATTACTTGAAAAAGTTACCTACATGGGTGGTAGAGGCTGACAGTTTGGGGAAATTCAAAGGTCAGCTGGATAGTTACGAACGGAAAGAGGAAAATACATAGGTTGTCTATTTCCTTTTCCCTTATTATTTATGTTATTTTATTATTGTTTTTATTTTTATTTATTTTCTGGCCGGTGCAGCATTTTCTGGCTGAGGCTTATGCTGCACCAGCATAAGATGCAGCGATGATGCAGCACCTTGTGCTGCATCATCGCAAACTGCACAATTGACTCCACGTTTCCTACATGTTCTGTTAGTTTTATCGAGCAGTGTAGTATTGTCATTACAGTGCTTTGTTTTTAAGACCATTCGATTGCTGAAAGCATATCGCTGTATTTATAGTGCATATGTCAAGAAATATTTAACAATCACACCATACTGGAAGAAGTATTAGAGAAAGTGTCGTTTTTTGTTTTTTTTTTCAGTCAGTGACTAAAGTATTATTGCTCCTTGTATACTTTATGTATGTTCTCAGAGCCGAACCAAGGTATTTCGGCGCCCTCTTACTAAGGATTATACATTATATATTTCTTGCCTTATTGCGCTTCTGTTTTTGGCACCCCTTAAAGAATGGTGCCCAGGGCAAGGATCCTACTAGCCTGTGCCTTAATCCAGCATTGTGTGTTCTGAGGTCCATTTTCTGTTTTGCTGGACGAAAAACCTGAGTTTCCGGAAGGAAAAACCATCCTACTCTCACCTTAGACCATCTAACTCGACCACGTTGTGGAAAAAGGCCATCAAAATCCTTTCCTTCACGACGGGATCTTTACCATTCGGTGTGGGGTGGACGGTGATCCTTCCAACTGTGCTACTCACAAGGACATGTTCCATCTGACAGTTAATATTTCTGCTTGTCCCTGGCGATTATCGTTCTCTGAAGATTATAGTGATCAGAGCAACTGTATTATTAAATCAAAATAAAGACTGTCCCTGAATATTTAAGCTGTGCACTTAACTTTCAATAAAACCGCCATTTTAAAAAATGCAGTGCGTGTACACCGACGACTACATTTTTGATATACTACTGTAGTTTTAATTAATTATAACAAAATGAAACTGATAAACCATATAAGAATTACTGAGCTAACCCAAACATGTACTGCTAGAATCAACTGCTTCCTGCACATAACTACAAAAAAATATAATACTTAACATGCACTATGGTTTCCAGCAATGGTCAGACATGACCACTGATCGAAACCATAGTGCATGTTAAGTATTAAACATCATCGAAATGACGATGATGTTTAAGAGTGGCTGTTGAATCGGTTACCACTCTTCTGCAAGTTTCCAGCTGATTAAATGTCGACTGACAGTCCAAACGAGCTACAGTACCCCTTCCTAGAAGACTCAGATATCCATAGATAGCTTCAGGTATAACAATCCACACGGCCGATATTCTCGTGTTCCTTCCCAATATTGACTAGCTGTGCCCTAAGTGTTTGAAGGTTGTGATTCATTGAGACGAACTCTACTCCTCCAGCCTCAGCATAGGAAATCATCATGAAACGCACAATCTTATATATCACCCGTTTTACGCCAAGGATCCAGTCTTGAAGACCTGAAGGTCTGTATAAGCACAGAGGTTAATGCCACCATCCCACCTGCAATCCACTTACCAACATAGGCTGTGTTCCTGAACAAGGCTACTTTGGTAGATTTGGTAATCTGTGAAGAATTCATGACAGCGTTTCTCGTTGTTCCAATCGCGATGTTCGAGTACCAGCAATGATCTGGTCATATGATGTCGGGCAGTGTATGAAGGATACAACCATAGGACATTTTGCATAAAATCCATGTTTTTTTTTTTATTAAGCACTGACATATTTACAGAAAAAAACATTGAATAGTTTTAATATTTTTAATTATAGTTTTAATAACATTGAACTACTGATTTTTCCTCAAAATATCCTCCACGATATTTTATCACTACCTTACACAGACGTGGCATTCTGGATATTAATTTTATAACACAAAAGTGATCCACAAAAGCTCTATTGGGTTTAAGTCATTACAAAAACTTTGCCAGCAGGGAAAAACAGGTGACCTAACTATTTCTAATGTGGTGTAACCATTCTTATAGGAAATGGGTAAACCATATCAGGAAAAGGTACTGTATACACAGTTGGAAACTATTTTAGGAAGGACATTTATCTGTTGGAAAGTGTGTGAAAAAAGAGCAACTATATTAGTTGAGGGCAAAAGGATATTCTTACGAAGAAAGACTATTCTTTTATGTTCTGTAAATTTTTTCACCTCTGCAAACTAGGTATCCGCATGGCAACCTGATTCAAATGTATGACTTTAAAACAGCTAACTAAACTAAATGTTGATGACATCTTTACTCTTTCTCAGATGACACATATGAAGACGGATTTAAATTTAGAGGATAGTTGCATAATATGTATAGAAGTACACATGGAAATTTACATTCAGCCAGAGAAAGAGAGAGAGATGATTTTGGCAATAGATATTCACCTAGTGTTGGGGAAGTTGGTAGTTTGATTCAAAGGTTTGCGCAAGTTATATTGGCAGGAATGGGCAAATGAAAATGACGTGGATAACTTTTTTCTTTTGTTTTGGCTGGTGCTGTATAAGCTTTTCTTCCTTGCATAGTTGCCAATTACTATTACTATTACTAAAAGTCTGTGCGACTGGAGTCGTCACACCATAATCTGCAATACTCCCCCACCACCGGTTTTTAATTCGTGCAGTTCCTGCACAACTCTGGACATTGCATTATGTTCAAGATTATTTTTATAGCCTTTTCTTTAAAATTCCTTTAATTCTGACGATGTTACCTAGGAAACAGAAGCAACCCCAGATCATGATGGAACCACAATCATCCTTGACAGTACTAAACAACGTGGCACCGATTTTTTTTTTTGTTGATCGCCTCATTTAAACTCTACCTTTGGATCCAAAAATTTCAAAATTGGATTATCTATCCGCAATTCGTTTCTCCATTCTTTATTTATTCAATGCCCAAGTTCATGGTTTCTTTCCATTTTCGGGTTTTAATAAAGGTTTTCGGACCTCTACATGACAAAGTTCTGCTTGTTTAACACAACGTTTTACTTTACAATGAATCAATAAAGGCATCAAACGTTTTATACTTAAGAGTAACTTTCCATAGCCCTTGTGGTTAGCATAGTTGGTAGAATGACCGTCTTCCCACCCGGTAGAACAGACCTGAGTTCGAGTCCCGTCAATGACGTGAGGAATTTTTATGGGCCTTGTTCACGTGGCTGAGTTAGTCGGTTTCAGGTGAACATAGCATAGTTTTTTCTCCCCGAAACTCGGATTTTTCTTTCAGCAAACAAGAAATTCAACCTCAGAACACACGCAATTTACGGAAAATATATACGAACGATATGGCCTTAGTTGCGCTGCTCCTATTACAACTTTCCACAGAATTCACTTTTATTTCGGGTATAAACGAATAAATACAGGGATTCACATCTAATATGGGCTTGGCACATCCAAGGTTCTGAGCTGGTATCATCAATCTTCTTTCTTGGTGATTCCCTTCTACTTCTCTCTCTCAGGGCAACTCAGAATTTTTTTTTTTGGCTGGTGCAGCATAAGCCTCTGACTTTCTTGCACCATATGGCTAATAATAATCTACGTGGAATTTTCTTTTTTTTTGAAGTTTGAATAACATGGTTTTTAATACTAATCAATTGTCAAACTACATGGATTTCCCAACATGCCTCATTAATGTGAGCCAGTAAATGCTTTTTTGAGATTACACAACCACAAAAACTGCTTGCTGCATTTTTCAAAACAGAAAGGCTTCTATTGAGTGTGCAGTGGCAGGTGATCTCTGAGGCGTTTTGAAAAAGCCTTGCCAAAAATTTCACAAGAAAATGATTTTGCTCGAGTGTTGTTGTAGGGTTTTAGGAGCATCAGCGACTACACCCATATTGCTTCATGTATTAATTGCATGTTCTGTGGTGGATTTTCTGGATGGAAAACCCGAGTTTCTGGGAGAAAAAACCATACAACATGGCTGTTAGTTGATCTCGTCCGAGATCAACTAACTCAGCCATGTTGCAAAAAATTCCTCACGTTATTAATGGGATTCGAATGCAATTCTTTTCAACCTGGTGAGGTGAGGACAGACATTCAACCTTGGGTATGAACTGGTTATAATATTAGATGACATGATCATGAAAACACCTTGCATGTACTTCACATTAAAATGATCTCTCTCCATTATGAACTCATGAATGTCTTTGTGAGGCAACTGTGAAAATTCCTTGCCACATACAAGGCATGGCAACAAAATTTCCAGACTGGTGCAATGAAAATAAAACAAAGTTCAAAAATGGTTTTATTTTTATTCAAAGTAATCACCACCTGATTGAATGCACTTATTACACTCTTCAAGTTTCTGAAGTCAGCAAAGGTGTGGTTGTTTTTCTTCAGCATCCTCAAATCTTTCCTTTGAAGACATTTTCACCTTGTGAAAGAGGAAGAATCCTAGATCAGAATAGGGTGGATGAGAATAGGTGCTGAATTTGCAGGGCATTTTTCTGCAAAAAGAACCAGCTGCCTCTCTTGAAATTATGGCCTCACCTGGTAAATGTGCTTAATAGTCTTTGAAGCACCCGTACATAGAATACAGTATTCTCTCTCTCTCCTTTCAGGTATAAATTTGCTGTAAATTGCACCATTTGTCAAAAACCATGACCAGCATATTCTTCATTCTGGACCTCTGTAAAACAAAACGTTGAAATCTGCATGTACTGATGCTTCATTTCTGGATCTTAATGAAATGCCGAATCCATAGCCAATGACAGTCAAGGAAATTAGGATCGGCTTGAAAAGTCTGAATTGTCTTTGCATGACGACACTCTTCATTGATTCTGCTCATCCACGAAGCTGTGCAGCACAAATTTTGCAGACTTCCTTTCCCCAAAATCTTCATGCAAAATTTGACAAATTATTAATACCCATTTCAGGCTGATGAAATCGTTTGACCCTCATTTCTGAGGGTCAAACGATTTTTTCTGCCATAATTTCTAAAACTTTGCAGGGGAGCAAAATTTGATTTTGCTCCCTTGCAACATCATGACAAAGAATGTTAATGCTACTAACAAATCTGGCTGTTACTTGCAATCTGTCAGCATACTGAAGTCCCTACCACCATCTATTGGAGGAAGTTTGAACAAAATACTTCAGTTAATTTGACACTAATCAATTATGACTGCAACAGTGCCAGTGCAGGGAATTTTATTGCCGCACCTTGTATTTCACATGAAAAGTCTTGACATATATTTCCTTCATAAAGATGCTAAATATAGCTTACATACGTTTAACTGGAGGAATTCTTAAACGTGAATGCAGTTTTTGTGAAATGAGTTCTTTATGAAATATCTGAATGAATGAATTTCCTTACAGTATATAGAACCATTACAAAATGCCTCTAAAAGTCCCATAATTAGCTTTAAAGTTAAAATTTCTGCTAGTTTAATTGTGATATTTTACTGTTACTGCTATTTCACGAGGATTTTTTTCTGTCATACAGAAATGTCTTTTACATATATTGACTAAATGCAACACTAATATTGCTTCCATTATCTTCACCTACTTTTGCATTATATTTTAAATTGAAATAACATTTGGTCTTCCTCCTTTTTCTGAAAAAAATCTATCGAGGGATTAAATGGATGCTGAAGAGAGGAAAAAAATATTCACACATTAATCACACAAAGTTTATTTTATTATCAGATGAATGTATAGTGCATTATTTAAAATAATGTATAAATAGTTTGAGGGATATTTTTGACACTTTTTCCTTAAAAAGTGTCAAAAAATGTGTTATCAGTATTAAAAAAATAATTTCTTTTGACTTTGAATGTAAGAATGGATTAATTTTTAATTAATTACATTTTGTGAAAACCTTATCACTATTATAAAATCTATAAAGTTTAGTTTGTATAAGTACCAATCTGCAGAGAACTGAACCTCATTTTTCGACACAATTTGCCACCATCAGATACAAGGGTATTACATACTGCCACTTTTTTATAAATAATAGGAAGAAGCATTCCTGAATTTCTCTTAGTAATTATAAATCCCGTTTTTCTTTAATTAAACATCACAAGTCCCAAAAATCCAACCTTAGTTTTTTGTTTGGAAAGCAGACTCTTCTATCAATATGATCACACCTCTTGAGTTGAATGCAGATCTCAAAGGTAATTTACTTATATCACAGACATTCTGGTAGTAGTTGGTTGTTGTTTGCCAATACTGATCAGTTCAATAAGCTTTTTTTTTTGTTTTAGTTAGTTATTGGCGCATCAGCTTCTGTGGCCATAATGCACCTCCCAAGGTTTTTGCAGTACTCTGATCCAAGCCCGAGGCGGGATTCGAACCCGCGACCTTTGGGTTGCCAGGCAGGCACTTTACCCACCCGGCTAGCCCGGTCGGCGTTCAATAAGCAGTTCTTACTGCTATTCCTGTACTCCAGAAAAAAATAAAAATAAAAATAAATTGGTAGCCAATTATTATTATTATTATTATTATTAGCTATATGGTGCAAGAAAACCTGAGGCTTATGCTGCACCAGCCAGAGAGAGAGAGAGTGAGATGTGAGCCACTCATCTCAGGATCCAAACTGACAGGAGGATCAACAGTAAAAAATACATCCCCAACCATTTGTACCACTGGTTTTGTATAGTATACTATACCATAATTTTTTCTCCTGATGAGACCATACTTTTCAACCACTCAAACTCGTTAACCGCAATGCTCCATATGTTTATCGACAAGTCAATATTCCTGTTTTTTTTTGTAATGGATGCCCTACCATAAATTGATTGCTGATAATGTGATACCAAGCAATAGTGCTTCATTTACTGCATGATCTTGGCTTTGTAGAGTATACTAATACCTTTTGTTTGGTGTCAAAATTGGGGAAAAAAAGTAGCCGTAAAATTATGAATGTTATGAAAAGCAGAGAGTATACCGAGCATATCAGGCTTATTAATCGAATTTGCTTTGGTCGCATAAAACTATAAGTATTGCCTAAGAATCAAATTCTAATAAATTTATTTTTTAATTTTCAGTAAATATTTTAATATTTGTTTTTTCAAGTTTTTCAAAAACCAGAAGTAGTGTTCTTCCCAGGATCTATCGAACGGGCACACCACCCGGTGAATTTAACTGACCGCCCGGCTAAAATTTAAGCAATTCTTGTGGTACCGTATGGTACTGCTCGCTGATCATGATCAATATTAATTCGAACATACTATCCATTCGAGATCAATGCGACAGGAGTATATAATATTAAATTACGCAATTAACTTTTGCTCTGGATCGCTTAAGTCACATTTATAAATAACAGAAAATTTTATAATATTGCAAAGTATTACACTTCCCCACCCAGCTACTTCATAATGCCACCTGGCTGGCAAAATTTTCTGGGGAGAACACTACAGAAGGTATAACCTATTCACTTAAAATAATCCAGGGGGTATATGGTGTATACCCTCCATTACAGCCCTGACAATGGATTATTATAGAATTATTATACAACACTGAAAGATGCTAAAAAAGTTATACACATTTTAAAATACATATCAGGAAGTTCAATGTTATTAAATTAAAAATAAATAAATAATCAATGCCATCCAACCATCCTTAAATTTATAACAACTTCCAACTTGTGAAAGTTGGAAGTTGGTGAGTTTATTCCAACAGTCAACCAGCCTTTGACTTAAAAGAAAAATTTCAGAAATCCAATCCAATTATCCTCTCTCAATCTAAATTTATGCCACCTTATGTGTGTCATGTGACTAAGCATAAAAATTCCCTCAGAATTTAGTTTATGTAAATCGTTCAAGGCCTCAACATGTTCACTAATTCTGATGGACCTAAGCATTAAAGGGCACTACAAGTGATGTGACATTATGGATATAAGCATTCAAAGAGCACTCAAGTGCTGTTCCATAATGCATACAGAAGGTCATCCTTAAGTGGCCAATAAACAAGTGCTGTAAAAGTGAAGACACGTGAAATTAGCAACTGCTCTGCTCAGCACGGTGATTTAATTTTGGCAGCAATGCTTTGCATTTGTTTATATCTTGATATAAGTTTTGTAGCTTGGTACGAGTTTCATTTTGTTTTATTGAAGGTTAGTTGATGTACAATGAATAACGTTTGATTAAATTTTGAGGTTTTGTTTTTTCTGATTTACAGCTCAGACCAAAAGTAGACTTTTACTTTTCAACCACTATTTAAGAATTTTTGGAAAGTTGAGGATTTTGGAATGTTGTGTTTCTTAATGTTCTGAAAATTATGGCACATTGAATGTACTCTGTGAAATACAGGTGGATGTGAATGGGTTAAACACCTCAACCAGGTCACTTTGCAGATACCTGGGTTCCAAACACTGTAATCTAATCTGAAGAATGAACTATGTTTTTTCAAGAAAAAGGCAAGAAATGAATAAATAAATTACATCTTAATATAAAAATAATAATAAAAATATTGTAACTTACCTGAAATTGCTACATTCCGTAGTTCTTACTAATGAAGACAAGAAGGTTGGAAAAAATCTGCTTTGAAAACGATTCTAAACATGAGCCCATGTATATATGAACAAAATAAATCCCTGCTGGTTCCAAATAGCTTTTTTGGTTTATGCTTTCCACACATTCACATACTTTCTGCATTTTTAATGTGATTATCAGAATTCTATAGATTAAAGTTTGTTTCACAAACTATTATAGAGTGCTGGTGTATACTGTTCATTATCTAATCAATATTCATGTATGCAGCCCATCCATCAGAAATGATGCAACTTCCTCATAGAATGTTAGTGCTTTCGGTGCAGATCTCTACCAGGAAACATCCTAATTACATGCCCAATGCTGCCAAAGATTCAATGACTCTCTCATCATTGGATCTTTATGATATTTTCTATGAAAAACTTTGTCTTGTCAATTTCAATGACACTAGCCTCTCCATTCTCTCCTGAATTGTGCTCTAAATACAGTTAGCATTCTTCTTGATAAATATTTCACCTGTTATTTAGAAATGCATGAAAAAAAAAAAAAAATTGTTTCTGAAGCAAAGATGAGACATGGCTAAAAGTTAAAAGTTATGATCATATTTTTCTTTGACATTAAAATGTATCTTCATGTTGTGCCGCTCCATACAACATTTACTGGACAGTATTATTTTTCTGTATTTATAATAGTGTGAAAAGATATCCACTTGAAACAATCTCTATAGTGGTGGCTGGATGCTCCATCATGATACTGCATGTCCCTCACACCTCTTTCCTTATTATGGAGGTCTCCCATCAATCTCAAATAATAACTTGCACAAAAAGAGTGGTCTTTAATTTAATATTTTAACCACACCTCCAAGATGTGGTTAGCAAATAAACGACAAATTGCACAAGCTTTTTCTAGACCTGCATACTTCAACAAACACAGTGAAGTAATTTTATAATTTCTTTCAGTTTTAATGAAGTAATACTAGTATAATAATAGGCTTTTAGTAGATGATCCAAATATTTACAGAAATTGTTTGAATTTCCTGTCCATGTATTCTGATAGATTTGTGGCCTGAGGAAAATGTCTGTTATTGATTTTGAAACTGTTTAATGTTTAAAATCTAAATTTAAAAAAAAAATTACTGCAGTTGAAATTGGAAGAGGAGCTAGTATCAGTTTATATATATACACAAGCACACAAAACCATAAAAATTATATGAAAAGGAAAGGGAAGAGTGGGAAAAAATTTTTATGGACAAGGGCTACTGATAGCACCCAATGACCACAATTGTATAATGTATAGATCAATAATAGCTGTTGAGGAAAGAAAAAAAAAAAAAAAAAAAAGATGAGAGTTGGTAGTATACCTATTAAAAAAAAAAATACACATTTTAAACACTATACAGAAATAAATACTTGAAAATATAAGTATTTATTTATTTCTATATAGTGTTTAAATTGTGTGTGTTTTTTTTTAAATGTGCATTTTTTATACTACCTCTTCTCATCTTCCCTCCCCCCCTTTTCTTTTCTCAGCAGCTGTTATATATATATATATATATATATTGCCTTTATTGCCTAATGAAAATAAAACATACAACATACAATATTGTACTTCTAACACAACAAAACTAAGAGAGTTAGAAGGAGATCTGGCAAGTTTGTGCGGAATTCTCCAGGCGCCTCCGTAGCCAGGTGGGAAGGAGCAACAGTGCGTAGCACGCGCTTCTTGATTAGACCAGGGTTTGAGCCCGTCACCACCAAATACGGAGGATGCGGAAAGGTCAGGGAATGACCACTGCATATTCCCAGAACAATATGGCCTTAGTTGCTAATGCTCCTAAAAACCAAACAACAAGCGGAATTCTCCAAAAGACATAGTTCTGAATGACAGAAATACATACAGCCACATACTTGAGAACAATAATTTGATTTGTGACTGATTGTAGCTAAGTAACATTTGATATTCCAGGCAGTTCACAGAATAAAAAGTCTTAATTTAGACCACTTCTCATGATACTGAAGTTGTGTCAAGGTATATTAATTTAATCAGATTCATAGGACTCAGCTCAATAGGATGAACAGCAGCTAAAAGAGTAGAAAGGTACATTGATAAAGAGAATATAAACTGAATTTATGGGATTCACAGAGAGGCCAAAGGAAAGCAACATAATAAAGAAAAGGCTGATTAAATTATCAAATGTAAAAGAAGATTGATATATTTCTTCCAGAGCAAGGCAAAAGAAACAAATAAAGAAAAGAAACAAAAAGAAAAAGTTATAAACAAAGCAAAACATGTGATCGACATAAAACTAAAACTGAGGGTAGGTGCTGAAAAATGGAAATAGAATTATTTCCATTTTTCAGCACCCATCGTCAGTTTTAAGAAGAGCAAAGCTACCTTGTGAAAGATCCACCTTGTATAGATATTAATCTCATTCAGATATGTGAACTTCAAAAATCTTTTTGAAAATAAAGTGGAAAGTAGCTGAAAAAGAAATCCAGAAATAAAATTATAAAATTCAAAAAGAGACTCAAGAGGGAGATATTACCACAGAATCAAATGCAACTGTAATATCAAAAGAGAAATATTTATCATTGCAATTCTCTTGCCAAGTCTGATAAACCAAAAGGGAGCTGAAAAATTTATGGCCTGCAAACCATTGGTAAGGTACTGAAATTATGTTGTAAACAAGGATAAAAATAACAGATATTTATTTAAAGTATACCCAGTATAAAATAAAATAAAATAAAATATTTCCAGAAGCTTTCGGAACTCGTGTCCCTTTCTCAACTGACAGAATTTTTGAATACATTACAAGCAAAGTGTGGCACGTTACTCATTCGTCATTGTTGTAGCACGGACGTGTGCTGCCTTGCGCCAGTGATCATCCATCAATAAAACGGTTGTCTCCAGGATTGGATGTATACGCATGCCTTTCTGGCGATTTAATGCCTTAGGGTTGTTCATTATGTTTAGTGACTCTAGCCATAGGCGGTGGCGAAAGTGTCGCGCGTGGTCCACTATCTCAAAGTCGCGCTTGGGGTCAAGATCGTGGTTGGTAGCCCAAAAATGTTCTGCAAGCGCGGACTGGTCAGTTTCGGCAAGCCGGATTGCTCTGTCGTGTTCCGTGAGGCGATCCTGGAGACGTCTCGATGTCTCACCTACGTAGCAACTGTTACAGGCCCTACAGGTGATACGGTACACTACATTGCTGCGTAAGACAGGTGTGACAGGGGTCTTCACACTGGAGACAAGTGAACGTAGGTTCCTACCTGGTAATTGTACACATTTTATGTTGTAACTTCTCAGGATCTTCGAGATACGTCCTGACACTCCTGGATAGTACGGAATGTAGGCGGATGATATGCCGACTTGCTTCGGAGGTCTTGGGTTGGAAGTAAGTTCTTGTGCCTGTAACAAGCATCTGTTTAGTACATGGGATGGATAACCGCATCTGGTTAAGTCCGCCTTCACACGGGAGATCTCGTTACGTCTAATTGTGTCGGTGCTGGAATGGCTCCAGGCCCTGGAGAACAGGGTGCGGGCAGTGCTATTGAGATGGCTTGGAGCGTGGCCGGACCCGTAGTTGGTGAATTGACCGCACCACATGGGTTTGCGGTATACTGAGGTCTCTAGATGTGGGCCTACGCGATGCACCAGCACGTCCAGAAACGGGAGCGAACCGTCCACCTCTGATTCTACGGTAAACTTGATGAAATTGGATAGAGAGTTGAGGTATTCTAGTAGTACCGTTTCAGAACCACGTGGTATTATGGTAAAAATATCGTCGACATATCTACACCACGTTGTAATAGGTGTAGGTGGGTTCTGGTGTATCTGCTTCTCCAGATCTTCCATGGCGATGTTAGCTACTACGGAACTGACAGGGGCACCCATAGCAGTGCCATGTACTTGTTTGTAGAGTGAGTCTTCAAAGGTGAAGATGCTGCTAGAGAGGCATAGGTTGAGGGCAGTACAGATGTCACAGATGATGACATCTGTGACATTTGTGAAAAAGGTTCGCTCCCGTTTCTGGACGTGCTAGTGCATCGCGTAGGCCCACATCTAGAGACCTCAGTATACCGCAAACCCATGTGGTGCGGTCAATTCACCAACTACGGGTCCGGCCACGCTCCAAGCCATCTCAATAGCACTGCCCGCACCCTGTTCTCCAGGGCCTGGAGCCATTCCAGCACCGACACAATTAGACGTAACGAGATCTCCCGTGTGAAGGCGGACTTAACCAGATGCGGTTATCCATCCCATGTACTAAACAGATGCTTGTTACAGGCACAAGAACTTACTTCCAACCCAAGACCTCCGAAGCAAGTCGGCATATCATCCGCCTACATTCCGTACTATCCAGGAGTGTCAGGACGTATCTCGAAGATCCTGAGAAGTTACAACATAAAATGTGTACAATTACCAGGTAGGAACCTACGTTCACTTGTCTCCAGTGTGAAGACCCCTGTCACACCTGTCTTACGCAGCAATGTAGTGTACCGTATCACCTGTAGGGCCTGTAACAGTTGCTACGTAGGTGAGACATCGAGACGTCTCCAGGATCGCCTCACGGAACACGACAGAGCAATCCGGCTTGCCGAAACTGACCAGTCCGCGCTTGCAGAACATTTTTGGGCTACCAACCACGATCTTGACCCCAAGCGCGACTTTGAGATAGTGGACCACGCGCGACACTTTCGCCACCGCCTATGGCTAGAGTCACTAAACATAATGAACAACCCTAAGGCATTAAATCGCCAGAAAGGCATGCGTATACATCCAATCCTGGAGACAACCGTTTTATTGATGGATGATCACTGGCGCAAGGCAGCACACGTCCGTGCTACAACAATGACGAATGAGTAACGTGCCACACTTTGCTTGTAATGTATTCAAAAATTCTGTCAGTTGAGAAAGGGACACGAGTTCCGAAAGCTTCTGGAAATATTTTATTTTATTTTATTTTATACTGGGTATACTTTAAATAAATATCTGTTAAACTATGGACCCCAGTACTCCAGGCCCATTTGTCACTAAGGATAAAAATCATTGCTGTAGTGTCATTTTCCACTTTAATTGACTAGAAACAAAAATTTCAATATGAAATATTCTTAATGCAGCCTCTAAACTTCAGGCTACAAAAATCACCTCGTATCGCTTAGTTTAATTTTTTATTTTAAATATATGCTATTATCAATATTCTTTTTACAAGTAATTATAGCACTAATGACCAGTAAAAAATAACAGAAATATTTATCCTCCATTAAGCTCCTAAATATCAGGGGACAAAAACATTTAGGCACAACAACGTACAGGTAACAAATTTTTTAGAACACCAACAATCATTCATCTGTGAATACATTTTATTTTTTAGACTGTTTATAGTATTACTGAAGAGGAAAATAGAATCAGAAATACACATAAGCAACACTGTTATAAGCTTCTATGAGTATGAAAATTACCAAAAGTGATCAATTAAATTAATTTTTTTTTGTATACAAATAATTGCCATTATCAAATGAATTTTTAATTTTACAATATCTACAGTACTGAGGGGAAAAAATGAAAAATTAATCATAAATAGTCATGTATATATAATCAGGACTGGGGATAATAGGCTGATTGCCCCTTGCAAAATTCTCACTTTTGGATTAAAAATATCTTTTATGTTGTTAAAAAAAATATATTAAATAATAACGTGAATTTCTATAGAAAAGGGAATTTCTTAAAAAGTCCAAACAGCCAATTTATTTCAAAACTTGAAGAGATATACAAAAATAAATAAATAAAACAGAGCATTCAAAATTTATATCAATATTTATTTCATTAAATCAAATTAAAATATTAGACATACAACAAATAAAAGTATTTCCAGCTGGAAGGGGCTCTGAACTATTAATTACAAATGTGTGTGTTAAGAAATTTCATGATACAAAATTACTTCTAAGCAATTGTGAGACGAGAAGAAAATAAAACAGGCATATCCCGAGATTATCCAAATTGGTAAATGGCTTGTGATGTATATCACAAAAGTAAGTTTCTCTGCAGTGGAACCTAATAATTCTCTTTTTTAGATGGCCAAGTTTGAAAGGTTGGCTTCTCTTGGATATGAACCAGGACTGTTTTAAATGGCTTAAGTATGAAAAACCTCTCCACCATTATAAACTAATTGACAACTTCACAGATAGGTTTCGACTAAAAATGCTTTGTCAAAAATCACAAAAGAATAGGTCTGACTTTATTATGAGTAAATACAGGTGCTTCAAGCCTGCTTCACATGAAAAATATTTGACATCTCTTGAAAGAAAATGGTTGTTGTTTACTATGAATCAATAAAGGCATTTTTTCAATTCATTTGATCTTAACCCATCAGTGGTGCTGCTTGGTCTGGCAGACCCCCCCCCCCCCACGAGTAAAATATCCATTAGTGTGAAGGAGCAACTTCATCTATCTTCCTTGCTAATTATGCATATTTACTTCAGTAATTTTAGATGTTATACATTGTTTATCCAGAATTATGGGTAAAAAGGGTCTGACAGTTGTTGTTATTTGGTTTTTAGGAGCATTAGGAACTAAGGCCATATTGCTCCGGGGATAGGCGGTGGTCATTTCCTGACCTTTCCGCATCCTCCGTATTTGGTGGTCATGGGCTCGAATCCCGGTCTGATGTTCCTGCCCACCTGGCTACGGAGGTGCTGGGTCTGACAGAGCACGTGACAATTTTTGTCATCAGCTTTATATAAACAATACAGTTCTTTTTCTTGGATGACTGATGCTATTGCTACAAAAAGTTGGATTAAGTTTGGATTATTAAATAACATGTTTATATTATTAAATTTTGTAAATTAAAAGTATTTATATTTTTTATTTTATAAAACAAATAATACAGATAACATCTCCAATCACAGTGCATGAATACATGTTGGAAAGCAGTAAGAAATAAAGTAAATGAGATAATGCAAGAAAGTTAAAATATTGGTAACAATAAATATGCATCAATCATATTTTAGATTAAATGTGAAATTATGTTTTGAAGCCTACATTTATCATCCATAAATCAGAATACCATCAACTAGTTTTATAGTAAAACGTTGACAATCAATATTACTAAAACTCAATACAAAATTGTAAAACAACATGCAATACAAAAATCTACATACCCTAAATAATGTAGGATAATGAAATTTTTTAAAAGTAAATTTAAAACTAATCTAATTACTGTCTTTATACATTGATAGGCATTTCATCCAGGAACCAACATTCACCAATAAATAAATAATAAGTAATCAGCTTAACCCTGCAGCAATGGTGCTAGACCTGTGAGGTCTAACTCGAAAATAACGAGCCTGTGTTAACTTAAGTGAAGATAAAAGCTGACTTACTGTACCCTCTAAAATATAGACAAATTTTTACTTCTTGTGGTTTTTGAAAATTTTTTTTATTGTTTTCTCAGAGATACAGTGTAAAAAGACATCAGATCTAACGCTACAATGTTTGTTACAAGTTATTTCACAATAGCATGGAAACTGCATTATTCACTACAAAATATTCCTTGCGTGTTTGTTGCTAGCTGTTTCAATTCCTTTCCATCTAGTTTGAGAAATATTTGGCCTTGAAATGATACATTACTGTATATGCAAAATAATAAAACATATGATTTACTCTGGGGGGGGGGGGGAGATTGTTTGTGAAAAAGTTTTTTATAACTATTCTTATAAATACAAATGAGCCTGTTGTAATGGATTCCATTGTGTATGGAGATTAATGATACTGTATACATCTAGTAATAAATTTAATGACAAATGACAAGAATGTAACTTTCAGGGTAAAATGGACCCCTTCATCAGCAATAACAAAATGACATTACAGACAAAATTTAATAGATAAAGAGTTGTGTGCGCTGTGATGTGTGCATGGCCGCGAGATTGAATATTCAACTACTAGACTGGCACTCATTTTTGGTGCACGAACTTCTGTGGGTTTGCTGCCAGAGTTTATCCAGCTTCAAGACAGTTGTTTCCAAGATAGGGTGTAGCCTTGTGCCCTTGCAGTGATTCATGGTTCTTGAATTGCACGATTTGTTGAGTGCCTCCAGTCAGAGGCGGAAGTACTGGGATTGGTTGATCACTTTGTAATCACGTTTAGGGTTAAGGTCATGGTGGGTCGACCAGAAATGTTCCACGATTGCAGTGATCAGTGTCACCAAGGCGAATTGATCTGTCATGCTCCACTAAGGCAGTCTTGAAGGCGTCTCGAGCTCTCTCCTATGCAGCAACTGCCACAATATTTGAAAGTTACGCAATATACCACTCCGCTATGCAAAAGAGGGGAGATCGGAGTTTTCGTGTTAGAAACCAGGGACCGTAAACTCCTACCAAGTAGGTACACATTTTATGCGATATTCTCAGAGGGCTTTTGAAATCTGGTTCAACATGCCCGGATGGTAGAGAATATAGGCAGTAGACATATTGTCATGTGGTAATGATGGTCTTGGACGGATTGCGAGCTCTTGCGCTTGTAGCAAGCACTTGTCTAATATGTGGGTTGGATAACCACAAATCACCCGGTTAGAAATCTTGGTGTGCCTAGCTTCCTCTGAGCTGGAATGGCTCCAAGCATAGGAGAACAGAGTGCGGGTGGTGCTGTTGAGATGGCTAGGCATGTGGCCCAATCTGTAGTTGGTAAACTGCCCGCACCACATTGGCTTACAGTATACTGAGGTCTCCAGGTGTGGGCCTACATGCTTTACCAGAACATTTAAGAATGGAAGGGACCTGTCTAATTCAAATTCTAAAGTGAACTGGATAAATACCGATAAAGAATTGAGGTACTTCAGTAGCGTTGCCTCCGAACCACGTGGGATGACGGTGAAGATGTCATCGACATATCTGCACCAAACTGTAATAGGTACAGGCAGGCTCAGGAATATCTGTTCCTCCATGGCGATGTTGGTCACAACGGAGCTAACAGGGGGCAATGACAGCAGTACCATGCACCTGCTTGTACAGGGAATCCTCAAAGGTAATGATGCTGCCGACAATCATAGGTTGAGGGCAGTACAGATTTCCTCTGTGGATAGCGATGTTCTGCTCGGTAGACCTGAGTCGTTTTCCAGAAGTCACTTGGTGCAGTTTACGGTCTTGTTGGACTGGAATTGATGTAAACGGGGACATGACATCGAATGACGGCATAATCTCGCTGTCGTAGACTGAAAGTTTTTTAATTAGGTGAATGAACTTGCTGCTGTTAGTGACAGTGTGGGCCGTATTTCCCACTAGAGGTGTAAGGAATCGTGCAATGTACTTAGACAGCTCATATGTAGGCACAGTGCAGCAGGACACAATGGGCTGGAGAGGAACACCTGGCTTGTGAATCTTAGGTAGGCCATAAAGCTGTGGTAGTTGGCAGCCCATGGCACGCAGTAGCCACCGAGTCGATGCCAAAATTTTCCCAGATTTGAACCATGTGGAAACTAGTTTGTTGATGTTTGACTCTACGCATCCCAAGACTTTGATGGGTGGCACACTGAAACAACAATAACTATTCTTATTTCAGTGTGCAGTGAATGTTCATTTCTATTTAGATGGTTGGATATTTTTCTCCACTAAGTTAGGTAGGCCATAAAACTGTGGTAGTTGGCAGTTAGATACTGTGTTTTCTTCTCCCCTTTATTATTATTAATTTATTTATATATTTGACCAAAGATGTATTATTGTTGGATAATCTCTTCAACCCTGGTGTATGAACGCATACTGGAGAATGGGAAGAATAAAGGAAATAAGATAATGCAAGAAGTTACATATTATAAAACATAAGTTTATAAGCAACACGCATGCGTGTATAAACTGTTTAAAATAAACTGTCAAAAAATATACCTCACAATGTCCAGGATGCATACAATGATTTTTTTCATGCACTACAAAAAAAAAAACAAAGGGTGATATTCACTTGGTACAGAGAGTTAGCAACATTCAAATTTGGCATGCTGGGAAGTGTACAAAATTTTACATAAATTTAAAAAAAAAATTTTTTTACATGGACATTAATAATAGTATCTACATTTTTAAAACTATTTAGGCATATAACAAGCAGAAATATATGGGAATGCACAAGTTTGAAATTTCAGATGTTTAACAGATTTTTAAACTGGAAAATGGAAGATACTAAGTTTATCTTGATGCTATAATTATTTTTGCTATTTTTTAATTTTCAAAAGAATTAATTTTTTTTTGTATCTTTGAAAATATAAGATGTAAAATCACTACATTTTTTAAATAATTAATTTTTTTTATTAAAAACTAAAAAAAAGACAAACAAGAAATAATACAATCAAGAAAAGATGAAATATTTGCACTCAAGTGGAAGTTTAAAAAAAAAAATTTTTTTTTCCCAGAAATTAAAAATAAAGTTTAGACCTCTCAGGGCATGCACTACCATTTTTGTTACAACTAAGGGCACTGTAAGGTTAATTTAACTCCCTCTATTCCCGTGCACCTTATATCAGTATTACAAACACCTGATAATGAAAGCTTCAAAAATAGTTGCATTTGCATGGAAATATATAAAATATAATTTTCTAAATAATTATTGCACACAATGGAAAATTTCTGTAGGCTTAATAATTTTATACTGTAAGATGGAAATATGATTAAAAGTTTCATTTTCATATTGTATATGTATGAGTTTAAGGATTGATAAAAATTTTGTTTCATTGATAAGAGGAATAAAAAAAATTTAACATTTTGAATTATTCATTAAATTATAAGTACCATTTAATAAATGATGCAATTGATTAATAAAAAGACAAGCATTTATATACACAAAGCAGAACACAAAAAAAAAAATTTTTTCAGAAATAAAAGACAAAATTTGGTCTGCCAGACAATACCCCACTAATATTGTAATAACGAGATGGCACCACCACTGCTGGGTTAAAAATACTTTCCCATATTCCTTACAAGTGAAGAGTTTCTCTTGAATACAAACCAATAATGTGATTTAGACTGCCAAATACTGAAAATATATTGTCCAATCTTTCCCAGTTGGTTTCTACACATGGCATAGTATGTGTGCATGCGTAGGTGTTTAATTAAATATGACAAATGTTTTCTCATTTTTAATGAGAAAACACCAGCCATATATTTCATAATTGGATGTGTCGTCTTAGAATGAACCAAGATGCATTTTTTAAAATTAAATTATTGTGAAAAAGCCTTGCAACACATTTCATGAGAGAATGGTTTCAATTATGTAGAATGTGTAAATCCCTTGTCACACATTTCATAATAAAAGGATTTCTTTCGAATGTCAACTAATAATGCATGATTTTTGAAATTATCTGAATATGAAAATACCTTACCACATGTTTCCTTACCAAGAGCCTCTCTCTTCAGTGAGAACCAATGTTTCTTGTGAATACTTGAATACGAAAAATGACTGTCTCAATTTTCACAAGAGGGTGATTTTTCTTCATTATGAACTGACAAGAGGTTTCTCAGAATGGAGGATTCTGAAGAGGATTCTGAAAGAGCTTTGCCAGAAGAGATGGCTCTTCCTCGAGTATGAACTCGGAAGTGTGTTTTCAAGCTGCTCGACTGCGAAAATGCTCTGCCACATAATTCACACGAAAAGGGTTTCTCTCGAGTATGAACTCGTAAGTGCACTTTTACACTGCCTGATTCTGAAAATGATTTGCCACATACTTCACAAGAAAAGGGTTTCTCTCCAGTATGAACTCGTAAGTGTATATTTAGATGATCTAATCGTGAAAATAGCTTTCCACATATTTCACAACAAAAGGGTTTATTTTGATTACGAACTGATGAGTTTGTTTTTAAATCAGAAGACTCAGAAAAATTCTTGCCACATGGTTCCCAAGAGGGAATTTTCTTTTCAGTATGAACTGATAATACATTATTTTTTATACTACTTGAATCTGAAAATTCCTTGCCAGAAGTTTCCAAACACAAGAGTTTCTCCTTAGTGTGAAGAAGTAAGTGTTTTTTGAGATTGCATGACTGTGAAAACTGCTTGCCACACTTTTCACAAGAGAAGGGCTTCTCTTGGGTATGAACTCTTTTGTGATTTTTGACACCAGTTTGTCCTGAAAAAGCTTTGCCACAAATTTCACAAGAGAAGGGTTTCTCTTGAGTATGAACTCTTATATGTACATTTAGATTACCTGCATTTGAAAATGTCTTGCCACATAGTTCACAGGCAAAAGGTTTCTCCTGAGTATGAACTCGTAAATGTGATTGTAGATGAGTTGATCGGGAAAACGCCTTGCCACACAGTTCACATGGAAAAGGTTTCTCTTGAGTATGAATTTGTAAATGTGATTGCAGATGAGTTGATCGTGTAAATGCCTTTCCACACAGTTCACATGAAAATGGTCTCTCTTGAGTGTGAACTCGAACATGTGTTTTTAGATGAGATGACCATGAAAATGCTTTGCCACATAATTCACATGAAAAAGGTTTCTTCCGAGAATGAGACAAACGGTGTCGTCTCAGTTCATATGAATGTGAAAAACACTTGCCACATATTTCACAAGAAAAAAATTTCTGTTCAGTATCAGGTAAACAAACATCCATTTTGATTAGTTATGCTGAAAATGGCTTCCACATTTCACTGAAGGTGTTCTCCCGAGTATGAAAAATAGTATGTTACTAATTAACATCTAAATGAAAATGTCCTACATATTTGTGACTGTGAATTTTTTTTTTTTTTTTTTTACGATTTATTATATTCACCCACTGAAAAATGTCTGTAGAAGTTTTAATATTTGCACTGTAGTTAAAATTCAGTCTTGATATAAAATTTGCTGCTTCTGTTATCCTATATAAGAAAATTTTTCATTAAAGAAATTTTTCAGGTTAATGTGTCATAAACTTTTTATGCTGCAAGATTCTGTAATGAAATTGTTCAAAGTTCACTTTGTTAATATTTTTCAGATAGAAATACCTTTCTGGAACATAAATTGCTTAAATGCAACACAACAGCACCTTCATCTGTTTCTGTCTCTGTGAGTTCAAATAATATTTGGTCTTCTTGCTCTTCTTTTTCCTGAAAGACCAATTAAAAATTAGATTGATGCAGAATAGAGAAAAAATAAGTACATTAATTACAGAATGTACATTTTTATTATCAAATGAGATATTTATTATAATAAATTGAGGAAACAGTATGGGGATATTCCATGATAATTCCTTAAGTATTTGACTGGATATCAGTATTAAAACTTCTCTGACTTCACATGTAAGACTGAACAAACTTTTGATTAGATTATATTCTAAAATAACCTTATAAATTTAGGCATAATCCGTTTACACAGTTTGTCTAAGTATCAATGTGCAGAGAATGGTACTTTTAATGAAATGTTGAGTGGATATGATATTTGCAGACAAAATGTAATTTTAACATAATTAATCAATGTTCCATTTTGATTATATTAAAATAAGACAAAGAATGATTTATGTGCCATTATATAAATGTATAATGTTTTTTTTGTTTTCTGGCTCAATAATATTGAACATCAGTTATTCTTTAATGTCTTATGTTATTTAATACCTCTTATCTGAAAACCCCTGGCCTTTTGGCTGTAAAAGTGCAACACTATTTAACCTTGTAACCAGCTACGATCAAATGTTGTTGCAATAAAGATTCTCTCTCTCTCTCTTTCTAGGAACATAATTAAATTGTCACATATCATTTTGCTTGCCTTTCTTTTTACAGTTCTAATCCGTTTTGTGCATTACTTTATAAATTAATGCAACTAATATAAAATTTTTAAATTAAATCTAAATGTGAATAAAATATAAGGTAACTGATAGTATATAAAATCATTATCCATTTTATAGTACATTTTCCATCTTTAAAATAAAATATGTACACTTTACTATACTCTATTTCAACCATGGGGATCTTTCTGCTCCTACTGATGACCTGTTATTTGACTTTAACCAGTTTCTACAGAATGCAAATTTGCTTTGAAACGAACTGCAATTTTTTGTGCCTTAATGCACATATGCATCCATTCAATTGTGGTCGATGAATGAGCACTGTAAAAGGAAAGGCACATGAAATGAATAGCTGATGGATATCAACACACCAATTGGAAGAGGGGCTATTTGCATTATGTCTGGGATTTTGCTTAGCATCAATCGCACTTTATAGAGAGTGCTATAAAAGCTGTATACTTGGTTCACAGTTTCATATGTTCTTTGCTTGTGTTGAAGTTATTTTATCTAGTTTTGTATTTTACACAAGAAGAAAAAGTAAATTTTTTGAAGATTATTGAATTTTAACTCTTTAGTTTGTGAAAAAGAAAACTTCATCCTTAGTGTGTGTTTACTAATAAAATTTTGTGTAAAAAGTATTTTCCGATAAAATTTTACTCCAAACAGTTGTTATAATCCACAGCCTGAGACATAGGGACTAAAAAGGAACAGGGATGGACAGTATGTTGAAGCGCATAACATCAAATCAGCAACAATAATATGTCATCTGATACTGAAATTAAATGTTATTCAAGTGATGTGGAATCTGAATCTCGGTTCAAATGCATCTGTCTATGTTAGAAATCTACATACAACAGATGCCGATGTTACATGGAGTGATGATTCTTCACAGACGAAATTGCTTCCATTTACAAAAAAGCAGTGTCTACTTGTCCTGCACCCCAAAGAAATAATCCAATCAGTTATTTTTGAGCTGCTTGCAACTGATGAATTTTTTCAGTTGTTTGTGAACGAAACCAATGCTTACACAGCCGCCAAAATATGTGAAGCAGGTGTGAATACAGGCACTCCCCGGCTTACGTAATACTCGACTTACAGAAATTCAACTTTACGTAAGTTTTTGCTGGCTGGTGCAAACTTAACCTAACCTAAAAAATCGTCGAAACGTAATTTGAATCCCGTAACAATAAATGGAGGTATCATGAAAATAGCGTAATGAACTCAATAACATTGTTTTTTTTTTGGTAATTCATTCCATGACCTTGGAAGTTGAAATTTTCACTATATAACTGAGATATTCATCTCTCTAAAAGGCCATTTTTATAATGGAAATTGCACTACACTTTCATCGTTATCATATGTTCCGTTATAAGAATCAATTTTGAACACCTTTGTGATATTTTTCTAAAACACATTTCTGGAGGTCACTACCATAAAACAATAAAAACAACTTGCACTTTCTGTTAGCACAATCTATTATAAAAGGGTAGTAAACTCGATCTTATTGCATTTGCAATAATACTGATAACTTAATTCTGTGGGTTTTTACATTATTACGGTGAAATGTGTTTCCCCTTTCATGAAATTTTCAATCATATAAAAAACTTAAATAAATTTTCAGAATCTTCTCTTCATTCCTAATTACTTATTACAATGATGAAGGGAAAGCGACTGACAGAAGGTGCAAGTGGTGGCAGTGCTAGGAAATGAAACAAAATTGATTTAGAAATGAAGATGAAATGATTAAGAAGTACAAAGCAGAACAAAGTTTGTCATCTATTGCACGGGAATTAAATCTCGCTGCTTCAACAGCGAATACTATTTTAAGGGACAATGCACGTATAAAAGAACATGTTAAAGGATCGATGAAATTAAGATCAACAGTGATCACAAAACAGCGTTCAGGTGCTATATCAAAGATGGAAAAGCTATTAATAAAATGGATGGAAAATCAGATTCAGAAACAAGTGCCTTTGAGTCTAATGGCCATTCAAGCAAAAGAAACAAGTATTTATGAAGATATTAAGGATAAGTATGGCAAACCCCAAGCCAAGTTCGTAGCAAGTAACGGGTGGTTTAATAGGTTCAAGCATTGCACTGGCTTCCAAAACATTAAAGTATGCGGTGAAGTTGTCAGTATCGATTCCGCAGCTGCAGAGAAGTTTTGTAATGTGTTGACAAAAACCCCTTCTAAATCTCCACAGCAGCGTGCTCATCAGCTGGAGATTTAATTCTGGCAACAATGCTCAAAAGATAAAACTTGCTGGCAATTATGCCTGTCTCCTCTCTCTTTTTGTAATTTTATAATTTTGAAATTTTTGTAATTTTGTACACTTTTGTAATTTTTCCTGCACGTGAGATAAAAAAATTTAATAAATAATTCTATTTACATGTTCATCGAACATCTCTTTTTTGCTTCAATCAAATTCAGTGCGCATAGTTGCGAGTGCTGCACAAACATTTAGGGAAATTCCGACTTACGTAAAATTCAACTTATGTAAGAGTTCCACGGAACATAACCCTTCCATAAGTCGGGGAGTAGCTGTATTGGCTCACAAATAAATGCATGGAAAGATGTTAGCATGGAAGAGATGAAAATTTTCTTGGGATTAGTTCTTCACAGAGGGACAATTCATGAAACAAAAATCCAAGATTACTGAAAACATTCCACTATTTGTAAAGAAGTGATTTTCACCATTCATGAGGAGAAACAGATTTTTAGTAATAATGAGATGGCTGCACTTTGCACAAAATGTCAAACTGCCTACAGATCATCTTTATAAAATCTGGCCTTCATTGGACAGCAACAACGCTATGCTAAAAAAATTTTATCTGGGAAAACAGCTGTCACTGGAGGAATCCATGATCCTCTGGAGAGGCCATCTACTTTTTAGACAATACATGCAAAGTAAAGAAAAGAATGGCATAAAATTGTACATGCTGATGAGCCAAATGGGCTAGTACTGAAATGTTTAGTATACAGAGGGGCATCAGGTGAATTGGGAGGAAAAGGGCAGGCTGCAAATGTAGTTCTGAAACTTACGGAAGCAAAACTGTACATTGCAGATTCTTTGCATATGGTAGTTTTAACAACTCCTATGCTCTTCCAATACAATTACTTGAGGCCAACATGTACTGTACTGGTACATATGTGCTGATAGAAAAAAGAAAAAAAAAAAATCCAAAGAATATCTCAACAGAAAAGATAAAAACGGACGAAAGTATATGCATGTATGCGTGGCTGTTTCGAAATGGAAAGACGAGAGATATTCTAATAATTTCTACTGAGTTCAAGCATGAAATGATAGAAGCCGGAAACATGAGAGGCCAAACAAAAATGAAGCAAAGTTAGCATTAGCATTAGTAGAGGCATATGATGCAAGAAAGCAAGCTTATGCAGCATCAGCCAAAAAAAAAAAAAAAAAAAAAAAACACTTCCACTTCACCTCTCCATTCGTTCGAAATACCTGTCCAGCTGAGCCTTAAATTTATTTAGGCTATCAACTTCCACAACAGGGGATGGAAGTCTGTTCCACCAACCAACTACCCGCTGGCTAAAGGCAAATTTCCGCACATCTATCCTACATCTGTCTTTCCTCAATTTGAATTTATGCCCTCTCAGGTAATTATTCTGAGCAAGAGGAAGAATCCCATCAGCATTGAGCATGCTCAAACCATTCAAGGCTTTATACACCTCTATCAGATCACCTCGCAGGTACCTAGTCTCCAGACACTGTAATTTGAAAACTTAAGCCTTTCTTCATAAGAGCAACCCTTTGTTCCATTCACTAATCTTGTTGCCCTTCTCTGTACTCGTTCCAGCAGCTCTACATCCTTCTTGAAATGAGGCCTCCAGACCTATATACAGTACTCAAGGTGTGGCCTGACCATTGCCTTATACAAGGGAATAATCACCTCCTGATCCCTGCTAGAAAAATTCCTGTATATCATTGACAAGACACCATGAGCTACTCTTGCAGCCCTGCTCTGCACTGCTCAGAGAACTTCATATCTGCCTGCACAATTACCCCCAGGTCCTTTTCATTCTCTACCACTGTTAGTGTAGTACTAGAGTTGATACGTTGCTCTGGGGTTGCTGTTTCCCACATATAGTACTTTACATTTGTCAATGTTAAACTTTATTTGCCACCTCTCAACCCATCTGCTCAACCTTTCCAGATCCTGTTGCAGCAGCATAGTGTCAGTAGTGTCCTTAACAACTCTGCAAACCTTTGTATCGTCTGCAAACTTGGACATTAAGCTTGATATACCATCATCAATATTATTTATAAACACAGAAAACAATAATGGACCCAACACTGAACCCTGAGGGACTCCACTAATAACATTAGTCCACGATGAGCAGTGTCCATTGATTACCACTCTCTGTCTTCTCCCCCTCAACCACCCCTTTATCCATAGCAGCAATTTGCCTCCAATGCCACACTGCTCCAATTTGTGCAGCAGTCTTTCATGTGCAACAGTATCAAAAGCCTTTCTAAGGTCCAAGTATATAATATCAAAGTTATTTCCTGCATCCAGTTCTTTTGTGACTGCATCATAGTATCCAATCAAATTGGTCCGGCAAGACATTATTACTGAATATAACAAATATATGTCTGAAGTAGATCATGAAGACCAAATGATGGCTTGCTATCCATGTGAAAGAAGGGTGGGTCATTAGTACAAAAAACTGGTAATTCATATTTTTCACCTCTTCAATAAATCATGAAGAAAAATTAATTTATGACTTTTGCCTTGCTGTCATAAGAGAGCTTTTCTCAGGTCACGGCGTAATTGTGCAGTGAGATATGAAGTTTTCTGAGCAATACAGACAAGCTGCCAGGGCAGGTCATGGGGTTTTGTCATTGATATATAGGAATTTTGCTAGCAGGGAAAAGGAGGTGATTGTCCCTCTGTATAAGGCAATAGTCAGGCCACGCCTCGAGTACTGCGAACAGGTCTGGAGACATCATTTTAGGATGGATGTAGATTTGCTTGAGCGTGTACAGAGAAGGGCAACAAGATTGGTGAGAGGAATGAAGCGATCCTCTTACCAAGAGAGGCTTAAGTTCTGCAAATTGCAGCAGCTGGAAACTAGGCACCTGCAAAGTGATCTGATTGAGGTGTGTAAGGCCTTGAATGGGTTGAGCATGCTGAATTCTGATGGGATTCTTCAACTTTTCAGATTACAAACCTAAGGGGGCATAAATTCAAATTGAGGAAAGACAGATGTAGAACAGATGTGCAAAAATTTGCCTTTAGCCAGTGGGTGGTTAACTGCTGGAACAAACATCCATCTGTCGTTGTGGAAGTTGATAGGAAAAAAAAAATTTAAGGAGGAACTGGACAAATATTTAGAGGGAATTGTTTTGTAAATTTTTTTTTTTTTTTTTGGCTGATGCTGCATAAGATCATACACTTCCTTTCTTGCATCACATGCCACTACTACTACTACTTCTGCTGATACTGCATCTCTCTACATCCAGAATTGGCAGGAAATGTTCTGACTCCCACAGACAGTGTCAAAATTCTTGACACTGTAATTCTTGATGCCAACCTCACCTATAAACAACAAATCCAAACTCAGTATTCCAAAGCCCTGAGAGCCTTCTGGGAAATGAAAATAGAGCTGTGCAAAATGCACAATAAGCAAATAATCAGAAAATACCTTGCAACTTACTTTTGTGGTGTGCTCTCCTATACCGTGGAAGCTTGGTGTGCAGCACCACCCATCAGCCTCAGGAACCTATGGGGCCTTGAATTCTGGGTGCTGAAGTGGGCCAACTTGTGGTCACACCAGATCTACATGACACATTCCTTCATCTGTGTTCAGCTAAGCATGATTACATCAACATCTGGAACACAGTTGGTTGAAGTTTGCCAGGCAGACATCTCCACAGTACCCCCTCCTTGTGCTCAAGGCTCCAGAGGTTACAGAATTTCAAGAGACATTTCCCAAATGTGACTCTGGACACTCTTAACTTGCTCAACATCGACCTGTGCTCTATCGACAAAGCATATTGCGATAGCATCTTGGCCTATCTTTCTGTTTGTAAAGGACAATTATGTAAGCTAGTTAGCTGATGTCATTTCATGTTATGCACAACTTGTAGTCCTTTTTCGTTTTAATTACTATTTCATTATTACATTTTGATTATTATTTTCTGTTTTTATTTATTATTATTTTTATTTTTTCTAATAAAAAAAACCCTTGCATAAACAATGTATTGTAAGACTCCTCTGGCTTTCTGTGTAAGAAATCACTATTGTATACAATTTATGTTAATAAAGAATCTTATTATTATTATTAAAAGAAGTGTGGGGTTTTAATAGACTTTCATTTTTGGCTAGTGAAAAGAGGTTAGGTTAGGTTATGACACTAATTCAGGGCAGATTCATGAAGGCTAGTGATAGTCTGGAATGCACACCCTATTCTAAATTTAAACAAGCAAAAATATAAAAACATTTATGAATTAATTAAACCATGCAGAAAACAGCATAAATTAATTTCTCTTTCTTCAACCAGATAGCTTTCAGTTACTAAAGGTAAGTTTCTTGATCAAGTGATTAAACTTGAAAATTGTTGTAAGTTTATCATCACCACCAAGAATCTTAAATGAGATGTTTACTTACAAAAGTAACAGCAATTTTATATATTAATATGAATTTCAAAAAGAAAATTACAATCAAAGCATAATTTTAAATGATCTAAGATCCTTCATCCCGTGTTTAGTTCAAAGAATAGTTATGTAAATTAACTCCTGACTTGTAAAGAGATTAACTGATAAAGGGCTGGTATGCTGGCATGTACTAAACGTTCATATATATATATTGGAATTGTGTCAAAAGACATTTAGGTTTAAATATTAAATGGCGTAAGTATTGTAAATATTGGCTCCAGCGTTAATACTATTGTCTGTAGACAATTAGACATTACACATGCATGGTTTGTATATGTACTTAACTTTTTTATATATTTATGTTTTCTAATTGTTGTACTACTTGGGAGTTATGGCTATTGATAACAGGGCTAGGTTTAAATATAACTAGCGGGTTGGTTGGGGTCACTACAAACCTTATGCTCCCAAGTAGTACAATTAGAAAACATAAATGTATAAAAAAGTTAAGTAAATATATATATAAAGGTTCTTAAAAATGATAGTTGATATTAATTTAAAAGATATACTTGTGTTGAATTTTGAATATAAATTGAAATTAGTCAATAAAAATATAAATGCTAATTAACGTTTTGACACTTTGGGGCTGGCTGCTTTCATACTGCTAATGGGCGTTTTTTCTTCAATCAAAATTCGCAGGTCAGGGCCAGAGTATAGGCACTTTTAACTCCACCCTATATGCAGCCGAAACAGAGTGACAAAATCAATAAGAAAAATAACTAAAACATATAGTTTTCAAAATTGGGTTTTGTACCATAACACAATCGATTTAAGTACACTGGGGAATTTTATATCCCAAAGTTATTACTGCAAATAAATAAACAAGCAATAACATGATCAGCAACATAGGAAAGTGACCATGATGGACCACTAAAAGATCCATCTAATACTGACTTACTTTGCCTTGATATCTTATTTATCAACAAAAATAAACTTCATGGGGTAGCAAATTCAGCAGTGTACCTTTCTATGGTAAAATCAGGGTACCTTCTTTCTGCATCGGGGAAACACCAAATACTGTATATCAGCTGAGCAATTTTTTTACACTAATCTCTTATCATCCAAGTATCATGCGTAGCAGGTTATTGCTCTTGATACATTATTATTATTTTTTATTTCATTTTGGAAGAGAAATAAAATTATTTTTCGGTCTCCCTTCATCATTTCATGGAGAGTATGAGTATCAATCAAAATGAAAGTACCAAAACTGAACTCACTAAACAAAAATCAGAAAAACAAACAAGAACAACGACACTAAACAATAATAAAGACGTAGCCCGACATGCTCCTCAACACGGTTGCCAACTCTTCTGACTAGTAGCAGACAGTAGTTAAAAAAAAAAAGAACACCCCACAAATATTCGAATAAAAAAAAACATACTGTATAAAAATAAACAAATAAACACACAAACCATTTCTACTCCACTTCTGTTTCTCTTCATTGCAATGATACAATTGATTAGGTGTGCAATTTAAATATATCGCAAAAAAGTCTTGAGTTAGGGTTAAATTTGAAGGTGTCTGCATTTCTGCCCAGACAAGATAGAAGGGAGTACATGATGACAGCCTTGCCAATCAATTCGGCGCTGGAGGGAATGTACAAGGCTCAAAGGGTAGAATTTTTTTCAGCCTGGTCTGTGCTTGTTAACAAGAAGACTGCTTCTACATGGATGGCATACACTTAAATAGAAAGGGTGCAAGAATATGTCCTAATGCTATCGAGGCAGTGTTAGGTGGGTCGGAAAACTGCTAGCTCTGGGGAATTCACAGACTAAAAGGTTGAAAGTAGCCGCAGGCAGAGGTGAAGGTGATTCTTGCACTACTTCTATTAGAATAAGCAGCGGCCTGGAGCGAGGGGTGTTGGGGGTTTCAAGGACTGATGGCAGTCATTGTGAAACAGATGGGTATATGGGATGTGTTTCAGTAACTAAGAATAATAATATGTGCATGTATACCAATGCTAGAAGTATAATCAATAAATTTGATGAATTTGAAGTGTTGGTCAAGACATCAAAGGCGGATATTGTTGGGATATCAGAGACGTTGTGTCACCCAGATATTTGAAATGCAGAATTGGAATTTGGGGAGTACAATGTGTACAGAAAGGATAGACAGGATAGGAAGGGAGGAGGTATTATGCTGTTAATTAAGAAAAAACATAAAATCAAAAGAACTGCATCTAATTGATATAGATAAACAGTGCACTGTTGAGTCAGTTTGGTGTGACATAAGCATTGCGAAAGCAAATATAAGAGTAGGAGTGTGTTATAGGCCGAATGAGTACAGTGAACAATTTTACAGAGAAATAGAGTGGGCTAGTAAATCAGCATGTCTTATAATGGGGGATTTTAACTTCCCAGATATTTATTGGAACTTGTGGGTTGGTCACTCACACACTAGTAAGAGTTTTGTGGATTTGTTGGATGATTGTTTCTGCAGCAGCATGCTCGAGAGGCAACCAGAGAGGGTAATACTCTTGATATGATAAAGTTATCAGCAGTGATCATTCGTATATTAAGAATTTGCAGGAAAAGGAACCACTAGGTGGCAGTGATCACAGTGTACTGATGTGGGATTTACTTAAAGATATAATTACTATCAGGGGTAAAGGAAAGAGTTTTTTCTCCTTTAAAGGTGACTCCAGTGGTCTCAGTCAGTTTTTAAATTCTGTACAGTGGAATCAACTGATGATGTTACCAATAGCAAATTCTAAGTGGGAAGCATTCAAGGAATTAATCGTAGACGCTACTAATAGTTTAATACCTATTAAGAAATTTTGTTCAAGGTTTAGGCCTAAATGGTTATCAAATGAACTAATGAGACTCGTGACAGAGAAGTAAAATGCATGGGATGCATATAAATTATCAGGCGACACAGAAGCCTATGGTAGCTAGCCTGTACTCAAGTCACAAAGGTGGTTAGGCAGGAGAAAGCAGATTACGAGAAATCTTTGGCAAAGGATGCTAAGAAAAGCAGCAAAGAGTTCTTTACTTATATAAACTCTAAAAGGAAGGGGATGAATCTGATTGGTCCACTTGAGATCGATGGTTCGACTGTTGATGATCCTGCTCAGATAGCAAACAAACTGAATGAGTATTTTGCATCTACATTCACACATGAGTGGTTATTAAGGTTTGAAAATGCTTGAAGGTTATCAAATTGTAGCAGGGTGCTTAATGATTTAATAATAACTGAGAGCAAAGTGGAGGAGAAATTGTTGAAGTTAAACATAAGAAAGGCACCTGGGGTGGATGGAATCGATCCAGTTATATTAAATGATGCAGCAAAGCAACTAAGCAAACCCTTAGCCATAATTATGAGAGCATCCTTGGACTCAGGGAGGTCCCCACGGACTGGAGATGTGCAAATGTATCCCCAGCGCACAAAGGGGGATCGAAGAGTAACACGAGTAATTACAGAACAGTAAATTCAACTTCTGTTCCGGGTAAAATAATGGAGTCACCGGTTAAAGGTGCATTGCAGGATCATCTAGACAAGACTGCAGAAATAATTCAGACACAGCATGGATTCGTTAAGGGAAAGACTCGTCTGACAAACTTGATTGGATACTATGATGTGGTTACAAAGGAACTGGATGCAAAAAATAATTTTGATATCATATACTTGAATTTCAGAAAAGCCTTTGACACTGTTACGCATGGAAGACTATTGCACAAATTGGATCAGAATGGTATTAAGGGTAAGTTGCTACAATGGATAAAAGGATGGTTGAGTGGGAGAAGAGAGAGGGTGGTAATTAATGGGTGCTGCTCTTCGTGGAATGTTATTAGTGGAGTCCCACAGTGGTCGGTATTGTGTCCACTGTTGTTTGTTTATTTATCAATGATATTGATGAAGGTATATTAAGCTTAGTGTCGAAGATTTATGATGATACAAAGGTCAGCAGGGTTGTTAATGACAGTAATGGTAGTGGGCTGAGAGGTGGCAAATGAAGTTTAACCTTGACAAATGTAAAGTAATACATATGGGAAGCAGTAACCCCAGAGTAACATCTCAACTCTGTGGTACTACACTGACAGTGGTAGAGAATGAAAAGGACCTGGGGGTAATTGTGCAGGCAGATATGAAATTTTCTTAGCAGTGCAGACGTCTGCAAGAGTAGCTCATGGTGTCTTGTCAATGATATACAGGAATGTTTCTAGCAGGGACAAGCAGGTGATTATCCCCTTGTATAAGGCAATGGTCAGGCCACACCTTGAGTACCGTATACAGGTCTCAGGTCTCATTTTAGGAAGGATGTAGAGCTGCTGGAACGAGTACAGAGAAGGGCAACAAGATTAGTGAATGGAACAAAGGGTTATTCTTAAGAAGAAAGGCTTACGTTTTGCAAATTACAGTGTCTGGAGACTTGATAGTGATCTGATTGAAGTGTATAAGGCCTTGAATGGTTTGAGCATACTCAATGCTGATGGGATACTTCCTGTTGCTCAGATTAATCACATGATGGGACATAAATTCAAATTGAGGAAAAAGACAGCTGTAGAATAGATGTGTGGAAGTTTTCCTTTAGCCAGCAGATGGTTAATTCCTGGAACAAACTTCCATCTGTCGTGTGGAAGTTGATAGGTAAAATAAATTTAAGGAGGAACTGAACAAACATTTAGACGGAATTGTTTTGTATTTTTTTTTTTTTTATGGCTGATGCTGCATAAGCTCATACATTTTCTTTCGTGCATCACATGCCACTACTAATACTACTACTACTTCTACTACTATAAGTCATCAACTTTTGCCCGTGGGAGACATAACTTGGTCCTGTTCCATCTATCCTTTTTTACACAATATATTCCCCGTCTCCCTGACAATAGAGTCACCAACAATAACTTACTCCTGTGGGATCAGCGCATTTTCCCTTGGAGATTGCCGCTGTGTTGCCTGATGCCCAGGAGTGAGCTCTGGCGTTGAGTTGGGTAGCTGAGAGCTTGATGGGACCCTCATAATAATTTCTTCAAGGGCATCTACCCTACACCTCAAGCTCTCATAGACGCCCATTAGAGCGCTGAGTTGACGCCTAAGTTCTAGACACTCTGTGCACCTGGCACACACAAAGACATCCTCCTTGCTAGATCATGGTCTGTTCCAGAGATCTCGGCAAACGTTTCACAAGTTACACATTTTTTAGGCTGAGATGCGTTGTAGAATCGTCCCCTTCAGTTCTTCCTCAAGTCACAGCACTCCTGCCACTTTGTGCCCCTTGCTTTGCTGCTCTAGTCTGGGGCATGATATTTTAAATTAATAAGATCAATAAATTTAATTAATTAATTGTTAATACTGCATTATCTAATAGAATCCTAAATGCTCAGTGATGCGTATTACACTATATATTTTTACGTTAGAGCTACCGAGTTACCACAATTAAAAATTTGAATTCCCTACCACTCTATACAAAAAGAATGGCTGCAAGATTCGAACGAAACAACGGTTTTACGTATATTAAGTAGAAATGTACAAAAACTCTTATCTAAATTAAAAAGAAAAATAACCAGCTTAACTAGAACTATAAGGCTGCTTATCAAGTACAATATAAAATAACAATTAGGTAAATAAAATAGCAAACACTTATCGCTCTTTCGGAGCCTGCAATTCACAACTGTAATTTTTAAAGAGAGTCAGCGCCTTCTTTTAAGGAGCATATAAAATTTAAAGCAGTGCAACCCGTTGATATGGGTAACCAATGAAATATTAGTTGACATCACTGGGAAACCAAAAATGAGGGGTGTGTTCTACAGACTTAATGAGTGACGATTTAAACAAACAACTATATAGAGAAATAGAGTGGGCGAGTAAATCAGAATGTCTTGTAATGGGGGATTTTAACTTTCCAGATATTGACTGGAACTTGTTGGTTGGTCACTTGCACGCTAGCAAGATTTTTGTGGATTTATTGGAGGGTTGTTTTCTACTGCAACATATTCGAAGGGCAACCAGAGGGAGTAATACTCTTGATCTGGTTATCAGTAGTGATTATTCATGCATTAAGAATTTGCAGATAAAGGAACCACTAGGTGACAATGATCACAGTGGACTGATGTGGGATTTACTTAAAGATGTAACTACCATGAAGGGTAAAGAGAAGGGTTATTGATTCTGTAAAGGTGACTACAGTGGTCTCAGATAGTTTTTACATTGTATACAGTGGGAACAACTAATGATGTTACCACCAGAAAATTCTAAATGGGAAGCATTGAAGGAAATAATCATAGAAGCTACTAGGATTTTCATACCAATTAAGAAATACTGTTCAAGACATCTAAACGGATGTCAGATTGTATAATGAGACTCGTGGCAGAGAAGAAAAATGCATGGAATGCATATAAATTATTGGGTGATATTTTAAGCCTGTGGTAGATATAAATTAATCTGTAACCATGTCACAAAGGTAGGCAAGCCAAGGCAGCTTAAGCAGTCTCTGGCAAAGAGTGTCAAGAAAAGCAGCAAAAACTTCTTTACTCATACTGTATTAAGTAGAAGGAAAGGATTGAATCACATTAGTAAACTTTATGTCCTGGTTTTACTGTTGACGATCCTGCTCACGTTGTTGACAAACTGAATAGGTATTTTGCATCTATATTCATGCGTGTGTTGTTCTTAAAGGGAGAGAATGCCAGTTCATAAAAATCTAATAGGGAGCTAACTGAATTTTTCATAACTGAACAGAAAGTGGAAGAGAAATAGTTAAAGCTTAATCCAAGTGAGTCTAGTACCATCTCTGTGGTACTACACTCATGGTAGTGGATAATGCAAAAGACCTGAAAGTAATTGTGCAATTGGGTATGAAGTTCTCTAAGCAGTGCTGGCAGGCTGCGACAGCTTATGGAGTGTTGTTAATATATAGGAACTTCGCTAGTAGGGATAAGGTGATTATCCCATTGTCAAGGCAATGGCTAGGCCCCATCTTGAATACTGCCTACAGGCTTGGAGGCCTCATTTTAAGAAGGATGTAGGTCTGCCGGAACAGGTACAGTGAAGGGAAATGAGATTGGCGAAGAGAAAACAAAATGTGTTCTTACCAAGAAAGGCTTCATTTCTGCAAACTGCAGCTTCTGGAGACTAAGCATCTGTGATGTGATCTGATTGAAGTGTTCAAGACTTTGAATGGTTTAACCAAGTTCAGTGCTGATCATATTGTTTGTCTTGCTCAGACTACACATGAAGGTGTATAAGGTCAAATTGAGGATGGTTGCAATATAGATGTGAAGAGGTTTGGCTTCAAGCTGGTTAGTAGTTGATCATTGGAACAAATTTTCATAAGTTGTTGAAATGGGTAGTTTGAATAAATTCAAGGAAGGACTGCACAAATTATTGGACCAGATAGACAAGTGATGTGGGAGTTTTATTTATTCATTTTTTTTTCGGCTGATGATTTATAAGGTTACTGTTTTGCATCATACGCCACTACAATTACTACAGTACTAATAAAAGGTAATCTCGTTGAAAACACTAACAACTATTTCATAGTTTCAAACAACTGTTATTGGAAACAGTGCAATACTGCTTTGAAATTCCTGTAATTCCTGTAGTTGTTATTCATGGCTACTGCTGTTCAAGGACTAATGTTGTTATTGGAATCCATTAGGCTTTGATACTGAGCCATTACTGTTTTCAACATTCCATAAGCAGCTTGGCCTCTCTAAATCTTATCTGTGGTACTATTATAAATCAATTTGTAGCTGTTGTAGGCTTCAGTACTTTTCATCACTCTGTCCCATGCTATCTTTTTCTGCTCTATTTGCCATCCAGCTTCGCATTCATCCATTTTTGCTTCCTCGTCCTGCAATATTTTCTTAATGGTATGTATACAATCATGGCTTCAGTGATTTTTGATTTAAAGGAATTCCATAATTCAAGTGTATTTGCCTCTGAAATCCACCCAATTAATAGATGCCATATAGCATCTTAAACTATCCAAGTCCCCTATTCTGAAACTTATGCCTTTATCTTTAACTACTGCAATGTCTTTTTTCATCATTCGTCATTTTAGTATGAAAAAATGTTTTTTCTAGAATTGCCAATCTTAACTCTTCAATGGTGGTGGTTTGTCTGGCAGAATATGACTCCCACGGAAAGCACAATTTCCATTGCACGTGAATCAGTGATTCAAGACTGGTGGCAGCAACTCTATCTATCTTCCTAACATACAGATTTATTTGAATAGTGAAGTGGCACTACTGTTTTGTTCAAAATTATGGACAAAAAGAATCTGACAGGGCTCATGTCACTTTCTTTGCCACGTTTACATTAGACATTGGTATAAACAATTCAAACGTAGAAAAACTTAAAAAAAAAAAAGAACTATTATTTTTAGGCCACCCGAATAATAAAATTCATCTGCCGTACTGTGTCTGTTAATTGCGTGTGTTCTATGGTCGATTTGTCTGGACGAAAAACCCCAGATTATGGGGAAAAACCTTGCTATCTAAGCCTGAGACCGACTAACTCAGCCATGGAGTAAAAAATCCCATTAAAGTTCCTCGCGTCATCGACGGGATTCGAACCGGGGCATTTTTCACCCGGTGTGGGGAGGACAGTGACGATAACCTGTGCTACCCGCGCAGACGTGGAAGAACTTCGGTGAGATGGAGAAATCTCAGGATGCCCAGAAACTGCTATAACAGAAGAGGGTTGCAAAAATGAGGCATTAATCCTGGAAAATCGCCGTATTAGTGCCAAACAACTAGCTGTAGAACTCTGAATTAGTGTAGGGGTCTACAAACAACATCATCCATCAACAGTTACCTATGAATTAAGTGTCTAAGTGTCTGTTAGATGGGTTTCCAGACTTATGACCCTTACTAGAAGAAGGAAAAGACACAATGTGCACATAAGTTGTTGATGTGCCAAGAAAAGCAAGGAGTTTTTTTCAAGGCTAGTCACCATGGATGAAACTTGAATCTATCACTATGATCCCAAAACTAAAAAAATTTCAAAATATTGGAAGCATGCGGAATTACTACTCCTTCACAAAATGCAAAGGCATGATACTAACAGATTACCTTCAAAAGGGCTTTACAGTCAGTCCTTGTGTAACGTGTTTTGCAATACGTGAATTCGATTATACATGATTTATAAATAGGGGAACGATGTCGTAAATAAACGAATAAACGTAAATAAAATAAACGAATTCGCTGATGCACGATTCGCCTTTGTGTTTACAAGAAATGGCAGTCGAACGTAAGAATCATTCCAACTGAACGCAAGACAATAGTAATGAAGAGAAGATTCTGAAAATGTATGCTTTTTATTTTGATTGAAGATTTCAGTGAAGGGGAAACACATTTCACCATAATAACTTAAAACCCACAATCACCAGCTATCGCAAATGGAATTAGATCAAGTTTAATACCCGTTTATTCGTGGAATACTTCTGGACGATCCACCATAAGCGCAATTACGAAGTGATTGACCAATCCCGACACTTTCGCCACCGCCTCTGGCAAGAGTCGCTTAACATTTCGTGCTATTCAAGAACTATGAATCGCTGCAAGGGCATGAGGCTCCACCGTATCTTGGAGGTAACTATCTTGAAATTGAATAAAAGCAGGCAGCAAATCCACACGTCAGTGCAACAATCTAGTAGTTGAATGTTTCATCACGTGTCCATGCAAGCATCACTGCTCGTACAACTCTGTATCTGTTAAATTTTGTCTCTAACATCTTTATCCCGTTAGAATTTGCTAATGAAGGGGCCCATTTAATTCTGAAAGCTTCCTGTCATTTATTATTAAAACTTTTCTGGATTATACAGAATTCATCTATTCTTAAACTATGGAATCCAGAACGACAGGCTCATTTATTTTCATACGTTCTGTTTATGGCCAAAACGCATACAGTACTTGCGTTCAGTTACAGAAGTCCTTCATTTCGGTAGCTCGTGATAGACATTTGCACTTTGCGCATAGGTGCAAATCGAACCGCATCATTCCAAAAGGCTTCCACTATAAGGCCCCATTAACAACACTTACGTGGATCGGCATGTTTCAACTTCAGCCTGCAAACTGAAATTGTGGATTACCCATCTTCACAGCAAAATAAAGAGAGCCGATTACAACAAATCTAGACTCTTACAAGAACTAAGAGGTAGTATCTCAGAACAGATATTTCTGAACCCGCCTGCGTGTTATTACATGGTGCAGATACGTTGATGTTATCTTCACCATCACACGTGGTACTGAAGCAACATTACTGGAGTACATCAATTCATTATCAGTGTTCATCCAATTCACTTTAGAGTTAAAAGTGGACAGGTCCCTTCCATTCTTAGATATCCTGGTAAAACGTGTGGGTCCACATGTGGAAAGCTCAGTATAACGTAAGACTATGTGGTGAGGGCAGTTTACCAATTACAGATCGGGCCACGCCCCTAGCCATCTCAACAGCACTCCCCACACCCTATTCCCCCATGCTGGGAGCCATTCCAGCTCAGATGAAGCTAGGCACACCGAGATTTCCAGATTGAGAACAAACCTGGCCAATTGTGGTTATTCAACCCACATATTAGACAAGTGCTTATTGCAAGCGCAAGAGCTCACAATTCACCGGAGACCATCGTCGATGCATGACATGTCTACCGCCTACATTCCCTACTATCTGGGCATTTCGGGCCAGATTTCAAAAATCCTCCGGGAATACCGCATAAAATGCATGCAACTACCTGGTAGGAGCTTGTGTTCTCTGGTTTGTAACGTGAAGATTCTGGTTGCCCCCCTTTTGTACAGCGGTGTGGTATACCGTGTAACTTGCAAAGATTGTGGCAGCTGCCACATAGGAGAGAGCTCGAGACGCTTCCAAGACCACGACAGGTCAATTCATGTTGGTGAGTTGACCAATCTGCAATCCTCGAACAATTCTAGGCAACCCACCACAACCTTAACCCCAAGAGCGATTACTGACCAATCCTGACACTTTCGCCGCCTCTGGCTAGTCGCTTAACATTTTGTGCAATTCAAGAACTATGAATCGCAGCAAGGGCATGAGGCTACACCCTATCTTGGAGGCAACTATCTTGAAACTGGATAAATGCTGGCAGCAAATCTACACGTCCGTGCAATGAGCAGAAATCTAGTAGTTGAATATTTAATCACGTGTCCATGCACACATCACTGTAAGCACAACTCTGTATCTTAAATTTTGTCTCTAGTCTTTATCCCATTAGAATTTGCTGATGAATGGGTCCATTTAATCCTGAAAGCTGCATGTCACTTATTATTGAAACTTTTCTGGATTATACAGAATTCATCTATCCATTTATAACAGATTCCACTAGAAGGAATGCAACTGGCAATTCTTTTTAGTTTTATGGTAGTAACCTGCAGAAATGTGAGCTCGCATGAGGTGATATAGTGTGTTTCTACCATTATGTTGTTTATTCAGTTGCTACAGGCATGCAGCTTTATGCGTATCAAGCGTGCCTCCTCATTTTTGTCCTTTTTATACTGTAATTGTGGTTTATTCACTATAAACGAGTAAAATACTTGAAAAAATTGTGAAAAGGAAGTGTCCTGGTGAAGATACTAGAGGTTCAGAGAAAAAAAGAAAAGCAATATCGATAGACAAGAGGACTGGGTCAAAAATTCTTACTAGGGAAAACTTGTAGTGGCCTCACACTAGTGTTTATGGCCATATTGTTTATGGCAAAAATCGCACCAGCCTCCGGCCCACCAGAGTTTCCCCAATAAAGCTTATGGCCAGTCTGCCTTTTTTTTTTTTTTTTTTTTTATGAAAACCCCAAACACGAAAGGTATCAAAACCTATAGTACTCAGTACCGTGCATGGGTTGAAGGATAGGTATGGGGGGAGGGGGATGCCGGAAACTTTGCTCTAGAGACTAAACATGGGTTTCACCACTTCAAGCCTCCAATAAGCAAAGTGGTGGTATTTCACCGGTTGATGAAAGTCATCTACCACCTAGAAAGTCATCTACCACCTGTGGATAGAAGAAAAATGCAAATTTGTGAAATGCTTTGAGTAAAATGAAAGAACATGTGATATTGTGTGTGCTACAGGCCTAAATGAGGCAACACCGAGAACAATTAGAAAGAATGCAGAGAAAATAAAAGCAACTTTCATGGTAGGAACAACTCAAAGTGTAATATAATCCATCTGATCAAGACACAAAGAATTGGAAGAGATGGAACGTCTGTCATGTTTCCATAAATCAAACAAAGAACAAGTTTGCTTACGATAGAAGCAAAAGCATTAGCAATATTTTATTACATAATTGTAACAAAATACCTATTTTATTACGATTATTTATTGTTTGGTAATGTTTTGGCTAAAAATGTGTGTGCAATCTTGGGTGGTAGTAACCTAACCCTATTTTTTCCACAAGGCCTGTTATTTATATTGCATGATTTTGCATTGCACAAGGGTTTCTAGGAACACAACTATCATGTTATACGAGGACTGACTGTATTATTCTAACCTCCTCATAAAGATATGTGCTGCTATAAAAGAAAAAAGATGGGGAAAGAGGTCAAAAGGTGTGCATCTGCTCCACAATAATGTCCTGTGCATTCCTCGCATGCAGCAGTGAGATGTACCCACAAATGTGAGTTTGAAATATTGGCACATCCTGCTTATTCCCCCAGCCTTGCACCCTCAGATTTCTTCCTCTTCCCAGCACTGAAGTCCTTTCTTCATGGAAAACATTTTGATGCTGATGATGCAATTTTTGCTGCCGAGTTGTGGTTTGAAAGACAGTCAGAGAACTTCTGCAAAACTGGCCTGTGGATGTGTATTGAGAGGCGGCAAAAATGTGTCATTTTGTTTGGCAACTATGTTGAAAAAGTGCAATGCATGGTGTTTGTTTGAACTTTCTATGACAATTGCTTCTGAGTGAATACAAATCTTTTTTAACTCCCCCTCCTGTAAATGTGATAATGCAAGAAGTTAGACATAAAATACATACCAAGTATATCTTAATGTAAATGTTAAATTACATTTTAAAAACCTACATTTATCATCCATAAATCGGAATGGGTCCAGCTAGTTTTCTAGTAAAATGTTGATAGTTGATATTAGATAGTATAACTCAACACAAATGTAAGCAATGCAATTCAGAAATCTATGTGCTTCAAATATGATAACACAAGAATTATTTTTTTAAGCTAAATTTAAAACTGATGCTAACTGCTGTCTTTTACACATCGATGGTCACTTTCTCTGGTGAATAACAATTAATGCCTAAATAAGAAGTAATTAACTTAATTACCATCTGTCTGCATGCACCTTATACCAGTATTTAGGTCGGATGTTGAAAGCTTCAAAATTAGCTATATTTGGGTGGAAATATGTTAAATATACTTTTATTATCACATTTACACACACACACACATATACATATATATATATTTGCAAACATATCAGTATAATAATTTGTCATAAAATCTTCATAAATAGGAAGATTTTATGACAAATTATTATACTGATATATTTGCAAAGATGTAATGCCATTGTTTAATTAAACATTACGTGATCGCAATATACTTTATCAAAGCATGAAATAAAACTAAATAAATAAGTACTAATTACTGCCTATATACATTGATAGGCACTCAATGGACACCAACACCCATCAATATACAAGTAATGCACAAGTACAAGTGTGGTATATTCCTCCCTCTTCTTTCGATGCTATCCATTACACTTTACCATAATGTAAAACTGGTATGAGGTTCATAGAAACAGATAGTAGTGTTGCAAATTGCTTTTTTCTTGTACACTGATGGGTGTTAATTCTCGTTGAGCATCTATCAATGTATACAGGCAGTAATTAGTACTTATTTAATTTCATGCTTTTATTTATTTAATGCCTTTAGCCTCATAACTTGGCCTAATTAAAATCAATTTACAGCTCACTTTTACACAGTATGGCATTAGATATTGGTTGATGATACCTGGGTGTACAAAAATAGGGGCAAAACAGCTGCAGTGGTTTAAGAGCATTCTAATAAAATTGCAAAAATATATAAAAAGTGGAAATATGTGCCTATGCAAAATGCAACAATTATGTGAACTTAATATTTTTATACTTCAAGGTAAAAGAGACAAAGTTTCATATTCAAATATATAAAATAAAAGATTCTTAAATTTTCGAATTATTTATTAAATTAAATAATGCAATCCATTAATAAAAATTAAACCATTCTTGTACACCAAAAAGAATACAATGGAAAATTTATTTTTTTTAGAAATAAAGCATTTCTAATTTCAAATTTGGGGCTTGGCAGAATCTGCCCCATTGGTGTCACACCAGTTGCTACTTTTAATCCACTGCTGGGTTAAAAGTAGTGATGGGCATAATCGAAAGTCAATCAAAATAATCAATTATGGCCAGTAATTGAATGATGAAGAAATCCCACAACACGCAGACGAAATAATTGTTGGTATGCAAATTAGTTGATTATGAAAGTGACATAAACATTGGGGATAAAAGAGAGAGAGAGAGAGAGAGAGAGAGAGAGAGAGAGAGAGAGAGAGAGAACACTCTCTCTTTAGTTTTAATAACTCGGGATCAAAACCCTCCACTTTCATTCCTAATTATTTGCACATAATTGATTATTTTGAATATTGAAATAATCAGTTTAATCATTTATTTATGAAATCATTCAATAATGCCCATCATTGGTTAAAAGTACTTCACCACATTGTGCACACTGCAAGCACATTTTTTTTTTTAATTACAAAAATGAGAAAGCACTTGACATATATCTTTCTTAGAATGAACCAGGATACGTTTTTTAAGGTTAGTTGATTGTGAAAAAGTCTTACAATATATTTCACAAGTGAATGGCTTCTATCATGAATGAACTCATAACTGTGGTTTAAGAGTAGAATGTGATGTGTGAACTAATACATGATTTTTGAAATTTTCCAAAATGAAAATACTTTTGCCATATGCTGCCAAACCAAGGGCCTCAGTGTGAACCAATAAATGTTTCTTGACAATGTGAAAACTGATTGCTGCCTCACTTTTCACAAGAGAGCGATTTCTCTTCGGTACAAACCGACAAGAGATTTTTGAGAATAGAGGGTTCTGAAAAATCCTTGCCACAAAATTCAGAAGAGTTGGGTTTATTATGAGTATGAACCCGTAAATGTGCTTTTAAATTACTCGACTGTGAAAATGTTCTGCTGCATAATTCACACGAATAGGGTTTCTCTTGAGTATGAACTCGTAAGTGTGCTTTTAGAGTACATGATTGTGAAAATGCTTTACCACATATTTCACACACAAAGGGTTTCTCTCCAGTATGAACACGTAAGTGCACATTTCGATGTTCTAACCGTGAAAATACCTTGCCACATATTTCACAACAGAAAGGCTTCTCATTACTGGTATCTGAAAATTCCTTCTCAGTGGTTTCCAAATCCAAGTGTTTCTCCTTATTGTGAATTAGTAAATGTTTTTTTAGATCACATGACTGTGAAAACTGGTTGCCACACTTTTCGCAAGAGAAGGGGTTTTCTAGGGTAGGTTTCTCTTGGGTATGAATTTTTAAATGTGACTGCAGATGAGTTGATCGTGTAAATGCCTTTCCACAAAGTTCACATGAAAATGGTCTCTCTTGAGTATGAACCCTTATATGTACTTTTAGATGAGACAACCACGAAAATGTCCTGCCACATAAATCACACGTAAAAGGTTTCTTCCGAGAATGATCCAAACAGTGTCTTTTCAGTTCATATGAATGTGAAAAACTCTTGCCACATATTTCACAAAGAAATTTTTGTTCAGTATCAAGTAAAGAAATCTCCATTTTTATTAATTATGCTGAATATGCCTTCCACATTTCACTGAAGGTGTTTCTCCTGAGTATGAAAAAATGTTGCTAGATGACTTCTAAACGAAAACTTCCTTTCATATATTTCACATATTCATGATTGTGAATTTTTTACAGCTTTATTTTATTCAATCACTGGAAAATGCCTCTGGAAGTTCTAATATTACCTTTACAGTTAAACTTTTTGTTATGTAACACAAAATTCTCATGTTTCTTCTCTCCTATATATGAGAATTTTTGCATTAAAGAAATTTCTTCTGTTAGGTATATTGCTTAAATGCAACACAGCATCGCCTCCATCTGCTTCTGTCACTATGGGTTCACATAACATTCAGTCTTTCTTCTTTTCCTGAAAGCACATTAACAGATTAGAATATGTAGAGCAGAAAAAAAAAAGTATGATAATTACAAACTGCAAGTATATTTTATTATTAGAAGAGATATCTATATTATTAAAATAAGAAAACAGCACGAGGGCATTCGATAATATTTCCCTAAGTATTTGAACAAATATAAGTATTTAAAATAAACTTCTAACTTCACATGAAACACCAATTTTTTTTTAAAAAATAGATTGTATTCTACAACAACCTCATATGTCATTATGAGGTTGTTGTAATTTATGCATGACCTGTTTGCACAATTTGTATAGGTATAAATGTGTAGATGCTATAGTATGTGGAAGCTGAAAGCTCTTGAAAACAAATAAGTTTTTGGAAAATTCTGCCTACTTTTTTTTTTATTTAATAACATACTAAATTGCATTTTAGGAAATAGTTTTAATTGTTCTAATTGCGTGTTTTAGCTTATTTTTGAATTTAGCTATGGATTTAAGTTACAACTGAATCGCCTTTGTGATCGCCTTTGTTATCGTAATTTTGATGCAAACATCATATCTCATAACTATTTGATTTGTTATTTTTTGTTTGTTATTTGATTTTTAGGAGCATTAGCAACTAAGGTCATATTGCTCTGGGGGATATGCAGTGGTCATTTCCTGACCTTTCCGCATCCTCCATATTTGGTGGTCACGGGCTCGAACCCCGGTCTGATCAAGAAGCGTGTGCTACGCACTGCTGCTCCTGCCCACCTGGCTACGGAGGCGCCATTCATTGTTAACATAGGATTTTATGAATTTTTGCATTGTGGCTCAGATATTTTCAACTGACAACAGTTGGCAACACTGATGCTGATTTGATCACCATTCTAGTTCAAGGCGTCACGCAGTTTGGTCGTGCATAATGTTTACTTCAAAGTAATTCAGACTTTAGCTGTGCATCTGTGTCCGCCAGTCACATTATGTTTGAGTGTCATATTTGTTTTGTGCACAAACAAGGCATAAAATGGTGCCTCCCCCTATTGCAAATGGTGCCACTCCTGTCATTTTTTCTGGATTCACCACTGGATGCCTTTATGTGCTTTTGATGTACAGAGTGTGGGGCTTAAGTGATAATTCAGGCTTCTAATGGGCTTATATGAGGGCTTGAGGAACATGGTTTATGCTCTTCAGGAAATTAAAAAGGAAATGTAGGGATATTGGAGACAGTGCCACTAGTATATAAGGGATGTGGAATTTGAATATGGTGATTACAATGTATACAGAAAGGCCAGGAAGGGGGGTAGAAGTTATGCTCTTAGTTAAGGAGCACACGAACTCTAAGCCAGTGCAATGTTGAGTCCGTTTAGTGTGACAAACACTGGGAAAACAAAAATGACAGGAGTGTGTTATAGGCCAATAAACTGTGGTAACATAAAGAATATAACAAATGCTATAAACACAGATTGAGTGGGCTAGTAAATGAGCATGTCTTATAATGACGGATTTTAACTTTGCGAATACTAACTTGTGGATTGGTCACTCACAGACCAAGCCTTACCTGGATATATCAGATATTTATCACAGAGCATTCTTAACTTCAGAGGAGATCCCTATGGACTGGAGATGTGCAGATGTCTGCCAATTCACAAGGGGGAGGGGAGTCAAAAGGAATATCCATATATAGGAGCTGTAATGGCGTATTGATGTGGGATTTGCTCAAAGATATAACTTTATATCTCCCCTTAAAGATATAACTTTAAGTTATATCTTTAAGGGGAGAGATTTTGCTTTCATAAAGGTGACTAGTTTCAGACAGGTTTCAGATTCTATTCAATGGGACCAACTTATGATATTACCAACTGATTTTAAAAGGGAAACATTTAGGGAAGTAATCGAAGAAACCTATTCTACCTTTTTATATCAACTAAGCAATGCTGTTCAGGATTTAGCACAAACAGAGGTCAGATTAACTGATGAGACTAGTGGCGGAGCAGAAAACTGCATGGGATGATTATAAAAAAGAGGTACATAGAAACCTAGAGTAGGTATATACTAGACTAATCAAGTCACAAAGTGAGCTAGGCAAGCTAAAGCAGATTAAGGTAAATCTCTGGCAAAGAAAAGTAGCAAAGACTTCTTTAATTACATTAACACATTTATTGACACCATTCACATCTGGTAGCCAATGTGGCCACCATCACATTGGCCATCAGACATGAATGGTGTAACTGCTCATGATACTGTGCAGGCTACTGACAAACTGAATACATATTTTCCTTCTACATTCACATGACAGGAAATTTTTGGAAAGAGGATGATAGAAATATCTCAAATTCTAAAAGGGAGCTAAATGATTTTGTGATAACTTAAAGTAGAAGAGGAATTGTTGGAGATAAAAGTAAATAAGGCACCTGGTGCAGATAAGATTTATCCAATTATATTAAGTGAGGCAGCAAAAGAGGTAAGCAAACCTCTAGCCATATTTATCACAGAGCATTCTTAACTTCAGAGGAGATCCCTATGGACTGGAGATGTGCAGATGTCTGCCAATTCACAAGGGGGAGGGGAGTCAAAAGGTGAAGTGAGTAATTACAGACCTATAAGCTTGACTTTTGTTCCACAGAAAATAGAATTCCTGGTTAAAAAAGTAATAGAGGACCATCTGGGCAGGAATGCAGTACAGCAATCATATCATGGATTTTTTAAGGGGTGATCTTGTCTAACCATTCTGATTGTGTACTATGACGTAATAACATGATATCAGACATCGGCAATGTGGAATTTAAATATAGTGTACACAGAAAGGAGAGGGGAGGGGAGGGGAGAAATATGCTCCTGGTTAAAAGTACATAGAAGCTAATAAGCTTTTTACACTAACTAAAAGATACTATTCACGCCTAAATGAGTGTCAGATGAGTTGTGAGGCTAATGGCAAAAAGAATAAAAATATATGGGATGATTATAAATTATTCAGCAACTAAATCTTGTCAAATGAGGGGTGGGGCAGCCTAATGCCGCAATGTGTTCAGCTCAAATGAAAAGAAAAGTAAAAATAATTGTTTCTTTATGTTACCTCTAATAGGAAAGGAATGAACCACATTAGTATTAGTAAGGGCAAATGATGAAAGAAAGCAAGCTCATACAGCATAAGCAAAAAAAGAAGCCACCTGTATATCCCCCTGAAACAATTATTCTAAATATTCCATAAATTTATTCAAATTACCCACTTTCACAAAACCAGATAAAAGTCTGTTCCAACAATCTTGCTGGCTGAAAGCAACGTTTTGCACATCTATCCTGAAACCATTCTCTTTTGACTTAAATTATATCCGCTTATGTGTGTTGTCCATCAGCATTCAGGTTAGTCAATTGAATTAAAAACTTAAATGATTCAATAAGGTCTACTCATGGGTGCCTTGTTTCCAAGTGTGGCAATTTGCATAACTGAAATCTTTCTTGGTAAGAGTACCCTTTTGTGTTCCAGAATAATCTTGTTCTTCTTTGCAGCCATTCCAAGATCCACGTGCTTCTTAAAATGAATCTTCCATACTAAATGCAGTACTCCAGGTATGCCCTAACCAATGCCTTATAAAATGGGATAACCGCCTCTCTGTCTGTACTAGCAAAATTACTGTATATCGACAGAACCCCAATGAATTTATTAGTAGCCTATCTGGATCTCTCTAAGAACTTCACATTGAATCAACACAGATCATTTTTTGTTCTCTATCATCTTGAGTATGGTCTCATACCAGCCAAATCCAAACATGTTATCCTGGAATTACTGCCACCCACATATACCTTGCATGTATCAATGTTACACCTCGACTGTGACTTCTCGGTCCATCTGCCTAAATTCTCTTAATTTGTTCCAGCACCATACCCTCATTCTGTCATTAACCATTCTACCCACCTTTAGGGGCATATTCAGGGGTGGGAAGAGGGGGTATATGCCCCTCCTTAACTAAAAATTTTAAATTAAAGAAAAAGAATGCAGGAGGCATTCTAAAAAAAAAAAAAAAAAAAAAAACTGAAAAGCGTGGTTGCCATGCCCCCCCCCCCCCCTTGATACCTGGATACGCCACTGCCCACCTTTGTAACCTCTGTAAACTAAGACATTAAGCTTGATATTCCTTCATTAATAAATACTGAAAAGAGTCATGGGCCAGGCACTGAACCCCAAAGGATTCCATTAAGAACGTTAGTCTAAGATGAGCAGTCACAATAATAACCACCGTCTCTGCCACTCAACAATCCTCTTATCCACAGCAGTAATTTGTCCCTAATGCCACACTGCTTCAGTTTGTACAGTAGTTATTTGGAACAGTATCAAACCTTTACTGAAATCTATGATGTCAAAATCTGTCTTTACTGTATATACAATGTCAAAATTATTTTTTTTCATCTGCTTCCTCTGTTTCTGCTTCACAGTAGTTAATCAGGTTGGTCAAGCAAGATCTCCCACTTAACAAATCCATGCTGTCATTGACATATAACTGCACTCCTGTCAAGATAGCCCTGCAAAAACTTCATACCCACTGATTCCATTATTTTTCCTAGAGGTCAATAATTACTCACTCCTCCCTTTAATTCCCTATTATAAATACAAGAGATATTTGAATATTTCCAATCTGTAGGGGATTTCCCCCAAATCCAAGAATGCATTCATATATATAGCCAAGGAATTGCTTACCTCTTTTGCTTCTTTTAATATAATTGGGCAGATTCCAACAGGGCCAGGTGCCTTATTTACTTTTACCTTCAACAATTTTTCTACCACTTTCCTTTTAATTATCTAAAAATCCCTAATACAACTTCAACTTACAACTACAACTTCAAGTTGTAACTTGGTGGATTTCTGGTATCCCCATTGGTAAAAGCTTGATGTGTGAATGGTGATGCAAAATTTGTCTATTTCGAAGAACTAGAAAAATTATTGGAAAGTATGGAAAAGTGTTGCCCAAGGTTTTTTTTTTTTTTTTTTTTTTTCATCATATGCCACTTCTACTGATGGGCAGCTTCAGCAAGTGCTCATGGACCACTAAAAGACGACATTGACATTTGGCGTAATTTCTTAATTATCATCAAAAATAAACTTCATTGAGTAGAAAATTCACCAGCGTACCTTAAAAGGGTAAAACAGGGTACCTTTTTTCATCATCGAGGAAACAGCAAATATATCAGCTGAGTAAATTTTATACTGATCCACAATTATCCAATATCGTTCATAGCAGGTTTTATTATTTTTATTTTGGAAGATAAATAAAATTATCTTTCGGTGTTTCTTCAGTATTTTAAATGAACTTAAGATTATCAATCCAAATGAAAGTACTAAAATTAACTAAACTAAAATCAGTAAAACAAACTAAAACAATGATAAGAAGTAAACAAACATTATACTGTACTTAAGAAAGATGGCGACCCCTGTGAACTGGCAGAAAACAATATTTAAAAAAAAAAACACCTGAAATCCCCAGATTTTTAAAAAAAAAGTATATAAAATTAATAATAAATAAACAATCAAACAAAACTTTTCTTTCACAGCTTCGTCTCTCCTCATTGCAGTAATATGTATGTAATATATCCCTATTTTAGTACTAATTAAAGATGATACTTCTAATCTACCCTCGTGGGTAGCACAATTGGTATGATCACTATCCACACCGGGCGGAAAAGGTTTGAGTTTGAATCCCGTCAATGACGCGAGGAATTTTTAAGGGACTTTTCCTCAACGTGACCGAGTTAGTTTGAGATGTCTCAGGCACGGATGGCATGGTATTTTCTCCTGGAAACTCGGTTTTTTTTTTGGTTTTTTTTTGAAAATAGAAAATAGCAAATCGACCACAGAACATATGCAATTTATTATTATTATTATTATTATTAGCTATATGGTGCAAGGAAGCCTGAGGCTTATGCAGCACCAGCCAAAAAAAAAAAAATTACCAAATTACCCCAAAAGAGAGAGAGAGAGAGAGAGAGAGAGAGAGAGTCAAAAGAGAATCACCAAGAAAAAGAAGAATGATGATATCCAGCTCAGGACCCTGGGTGTGCCAAGCCCATACTCACCAGATGTGAGCCCCCGGGGTGAGTTTACAGATATATTATACACTGTGCAATACAGCCTAAGTTGCTAATGCTTCTAAAACCTTATAACAACCAACCAAACAAACAACTTACAATCTACACTGGCCTACTACTGATATCCAGACTCTTCCATTGATAGTTGGTCAAAATTTCTCCAGTGGCTCACATCTGGTGAGTATGGGCTTGGCACACCGGGTTCTGAGCTGGATATCATCATTCTTCTCTTTCTTGGTGATTCATCTCTAGGCATACACGGCATCTTTCACAATCGTATTACTGTCTCAAGGAGACAGTCACAATCGTGTTACTGTCTCAAGGAGACAGTAACACGATTGTGAAAGATGCCGCGATCTACGGAGTCAACATATTTCCAGTGCGCAATGATTATAGGGTGCCAAGTAAGTAATCTGTCTGTACGTTTTCTGTACGTGGATCTTCAGTGACATTTCGATGCCACTGAAGATCCATAGGCATACAGTTGGTGATTGTGACTGCAAATAGAAGCGGATTGGTGCTGAAACCTGCACGGAAAACCTACTCAGCTGACGGAACGTGAGAGGAGAGCTCTACTGTTGTTGTAGGCACATCAGCAACTTAGGCCGTGTTACACCGTATATAATATTCCTGCTGATTGCATATATTCTGTGGTCGATTTGTTGTTTGCTGACGAAAAACCAAGTTTCGGCAGAAAAAAACCAGGAGAAAATTTCCTAGTTTTTATCTCGCGGAAAAATTCAAGCCTGAGACCGACTAATTCAGTCACGTTTTCAAAAAGACCATAAACATTTCTCGTTTCAATGAGAGGATTCAAACACGGATCTTTTCCACCCGGTGTTGGGAGAAGTGATTATACTAACTGTACTAGCCAAGAGGAAAGAGAACGACAAAGAGTGCGCGGGACGTTGCTGATATGGATTACAATGGTCATGCCGCCTCCCATAAGCCATTAATCAGCGCAAGAAATCAGATACCATCCAGCTTGGTGTAAATCTCGCCGTTATTGGACCTTATACTAATGAAAAGCTGGGTGCTTCGGAGTGACTAGTCACGGTACGTTTTATCAGTCTCACGGTCATGACTGGATATTGCGGATGTCACAAGAAAATTACTTTCCGAAATATATCATCCCAACGATGAAGTTGGGATGATCCGTTGGTCACAGCAGAGGCAGTTGGTGGTTTGGGAATGTTATTTATGGTGTGAGATGGGACTATTGGTTGTTTTGGACAAAACAATGAATGCCGATGTCTATTTAGACTTTCTGAACAATGATCCGAATAATCTGTGACCTATTTTTGGACACCACGTCGGGGAAGGCTTACACTTGTATCAATAGGGCATTTCCATGTCATACGCGTCATTGACTGTTAGAACACACATCACAAACATTTTTCTCTTGTTGAAGTGGGTAGTTTGAATAAATTCAAGAAAGAACTATACAAATTATTGGAGGGTTTTGTTCTAGTAGCAGGGCTTTAGGAGCGTCAGCGATTAAGGCTATATTGCTCTTCATATACTGTCTATAAATTGCGTGTGTCCCAAGGTCATCTTTCTGTTTTGTGGATGAAAAACCCTAGTTTCCGGGATAAAAAACATGCTTTCATCCCCTCGACCAACTAACCCAGTCACGTTGTTGTTGTTGTTTTGGTTTTTAGGAGCATTAGCAAATAAGGCCATATTGCTCCGGGGATATGCGGTGGTCATTCCCTGACCTTGCCGCATCCTCCGTATTTGGTGGTGACGGGCTCGAATCCCGGTCTAATCAAGAAGCGTGTGCTCCGCACTGTTGCTCCTTCCCACCTGGCTACGGAGGCGCCTATTCACGTTGTGAAAAGGCCCACAAATATTCCTCACGTTATCGTTGCTATCCGAACTTCGGTCTTTTCCACCAGTGTGGGGAAGACGGCGATTCTACTAACTATGCTATCCAAAAGACAGAATAATCTAAGTCTTTCTTGGTAAGATTTCCGGACCTGTATGCGGCACCCAAGATTCAGCTTAGCCATTACCTTATACAATGGGACAATCACCTCCTTATTCCTGGTAGCAAAATTTTCTGCATTTAATGCTTCCTTGCATTTAATTCATTTTCACTCATTACCTGCGACCATTTTAGGATCCCGCAAGGTAGTTCTTAAAAATCTCTTAGCTCATCGCTGGTTCACACAAAAGAAAGATTGTCATTAACCTGGGGGCTCACATCTGGTGAGTATGGGCTTGGCACACCCAGGGTCCTGAGCTGGATATCATCATTCTTCTTTCTTGGTGATTCTCTTCTACTTTTGACTCTCTCTCTCTCTCTCTCTCTCTCTCAGGGTTACTCGGGAACTTTTTTTTTTTTTCCTGGTGCAGCATAAGCCTCAGGCTTCCTTGCATCATATGGATATTAATAATAATAATAATAATAATAATAATAATAATATCAGGGTGTTTTGCTAAAAAAAAAACTGGATTCTTGAACCAAAAACTTGCTATCCTCAATGAATAATTAGCCAAGGAGTTAAAAAATAAACATAGAAATACCTCACCTCATTGATCAGAACTCCGTCACGGATTACAACTCAGGACTTTATCAATCAGTGCAGCGAGGGTGATGAATATATCTACTCTGCTACCCGCGAAAACACTGCTTACCATACGTAGTGTACATAGTGTTTAGGGTGAAATGCACCAGTGGTTTACAAAAACTCTGCCATCAGTTCTCTTGTATTGAATACAGTACCCTGTAGACCACATATTACTAAAGTAATATCTGGTCTATGTAGTGTAATGTTGTTCATCTGGCCTCTTAACTTAGGGCCCATGGAACACTACCGATCCCTAGTTACCATACCAGGCGCAAAGACAGAGGTCAGGTAGTAGGGAACAAATTCTATGGCTGAGAAAACCCTGGCATTTGCTGAATTTACTAGTGAGGGTCCTTAAAAAATCAGAAATCTGTTGGCAAGAAGCACGAGAGAGATCGGGTACGTGATGTAGTATAGGTGAAAGTAAAGGCGATGGATGATAGGAAGACTTCCACCAGGAATTCAGGAGTTAAGGGGACAGAAGCACTCCTGTAGAGGCAACCCACCCTGTACAGGGAATGACCGTTAAGAGCAGTAAAAGTATTAGGGTGGTAGGGCCTACCAGACAAAAAGTTTGGAATGGAAGATGGAAAAAAGGTTGGGCAAGTTCAAGGTATTAGTGAAGGTATAATCATACAGTGGCAGACAAAAAAAACTACATCACCTTAAAAAAATATATATTTGTAGTGAAACGTATAAGATATTCAACACACATTGAAAAATGTTGTTTATAAATTTTAAAATTAAATACAATTCAGAATTCTTATTTAAATTCAGGTAGTCTTTTTATTGGATTTCATTCACAGAGATATACACTGTGCTGCCACTTTATTAGGTATACCCCTGCTGTGCACACAAATGGTTTTTCCCACAACACTGCAAGTCGCATGACCACAGTTGTGGATATAAATGCAACAGAACAATCTTTCTAGTATCAGTTAAGCGTACAAACCATAGCAAGAATGGGGGAAAGGAGTGATCTAACGGACTTTGAACGTGGCATGGTAGTAGGTACAAGACATGCTGGACAAAGAATCTCTGAAATTTTAATGCACCACAGTTTCAAGGGTATATCGAGAATGGTGCAACGAACAGAAAACATCCTCTCAACATCACTCCTGTGGAAGAAAATCGCTTGTTGGTGAGAGGGGTCAGAGAAGGATGGCTAGAATTGTGCAAGCAAACAGACGGGCCATAATGTTGCACATCACACCAGAATACAACCTTGGTGCACAGAACAAAATATCGCAACGGACCAATAGTCACACTGTCGCGAATGGGCTACAATAGCCGACAGCCACATCATGTACCTTGGTTATCAATGAAGAACAAGAGAGCATGCCTCCTGTGGGCACAGCAACATCAGCATTGGACTATCGAGGATTGGAAAAGTTGCCTGTTCTGATGAGTTGAAGTTCCTGATGCATCATGTTGATGATGCATCAGTTGATGATGCTCAGAATTTGCCGAAAACATGAATCCATGGACCTGTCATGTCTGTCGACTACTGTGCAAGATGGTGTGTTGAATGTTTTTTCATCACGATGGGTCCATTGATACCCATAGATTCACGTCTGAATGCCACATCGTACCTAAATATCGTTGCTGACCAAGTGCATCCATTCATGTTAACATTTATCCTCAGTCAGATGGTTACTTCCAGCAGGATAATGTGCCGGTGCACAAAGCCCAAATCACTATGGAATGGTTCCAGGAACATGACTGACTTTTCTTTGCTGCAGTAGCCCACTCAGTCCCTGGATCTCAGTCCTATTGAACACCTTTGGGATGAGCTGGAAAGGGCTGTTCGCTGCAGCCCTACACCTCCGTCGAATCTCAAGGAACTGCAAGATACACTCATGTCTACATGGTACTCCATTCCTGCATGTTTTCAGCATCTTGTTGAATCCATGCCTAGACGAATTCAGGCTGTTTTGAAGACTAAAGGAGGTTCAACATGCTACTAGGTAGGTGTACCTAATAAAGTGGCAGCGAAGTGTATATCCCATTTAACAAATGCATTTTGAACATTTCTGCAACTCAGAATGCAGCACAAAACACATTATTTGCAAAATTCACAAGTGATGCGGTTTTTTGTCTGCCACTGTATCACCAACCCGCCATATAGGTCAAAGAGCCCGATATGGAGGGTGGGTGATTGCTATCAGGGCTATTCATACATTGAAAATCCCACACTGGCCAGGCCAGCTGAAGCCAGTGTCAGAAATCTGCCATGTTGTCAAACGGGAACAGCACAGTGTCAGCAAGGTGGGGGGGGCCTGGTAGGTTATTCTGCTGCAGTCAAGTTGAGGGATCTGTCAGTGAACAAAGCATTCCACTTTTACTCAGTCACACATCTATCAACACCTACACATTTTTTTGCCCATATATTCCCTGAATATGTGCAAAAAATTCATCCTGCACACAGATCAGAAGTACCCCCAGATTTAACATCTACAACACATTTAAAAAAAAACATCAAATCTTTTATTTTTGAAAAGATCATAAGCATTGATTTGGTCACTATACAGTTTACATACATAAACAACTATGCACATAATTTTATTTCCTAACCTGCAATCAATTAAATTGATTTTTTGAGACAGGTTTTTTAATATTGAGTGGTTGCATAGTAACCTATGTTGCACTATAATTGCCCCTGCCCTTTTGGGCAACACTCGGAATATAGACTATGCACTTTTTTTTGTTCTTGGGTTTTAGGAGCATCAGCAACTAAGGCCATGTTGCTCCGTGCAGTCTGTAAATTGCGTGTTCCAATGTCAATTCTGTCTTCTGGATGAAAAACCTGAGTTTCTGGGAGAAAAACCATATCATCACCTGAGACCAACTAACTCAGCCACGCCGTGAGAAAGGCCTATAAAAGCTCCTCCTGTCATTGATGCGATTCAACCTAGTCTTTTCAAATCCTGTGTGGAGAACACGGCGATCCTATCAACTGTGCTACCCGTGAGGGCACTTTTTAAAATTTTTTTTTTGTACAATTTAAGTTGATGCAGTGTGGAACTGTGTTCAACCCAATGTGGGGAGGATGGTGCTTATATACATCATGCTATTCACGAGAGCAGGAGTAATTATAGTGCAATGTCAGTTACCATACAACCACTTAATACTAAAAAGCCAATTTTGTTCCAATTTACTTTGACTTTAGGTAGTGTGATTGTTCAGATTACTCCTCATGTATGCACAACAGAGAAAGGTCATGTCGAAAACGCTAATCTAACACCTATCCAGTAGTTATAAAGCCAGATTTTTTTTTTTTTTGATTTGGTAGTTGTTGGCGTATCGGCTTCTGTGGCCATATTGCACCTCCCAAGGTTTTTGCAGTACTTTGATCCAAGCCCGAGGCGGGAATCGAACCCGCGACCTTTGGGTTGCCGGGCAGGTACTTTACCCACTCGGCTAGCCCGGTCGGCCTATAAAGCCAGAGAATGGTTATTTGTGGCTACTGCTCCTCTCATGGAATAATGTTATTATTTGAATCCCTTAGGGTTCAATGTTGGGCTGTTATCGTTTTCAATATTAGCAATGATAAATGTGTACAAAGGCATGTCCAATTTAAAATTTAAGTTTTCTGATGATGCATAATAAGAGATTTGAACTGGGATTTTCTATCCAGTGTGGGTAGGATGGTGCCTATATGCCTTATGCCATCCATGAAGGCAGGAGTAATTGTGCAACATGGGATTCTCTAAATGCAGACAGGCAGTAAAGACGGATCTTGGGGTCTCTCAATCATATACAGGATTGCTTTACAAAATGAAATATATTACCTTATAAAATGAAATATATTATTTGCCATATCTTACAAAAATATTCAAACAATCCTTCCAAAGAGAGTTGCAAACGAGAGGTATACAAATCAAGACAGGTTTAAGAATGTGCAAGGTTTTTTGGATATGATATTATCCCTATGCATATGACATGCGCATGCTAAGTGTAAATTAAGCACTCAAGCAATAAGGCTATGAAGAATCACTTAATTATGATTGTAATTGAGTGTTCATCCGTCATTGATGTTGAGTGTTCAACGTCAGTTTGCTGAGTTCAGTGCATGTCAGCAGAGGCCAATTCTTCAGTTTGAATTTATTCTTTTAATCACTTATTGTAATGCAATTTCTGAAGTTTTCTTTTTTAAATTTAATGCCGCTTAAAATCTAAAATAACTTCAGAAATATCATACTACTGACAGCTGTCTTAATGGTGAAATCTGCACTGTTCAAAGATGACAGATCACAAATTGTAACAAACAATTTGCCATAGTTTTCAAATTTACTGGCATATAGAATTATCTTTACTAACACATGCACAAATATGCCACCTTGCACAGTAATCTGCTGAGCATGCATTTACTGTGGCAGTGGCTTGGTCATTTTTGTATTTATTAAAGAGAAAAATTAACAAAAACTGACATTAAACAATAACAAACCACACATTCCAGCTATCTATGTGCTTCTTCAGCGATTTTAACACAAAAACAGCTCTTAAATTAACTATTAAATTAGTCTAGCAGCGAGGTTGAACTGCCAATTCTCTGTTTTATGTCTGTATCGTGTAAGGACTGACATGACCTTTGACAAACATACACCACAATGGACTTTTTGTATAGAAGTAAACCTGATATGATTGGTTGGTCTGCTATTCTTTGTCACATTCCTTCCACTAACAAGATTCATTCCATAAAAATAATACTGTAATGAATCTTATTAGATGAAGGAATGTAACAAAGAATAGCAGACCAACCAATCATAACAGATTTCTCTTAGGACAGCATGAAAATTAATGTTATCTGGAAGCCATTCCATAATTACATTACTTTCTTATTCAACATCAAAACACCAAAGTTTATCCTTTTTTTTAAGTGAAAAAAAGAAGATTCGAAAGTTGTTCACAAAAACATTACGCTGTGCATCTTTTGTAACTTGGTTTGCAAGATGGTCCTAAAATCTTTTCTTTTTTTCTTTTTTTGTTAGTTGTTGGCGCATCGGCTTCTGTGGCCATATTGCACCTCCCAAAGTATTTGCGTTTTACTCTGATCCAAGCCCGAGGCGGGATTTGAACCCGCGACCTTTGTTTGCCAGGCAGGCACTTTACCCACCCAGCTAGCCCGGTCGGCGGTCCTAAAATATGGTTATGGAATGATACATGTGGTTTCTATCCATTAAGAAAAATAATTAGTTATATACTGTTCATCTATTTATTGTTATATATATATGATAATGATAGTATTCAGAATCCTGAAATGTCACCTGTTAATAATTTAGGGTAGATATTGTCCTTTAATTTGATATGAGTAATAAACAATACGTAATTTTTCTCATTCCAATAGGTCAAAAAAGTTATTTATATATATATTTATTCATAAGTAACATAATACTGGTCTGAAATGAATCCTAAGATTCTGATTTATCATCAGACAGTCCAATACCATAATGGATATATGCTACTTTGGGGAGTAGGCATATTGTGAATTTGATGTAACAAGCAAGGCAAAGACCAGAAAATTAGAAATTATTATTATTATTAGCCATATGGTGCAAGGAAACCTAAGGCTTATGCTGCACCAGCCAAAAAAAATTTCCCAAGTTACCCTGAGAGAGAGAGAGAGAGAAGTAGAAAGGAATCGCCAAGAAAGAGAAGAATGATGATATCCAGCTCTCAGGACCCTGGGTGTGCCACGCCCATACTCACCAGATGTGAGTATGATCGCCAAGAAAGAGAAGAATGATGATATCCAGCTCTCAGGACCCTGGGTGTGCCATGCCCTTACTCACCAGATGTGAGCCCCCCCCGGGGTTAATACTTGTATGGAACAGAGTTATAAGCTTCTATAAGCAAGAGTGCAAATTTTTTTTGAACATAAATAATTACTGTCATTACCAAATGAACTTTAAAATCAAAAGCATATAGATTATTGATAAAAAATTAAAATTTAATCATAAATGGTCACGTATAAATAGTTCAGGTTCAGAGGTTTTGAACATAATTCACTGAGTGCCATTTCCCCTCATTAAAAATGGCAAATTCTTGTTTAAAAAATGTTTTTATTAATAAAAAAAAAAAATTGTATTGAAAAGGGAATTTCACTGATGACATATCAAAAAATAAATAAACAAACAAATAATAATAAAAAATCACTTGGCACTCAAAGGTTATATCAATATTCATTTCATTAAATCTCTTTCTCTCTCATGAATTAAAACTCTTTGAAGTTGTTAAAAAAAATGGAAATGTTTATAGAAATGGAAACTTCCTAAAAACCCTAAACAGCCAATCTATTTGTGAAAACTTGGTGATAAATAAAAACTTGATGCTCACAGGTTATAAAAATATTCATTTAAAAAAAAACAAATTAAAACACTAGACCTACAAAGAGTATTTTCAGCTGGAAGGAAGGGGATCTGGACTGTTAACTACAAATGTGTGTTAAGAAATTCTATGATACTTAAAATTACTTCAAGGCAATTGCAAATAAAGGCTTTAAATTTTTTAAACTTGAAAGTAAATTTTCCACAGATTTCACAAGGAAATGTGGGAAAGGATCAATGCTGTTTTAGATTATCTGCATGTGAAAATGCTTTTCTATTTGCTTAACAATGAAATGGCTTCTTTTTAGTATGGACAAATGTTTTTCCAAATCTTTCAATCTTAACTCTTCAATGGTGCTTGGTGTGGGAGAACATGACCCACCCCTGAAAATATGTTTTGCACGTATGCGAATCAGTGATTCAAGAAATGGTAATGGCAAAATCTATCTACCTTCCTAAATTATAATTAATAAAACAGAGTTGTAAAGCATAAAAGATAGAACGATTTTTTAATACAGTATGTAATTTCTGTATGGGCCTTGCCCATACAGAAATTACATACTGTATGGGCAAGGCCCATACAGAAATATTTCTTTATACAAGAAATATTTCTTTATTTCTTTATACAAGAAATAAAGTATTTCTTGATGTTACTGTTATTAGCTGGTGTAGTTTCTTGTAACCTGTATTTTGCTTGAATTTTGATTCGATTTAAGAGGATAACCTCTAAATTTTGAATCTGTTGGTTAATATCTGTATTTCAGAGTTTAAAGATAACTCAGAAGCCAAATATTTGTAATCATTAAGAAATTGGTTAAAAATAATTGACCTTTAGTAGGTGAACGGATGATAACTATTATAATGAAGGAACATACCTGTGTTAGTAGGTTTTCGATAGACCTTAAATTGAATACTATTCATACATGGGTGAGTGTAGAGTTTAGGAAATTTAGCGATTTTGTTTCAGTTTTTTCTATTTCTAATGTAAATTTCAGTCTGGGATGAATATTATTAAATACATGTAAAATATCCTTTCTTCAATTTAGACACAGATTAACAACCTGGTATACAACATTTCTTGCAGTAATTGTGATCCATCTTACCAAGGCTCGACACACTGTAATATGGATCTGAGGGTGAAACAACACGAGTCCTCAGTTCACATGTCTCGAGCAGGTGCATTGTAATTGCCGTTTCATGCCATTAATGAAAACCACTCTTTTTTATTTAATGAAGCAAAAATACTTTGCATTCAACAAAACTTTATAAATTGTAAAGGCTTTGTATACTTTGTATTTTTATGTTGAATACAAAGTATTCAACATAAAATTATAAATTGCAGAAACTCTGGAAATTAATTTACATGAAAATTCTACTAACGTTCACTGTCCATATCTTATTTCTGATTCAGTCATTTACATGCATGCACCAAGATATCAAATAATCTCCATATATATTTCAAATTTCTGATACACACACTTCATGTTACTTCTATTTTGTGATCAAGACGTACTGTTAAAAAGCTCACCTGCTTAAGGAAGGAAAATCAGTTTTTAAATTGCTTTATTCATCATACACCATAATTATTCTTAGATTTATGTTATTATACATAATGTCTTCTTTCACTCAGGGCTGTGTACTGGTGGTTTGATGTATTTTGGGGCCAGGTTGAGGGGAACCTTGACTAATGATTCAGGATACGTTGAATCATTGGTATGTTTGGGTGAGAGATGGCATTAGAAGTTTTAAGTTCATTTAAATGCAAGAGAGTGTCACATTGAAGTTCTATGCAAAATATTGAGGTAAATTTCTCTAAATTTTTATAGCTTCCTAATTTATGGATTTACCTGATTAGTTTTTAGAAGTGACATTACTGTTCACACAGAATTATGGACAAAAAGTATCTAATGGGGCTCATTCCACCTTCTTTGTCACAAGTTTTGCTTTTGACTTTGTCTAAACAATACAGTTCTCTTTGCTCAACAAGTTATACTATTGCTACAGAAAGTTCGATTAATATTCATTTTAAATTTGAATTATTACATAAAATGATTTCATGTATATTATTATTTATTTTACAAAACACGTTATAGATGACACCTCAAATCAGAGTGTATGAATACATACTGGAAAACAGTAATGAATAAGGAAGCAAATGTGATAAATGCAAATTAGACAAAATACAGCTAACAATAAATAAATATCAGGTATATCTTATATTTTGTTAAAGTAAATGCGAAATTACATTTTGAACCTTATATTTATCTTCCACAAATCAGAATAGTACCAGCTAGCTTTGCAATAAAAGATCAATATTCAATAGTAATATTCAACACAAGCATAAACAACAACATGAAATTCAAAAGTCTATGTACTCTAAACATGCTACAATACAACAAGAAGTATTATTTTTTTTAAAACTAAATTTAAAACTGATGCTAATTATTGCCTTTACACATTGGTGGTCACTACTTATGGCTAATAACAACCATCAATGTCTAAATATTAAAAAATTAGCTTAATTACCATCTGTTCCAGTGTACCTTATACCAGTATTATTTAGGACTGATGATGAAAAGCTTCAAAATCGGCTATATTTGGTTGGAAATATATGAAATATAATTTTATTATCACATTTACATATATAATAATATTTACATATAGTAAGTGGAAATATGTGTTTATGCAAAATGCAACAGATTTATGGGCTTAATAATTTCATAATTGAAGATGGATGAGAAGAACAGTTGATTTATTAAAATAAATCAACAGTTCCACTTAATAAATAATGCAATCCATTAATAAAAATTAAACTATTCTCATAAACCAAAAAAGAAAACAACTAAGAATCTATTTTTTCAGAAATAAAGGACAACATTTGGGACCTAGCAGACTCTGTCCCACTATTATTGTCACAACTAGTGCCACCAGTTGCGAAAATAACAGTTGCTACTTTTAATACACTGATGGGTTAAAAGTAGCAAGGGGCATAATCAAGCGTAGTAATTGAAATAATTGATTATGAAAGTGAAAAAAACATTAGGGAGAAAGAACACTAGTTTCAGTTACGATAACATTGGATCGAAATCTTCCAGTGTCACTTATTTTCTCTTGTTTGTTCATTTCATATTCAATTAATTTTTGATTATTGAAATATTCGGCTATTAATCATTCATATGTGAAAAATCATTCAATTATGCCCATCGCTGGTTAAAATTCTTTAACACAGTGTTCACAAGTGCAGAATGAATAAATATGGGTATCAACTAATATATGTAGTTTAAGATTACTCGTACATGATTTTTTTTGTTAATTACAAAAATAAGAAAAAAATTGACATATATTTCACAATGGCATATTTCTTTCTTAGAATGAACCAAGATGTTTTTTTAAGATTATATGACTGAAAAAGTCTTGCAATATATTTCTCAACAGAATGGTTTCTATCATATATAAACTCATAATTGTGGTTTAAGAGTAGAAAGTGAAAATGCCTTGCCACACATTTCATATATATATATATATATATATTTTTTTAAGTGTGCACTAATAATGCACGATTTTTGAAATTTCCCAAAATGAAAATGCTTTTGCCACATATTTCCCAACTAAGGACTTCTCTTCAGTGTGAACCAATAGATGTATCTTAATAATGCCTGAACGAGAAAACTGATTGCCTCACTTTTCACAAGAGAGTGATTTCTCTTCGGTACGAACTGACAACAGATTTCTGAGAATAGAAGATTCTGAAAAGTCTTTGCCACAAATTTCAGGAGAGATGGGTTTATTCTGAGTATGAACCCGTAAGTGTGTTTTTAGACTGCTTGACTGAGAAAATGTTCTGCCACATAATTCACAAGAATAGGGCTTCTCTCGAGTATGAACTCGTAAATGCACTTTTAGACTATATGACTGAGAAAATGCTTTACCACATACTTCACATTCAAAGGGTTTCTCTCCGGTATGAACACGTAAGTGTACATTTAGATGATCTAACCGTGAAAATACCTTGCCACATATTTCACAACAGAAAGGTTTCTCTTGATTATGAATTGACTTATTTCTTTTCATATGAGAAGATTCATAAAAACTCTTGCCGTATAATTTATAGGAGGGAAGTTTTTTTACAGTATGGACTGATAATACATGCTTTTTTATATTATTGGTATCTGAAAATTCCTTCTCAGTGGCTTCCAAATCCAAGGGTTTCTCCTTAGTGTGAATTAGTAAATGTTTTTTGAGATTGCATGACTGTGAAAACTGCTTGCCACACTTTTCACAAGAGAAGGGCTTTTCTTGAGTATGAACTCTTAGGTGATTTTTGACACCAGTTTGTCCTGAAAAAGCTTTTCCACAAATGTCACAGGAAAAAGGTTTTTCTTGAGTATGAACTCGTAAATGTGATTGTAGACAAGATGACTGGGAAAATGCCTTGCCACACAGTTCACAGGTAAAGGGTTTCTCTCGAGTATGAACTCTTAAATGTGATTGTAGATGAGTTGATCGTGAAAATGCTTTGCCACATATTTCACATGAAAAAGGTTTCTCTTGGGTATGTATTTTTAAATGTGACTGCAGATGAGTTGATCGTGTAAATGCCTTTCCACAAAGTTCACACGAAAATGGTCTCTCCTGAGTGTGAACCCGTATATGTGCTTTTAGGTGAGATGACCATGAAAATGCCTTGCCGCACAAATCACAAGAAAAAGGTTTCTTACGAGAATGAGACAAACGGTGTCTTCTCAGTTCATAAGAATGTGAAAAACACTTGCCACATATTTCACAAGAAAAAAATTTCTGTTCAGTATCAGGTAAACAAATCTCCATTTTGATTAGTTCTGATGAAAATGTCCTCCATGTTTTACTGAAAGTGTTCCTGAGTATGAAAAATAGTGCTGCTTGATAACTTTTACATGAAAATTTCCTTCCATATATTTCGCATACATGATTGGGAATTTTCTTTTTTACATCTTTTATTATATTCGGTGACTCGAAAATGCCTCTAGAAGTTCTAATATTAGCTTTATAGTTAAAACTTTCTCTTATGTAACATAAAATTATGCTGTTTTTTGCTCTCCTATATGTAAGAATTTTTGCATTAAAGAAATTTTCCAGGTTAATATACCATAAACGTTTTCATACTACAAGGATCTGCAATGAAATTGCTCAGAGTTCACCTTGACAGTTTTTTCAGATAGAAATATCTTTCTCTTAGATATATTGCTTGAATGCAATGCAACATCACCTTCATCTGCTGCCACTATGGATTCACATAATGTTTGGTCTTTCTTCTTTTCCTGAAAGATGAATTAAGAGATTAGACATGTAGAATAGAGGAGAAAAAAAAGTATGTTAACTATAGAATGCAAGTATATTTTATTACTAGAAGAGGTATCTATAATATCAAAGATAATATTAATAGTAAAGAAAGTATAATATTAAAGCACAAGGATATTCCATAATATTTCTTCATGTATTTGAATGGATATCAGTATTTAAAAAAAAATGTGCTTCTCAAGGATTCATTCTACAACAACCTTGTGTAATTATTACAGATTTACATATAACCTGTTTACACAGTTTGTATAGGTATTAAAGGACATGGCAGCTGAAATTTGAAACACTTGAAACAAATAAGTTTTTGGAAAATTGTGCCTTTTTTTTAAATTTAACATACTAATTTGTTTAGGTTTTAGTTTTAATTGTCTTAATCACATGCATTAGCTTATTTTCGAATTCAGATAAGAATTTAAGTTACAACTTAATATGCAAAGTCCATTTGTTATCAGTAATTTTGGTGAAAACATATCCCATAAACTATAAACATGCAGAGTAGTATATCACAGTAGTTAAATGTATTGTTTTAAATTGTTGTAGTGAACAAACAGCTGAAGGTCCTAATTATGTAGGATAACTTATTTTCGTATATAGCTAAGCATTTGGAAAGTCAATAGTGTCATTCATAAACATAACAGCATAGTTTGTTCCGGATTCCCACTTATTGGAAACAGCATAGCATTATTATATTCTCATCTCTTGGTCCCTGTGGTATTTTTAAACGAAATATAAACTAAAATCATGCTTCAAAAAAGGAATGAATCTCACACTTTGGTGAACACTCATTTAGTGAATTTCAAAAAGTAAGACTATTTTTTGTGACAAAATCTCTTTGGTTTCTCAATTTCAAAAATTCTTTTTCAAATTCTGCAGTAATAAAGTCTGATGGATAAACAGTAATATTAGTATCATACACTTCACCCATCTATACCCTCCAAGAATTTGTGTAGTTCTTCCTTGAATTTATTCAAACCACCCAATTCCACAAGAGCAGATGGAAGTTTGTTCCAGCAATCAACCACCCTGCTGGCTGAAGGCAAACTTCTGTACATCTATTGTGTAATCATCCTTCCTCAACTTAAATTTATGTCCCCTCATGTATGTAGTCTCATCAAAAGGAAGAGCACCATCACCAATTAGCTTATGCAATCCACTCAAGGCCTTAAACAACTCAATCAGATCTCCTCGCACGTGCCTAGTGTCCAAATGCCGTGATTTGCAGAACTGAAGCCTTTCTTGGTAAGAGCACCCTTTTTTCCCTTCACCAATCTGGTTGCCCTTCTCTGCACCCATTCCAGCAGATCTATATCCTTCCTAAAGTGAGGCATCCAGACCTGTATATGGTACTCAAGGTGTGGCCTCGCCATGGCATGGGATAATCACCTCCTCAACCCTGCTAGCAAAGTTTCTGTATATCATTGACAATATCCCATTGGCTATCTTGCCAGCCTATCTACAGTGCACAGAGAACTTCATATCTGATTGCACAATTAGTCCAGGCCCTTTTCATTTTCCACTACCATACTTGTAGAACCATACAGTTGGTACATTAATTTAGGATTACTGCTACCCATGTGCAATAACTTGCATTTGTGAATGGTAAACTTCAACTGCCATTACTCAGCCCATTTTCCCAATTTTCCTAGATCTTGTTGCAGTAGCCTACCTTTATTACTGTCATTAATCACCCTGCCAACCTTTGTATCATCTGCAGACACTAAGCATAAAAACGCAGAGGCCTGATATACCTTTATCAATATCATTAATAAATATAAAAATCAACAATGGGCCAGCAATGAACCCTGTGGGGCATCCACTAATAACATTAGTCCATGAAGAGCAGCATCCATTTATAACCACTTTGTCTTCCTCAATCATCCATTATACAGAGCAGTAACTTGCCCATAATATCATACTGATCCAATTTGTACAACAGTCTTTTATGTACAATAGTATCAAAAGCTTTCCTGAAATCTCAAGTACATGATATCAAAATTATTTTTTGCATCCATTTCCTTTGTTATTGCATCACATTTTCCAATCAGATTGGTCATACACGATCGGTTCTTTACAAATCCATGCTATGACTGCAGTATTGCATTCCTCTCTCTAGATGGTCCTGCAGTACTTTGTTAACCATTGATTTCATTATTTTCCCAAGAACAGCAGTCAAGCTGACAGATCTGTAATTATGCATGTCACATTTTGATTCTCCTTTGTGAATTGAGGATACATTTCTCATTTCAAGTCCACAGGGACCTTCCCTGAATCCAAAGACGCTTTCATAATTATGGTTAATTGGGTTTGCTTACCTCCTTTGAAATAATAGAAGCTACTAAGTTTTTTACAACTAAAATATACTGTTCAATGTTCAGACCTAAATGGCTGTCAGATAAGCAGGTGAGGCTAATGTTGTAAAAAAACAGGGGTGGGCGAAATGCATGGGATGATTATAAATTATTCAAAGAAGACAGAAATCTACAGTGAAGATAAACTAGTTTGAAATCATGTCAATGAAGGGCTGGGCAGCTTAATGCAGATCATGGGAAGGGAAAGGAAAGGGGCAATTTATTCAAACTGCCCACTTCCACAACACCAGATGGAAGTTGGTTGCAACAATCAATTACTCTCTGTGATTGATGTGCAAAAAAAAAAGTAACCTTTCACACATCTCTCCTGCAACCATTCTCTTTCAATTTAAATTTATATCATGCTATGTGTGTTGTCCAAGGAACGGTAAAGATGCCATCAGCATTTAGGTTAGTCAATCCAATTAAAAACTTAAATGCTTCAATCTAGTCTACTCGCAGGTGCCTTGTTTCCAAGTGCTGCAATTTGCATAACCGAAATCTTCCTTGGTAAGAGTATCCTTTTGTATTCCTGAATAATCTTGTTCTTCTCTGCAGCCGTTCCAACAGATCCGCAATCTTTCTTTTAGAAAGATTGTGGATTAACAGATTAACCTAACCGTATTAAAATAAATAACCTAACCTTATAAAATGGAATAATCACCTCACTGTCTGTGCTAGCAAAATTCCTATATATCATCGCCAGAACTCCACGAGCTTATTAGTAGCCTGTTTGCATCTCTCCAAGAACTTCACATCCAATTACCACCAGATCTTTTTTCGTTCTCCATTTTGAGTATGGTTTTATACCAACCAAATCCAAATATATGTTATCCCGGGATTACTGCTACCCACATATACCTTGCATTTATCAATGTTAAACCTCCATTATGACTTCTCAGTCCATCTGTCTAATTACTCTTGGTTCCAGTAGTATATCCTGATCTGCCCACCTTTCTAACCTCTGCAAACTAAGCATTAAGCTTGATATTCCTTCATCAATATCATTAATAAATATTGAAAACAGTAAGGGGTTCAGCACTGAACTCCAACCGATTCCAATAATAACATTAGTCCAAGACAAGCTGTGCACATTAATAACCACCCTCCATCTTCTGTCACTCAACCATCCCCTTATTCACAGCAGCAAATTGCCTCTAATGTCACACTGCTTGTTTGTACGGTATTTATAGGGAATAGTATCAAAAATTGTACTGAAATCTAAGTATATGATGTCAATTTTTTTTTCATCCATTTCATTTGTTACTGCTTCATGGTCACTAACCAGATTGGTCAAACAAGATCTCCCTTTAACAAATTCATACTGTGATTGACTTATAACTGTACTCCTGTCAAGATGATCCTGCAAGAACTGTGTTCATTGATTCCATTACATTTTCTAGAACAGAAAGCCAAGCTTGCAGGTCTATAATTACTCACTTCTCCCTTTAATTCCCTTTATTAAGTAGGGGAAAAATTTGGATATCTCCAATCTGTAGGGGATTTCCTCTGAATCTAATCTTTATATTGTTTTAAGGATGCTTCCATAATTATAGCCAAGAGTTTGCTTACCTTTATGTGGCTTCTTTTAATATAATTGGGTAGTTCCCATCAGCCCCAGATGCCTTATTTGCTCTTAGCTTAAACTTCTCTACCATTCTTTTCTCAGCTATCACAAAATCATTTAGCTCCAAGTTGCAAATTGATATATTTCTGATATTCCCACCTATAAAAACTTCATATGTGAATGTTGTTGCACATTTATTCAGTTTTCAGTAATATGAATTGCACAGTGGACCAATTTCAAATCTTTCCATCTAGTGTTAATGTAAGCAAATAATTCTTTTTTACTTTTTTTTTGCATTCTTAGTCAAAGGTTTCTATTAATCTGTCTTAGCTTGACTAAACTCTTTAGTAATTTAATTACAAACAGTTTATATTAATGTAGAATTCTGTGTTCCCTGATAATTTATAATCATCCCATTCATTTGTCTTCTCTGTCACTAGGCTCATCACTTCATCTGACACACATTTATTAGTCCAAAAGATATGAATGACATAACTATTGATGTTCCTGTTTGGGTTGCTGACAAACTGAATAAACGTTTTGCATCTACATTCACGAATTAAGTTTTTAAGGATGGAGATATATCCAACTGTAAGCTAAATAATTTTGTGATAAGTAAGAGGAAAGCAGAAAAAGAATTGTTGAAAAAAAAGAAAAGATAAATAAGGCACCTGGGACTAAAGGAATCTATCCAATTATATTAAGAGCAATAGCAAAAAGAGGGAAGCCCACTAGCCATAATTATGAGCACCCCCTGAATTCTGGTGAGGTCCCTACAGAGTGGAGATGTGCATATATCTTCTATTCATATAGGTGGGCAGAGACAGTAATTTCATACCTGTGACTAATTTCTATTCCAGAGAAAATAATAGTTAGCAGTTAAAAAAGTAATGCAGAATCATCTTAACAAGAATACAGTAATGCATCAATCACAGCAAGATTTTAAGGGGAGATCTTGTCTGAATAATCAAATTAGTTACTATGACATAGTCACAATTTATTTTTTCTAGTCACAAAGGCACTGGAAAAAATAAATGGTACATCCTTAGATTTCATAACACTTTATATTGTTTTACGAAAAGACTGCTATACAAATTGGAGCAGAGTGACATTACCGGCAAGTTGCTACTATGGATAAAGGAATGGTTGAGTGGCAGGAGGCAGTGGTTATTAATGGCCACTGCTCTTCATGAACTAATTTTACCAATGGAGTAAAAGTTTGGTGCTCAGCATCTTACTATTTTCAATATTTATTAATAATATTGATGATATACATCAAACTAAATGTCTAAATTTGTCAATACAAAGTAATTAATGAGAGAATCAGTATATGCTACTGCAACAAAGTGCAATTAGGCAGATTGGTTGAGAAGTGGCAATTTGCAGTTTAAAACTGATAAGTACTGTAATGTATTTGGTTATTAGCAATCCCAGAATAACACCAATTTAACAAATCTTGAGAGTGATACATAAATAAATATATATATATAGTTCTACGCATTCAACTAAGTTATTGCTTGACATTAAAAATACCAAAAAAAACCCAACCTGCTTCGCAGGCAAACAAATGACAGTATCCATTATCATTTCCCTAAGAGAGAGACAGACGTGTGTGGTAGTGGAGAGTTATGGCATAAATATTAACCCCAGGGGCTCACGTCTGGTGAGTATGGGCTTGGTACACCCAGGGTCCTGAGCTGGATATCATCATTCTTCTCTTAGTGATTCCCTTCTACTTTTCTCTCTCTCTCAGGGTAACTCGGGAATTTTTTTTTTTTTTTTGGCTGGTGCAGCATAAGCTTCCTTGCACCATATAGCTAATAATAATAATAATAATAACTTCAATTGAAATTATGCATCAAAACGAATAACTGATAGTCAGGTCATGGTCAGTAGGCAGCGAGTTAATCTTGAAAAGGTTAATCCAACCTGCCACCTGCATAGAAAATTCTTATTTCCTGGAAATAATACAGAATTACTTACTTGTTTCACCCACACGTAACTCGTAAATTGTGAATAAATCCAGAAAATTTCCTAACCCTCCGCAAAAGTAAAAAATCACATATCTAGACAGATTCAGAATTTTAAAAAATAATAATAATAAAATAACCAGTTTCATCAACAAATAAAATATATTCACACAATGCGCTGCTCGGGCATCTCAATTCAGCATAGATTTAAAATAAAAACAAAATTAAAAATTTTAAGTATAACTTAGAATACTGTCCATGCTAATTGCCTACACAAAATCACAATAATAGAAGACACAGAGATTATAGAAAGATAATTATTTCCACTAACCTGCGTGTTGATTAGGTCATTCACTAGCTATCTGCGACAGTTTCCACTACACTTCCACCCCTTCTCATCCTAAGAAACACACTGCTTACGTGAGAGGTCGGTACAAGAATTACGTGGGTGAAACGTATACAGAATGAAAGAGAAGAGGATAGCTAGTAAATGACCTTCAACCGCCTCTCAAATTTCTCTTCAATAGAGTACATAAAAAAATGGTAATCCTACTTTAGCGCCATAGCATCAGAGAGCATCAGTTCCGAACGGTTAATGAAACTGTGATTTCAACAGAATCGCTGTCAGCAAAACCTGTTACTTGAATAGAGCTTGCATGTTGTTTAATCTATTTGCCTGTTTGTATGATGGGAATTTCCGACACTGGAAATTTAAACTTAAGTAATTTTTCCAGACGGTTTATATATACATATATATACAGGGTCGCGCCAGACTATGTAGCCGCCCTCGTGCAAACTTCTTATTTCCGCCCTCCCCCCATGGTCATTTTTCTTATATCAATTTTTTGGGGGAATTAAAAAAAATATATTTCCAAATCAATATATAATTTTATTTTTTAAACACAAAATAACACATATTATGATACATGAAGTAAATATGTTCAAAATAAAATAAAAAAACGAAAATACATTTATTTTGCTTTGGCTGCAGACAATAAAATAAAACTATATATAAACTTAAAATAAAAGTGTAAATAATAATAAAAAAACAATAACAAAACATTATAGAAATTTAACTTGTCTTGCTTTGGCTGTAGCAAAATCAGTCATAATATTTTTTATATCTAAAGAATCACAAATATGACTTTCTATAGATATTACTGCCAAATTATTTAATCTTTGTTGATGCATTGATGAATGGAGGTAATTTTTAATTAATTTTAATTTCGAAAAAGAGCGCGCACCACTAGCTACTGATACGGCCATTGTTACTATTATTGTTAATGAAATTAATATATTAGGAAGTAGAATAGTTAAATTATTTTGAATGTAAAACTTAAAATTTATTGTGGAGTCTGATTCACAGACAAAATTTTGAAAAATTTGTATTACATTTGCAAGATCAACAGCACCATTATCTTTTGGACGTTCCTCACTGGTGGCATCTGATAACTGTAATTCTAATTAATTAATTCTAAATCTGAACAATGTTTTAAAATTTCATCTTTTGACATTTTACTTAGCTCGTTAAATAAAAAATTAAAATTGTTATTATAAACCTCGAGCTGTTCAAAACGTTCATCTGTTGCGTTTCTTGTAGTATCTAAAATGGCTAAAAAGAAATTTATTTTAAAATTATCTTTTGGGGTTGGAACAAATTCATCTCCAGATTCATAATTAAATAATTTTTTATGTTTCCTTCCCATTCTTAAGTTTTCTTTCAGAAAATCAGTGTCAATTTTCTGATTAGTGAATTTTTCAATTTTATCAATTTTTCAGAAATTAGATTTCTGAAAAATTAATAACTCATTAATTTCTGAGTGTCAAATTAATGAGTTATCAATTTTTGCTGCATTTTCAAGTACACGTACAAAATGTTCATCTGTTTTAAAGTTTATAATCGTTGCCATTAATTTTTTTTAAATGCGTTATTGATGTTAATATACATAATTTGCTTACAAAATTTATATTAGATAAAATGTCAAACCAAATAATAGCAGAGCACACGAATTTAAAAGATCTAATTTTATCTGACAATCACCGAGACTGATGTTTTGTTTTTAAATCGAATTTCTTATCACAATCCGAATATACACTGGTGTGCAAAACTTAAGGACCAACGCTTCTAAAGGTATTTTTGCTGCACCATTTTCAAACTTTGTTTCTTTGCTGATAGATCTCTCTCTTTTCAGCAAGAGTAGTTGAGTTAGACAAGTATTCAGTTTGTTGATCATTTGTCGATTCGGCATCTAATTTGTTTGTCAATTTTCACGTATCATTTCATTTTGTTAATTGTTAAAATAATAAAAGTGTAAATTTGTGCTTTATATCTTCATTTTTATAGCCTATGGATAATATTCCTCCGATTTTCGCCTCTTAGACTGCCATTTAATAGAATTAAAATTCAATTCGCAAATGTGATCACAATAACCGGCACTTTAATTATTTTTTGGCATCAGAATAAAAATAAATAAATGCTGGCTCGTTTGGATTATTGATGTTTAGATACTCGAATTACTGACTTTCGGATTTTTGATACTACTGTATACCACTAAATATGTATTATTTATTAAATATTTTGGACTCAATATAGGAATTAAAAAATAATTTCTGAAATTTTACATGTAAGCTTGCACGTAAAATAAGCATCGCTTAGGGCGGAAGTTCAGGAGGGCGCCAATTTTTTTTTTTTTTTTTTTTGACATATACAAGTGAGACCTCTATTTAACGAACTTCTTAATAGCGAAAATTTGTATTTTTTTTTAAAATTTCCCCTTAGTAATTATATTTAATAAATATTGACTCAAATATATCATCATCGACTGATCGAGGTAATTGGCCAGAAAAACGGACAATTAAACAACGCGATTATTTGATTCAAAATAATCCTACTCAAATTAAAAATTGAGAATGTCCTTCCGATTAAAGTCAAAGAAAATTTTCGAATGTTTATTATATGAAAATTTTGAAAAAAATGGAGGAAAAGGTAAAAGGTTACTTCATTCTTTATCGCGAAATTCTGTATTTTGCTTTTGTTGCAAGATATTTGGCGATTGTAAAAACCTCTTATGTTTCTTTATTCAATTATAATTTGGTATACATTAATATAATTATATACATTAATAATTATAAATTGATATACATATGAAGCCTTTGAATATCTACAAAATATTGCGGAATATTTTAAAGTTGAACAGAGGAGGCATTCCAAAAAATTCTCAATTCAATTAATAATATGCTACTATCATTGGCATCAATGCCAAAAAAAAAAATTTTCAACATTAATTTTTTCTTTCAAATTATGAAAAAAAAAATTTCTCGTTAACTGAAAGGTTTACAAATATGAAAGAACATGCAGAAATATTTACGGAGGTGGTTCAATAAAGAATCGCCCTTAACCTAGCTGCAGAGGTGCTAGTCTGTTGATTCTTGGCACAGGTTTTAGTCCTTCTCTATATAGCCACCGTGCAGATTTACACATTTTTCCCGTCGATGGATGAGGCTACGGATACCGTTTTTGTAGATGTGGTGAAGTTGGTCTTTGAACCATGACTCTGTTGCAGAAATGAGTGTCTTGTCGTCAGGGAAGTGGGTCCCCTGAAGAAATAATTTTAGGTAAGGAAACAAGAAGCCCGATAGTGCAAGATCGGTGAGTAGGCTGGATGGTACAGTATTTCATATCCACGAGTGGCCGCTTGTGTTGTTACAATTTCAGAAGTGTGAACTGGGGCATTGTCTTGAAGCATTCTCACACCTTTGGATAGCATGCCTTGCCTACATGTTTTGATTTTTTCCCATAATTTTGTGAGTAAGTTGGCATAATAGGCACCTGTAATTGTTCTACCTTTCGGCAGGTAATCTGTCATTATTACGCCTTTCTCATCCGAAAACACTGTCAGCAAGACCTTTCCTGCTGACGCTTGGACCCTTCCTTCTTGGGGGGAGGGGGCATGTGTCGCCATTTCATGGCCTGATTTTTACTTTCAGGGTCGAAATGGTGTATCCAACTTTCATCCTGAGTGATAAGACGAGAGAAAAAGTCTTCCTAATTTTTTTGGCACAGGGTTAACAACTCTTGTGATTTCTGTTGTCGATCAGCCTTCTGGAAACCAGTCAATAATCGGGGAATCCATCTTGCACTCAATTTCCGTAAATGGAGTTGGTCATGAAGGACTGGTTCCAGGGCTGTGCGGTAGATTTTCTCAGTATGATGCAAGTCTTCGAAATGCCGCCCCTATTTTGATTTCGCTGCTTATGCCGTCCCCTTACGGTGCCGCCTGATGCGGCCACCTCTCTGTATCATAGCACGGCACGGCCCTGACTGGTTCAACAGAGCCCACACTAATCTTCACCTCCTGGGACAATTCACGCTCAGATATCTGGCGATCTTCCATGATTAACGACTCCACTTTTCTGATCGTGCTGTCATGTAGTAGTAGTAGTAGTAGTAGTAGTAGTAGTAGTAGTGGCATGTGATGCAAGAAAGCAAGTGTATGAGCTTATGCAGCATCAGCCAAAAAAAAAAAAAAAAATCACACCATTCCCTCCAAATTCCTGTCCAGTTCCTCCTTAAATTTATTCAACCTATCAACTTCCACAACGACAGATGGAAGTTTGTTCCAGCAATTAACCACCCGCTGGCTAAAGGCAAATTTCCGCACATCTATTCTACATCTGTCTTTTCTTAATTTGAATTTATGCTCCCATAGGTTCGTAATCTGAACAAGTGGAAAGATCTCATCAGTGGCTGAATGGGGACGACCTGGAATGAGCTCAGATTCTATTGATGTCCGACCACACCTAAACTGCCTATGCTAGTGCTTCACAATGCCATAGGATGGGGCTTCATTCTTATAAGATACAGCAGTCATCTCCTCAGGGATTTCTTTAGGAGATTTCCCCTTCAAGACACATACCGGATTATAGCTCTGGCTTCAACTTTGTCCATGATGCTACTTCGTCACACGGTCAGCTCTGTAAGAGAAAAACAAATTAAGACACAGGGCTGAAATTTTACACCTTTAGTACAGAGATATGTATGATGCTACCTACAAAATATCATGACTGCGATATGTGGAAGTAGGTGAGGACGATTCTTTATTGAACCACCCTCGTTTCGTCACATATCGGATTTAATGACGATAAATTTGTTGGGAAAAGAGTTAGTGGATTGGGATGCAACTCCATTTGTCAAATCATGGTTGAATCCCAACCGTAGATTGGCTATGGATACAACAGCACTGAAAAAGTCAACAAAAACATTTTGTGAGCATCAATTCGCTATATGGAAATTATAATTAAAAAATGAGTATTTTATTATTGTTTGAAATTTTTTTTTTTTTCCGAGCCGGTTGTTAAAATTTACCAGACGTACGGCTGTTTCGTTTACTTCTCCAACGAAGCTCATTCGTGAACTACAGACCGGCAAAGAACACGCACCTGTGATTGTTGTAAGTGAAGCATATCAAAATGTCATCTCAAACTAATTTCCTGTTACAGCTTAGAAAGTTATTGAGAGAGACTGGAAGAGTCGCAACTCCAAGTATGGGGCACTGCGTGGTGTGTCCCAAATTGTAATCCGTTGTCTGCAGAATCGTTCCAAGAAACCTAGAATGTTCGCAGACGTCCAGGCCAAAGTTGTAGACCACCAGAAATTACCTGCACAGATACTAATATTGACTGCTCGCCATTGTATGACTAGAAGAATGAATGTGGGCACTCGACCAATGGAATTAGACTGACTAAGAACAGTATTGTGTGCCCTTTACCGAATGGTTCAGTCAACTTCTCTCTGGATTCTAATTATCCTGTACACGTACGATATGTGGAAGTCTCTGTGGTGTGTAGAACCGTCGTAAAGAGAGAGAGAGGGGAGAAAGAAAAAAAAGGGAAAGGAAAGGAAAAAGAAAAGGGAAGGAAGAAAAAAAAGAAAAGGAAGGAGAAGAAAAAAAAAAAAAAAAGGAAAAGGAAAGAGAAAAAAAAGAAACGAAAAAAGAACGAAGGAAAAAAGAATAAAAAATCATGAAAGAATTATGAAATTAGAAAATGTGGGGGAGGGTATGGCAAAGGATCAATTAAGGATGAAATTATAGATTAAAGATTTAAGCCCGAATGAGCTGTTGCTCAGGTACCGCATTTTACAAGTAGTGTAGATTAGTAATGAGGTAGAACCGTCGTCCCCACATCGGGTGGAATAGGCCCGCGTTCGAATCCCGTTGATGACGCGAGGAACTCTAATGGGTTATTTTCACTCCGTGGCTGAGTTAGCTCAGTCTCAGGTGTAGATAGAAAGGTTCTTTCGTCCAGCAAAGCAGGCAAATCGACCAGAGAACACACGAAAATTACAGACAAAATAAATATATGGGTAGATGTAATCATTTATAGGTAACCCTAATATCATAATTTGTTTTTTTTTTTTTTTTTGACTGGATAGAATCGCTTGTCTGCGCGTGTAGCACAGTGGTATCGTCACCGTCCTTCCCAAACTGAAACGTCCTTCCCAAGTTGAAAAGGCTCAGATTCGAATCCGTCGATGACAGGTAACCCTAATATCATAATTTTTTTTTTTTTTTTGGCTGGATAGAATCGCTTGTCTGCGCGGGTAGCACAGTGGTATCGTCACCGTCCTTCCCAAACTGAAACGTCCTTCCCAAGTTGAAAAGGCTCAGATTCGAATCCGTCGATGACGGGAGAAACGTTTTTCACTCAATGGCTGAGTTAGTCGGTCTCAAGTGTAGATAGCAAGGTTTTTTGACCAAGAAACTGAGGTTTTTTCGTCCAGCAAAGCAGGTAAATCAAACAAAAAAAACACACGCAATATTTAAAGACACCAATACTGGTTTATGTAATGAATTACGGGTGACCCTAATACAATAATATGCATAGAATCGCTTCTTGACCTTTGGACTAAGATCAATGTGTGGCTGTAGAGATTTCCAGATAAGGAGCATGCCCATGCAGGCACTGAAGTACAGAGATGAGATCATGTGACCCATGTTCATTCTCTATGTTGGTGCTCTCCACACTGGATGGAAAAGGCTCGAGTTTGGACCCCGTCAATGACGAGAGGAAATTTGTTATGGTGATTTTTTTACAACTTTGCTGAGTTCGTCATTCTCAGGTGAGGTTATTGTTTTCGTCCAGCAAATAGCAAATTGATGACAGAAAATATGCAATTTACAGACGTATGGGAGTAATACGGCCTAAGTTGCTGGGGTGCCTAAAATCCAACAACAAACACAGCTTAACACATAGTAGGCAAAGAGGGTTTCGATAAACTACCACACTCAGCCTAAGGGGAAAATGGTCAACATGTTGAATGACAAGAGTCAGTTAAGTTTGTGCTTAGCACCAAAGGCTTATGAAGGCTTATGAAGCATTAATATGAATATTAAGGCTGTATACAGGGTGTCTCAAAAATATACGCCATAACTTCAGGAATGAGTTCCTCATATGTAGACAATAAAAAGATTTTATATCAACATAGTTCCAGAAATGCTTGGTTCCCGAGTTATTAACCGGAATGTCTTATCTCCCGCAGGTGATTTCCTTCATCACAAGGTACTGACAGAATCTGGTGGTTTTCCATTCCGACCATGTACTCAAATCAGGAACAAGCGGATATGCACTTTATGTACGGTTTGGCGGACGGCAATGTTCTTTAGGCTCGTCGTTTGTACCACGAAAGGTTCCCAGAACGAAGATGTCCATAGAGGAAAACGTTTGAAGGTATCCATCGCCGCCTTTGTGAACATGGGACCTTTACAACTCGTGCTGCCGACAGAGGACGACCAAGATCTACGACTCCTGAAGTAGAGGGGTGAATCAACTGCCTGGCCTCCACGCTCACTGATTTAAACCCACTAAATTTCTTCTTGTGGGGCCTTTAAAGTCATTGGTGTATTCGACTCCGGTAGCTGATGTGGAAACTCTCCGCAATCGAATTGTGGCAGGTTGTGAGACAATATGAAACATGCCAGGAATTTGGGATCGTCTTCGTGAGTCCATGAAACGTCGATGTGAGGCCTGAATTCAGGCAGAAGGTGGACATTTTGAACAATTACTATGATGTGAACAGCTAAGTGTCATAGACAGACCTTTAAAGTCGGAAACCAAGCATTTCCAGAACTATGTTGATATAAAATATTTTTATTGTCTACATATGAGGAACTCATTCCTGAAGTTATGCCGTGTATTCTTGAGACACCTTATATATATTGAGTGAATGATCACGGAATTATAACCACCAACCTAATACTGTGTTGGCCACCATTCAGTGATAAACGCCACTATTTGCCTAGGAATTGACTTCACTAGATGTCTGTAGATGTCCATAGGGATCTGCACCCATGTTGGCTGTAAGGCTTGCCAGTGTTGGAACAGATGATGGTTGCATGTCCATACGCCTAACTTCTCGCTCGAAAACGTCCCACAGTTGCTGTTGGATTGAGGTCAGATGAATTTGGCAGCCAATCAAGGTGGGTTATATCTTCACTGTGTTCCTGGAACTACTCATGCACAGTGTGGGCCCGATGACATGGCGCATTGTGTTAGAAAATCCAAAACGATTTATCCAGAAAAAAAAAAAAAATGCAACATACCAGGGTTCTCTACCGACAGGCAGCTGGTAGAGAACCCTGCTATGTTGCATTTCGTTTCACCGAACTAGGACCTCTGGTGCTTATGGACTATCGTTTCATTGGTCAGCTCTGCCTGTAAAGCTGACCAGTGAAACGATAGTCCATAAGCACCAGAGGTCCTAGTTCTTGCCAGAAAAACATGACCCATATTAAGCAACCTGTTCTGATAGTAGGCATTGTGCATGGATCTGTGGACTTGTGCCAAAGACAAAAGCATCTCTCATGTTGCACCAAGTATTTAGACTCAACCGGCCACCACTCGTTTCTAGCTGTCCAGTGTGTCTAAACAGCATGTTGTTGACACTACAGAATTTGCCGTCGACGATCAGTGCTGAGGAGAGGGTGGGTAACCCATACGTCTGAGTGTGTGGCACAGTCATTTTGGATATTTTTCTTGCATTTCCCACATTGTATTGCAATGCCAACTGTCACAACATGACCTGCCGCTGAGCCTGTACAACGCCCTGCACCCTTCACTCACCATGAACATCCACCTGATGTAATCCCATACAGTTCTGTCGACGGGAGGTGGTTTGATCCGTTCGGTACCATTCTTTGTAAACCTTATCCTAGTCATACAATATCAGATTTTTGCAGTCGTTCGCGGGAAATATCTGCTAAATATAATTCATTTATCGATGATATTGCAATAGCAGAAAAGGGGAAAAAATTGAAATTATGCAATATTGCCCTTAAGCCCACAGACTGAAGGGCAATATTGAGAAATGCCTTTCAGCCCACACACTGAAGGGCATTTCCTAGCTGTTCTGCATAGGTATTTAAGACTTCTTGCTATTAAAAAGGTGCACGATTCTAGCTTATCTAATTTTTTTTGTTGAAAGATGTCTGAATCCATCCTTTTCGGCTTTACCTTTCCCGAGCAGAATTTTTTTTGGGAACTCCCAAGACCTTTCATTTTACTGTAAATCAGTTTCAAGTGATTTAGTGTAACACGAGATGGCAGCATAGCCTCCACCACAGCTTTTCATTAGTCAGTGAACATGGACATTTTGTCAGGGTTATACACAATTGGCTCATATGTGAAAATATTCTGCAGGTTAGTCGAGTGTTAAATGTCACCAACCAGGCAGTATTCCAAACAAGGACTGGAGCTGGAGCACTCCACAATGTCTGTAACCCAATGTTCAATGCAGTTTTCTGTAAACAGTATAATAAAAATTTCAGGAGTAAGCACAAATTTTACATGCTATGGAGGCTGCTCACAAGGGGTTTCTCACTGTTCTGCTTGCAAGTTAATTCCATTTATAAAGGGAATTATGAGAAAACACGCATGTTCACAACAGAACTACACACTAACATTTGTTAGAACTAATCTGTTCAGAAAACGTGGTTCCGTACATTAACTTGTCGATGAAAGGTAATGCTGGCAACAATATAACACACAGCATAAGTGCAGCACTTAATACTAATGCAGATAAAATGACTATAAATGGAGTATTTCCGATTAGTTTATCCAGCTCGGATCTGCATACGAATGCCATTTCACCCAAATTTGCTTACACAATACACCCTTCTTTTCAATACGATCAATAACATAAAATTCAGGGTTGTCTACTTTTTGCAATTCGTCTGAAAAAAAATCTTCCAGAGATAATATTCTCAGATGCGTCAACTGGTAAATCACAGGTGTTTTTATTTCATTCACCACAAAATTGAAAGTTGATTTTGAGCATGAAATGCGAATGTCACCTTTGGAAAACAATGGACGTTGGGGAATACCATATAAGCATTTCCACAGCTAATTCATTGGAAAAATCGACATGCCAATTGTTCTGTGCTTAGTCTTGTTATACCCTTCTACAAGAGCAGGAAGATTATCGTTATGTATTTTTGTAAGAAAAGTAGTGCCACATTTGACCATGTAAAGTGCTGTGAAATCTCTCCACCAGACTATTTCATATCACCATGCGAAGGAAATAAAAACGAACACCTCCCCTTTTCATTAATTCCTGCACATATTTATTCCAAGAAATTTTCCTTTTATAAGTTTGCAAATAGTAGGGAGAAGAACCAGCAAAAAACACCTTTGATAAAGCCTACACAACCTCTGATTCCTTCTTAGTTTTCAAGGGAATGACTCAAGTGTAGCATGAAAAATAGTCAATCATAGATAAGAGATATTTGATTCAATCATTGAACTTTGCTATCAAGGTTGAAGTCAAATCAACCAGGTCACATTGATACTGGCAGGGCCAGCTCAAGGGTATATGGCATCTCCCTCCTGCCAATGCAAAGATTTATTTTTTAGAATAATTAATTTTACCAATTTGTGCCAAGGTTTAGGGCGAGTTGGCACCCTTAGGCCAGTGCCTACTCAGCCAGCCCTGGATACTGGTGTCCAATACCACTAACTGTAATCGGTTGAAACGGTGTTTCAGAAATCAGCAGAGGGTGTAGGCAGGTAGCAATCGGAGCCATGATTTCACCAAATCATCTTTAATTTTTGTAGCAACCCAAAAGGCAGTATGGTCTGCGAAGATTGCAAGGGTGTAAACATTTTCCAGTTGTTTGTTAGATGGCGTTGCAAAAAAAAAAAGAACTGACACTAAAATAGTTTAAACACAATATAAATAAACTGGATAAAAAATAACTAAAACATCACAAAATACCAACAGAAATCATCCAAATTTTATTCAAAAATAATAATTTTACATTTGTACTAACAAGACACGTCAAATGAATGCTGGGCCAGTATACAATAAAAAATATTGTATCCCTGTAACTCATTTAGAATTGTTCTGAAGTCAGCTAGTTCCTCAATCAACACAAAAGGACTGCATGTTTTCATAAAGTCGCTAAGAACAGAAAGATAATTGGCCTCACTTAAGGAACAATGGTTGTATCCCATTTTAACACTTCAGAGATGCAGCCACAACACAAAAACATGCGTATGGGTGAGCAAAACATCCAAATGATTGCTAATACTACTTTCATGAGAAATTAACGTAGAAATACCATCAATGTCAACTTTCACTGTTTTTCATGCAGGGAGAAACTAATATCCTTACTTGCTGCTACTTGACAAGAGCCACTGAGAATGAAGTCTGCTTTGCAACCATCATGCAAGCAACATCTCAGGGTAGGTAATGTGTCTTCATAACATCCCAGACATCCATAGATAAAGAAATAACAGCATGCCGCGATTCCATGTAGATCTCAGGATTGAATTCACTAAGCAAAACATGAAATCAAACTCCTCTTGACAAGAGATTTACCGAAACGAGTTGCTGAAAACAAACTAAAGTCAGTATATAAATAACCAGAAAAAGCACATTGAATGTGTAGCACAGAAAATTATATATACTTTCTCCCTGGAAAAATAAGCACCAATTAAATAATAATACAAAACACTTTATTACCAACCTACACATATCCAATCGGATGGGAGAAAATGTATCTGCACTCCTGAAAGCCAATTAAAAAACAGACAAACCACATTTCCAATGCAGAAAACGGATTTCCTCACCCCCCCCATCTGATTTTGGTTCTAGCCACAAGATGGCAACACTTGTCAGGCAGAAGGAATTTGTCTCTCTAATATTTTCCCAATACAAAATCAACACTAAAAATAACACAAACACCCAGAAAAAAGGGAAAAATTGTTATGTACATCTGCTAACCTTGCTACACGAGATAATAAGCCAAACATTTTGTTGTTATCATACAACTCTCCTCCAAATCACAATTGACAGGAAATCATCAAACCTTTGACCATTCTTATATTCACCCCACATATAGTGTAATGAGGAAGGAAAAACCTACTCTTCTCGGCCACGGATGTCACTACACTACCTCCTTGTGGGAAAAATTGTCAGGTATATCTGATAATCATTCTGTTGTTATCATAAACCTCCCCTCCAAAATTCATCAAATTGACAGGAAGTCACAGACATTTGAACTTTTTTAATTATATTCACCCAGCGTATGACATAATGAGGAAGGAAGGACACCTGCTCTGCCCTGCCCATGTATGTTGCTATACTCTCCCTTCTACTGATGTTCACATGAGATGTAACAAAAACAATGCTGTTCTTTCACCTACTTCAGTGATTTTCTACAAACTAAAATACTCCATATATTTACGGAAACTGTTTGAATTTTCTTTTTTTATATAACAATACATGGCTTGGGGAAATTGCTAATAATTTTATTGCAACTATAATTGGAAGAGGAATTTGGATGAGTTTACAGATCACAAAGCACTGGTAAGATATAAAAATTATACCACGAACAAGAATAAAAAAACATTTTTAATCTGCCTTTAAGTAGGTTTTTGGAAACATGATCATAGCATCTTTTTCCCACCAGAAACAAAAATTTCAGAGAAAAATATTCACATGCAGCTTTGAGTTCAGGCTATAAACAATCACCTAGCTCTGCCATGTAATTTATAAATGCTATTATGAATAACTTTTTAAAAGTACTTATATTACCAATGTTTGAATATCTCAGCATGAAAATGTTTTCCTACTCTTTTACACAGTAAAATGGCTTTGGTATGAATGAATAAATACTTTTTTTTAAGATCGGGTTATCTAAAAAGTTTCTACTGGGTATTATATGTGTGTTTTAATACAATGGCAATGTATGTGTGTGTGTACAGGGTGAAGTGCTTCAATTTTTTCGATTGTTTTTTTATAAAAAAAATAATTCTGAGTCCTTGACTGCCTTCAATCTAAACAATGATATGTTTTGGTCACAAAATGTTTACCTCCTATCATACAATGGAGAAAAATGCACTGAAAACTTACGACTGTTTCTGGCTGGAGTCAGCATTTGAGATTCCATTATTACATTCACTCCACTATAATCCAAAACATGTACAAAACCCTAGTTATTAGCAAGTACAGTAATTTATATCATGGATTTATTTATATTATCATTTATGATAACTTTGACCAATGGGTTACAGAAACTATATTTTTCTCATATTTCTATGAAGAGTGAATAGCATAAAGGAACTGTTTTCATATTGGTTTACTTATAGTAATAAATTACTGAAGACATTTCTTGAAAGGCAGATAATTTTTAAAACATGATTAAAATGATGTAAAAATTATTATATTACCTATATTTTATCATATAATGCCAACTATACCGTAAACAAGTCCATAAAAAACAATGAAAAATATCTGAGGGCTGTTCAATAAAGAATGATCAAAAATTTTTTTTCACATATATTCCTTTATTAATCATTCATATTTTGATTGTCCTTTTCAACTTAGTCCTCATTTGATGAAATGCATTTATTCCATTTCTACCTTTCTTTAAAAACATGGTGGAAGCCATTTTTTTGAATGCATTTGAGAATTGTGTCCGATGTCTTTACAACTGCTGCCTAATGGAAATGTTTTCCTTGCAGTTCTTTCTTTAACTTTGGAAATAACAATAATTGCAGGGTGCAAGGTCAGGGCAGATGAGGAACACATTTGACATTAAGTATACAGCATCCACCTACCTGTGCAGTTGTGGTCATTTGTGATAAATGTCATCCTGCAAAATGTACAGTAAGTGTGCGGTTCTGTAGTAAGGGTCCATAACAGTTATATGGCGTGGCAAATGTTGGCAAACCATTCCTTGAACATCAAAAAAGAGATGGCCTTTCTGCAGAAGCTACAACTTTTGCGTTTTTAGGTGTTGGCAATGATGTAGGCTTCCAAACAGCTTTTCTGGGTCGAAATGATGAAGCCATGTCTCGTCTGCAGTATTACCTTGAGCAGAACCTCACTATCTCAGTAACCATCCGTTGAAGCTCCTGGCAAACCTCCATGCAAATTTGTGTTGCTCAGGTGTGAGTAGTCTTTAAACCCAGTGTGCACAAACATCTGTCATATGCAAATGTTCATGAAGATTACTATGCTTGCTTCTTACTGATACTCTCAACATCTTTGACAGTTGCCTTACTGTTATATGATATCTCACGATTATGGAAGCAGGGTTTATGAATTCTGTGGTGATAACAGTGGCTGGAGCTCCAAGACTGCCAATTTTTGTAATTCTTTAAAAATTCATCTTAAAAAATTCTAAACCACCTTCAAGCTGTGCTATGCAGAAGCATAGATTTGCCATAAAGTTTATCTTAATATTTCATACGCTTCAGCTGTTTCCTTGAGGCAAAAAGAAAATTTTGGAGAAGCATACTGTTTCTCACATAACATCCATTGTTACATAGGCAAAACTGAAAAGGCATAAAGTTGGCTGACTACCAAGGTCACACCGTATACACATGTAAACAGTGCAGTTGCTATGCTGTTGCTAAACTGCAGTTTCTGTACGTGAAACAGTGCAGTTTCGTGTAAATATTACACGAAAAAAAAAAAAAAAAAAAGGAAATTGCAGACAATGGTAATTAAAAGAAAAAGGATGTACCAAAAGTAAACTAAAAATAATTGTATTAATATAGCCGGGGAGGGAGGAGATTATTTATTAATTTGAAAAAGTAATTATCTATACAAGTAATTATCTATAATTATCTATACATTAATTTAAGTAATTATCTATACATGAATGACAATGTTTTGTATCTCCAGATTAATTTTGAAAATGGCCAATAGGAAAATTAAATGACTAGCAGAAACCTGGCCATTAAACAAGGAATATACTGTTGTGGTGATTTCTGGCGCAAGGGCAACTTAGGCCATATTGCCCAAGGAATATAAATTATGTACACAGCGATGCATACTAAAGTTTACCTTTGGATCATAAAATGCAGGGAGAATTTAAAGCAATATTTACCAAGAAAAAAGTGCATCATAATATGAATGATCCTGAAAATACAATAATGAATGTATTCTGAGATCAAGAAAACTGTTCTCCACATATTTCACAAGAGATGATTTCTCTTGGATGTCCTAGTAAAGTTTTAAGATTACATGATTATGAAAAGGGCCCTGCCACATACCTCAGAGGACTTTGCTACTTGAGTATGACCTAGTATGTTTTTAAATTTTATGATTCCGAAAAGCCTTGCTGAATACCTCACAAGTGAAAAGCTTCTTTAGTATGAACTAATAGATATGCTTTAAGTTTGCCAAACGCAGAAAAGGTTCTGTCACATTTTTCGCAATATGCTTTTTCTCGAGTATGAATGATTAAGTGTTTTTTTAAGTTACCAGAATGTGAAAACACCTTGCCACATCTTTCACAACAAAATGGTTTCTCCTTGGTATGAACTAGTATGTGATGTTTAAGAATCAATGACTGTGTAAAAGCCTTGCCACACATTTCACAAGAGAAAGGTTTCTCTTTTGAATGAATTCATGAATGTGTTTTAAAATTTGATGAATTTGAAAATGCTTTACCACATATTTCACAACAGAAAGGTTTCTCTTGATTATGAAGTAGTAGGTGATTTCTTAAATTACTAGAATCTGAAAATGCTTTACCACATCTTTCACAAAAAAAACAGAAGAATTTCTCTTGAGTATGAACTAAAAAGTGTTTCTTTAATCCAATACACTGTGAAAATCTCTTGCCACATATTTCACAACAGAAGGGCTTCTCTTGAGTATGAATTAAAATATGTTTTTTGAGATTACCTGATAGTGAAAACTGCTTGCCACATATTTCACAAGGGAAGGATTTCTCTTGGGTATGGACTAGTAAGTGTGTTTTTAGATTAGCTGATTGTGAAAAAGCCTTGCCACATATCTGACAAGAGAAGGGCTTCTCTTGAGTGTGAACTAGTAAGTGCTTTTTTAAGTTGGATTATCTGGAAAAAGCCTTCCTACATATATTACAACAGAAGGGTTTCTCTTGAGTATGAACTAATAAATGTGTTTTTAGATTTCCAAATGTTGAAAATACTTTATCACATTTTTCACAATAGGGTCTGTCTTGGGTATGAACTGGTAGATGTCGTTTGAGATTGGATGATTGTGTAAAAGCTTTGCCACATATTTCACATGAAAAGGGTTTCTCCTGAGCACAAATTAATTTTGTTTTAAAATGAGATGATTCTGATAAAGCCTTTGCTTTTACTTCACAAGGTTTTTCTTGCCACATATTTCACAAGAGGGATTATACAGTAAGAAACAGGCACTGATGCTCAAGGCTTTCATATGTTTATGAGAGCTTCTGCATGAAATTGTCTTTTCACTTATTCGTGGATGTAAATTTTTCCTACCATTTTGCTATATTCACCAACCAGAAAACGCTTCTAAAAACTCTCATACTAGCTTTGTAAATAATATTTCTCTTATTCTAATCTTGTAATAATATTCCATTCTGATATTTCATTGGTGTGGAAATTTTTGAACTGAACAATTATACACCACGAATATATTTATGATGTATCTGTAAAGAAATTGTTTAAAGTTCACTTGAATATATGTTTCTGCCAAAGGAAAATATCTTTAACATACAAGTGTTAAAATAAAACACTAGCACTGCTCTCATCATTTGTTGCTTCTGCAACTGTGAATTCAAATAACACATGGTCTTCTTTTTCCTGAAAAAGAAAAGATCAATTAAGAGATTAAACTGATGCAGAAAAAAAAAGAAAGAAGAGAAGTTGGGTACTGTATGCAGTGCACTACATTTCAGGAACATTCAATTTTTATTTCCTACATTAACAGAATTTTTTATTTTTTCATGAAACCCCAAACACAAAAGGTATCGTGTTTAGTAACACGTGTGGGTTGAAGGTTGAGAAGTTGAAAGAAGATATTCATTGACATTAGACTTGAATTACTGTAGATTGTAATTTTCAGAAAATACATGTGAAAGGAAATTATTCCAGAAAACTGAAGTTGAGGAGATAGATGAGGAAGAAAAGTTGGCTCTGAGTTTGAAGTTGGACAGTAAATGGTTGTGACATGTTTGCAGTGGTTTGAAAGAGAGAGGGGGATTTATAGAAGCCAATTCAGAACAGTACCCACAGAAGTATTTATAGAAAATGTACTCAGCAGAAAGAGGACATTATTGAGACAGAGTGGAGAGACTTTGTAAGAGATGGATCATTAATTAACCTAAATGGCCTCTTTTGAATGGGGTCAAAGCCTGAGAGAGAGAGGTTGTGGCAGCACTGCCTCAGGTGTGGTAACAATATTCCATGGTAGGGTGGATTTGAGGTTTGTACAAAGTGAGTAGCTGTTTAGAAGGAAAGTAACTCTGAGAGTGAAAGAGAAAACCCAGTTTTTTAGATGAGGGGAAGCAATATTTGTGATGTGCTTGTGCCAAAGGAGAGAGATTAGAAGTTACGGTAAATCCTAACAGAGATATGTGATTTTGTATAGGAATCAGAGTGTCACTGAAGGACAGCAACAGAGCAGAAAAATTCTTTTTGTAAGATAAGACAGGACTGAATTTTGGAAGGAGTAAAATTAACTAAGTTATCTTTGCCCCACTGAAGAATTACCTGGAGATCTGCATTTAAGGAATTGGTAGTGGATATTGTAGAGATTGAAGCTCTTGGTGCACGGCAAGGTTTCTGAAACTGAAATTTGGAATGGAATGTGCTGGCATCAGCAAAATTATTGCTAGGATTTCCGGTCAATTGAAGAAAGTCATTAATATATAAAAAGGAAGAGTGGGAGAAAGAACTGAACCTTGGGAACACCTATATTAGTGGAGAAGTTAGAAGACAGAGAGCCATCTACCATCACCTGCAGTGAGCAGTCACAGAGAAAACTGGATATCCAATTACAAAAAAGATTTGTCAAACCACAAGATGGAAGCTTATTTAGAAGAACTTTATGCCAAACATGATCAAAATCCTTTGAAATGTCAAGAGTTTCATCAAACGTTTCCACTGAATTTTTCCATGGATGGGTAACATCAGCCAGTATACTGCCAATGGATCGACTGATGGAATCCATATTGGTGATCAATGATCAGATAAAAGATTAAAATAGTTTAGGAGTTGGCAGTTAAATGGATCTCCATTATTTAGAAAGAGTAGAAGTGAGCGCAATGGGACGATAATTGGAGATTTGCCATCCTTTTCAGGAATTGGCTCAATATCAGCATATTTCCATGGAAAAACACTAGAGGAATAAGAAAGTGCAAAAAGGCAACATAAAACAGTGGAGAAATATCATCAGGACCTAGAGCTTTCTTGACATGAAGACTGTTCAAAGTTCTTCTGATAACCTTTTTGACAAAAGATCATAGCAGGCACTGAGTGGAGTTTACTGGGAATAGTGGGAAGTAGTTTATCAAGATCATCAATACATGAAGATCAATTAGAAGAAAAGTAAGATGCTAGTAAGTCTACTTTATCTTCGGCTGCAGTGGCAAGAGAACCATCAGGTTTTGACAGATGAAAGTACAGATGGACAAAATTTGCAGCCAACAGCTCTGGCAAGAGACCAGAATGCTCAAGTACCATTTGGACAAGAAGCAAGTTTTCTACTCTTAAACTATTGAAATAAACTTTGGGCTGATTAATAACTGCATTACAATTGTTGCGAGCTTGGGTGTAGCTAGAAATTGAAACTGGAAAGTTAGATGCAAGCCAAATGCCATATATAACATTCTTATCTTGAACAGCCTTAGCACATTTATTGGAATTGTTTAGATTAAGGATGGGATTTCAGGATGGAGTGTGAAATAATGGATTTCATCCCTACAAGAATAATTTCACTGATACAATCTGAGTAAATGTTGACATCAGATTTGAAACAGTAATCTGACCAAGGAAAAGAAGAAAAGAAATCTTGCAGATCATCCCATTTTGCATTCTTGTACTGCCAAATAACACGAGGTTGACAATGGCCATAAGAGAAAGGCTCCACCGGAGAAGAGACCATCACCAAGTTATGATCTGAGGTGCCTAGAGGACCACTCACTAACCTCAACCATGTACTTGGAAGGACTATCTGTGAGAGAAAGATCAAGAACATTGGTGCTGTGTGGTTATGATTCTGGTTGTGGTTATGTTGTCTGGTATTCTGGTAGGTAAATGAACAGTCTACATGAGGTCAACAGTAATTTCGAGAACCCCAGCATCCTGACCAGCTGGGTCTGTTTGGCTGGAAAGGAAATCATAAAATCACCAAGGAAAATTACCTGTGTTAGGAAAATTGGACTGGAGAAAGTAAACTTTAAAAGAAAGTAAGTCAAAGAGTTCCAAGATGATTAGTGAAGTTGGGAGAATGATAGAGGCAAGAGATAAATTTGACAGCACGGGGTTGAAAAATTTTAAGCCAGAGAAGAATCCAAATTACTGTCCCTGATAGGGAATATCAAAGCTGACAAATGCAAAGTACCAGCTTTGAAGTGAAAGGAATCGTACAGCAAATAATTAGGACAACTGAGAAGAGCAGAAGTTGAATCGACTGATATTTGAGATTCTGTCAGAAAATGTAAGTGGGGCTTAGCAGACTGTATGTTGGAAATGAACATCATAGAAATTGGAACTGAGACAACATACATTTGTTACATGAACGAGGAAGTATTTGGAAGGTTTAGATATTTTTGGAGATAACTGTTCATGATGATTCATGATTTAGTAAACTGATATATTCATCATATGTTTAGTAAACTGATAATGGTATTTCAAAGAACATCTTTTCATTTGTGCAAACCGAGAGCATTTCTTTTCTGCATACCTGTTATATTCCTAAATCATTCCTCCAATCAGTGCACAGCAACAAAATAAACAGTGCTTCAGCTATAATATAAAGTATTCCCATTTCTATGGACATGATTTTCTGTTTTTGTAGGGGATTCCTATGAATTCTGTTCTCCACCACCTTGATAGCTGCAGGGGTCCTCACAGTTCTTGGGCGGCCTGGCCGGGATCCGTCATCAATTCTCTGTTGTTCATTGTACCTATCAATTGCCCTGTAGACAAATCTTCGGCTTATTCCAAGTGGTTTCAGAAGTTTGAAAATTGTATGTGCATCATGTCCTGCCTTATGAAGACCTATGACAGTAGTCCTGTTTTCTTTATCTTCCCATTCCATTTTCACTAGCTTCCTTTACTAGTTGATGATACCTGTTAAAGAAAACCATACATTAGTAGTACACATGATGCAAAACCCACAGCTCTGTGATATCATTTTCTATTTTTAAGGGAGTCTTACGCTTGTGACAGTATTTATGGCAGTACTGTGTAGATAGCCCTGTAATTGTCTGAAAAAAATAAAAAGAAATAAAATGACTGCCATATTTTTTACATATTTGTTGGATTTTAATGAAATTTGAGATGTCTTGATGAATCTTTCTAAAAGAGCTAAATGTAAAATTTCATTAAAATCCATCCACTGGGAAATCAGTTGTAAGATGTGGACGGACATAGTCTTTTAACTTCCCTATTAATGCTGGTATTCCCCAAGGTTCAATTCTTTCTCCCACTCTTTTCCTCTTATATTAATAACCTTCTTCCACAGTACATTCCACCTTCCAGTTTGAGAAGCCTTGTGCTGCACAAACTGTCTCATCTTCTCAAACAAAAAGTGCAGCCATTATCAACCCACTGCAGGGTGGAAGCCTCCTCAACAATTCATGGTGAGGGAAAAATGGACCATAATCTGCCACGCTGGTCCAGTGCGGGTTGGCAGATCGACCGTATTCAGCAGTCAGGGGCTTGAACCCCGGTCTACTCAAAGAGCGTGTGCTACTGCACTCCCGCTCCTGCCCACTCGGCTACGGAGGCCTAATCTTCTCAAACATCCACCACCAATTCCTTAAATGCTGATCTCCGAGTAATCTCCAAGTAATTCTCCAGTGGTGGGTAAGAAAACTTAACTTCAATCCTTCTAAAACTCAGTCCTGTCTCATTTCTTGCAAACATGTCAACTGGGTTTCTTTTTTGTTCTCACCATTATTTTTCTTCTAACTTTGTCCAAATCTGCACTACCACAAATTATGTTCTTACTGATCTTAATCTTCCCAACTCCACAAAAGAGGGGAGTTAGGTTAATTAACAACCCATCTCTTACAGTCACTCCACTCTGTCTCCTTTATTCAGTTTCTGCTGTATGTCTGAAATGAATTCCAGCTCACTCTCTTCAAAACCATCCCAAACACTCTTCCATCAGACAGCAACCATTCACTGTTCAACCTGAAACTCGCATAACCAACTTTTCCACTTTCTCACTTATCCTCTACGTTTTTTTTTTTTTTTTTTATGGAACAACTTTCCTTCTCATGTATTTCCTGAAAATTACAATCCACAGAAATTCAAGTCTAATGTCAACAAGTATGTTCTGTCTTCTCAGCCTTAAACCTATACATGGTACTAAGTACAGTACATTGTAATACCTTTCATGTTTGGGGAATTTTCATTAATAGAAAATAAAAAAACAAAACAAAAAACATTAATGTCAATAAGAATTTCATGCATATACCAACACATATACAAAGTACAATAATCATAAAATCTATGATATTTTGTTTGTGCTTAAGAAAGCACAAACAAAACTTAATATGTTTGGGATGTTTCACACAATATCATAGCTTAAACACACTGATGAGCCAAAACATTATGACACCTACCTAATATGATGTTGGTTCTCTACATGCAGCCAAAACAGCTTGTACCGGCGAGGCATGGATGCTACAAAATTTCTAAATGTCTTGTGGTATCTGCTACCAACACGTAACCAGCAGATCCTTTAACTCCTGTAAGGTCCGTGGTTAAGACACCGCTGATTGGAGTTGCTGTTCCAACATAAACCACAGATGCTCGATGGGATTGATGTCTAGGGAATTTGGAGGCTAGTGCAATACCTGGAAGTCTTCCTCATGTTCCGCGAACCAGTCTCGAACAATCCGGGCAGTGTGGCATGGTTATGTGGCATATTATCCTGTTGAAAGATGGCACTGCCAGAGGGGAAGACCGTTGCCATGAAAGGGTGTACTTAGTCAGAAATGTTTAGGTAGGTGGTAGATGACAGAGTGTATGATAGGCTGAACACTACTATTAAAAAAAAAAAATTATTCTAATTTTACATATGTTCCACACAATATCATAGGTTAAATGCATTAGGCTGAACACTACTATTAAAAAATAATTATTCTAAGTTTACATATGAGACTAAATTAAACTTTACATTAGATTATACTTTGTGACACCCTTACAAGTCATGCCTATTTCTATGTGCGTTGTTGTTGTTGTTATTTGGTTTTTAGGAGCATTAGCAACTAAGGCCATATTGCTCCGTTTCTATGTGCGACCTGTTAATACAGTTTTCTTGGATGGCATCTTTGAAAGATTGACTGGATGTCTGGAGAGAAAACAGAAATTTATAACAGCAGAATTTTCGTGAAATGTAATAATCTCTTTTTATTTACATGTACACGGCAACAACCCCAGGGGCTCACATCTGGTGAGTATGGGCTTGGCATACCCAGGGTCCTGAGCTGGATATCTTCATTCTCTTTCTTGGTGATTCCTTTCTACTTCTGACTCTCTCGGCACCTCTGTAGCCAGGTGGGCAGGAGCAACAGTGGGTAGCACACACTTCTTGATTAGACCGGGGTTCGAGCCCATGACCACCAAATATGGAGGATGCAGAAAGGTCAGGGAATGACCACCGCATATCCCAGAGCAATATGGTCTTAGTTGCTAATGCTCCTAAAAACCAAATAACAACTCTCTCTCTCAGGGTAATTCAGAAATTCTTTTTTGGCTGGTGCAGCATGTCTCAGGTTTCCTTGCACCATGTAGCTAATAATAATAATAACAGAGCTGCAAAAAAGGGGAGGAGGATTGCAGTAGATGCAAGCAATGCGGGCCTTGACACAGAACGGCAGTAATAAGAAATTAGTGTTCCAGGCTATCACTGCACAGTCCTGCAGAGTTATAATACTTCTTTTTTGCAATTAGACAATAATTTAAAACATTACGTTCATTTCGTATAGGTATGTGTTTGGTTTAGTTTAATTTGTAGAGATATCCAGGGCACTAAAAGATAATTGGCTACAAACAAAAACTTAAATAAAACATATATAAAGAGTAGCATTCAAAAATGTACTTTCAGACCTTTTTAATGTTGCAAATGCGAAACAAACTAACATCGACATACAGTACCTCGCCTCACGCATCTGAGACAAGCAGAGCAGCGCCACCTTAATTAAAAAGTTGGTAAAAAACCAAACCTAAAAAAATAAAACTTTGCTTCAAAATATCAATCCAACAAAATCAGTAATATCAATCACGATCATTTTATTGATGTCTTATTGATTGTTAATTGATCGTTTGAACAAATTATTATCCGATGTTGTGGAAGTAGGTAGTCTGAATAAATTTTTAAAGAAGATTGGACGAGATGGGGATGCGCAGATGTGATGGGTATCTTTCCCCCTGTTGATTTTGTATAAATTGCTTCCTTGCATCATTTTCCTCTACCAATACTCGTACTGCTGCCAGATATTATTAAACAATTTCTGCAATCAGGAAACCCGAAACCGAACGAAGTGTGTTCTAATCAATCTAGTAGTAAAAGACAAACACAAACAAAAAGCAATAAAAAATAACTCCATGGAAACATTCACAATAAACTTCTAGCAAAAGAAGGGCTTATAATTCAGCCATGTTGTGAAAAAAGGCCCATCAGACAAATGTACTTGCACACAAAATATTTTGCCTGCAGGTATATTCACAAAAAAAAAAAGCTCTAATGTAAATTCACAAAAAAAAAAAAAAGCGCCATTTGCTTTCTAAAGAAGCGGTCTGCCCGGTAGCACAGTGGTATCGTCACCGTTCTCCCCACACCGGGTAAAAAACACCCGGGTGTGGGGAGGAGGTAGTCTGCGCGCGTAGCACAGTTGTATCGCCACCGTCCTTCCCACACCGGGTGGAAAAGACCCGCGTTCGAATCCTGTCGATGACGCGAGGAACATTAGCGGGCTTTTTTTTCACTCCGCGGCTGAACTAGTCGATCTCAGGCGTAGATAGGAAGGTTTTTCTCCCAGAAACTGTTTTTTTTTTTTTTTTTGTCCAGCAAACAGGCAAATCGACCATAGAACACACGCAATTTCCAGACAAAATAAATATATGGGTAGAAGTAATCATTTACGGGGGACACTAATATCATAATTTGGTTTTTTTTTTTTGGGTGTGAGGAGGACGGGAGGAACTTTAATGGGCTTTTTTCACTCCGTCGCTGAGTTAGTCGGCCTCAGGCGTAGATAGCAAGGTTTTCCCCCCATAAACTGGGGTTTCTTCTTCCAGCAAAAAAAAGGCAAATTGACCAGCGAACACACGCAATTTACAGACATAATATATAAACCGGTATATGTAAGAAATTACGGGTGCCCCTAATATAATAATTTGAATTTCTAAAGGACCACTAAACCAGATTTCGGCATCTGGGGTACAATGTACCTACTGACCCTACCTTGGCTCTGCCACTGAGGCCCTTTAAAATTCTCCCCGTCATCGACAGAACTCGAACTCAGGTCTTTTTCACCCAGTGTGGGGAGGCTGGCAATAGCACCAACTGTGCTTCCAACGAGAACGCTATAAGTATTGCGGGATTATATTTTAACGCAGGAATATTAATGTACGAGGGGTTATCATTTAATTCGCAGACTGGTGCAAGATTTTATGTTTACTGCGGCAAATTTGCATAACTGCTGTTAGAGGCGCTCTCCCGCGTCGCTATTGAGCAAGCTGTGTACACATGCCAGTATTGCGTGAAAAGTTTTTTTAGCCGCGTCACTGACGATCGTTTTGAAGCAAGTATCTTTATTATTATTATTAGCCATATGGTGCAAGGAAGCCTGGAGCTTATGCTGCACCAGCAAAAAAAAAAAAAAAAAATTCCCGAGTTACCCTGAGAGAGAGAGTCAAAACTAGAAAGGAATCATCAAGAAAGAGAAGAATAATGATATCCAGCTCAGCACCCTGGGTGTGCCAAGTCCATACTCACCAGAGTTGAGCCCCCGGGTCGGACATACAGACTGAACAGCGATATGTGATTCGTTATTGGGTCAGACGGAGCTTAATTGCATCGGAAACAGAGGTGAATGAAGCGTGTGGTATTAAGTGTCTTGGTAGGAAGGGCCATATTCCGTTGTGACCGAACTTACCAGAGTGAAGAGAATGGCGGGTCCCATATGGCTAATATTGTGCAGGAAGTGATCGCTGACAGGTACTGAGGCTCTGCCACATCCCTCTTATTCATCGGACTTATCCCCATTTGATTTCTTCCCATTTCCACTCTGAAGTAACTCTGAAAGGCATTTCGCGTCCAACACGATGCTCTCAGAGGCGCAACGGAACACTTCTCAGTCTTTCGAAAGATGGCGTGTAAGAAGCATTTAATGCGTGGGTGCGACAGTGTGTAAAGTTCAAGGGAGAGAGAGTATTTCGAGGAGAAATCCACAGAAGATTCAGATGATGAAAATTAGGATAAGATTTTGCATCAGGCTGGAATTAAATGATCACACCCTCGTACATTCACACGAGTAATTTGGGGAGGTAATGGCAGAAGTCAGGGCAGTGCAAAGATAGTTGGATGAAAAAGGGGTTGAGGCCTAGTTTATTTATGTTGAAACTTTGATGGGTCACTCTATTGGGACCACTAGATCGGCGGACCTGGTGCGGCACATCCAATGTACCATTTGTATAGCCCTGGCTATACAGTTCATCAAAATCAAACAGAAAGTTAAATGATTTTGTGTAAACCTTAACATAAAAAAAGGTAGCTGGGATGGGTAGGATCTAATACAATTTAAAGGGAGATAGGAAAGGAGGTTAACAAACTTTTAAGCTCTTAGCTATAATTAAGAGACCATCTTTGGATTCAGGGAAGATATTATAGAATGGAGATGTGTGAATTGTATCCCCAATTCACTAAGAGGAATCAAAAGGTGATACAAGTAATCAAGACTGTTAGCTTATATTCCAGGGAAATGGAGTTACAGGTTAAAGAGGTAATGCAGGACCATATAGATGGGAATGTAATTATACTGCAAGCATAGTTTGGATTTGTTAGAGAGCAATCTTGTGTGACCAATCTGATTAGATAATAAGATTCAGTAACAAAGGAACTGGATGCAAAAACTAATTTTGATTTTATATATTGGATTTCAGAAAGATTTTGTTACTCTTCCACAAAATTTTCCTGTATAAATTGGAGCAATAGGACCATCAGGGCAAGTTACTGCTATGGATAATGGGACGGTTGAGAAGCCAAACTGGTTATTAATGGACGGTTTTTCATAGATTGATGTATTATGCAGTCCCTCAGTGTCAGACTCATTATTTTCTATATTTATTAATGACATTGATATTAGCACTAGCATTAGTAGAGGAATATGATACAAGGAAGCAAACTTATACATCAGCAAAAGAAAAAATTTCCCGTTTAACCCATCCATTCACTCCAAATATTTGTCCAATTGTTCCTTGAATTAATTTAAGCTATCAGTTTCCAAGACTGATGGACGTTTGTTTTGCAATCTACCACATGCTGGCTAAAGGCAAATTTCTGCACATACACTGGTGAGTCAAAATATTATGACCACCTACCTAATATGATGTTGGTCCTCCACGTGCAGCCAAAACAGCTCGCACCCGGCAAGGCATGGAACTTACAAAATTTCTGTCTTGTGGTATCTGGCACTAACACGTAACCAGCAGATCCTTTAACTCCTGTAAGGTCTGTGGATGAGATGCCACAGATCGGAGTTGCTGTTTCAACACTGACCACAGATTCTCAATGGGATTGATGTCTAGGGAATTTGGAGACTAGAGCAATACCTGGAAGTCTTTCTCATGTTCAGCAAACCAGTCTCGAACAATCTGGGTGGTGCGCATTATCCTGCTGAAAGACAGAGGTGAAGACCATTGCCATGAAAGGGTGTACCTAGTTGGCAATGTTGTTTAGGTAAAGTGTATTGAAATCTAGCAGCACCAGGGGTTTCCCCCTCGCTTTCATTGTAGGTGCACCACTTCGCTGGGAAGCCAGAGATTTAAAAGTGTGGATATTGTTAATGTATAGTGTTATGTACCATTGTACCTGTCCACGTAGCTGCCAGACTCCTGCTGGAGCCTGACGTTCCCTACAATTCATCCCATGGAGGCAGACCAGGTACTCAGTAGTTTCTATTTTACTCTGGCAGGTCCTGCCACTTACTTTCCTGAGATTTTAATGGCTAGGACGTAAAAAAAAATATATATACAGGGTGTTTCAGTTAAACGTTTCAGAACTTCTAAGAGGGGTAGGGTACATCCTGACAACTCGAAATCATATAGCAATGTGGGGTCGGAAATGCTTTCCTGAAGCGGTGTTGTACACAGAAGCACCATAAAGAAAAGAGACCGTAAGTGAGAAATCGTTTTAATAATACATGAAAAGAAGCAAAAGGTACATGGATTAAAGTAAGTGTTCGAAGTCTCTTCCACGGGCTACAATGCACGCCTCACACCTCCGACGCATGGACATTCGAACATTCTGGAATACTCCAGGCGAATTTCGAATTTCTTGAACAAGAACGCCAAGTTAGTAGGATGGATGATTACACGAACGCAGAGTTAGCCGATATGCATTTAGCGTAAGGGGCTACAAATTGTAGTGGGCCAGCTGCACAGCGTTTGTACGCGGAACGATATCCGACGAGGCGTATTCCCAGTCATAATTTCTTTGCAAGACTGCACCAGAGGTTAGCTGAGAGAGGTTCATTTGAAAGAGCTGACAGGGACAGGGTAAGAACAGCACGGACTCCAGCCGTCGAACAGAATGTGCTGCAGCATGTACAGGGGAATCCAAGAACGAGTACACGAAGTCTAGCAAACGCAGTCGGGGTTTCCCATTGCAGCGTCTGGAGGATTCTCCGAGAACAAGACATGCATCCGTTTCACGTGCAGCGTGTCCAGACACAGCAACCGAAGGATTATGCACCTCGTATTGCTTTCGCACAGTGGTACCTTGGAAAATGTGCTACAAATCCCCTTTTTCCTGCTGAAGTGTTGTTTTCCGATGAGGCATCCTTCACAAGGGAAGGAATTTTCAACACGCATAACGACCATATCTGGGCGGTCGAGAACCCGCATGCAATACGACGTCGTGCAGCACAGATTCGATTTTCGGTCAATGTATGGGCCGGTATTATGGGAGATCACCTCATCGGACCTACCTGTTACCGTGTCGTCTAACCGGACCTATCTACTTGATCTTTCTGCAGCAAGTATTGCCACAACTTTTGAGAGATGAACAGATTTCTGCATCGACGCAACAGACAATGTGGTTCCAACATGATGGAGCCCCTGCCCATTATAGCGGAGATGTTCGTAACTACCTGGATGTCACATTTGGTCAACAGTGGATCTGACGTGGTGGTCCCGTGCGCTGGCCTGCTCGGTCACCCGACCTATCATGTCTTGATTTTTATTTCTGGGGTCATATGAAATCGCTAGTTTATGACACCCCTGTTGACAATGCTGAGGAGCTGGTTGCAAGAATCGCAGTAGCGAAGTACCTGGAGTATTCCAGAATGTTCGGATGTCCATGGGTCGGAGATGTGAGGCGTGCATTGTAGCCCGTGGAAGAAACTTCGAACACTTACTTTAATCCATGTACCTTTTGCTTCTTTTCATGTATTATTAAAACGATTTCTCACTTACGGTCTCTTTTCTTTATGGTGCTTCTGTGTACAACACCGCTTCAGGAAAGCATTTCCGACCCCACATTGCTATATGATTTCGAGTTGTCAGGATGTACCCTACCCCTCTTAGAAGTTCTGAAACGTTTAACTGAAACACCCTGTATATGTGCACACACACAAAAGTATATGCAGACACATACGTTGGCAGTTGAATTCATTTGTGAGGGAGTTTTCGCTTGATTGATAGGGCCGAAAGTATGGGCAAATGGTATTTTAGACAATTAGATTTAGGTGTGTGGGTCATTCGTTTGTGTAAAGATAGAGTGGGGAGAGACAGAAGACTGGGAGGAGAAAGACAAGTATGGGGACGATAGGATAGGCGACCCCAGGTCAGTGAGGCAGGCCCATGCCTCACCAGAAGGAACCGTCCCCCCATCAGGGGAGTGGGAGGGGAAAGGTACCAGGCAAGGGAGTCTGGTACAATCACCAACTGGCATCTGCAGAAATGCTGCACATTGACCCAGCTGGTGAGAAGTCCAAGATGTCATCCATGGGACAGGGTCCCGTTCGTGTTTGTTGCTTGTCCTTGTTCAGTTTGTTTCCTTGGTTCTCCATTTCTTGGAGGGGTAAGGAGGGTACCAGGCAAGGGAGTCTGCTACTGTGCACTGTCTATCTACTGTAGGATTTCTGCTACTCGTCCAGCTCTATGGAGTCAAGTTTAGTAGTCATATTCAGGATGTCATCCATGGGACAGGGATTCCGTCAATCCTGCAAATTGCAGCATCTGGAGACTAGGCACCTGTGAGGTGACCTGATCGAGGTGTTTAAGGCTTTGAATATATTGAGCAAGTTCAATGCTGATGACATTTTTTCTCTTGCTCAGATTCAAATGTTCAAATAAATTCAAATTAAGGATGGTTGCAGGATAGACATGCAGAAGTTTGCCTTTGGCCAGTAAGTCATTATAACAAAGTTCTATCTGTTGTGGAAGTAGGTAAAGTAAATAAATACAGAAAGAACAAGCCAAATTCTTGGAGGGATGGATGGATGAAGTGTGTAGTGTTTTTTTTGCTGATGCTTTATAAGCTTGCTTTCTTGCATCATTTTCTACTACTAATACTACTCGCTTTCATAATTGGAGTAACTATTAAACAAAATATAGTACCTAAGGTTCTACATGCAGATTACTAATTGAATTTTATCAGTCATTCATACAGACAGATAGATACTGAAAGAGGACATATATCAGTTTCTTGGAAAGTTTAATATTATAGCAGAGGTATACAAAGTATACCCCTCTCTTATAATATCAATGACACTTTCTTGCATCATTTTCCACTATGAATACTAATACTATACTATTTTGAAATGACATAAGCAGGGGTAAAATGGCATGATTTATGTACAGTATTTTTAAACTAACTTTTCATGCTGTAGCTCAACTTTATTCCCAAGGTTGCTATAACTAAGTTAGACTACGTTGCTTAAAAGTATGAAAAATGGCATTATTAATAGTAGCAGTAGTCATAATAGTGGCAAATGATGCAAAAAAAAAAAAAACAAGTTTATACAATATCAGACAAAAAAAAAAAAAATACTTCCCATTTCACCTGTTCACCCCTCTATTAGTTTATCTAGTTCTTCCTTGTATTTATCAAACTACTTACCTCTACAACACTAGATAGTCATTTGTTCTACCAAACAACCACCCTTGGGCCGAAGGCAAATTTCCAAACTGACCTGCAACCCTCTTCCTCAATTAGAATTTATGCCACCTCATGCAGTTTGAGCAAGAGGAAGGATTCCATCAGTATTGAGCATACTCAATCTATTCAAGGCCTTAAACACCTCAATCAAATCTCCTTGCAGGCAGCTAATTGCCAGACACTGCAATTTGCAAACCTGAAGCCTTTCCTGGCAAGAGAACCCCTTTGGTCCCCCTCACCAATCTTGTTACTCTACATATTGGCACTTTGATATAAAAACATGAAATGACCCAATGTGTGACAGTGTGTTGTCATGGAAGAACCACACCTAGTACAATGGACTTTAAAAATATATTTGCATCAAGTATTCAATAAGGACTTTGATGATGAAATGAAATGATCAGTAAAACAATTTGCGACTGGTTTATTTATTAATTATTAATGAAAGTAGCAATGTAGTTAGGTGGCTGATTATAAATACTTTGGTGTATTTCAATGACAGTGAAAAAAATTACGTTCGTAGCAGATGTTTCTTTTGCATATTCAGCTATTTTTTGGAAAGAATAGCACTTATTTTATTTTATTATTTTTTTTTTTTTGGTAGTTGTTGGCACATCGGCTTCTGTGGCCAAAATGTACCTACCAAAGTTTTTGCAGTACACTTGGTCGTCGACTTACGACCTATGCGACTTACGACTGGCCGCACTTACGACCACAAAAAAAAAAAAAAAATAAAAAAAAAAAAAAAAAATAAATAAATAATAAATCATAGTTACATGTATCACAAAAATAGTAAAAAATCCATTATTTAAACAATATAACAATTGATTAATTTTAAACTAAACTAATTATAACATTATGTATGTCATAGTACACTGCAAAAATTCAAAATGAATGTTTATGCAATCTTCAGAATCAGTCACGTTGGGATAATTATAAGTACCTCCCTAATCGACAAGCCCTACCCCCACTCTCCTAAAACATGCTATGCTACTTAAGTTAAAAATAAATTTTATATGTACAGTATTGCCTGGCGATATTTGTAGGCAATAAATTGTTTATGCAATAAACTGACGCGGCGGTAAACTGCTAGCGATTAATTGCTGGCGGTAAATTGCGAGCAATAAAATTTCTTAGACTCCTCTGTCACATACGCTCAGTCGCTTTCAAGCATCTGTTGTGTGTGGTGTATTAATTCAAATTCTATTGAAATACTGTACCCATAAAATGTTTAGTAAAAGGAAAATGCCTTCATCTACATATACGCCAGCTAAGAAGTTAAGGAAAACTATTGATTTAGAGCGTAAAATGCAAGTTATCCAGCAGTATGAAGGTGGAAAGAAAGTGAATACGATAGCCCGTGACTTGAAGTTATCACATTCCACGGTATCGACGATACTTAAGGACAAAGAAAGAATTCGGGAAGCTGTGAAAGGTTCTGCACCTATTAAGTGTACAATTTTAACCAAACAACGACAGGGACCCATCCATGAAATGGAGAAATTGTTGTTTATATGGATGGAAGATTTAATACAAAAAAATACACCCATGAGCCTTCACACAGTGCAAGCGAAGGCTAGAAGTTTGTTTCAGAGTTTAAAATCATGCGCCGGAGACGATTACGCACAAGATTTTCAGGCTAGTACTGGGTGGTTTAAGCGTTTTAAAAAAAGATTTGCTTTGCATAATGTACATGTCACAGGAGAAGCAGGAAGTGCAGATGAAGATGGAGCCAAAAAATTCGTTGATAGTTTCGACTCTTTAATCAAAGAAGAAAGTTATCTACTGGAACAAATATTCAACGTAGATGAAACCGGCTTGCAATGGAAACGCATGCCTAATCGTACGTACATACACCAAGAAGCAAAAAGGATGCCAGGATTCAAAGCTTTTAAGGATCGATTAACTTTGTTGCTTGGTGGGAATGCCGCGGGTTTTAAGCTGAAGCCTTTTCTCATTTATCATTCAGAAAACCCTCGTGCATTTAAGCACATCAACAAGCACACACTGCCCATTTACTACCGTTCAAACCGTAAAGCTTGGATGACTCAAGCACTGTTCGAAGACTGGTTCATGAACTGCTTCATTCCCCAAGCTTGTGAATATTGTGCGGAGAAAGGTATCCCTTTCAAGATTTTATTGGTTATAGACAATGCTCCTGGCCACCCCCCTCATCTGGATGACCTTCATCATGATGTTAGAGTGGTTTTTATGCCACCTAACACAACCGCTCTTATTCAACCCATGGATCAGGGTGCTATTTCAGCATTCAAGGCTCACTATCTCAGAACGACATTCACACAAGCCATCGATGCGATAGATTCTGATTTATCTTTGCGAGACTTTTGGAAGCAGTACATTCTTCAGTGTGTGTCAAGATTATTTCGACCGCATGGGAATGTGTATCAAAGAATTGTATGTCGGGAATTTGGAAAAAGTGTCTAAAATGTTATGCGAATACTACATTTGAAGGATCTGAAAAAGGAGAGGAGCTGGAAGTGATTACAGAAAAAATAGTTAAACTTGCAAAAAATCTTAAATTAGAATGTGAAATAGAAGACGTAGAGGAGTTGCTAGCCTGTGAGACAAAAGAACTTTCGGATGAAGAGTTGATTGAATTGGAAGCACAGAGAGTGGCACAAGAAAAAGCGAGGGAGGAAGAAGAGAAAGAAGAAGAGAAGCCAGAAAAGAAATTCACTGCAAAGGGTTTATCAGATTCTTTTTCGCAACTAAATAAAGCTCTCGCCAGTTTCGAAGCAATGGACGCTAATGTCGAACGATTTACAAAGGTTGAACGTATCATTCAAGACGCTGTGCGTTGCTATCATGAGATATATGAAGAAAAAAAGAAACAAACTGTTCAAACAAAACTCAGCATGTTCCTCATCAAGAAAACATCTCCTACCTCAACTCAAGAAAATGACCCTGATGATCCACAACCCAGCACAAGCAAAGATTAAAAATTTGATTTTGTAAATTTCATTTGTATTAATTTTTACATTAATTTTAGATTGTATTTTTGTGTTTACAGTACATTATGTACAGTATTATTTTTCAAATTATGACAATACTGTATATGTAATTATAGATCGTAGTTTTGTATTTTTTATAAACAGTATGAATAATAAACCAATTAAAATGTACAGAGCGTTTGAATTTAACCTCCTAGAGAGAGACCTTTTATCTTTTAAAGATAAAAGCATTACTGTATTTAAAATGAAAAATAAAAGATGATAAAAATTTAAAAGATTATAAAAACAAATTATAAAAAGATTAGAAAGGTTAAAAAATACTGTTAATAAATATATGGCCGACATACGACTAGATCGACTTACGACCTGTCAGTCAGAACAGAAGTCGGTCGTAAGTCGACGACCAACTGTACTTTGATCCAAGCCCGAGACCTTTGGGTTGCCAGGCAGGCACTTTACCCACCTGGCTAGCCCGGTCGGCAATAGCACTTATAGTCAATTGAATTCTTGTAGGCATACAAGTTCAACAATTTCTGCTTGTAAGTGTCTAGCTATCGTAGACTTTTTCATTAATCACAGTATTTTCCAGAAGCCAACAAGAAATGAAACTGTAAAACCATGGGCAACAAAACAGGGAGTTGTTTGTTTAACAGTGCAGTCATTCCACTGTATGGTAAATGATCTGAGATAGTTGTTTACTGCATTTATATCATGGTGATGATCATATGCCACCAGGTTTATATTGATTTTGGCTTATAATACCATCTAACTATAACAACACTTAAATCATTTTTTAGAAATTGAATTTTCTAAAAAATGATTTAAGTGATGTTATTAAAAAACTAACTTTTACAGTTTTGAGCATGATATTTTGTTTTTGCTATGCATACTGCATCATACAACTAATCTATAAAAAAATATACAGAGCTGGTATTATATTTTTATTAAAAAATAATATTACTATAGTTACAAATAAAATATTCAATTTTCACAAAAAGTTATAAATATTACTAACCACTAATTTATAAGGAATAAATTAGTTTTAAGTTAATAATGCTTATAACTAATTATTAACTTAAAAATTAAATGAGAAATAACCTAATTCAAACTGAAGTTTTATTATAAAATATTAGTGTAAAATTTTCCATGTAAAATTCACTATACTAGTCATTTACATTATTTTTTTAAAATAATAATCACTAAAAATATGAATTTTTTTACAAAATATTCTGAGATCAAATATTAATGGATTAAGGTGCCCAAGCTGGAAATTTCCTTAGAAACCAAATTCTTGTCTCGAAATTAAATTTTGAGACAAAAATTCTAGATTGAATTTCTAGGGCAGTTTGAGACATTTGGAGACACAAGGAATGGGTTTCTCAAGTATGGAGACATGCCGTTTTATTCATCTTTTATGAAAGGTTTCCTCAAGTTTGAACAAATGTTAATATCAAAAGTGAAAACATCTTGCCATATATTTCATTCAGTGCAAATTAATAAATGTTTTTTGAGATCAACTGAAAATGAAAAGTTTATCATATATCTCAAAAACACTATAACTCATTGAGGATGAATTAATAGATATGTTTTTTAGACCAGATCAGTGTTTATTTACCTTTTTTCACCCGAAGTAACCCCTTCTCAAAAAAAAAAAATAATAAAATAAATAAATAAATAATAATAATATATATAAGTAGTCTCAGTACATACATATTTGAGACAATATGTTTCGTTGTATCACACTAAGTTTATTTAAAACTTTAGCAAAAAAACTTGCCCCATATAAATAAGCTGATTCACCCATTATTTTCTGTCAGAACATAGAAACAGTGGCAAGTCTCATGCCTCATGTCCTCGGTACACCATGGGTAGAAATTTCCAAAAAGATGCTCCTTTATTTCTTCCGAAATTGCTGCTTACTGAATAGTATTATATATGCAATTTTAAACACTGAAAACTTATCACATGGGTGAGGAATTTTTTGTTAGTTATCTTCCTTCCCCAACAACCCTTATGAGCATTTTAAAAGTACAAAGATAAGGTGCTGAAAACTAAACACAAAAATTCCACTCATTTGGCTTAACCCCCCCAGACTTCTTGTCATGTACTACCAGTTGAGAAACACTGGCCCAAATTATTCAGAAAAAAGGTGTACCACACAACTTTAAAGCAAATGGCTTCGTTTGAAGTGGAAAACATGCTTTTAATTTACCAAATATTGAAAATGTCATGTCTCAACACGTTTTTCACAACAGTTTCTCACAAGTATGAACAACTTTGTTTTAATTTGCACCACCCGGCACATCTTTTTCAACAAAAGGGTTTTCCCTTGTTATGAACTAGTAGGTGACTTTTAAAAACTGATCATTGCATAAAAGCTTCACGATATATTTTACAAGGGTTTCTCTTTTGTGTGTATTCGTGAATGTGTTTTAAGATTACATAATTTTGAAAATGCCTTGCCACATATTTCACAACAGAAAGGTTTTTCTCTAGTATGAACAAGTACATGTTCTTTTAAATTGCCAGAATGTGAAAACACCTTGCCACATCTTTCACAACAAAAGGGTTTCTCCTTGGTGTGAACTAGTAGGTGATTTTTAAGACTATAAGATCGTGAAAAAGTCTTGCAACAGATTTCACAAGAAAATGGTTTCTCTTTTGTATGAATTCGAGAATGCTCTTTAAAATTAGTTAAATACGAATATGCCTTGCCACATATTTCACAAAAGAAACGTTTCTCTTGAGTATGAACCACTGAGTGTTGATGTAAATTTCCAGAATGTGAAAATGACTTGCCACATATTTCGCAACAAAACGGCTTCTCCTTGGTATGAATTAATAGATGACTTTTAAGAACTGATGATCGTGAAAAAGCTTTGTAACAGATTTCACAAGAAAAGGGTTTCTCTTTTGTATGAATTCGTATATGTGTTTTCAAATTAGATGAAGTTGAAAATGATCTGCCGCATACATCACAACAAAAAGGTTTCATATGAACTAGTAGGTGTTTTTTTAAATTGGCAGAATGTGAAAACACCTTGCCACATCTTTCACAACAAAAGAGTTTCTCTTGAGTATGAATTTGTGAGTGTGTTTTAAGAATATATAAATCTGAAAACACTTTGCCACATATTTCACAACAGAATGGCTTCTCTTTATCATGAATTAATGTATCCTTTTGGAGATTATTAGAAAGTGAAAACTGTTTGTCACACATATTTCCAGGGAACGGTTTCTCTTCTGTACATATTAGTAAGTGTTTTTAGATTAGTTGTTTGTAACAAAACCTTGCCACATTATCACAACAGAAGTTCACCTGAGTGTGAACCAGTAATTGCTTTTTTATATTAGATGATTTAGGAAAAAAGCCATCCCACATAACTAACCATAAAAGGACTTGTCTTGAATATGAAGTAATAAATGTTACTTTAAATTTTTTTATGTTTGTGATTTTAAATTGATTTTAGATTTAGTTGAAAATACCTAATCTCACTTTACACAACAGTTTTTTTTGAGTATGAATAGTTAGACACTTTTCAAGATTAGATGACTTTGTAAAAGACACACATTTCACATAAAAAGGACTTTTCATGAGCTCAAATGAAGTTTGTTTATAGATGAGATGACTGAAAAAAGTCTTTGCCATTTATTTCACTAGGTTTCTCTTCCACATATTTTATAAGAGGAAGTATGAGGTAAGAAACATGCATTGAGATCACTTTATGCTGTAAAATGGCTAGCATATGTTTCAAAAATATGAAAATTTCCTTTCACCTGTTATGACTGTGAAGTTTTCTTACTATTTCATTATATTCACCCACTGCAAAATATTTCTAAGACTTCACAGACTTCTCATATCGGTTTTGTAGTCAATATTATTCTTATTCCAATCGTAAGGTGGCAATCCATTAATTGTTTTCCCACATGACTTTAGCATCTTGACATCTGTTTCCACAATGAAGAGATATCTTGCTATATTTAAAACACAAATATTGTTAAAATGTAATGAGTACTGTTTTCATCTCCTCTGCTTCCATCATATGAATTCATATAACATTTTGTCTGCCTCCTTTTCCTGAAAAAAAATCAAAAGATTAGACTGAAGCTGAACAAAATATATTGATCAAAAGTACAAGATATAATTAGCTATAATAATAAATATTCATATATTGTGTCTTACTCTGTTTTGGAATATTGTACACAATCTCTTAACTAAAATATTTTAGACTACATATTGCTATAAAAAAATAATATCTCTAATTTCATATGTAAGATTGGATTAAATTTAAGTTGATTATACTCTTTAACAACCTGTTGAGTCATTGTTAGTTCTACATATAACCTGTTTACAGTTTGTAAACACAGTTGAAAATGCATTTTCATTTTGAAAAGTAACTGATGTGATTTTAATAGTCTTATCCTAAAAATACACTGGCCTGGGCAAATCCCTATAGTTTGGTAGCGTGTTTGTTTTCAAGAAAGATAAAGTTTAATAGTTCCTGGGACGATTACAGTAAACACTCAAGCTATAAGAGAAACTATCATACATCTCATGTTGAGAGGCATGTCACAGTGAGTTACCTCACTCTTAAACTGATGACCCTTTGTGCTGTTTTAGTGACTTGTGTGATAGATGTCGGAGATGCCAAAGATTAGTTGGCACAGCCTAAACACAATAAATGGAATGTGTAACAGTATATCATGCTGATGGACATATTTGCCCATAACCATGACAGACTTATCATTTAGCAGTGTGATGTCATAACACATGGATGCACTCATGGTGTTCAGCAGGCTGGAGGTGGTGGTATGGTTTGGGACTTGTTTTCGTAGCATATTCTGGGTCCTCTGATCACCATTAATCAACAAATTGATGAGGCAGTCTCCTTTACTTTCATCACTAACGAAGTACACTCCTTCACGGTGTATCCAGACAGCTCCAGCACAAGACAACATGCCACACCACAAGGTGCAGTAGGTTTCAGGAACATGACAATGAATTCTGTCCTCCCATGGCTGCCCAAGTCATCTGATCTCAACTCATTTGAACACAACTGAGACCCACTGAAAAAGGGCATTCAATGCTATGACCATCTACCTCACAATGTGCTGGTATTACTGGACATACTCAGCAATGCATAGGAAGCACTACCACAAGACACCATGCTTCACCTTGTGGAGTCCATGCCAAGACGTACAGGCTATATTACAGGCAAAAGGTAATCACACCACACAAGGTATTAGGTAAGTATTGCTAATGCAAAGCCTCATCTGTCTCTATTGATATAATTTATATCAGCAGATGGCAATCCCCAGCGACTACCATTACAGTTCTCAAGTCCTCTGAACCCTTCTCATCTACAACTCAGAAACCTCAGCCTAACCAATGTGCCACAGGTGCACCATTGCTTTACTGTGCCACAGTATCCCACTGATGCAAGTCATGCTGAGTGGGACCCTGCATATCCAAAGAACTGTCACATCAATTCTGTTCACCTTTTCTCTTCCAGATTAATTCACGACTTTCATCCATGCTGGAAACTGCCCTCTAGGACTGTGATCTCTTCTTGCTGACCTTGTTATTCTTGTACCTAAGTGGAAGGTGCAGACAGCAATCCAACATACAATGTTGGATTGTGCCTTCTCACTTGCCTGGCCTGTTCTTATTGACTCAGATGTTCCTTGCATACAGGTGGGATCTGCTGAGAACAGCTGCACGCTAACCTTGCTCCCTCTTGCTGATTTGGATGGGCTCTGCACAGTAGTATATGGCATCAATAAATTGGTAATTAGAACTCTATATAAGTAAACAGTCAACATGAAAGTTGTTTTAATAATCCATCCTAATAAATAAAATTTAAAAGCTCATCTTCTTTTTTTTTTTTTGGAAAGTAATCAAAAACAAATTTCAGTAGCACTCTGGAGGAGTGGGCAGAAGAGGTTAAAAAGATGTTGCAGGGGTGTAACAGCTTTAATCATCATATAGTAATAAAAAAATCCACATTATTTTTATCATGGGGGGGGAATACAGTCCCCTAACTTCAGAAAGAAACTTTTATCCATGGATCCTTATGACAGCAAATATTATATTTTAAGTCAGGAAATCTCTCACTTGGGATATTTTTCAGGAATACAATGTTATTGCATCCACGTAAGGTGTAATCAAAATAGATGGGAATTATTTCAAAGACCTGCTTAAAGATGGAAGAACCATGCAACAAGTCAAAGGAATGAAAACAAGATTTAACCCTAAATCCAGGGCTTTTCGTTTATACCATCTTCAAAGGGGGAGCGAACACGAGTCAAAGCCCAAATATATATATAGCCCCGGCATGTTCCACTGCCGTATTTCAAACGCATGGAGGAGGGGGATGAGTAACTAGGCGAAAAGAAGGGAAGCAGGATAGAAGGAAAATCCCCGCACCTCGTATTTCACTAATAGTTTGGGAATTTGAAAAACTAGAGATTTAGAACAGCTCATTTGGAGGAAAGAATATGAAAGTTTCCACTCGGTCCCCGTTAGTAGAGGTCCTGAAGGGGGAGGGGGGTGTTATGTTTTGTTATTAAATTTGAACTTGTATGCTAATTGTTTTAGATCCCACTCCTCTAAAATTTTGAAGATGGTATAAACGAAAAGCCCCCCAGTCAAGCTTCGGGTAATCTTCTCCCATTATACTATCAATTATTCGCCATGCATGGATTTATGGTTAAAACTTGTTTTTATTTCTTTGTCTTGTTGCATGGTTCGTCTATCTTTAAGCAGGTCTTTGAAATAATTTCATCTATTCTGATTACATCTTACTTGGATGCAGTTATTCCTGAAAAATATCCCAGGTAAGAGATTTCCTGACTTAAAATATATTTCAAAATATTAATATTTCTTAACTCCTATTTATTATTCTGTTTTTATTTGGTTAAATTCAAAACACTGATTAAAGTTCAAAATTTTCTCTGCAAGAGAAAATCACCATAGTTTAACATTTGTCCGATTTTACGAATATTAGCGGGTCTCGATCACAAAAGTTGTCTACCCAACATAATTCTTTAGGGATGAACAAATGAGGTGGGTAGGTTTACTTTTTTTTGTGACATCAATGAAGAGGACATCCAGGTAGAGATTCAGAAACGGGTACCCCTTTCAAAATGGCGGCGAGGAGAGGGGGGGAAAGCAGTGATTGACGGATTGTGACTCCGCCCACTCACTGCGTTCCCCCTCCTCTCCTCGCCCGATGGATTTCAACTGACACGCGGACGGCACTTGGCACAGCAACAAATATGGCGGCTGAAAACAAATGATAAATCCAATAAATTTAAAAGTTCAAGTTACCAAAATGCACGTTTTTTCGCGATAATAAAATGTCACGTGATATTTAAATAAGTCGCATATAGCTGAAAAGGGGAGAAGGAAATTTAAAAGGAAATTTCGCGAAAGAAAAGGAACGGCAAATCAACAAAATTTAAAAATAAAACAAAAAGTTACGCGAAATGCAATCACTTGATTCTTCTCGCCCATACATAACTAGACTATTTCGCGAGCATTAACAACGAACTGAGACGAAGAAATACCACTTGAAAACTGAAAATCTATATTATATATCTATAAGTATATTATTTCATTTCCTACTTTTAGCGTTCGGCAAAAACTATTAATTCACTCGAAAACAGCAAAAATGTACGATCATAATATCAATTTAGGAATTATTACTTCGGTAAAACGGCGCTCGAAACTTTGAAGATGAAACGCGCTAGGGCATTAGTTCAAAATTAGCTCTCTGTAAAAAGAAATTCGCGCGCTCTACATCAAGAAACACCAATCTCATTTTCCTTTCACACCGAAAACATTTGTACTCACACGCAATCAAATTTATTTTGATTGCGTGTGAGTACAAATGTTTTCGGTGTGAAAGGAAAATGAGAGGTTGAACGGAGAGAAACAAAGAAAAAAACCTGTGAAAAAGGAGATTACACAGCAACAAAACCTGTGAAAAAGGAGATTAACAGGACACCCGCACAACTGAAATACTGTCTAAAAATGACCGCCGGAGCCTGGAAATGGCGCAATAGTAATCAGCCAATCACATTGTGATTGGCTAATTACTATTACTAATATGGCTTCGAGCGCCGTTTTGCCGAACTAATAATTCCTAAATTGATATTATGATCGTACATTTTTGCTGTTTTCGAGTGAATTAATAGTTTTTGCTGAACGCTAAAAGTAGGAAATTAAATAATATACTTCTGTTTATGTATATTGAGAGTTTCAATTTTGTAAATTGAGTAGAAATTATTAGTTTCTCTCAGTGGGGGGGGGGGCAATTTTCAAGTGAGATTATTATTATTAGCTATATGGTGCAAGGAAGCCTGAGGCTTATGTTGCACCAGCCAAAAAAAAAAAAAAAATTCCCCAGTTACCCTAAGAGAGAGAGAGGGAGAAAAGTAAAAGGGAATCACCAAGAAAGGGAAGAATGCCGATATCCAGCTCAGGACTCTGGGTTTGTTCTTTTGCTTACATAATCCTCCTACCCCAATGAGCAGGCTAGTCATCAGTGGTAGCAGCTGTTCTGTTAGCTAGCAGAACATGTATTCTAACTCTTCCCACAGTTTATAATGTAATGTATTCAAATCCATGTTTCCACAGGGCCAAAGTGAAGACTTGATAAACTCAGAAGCATTTACTTTGAACTATTGGTACAACATTATGCAAGGAAGATATGTCTTGATTAAGTGAAAATCCTCATTCTGCATTATGGAAGTTTACAAGGTGTTTAATACCACTAATATGTGTGCATTACCAGTATACATTATGAATTTAAAACCACTAATGTATGCATTAGTGGTATAAAGTACCCAAATTAGATTTTCCAACTCTCCTAACTGCCCCTTTTCATTAAAGGAAGATATGTCTTGATTAAGTGAAAATCCTCATTCTGCATTATGGAAGTTTACAAGGTGTTTAATACCACTAATATGCATACAGTGTATGCATACTGTGTGTGCATTACCAGTGTACATTATGAATTTAAAACCACTAATGTATGCATTAGTGGTATAAAGTACCCAAATTAGATTTTCCAACTCTCCTAACTGCCCCTTTTCATTAAAGACGATTACCGTGTAATATGATCAAAATGCCTGAAATCAGTGTTTTCAGATCATTGTAACAAACCACTAACTGTATGAGATAGAAAATTGTAAAAGGATATATTACTAGACCTTCAAGTGCAAAGCAGCTGTTAATAGTATATAAATAACTAAATTAGTGAAAAGAAGATAGTGTGAAAAAAAGTATAATGTGTCTTCATATCAGTTACCAAGTGCAACTGAAATAAAATATTATAAATTAATAAAAGCAAACAGCATAAAGCAATACAAACATACAGTGTAAAAAGTAATATGAAACAGATCCACTATACTAGTATTAATGTGTAAAGATAAGGATGGAAAAAATCTTGTAGCAAGCAAATATCTGAGTCAAACTTGGGCAGGTCAAAAACATTAATACCAGTGTCTCAAAATAAGTTAAAATATATAATCTTTGCAGGAACTGCAGTTATGCTTTTCATTTGGAATATAGCATTTTAATGTTCAACAGATATTTTCAAATGTTTTGAAAGTAGTCACAATGTTATGAAATAAAAAAATAATAATAAACATTGGTTGTATATATAATGCCATGTTATAAAGTTGGAGAATAAAAAGGACAGCAGCAAAAAAGTAATGAAGCTGAATTTTAAAAAAATACCTAATGTGAGTACGTATTGCTCCAGAGAGGGTACTGGAAAAGCACAGAAGTGTGACCTTGTCAATCCCACAATCCAGACCAGTTAGCCTTACATTGTTTTTTTGTATGAACGTCCTCTGTGCATTGTGTCTAACATCATCAGAAACCAAAGAATCAACATCAAGTTTTTTGTAAAGCTGGAGAAGAGTCCCACTGAAACACATGAAACATTACAAACAGCTTATGGTGATGAAGCTCTATCCTGAGAAAAAATCCCTAGAGTCCCAAATTGGTGGAATGTGTACAATTTATTAGCAAGTGACTGCTGAGTAACATTGAACAAGCAAGTAATGCTAACAAATTATTTAAACCACTGTAACAAATGTATTTAGTTCCCTGGGGAGGAAGATGAGTAAGAAAATATTTCCTTATTCAAATTTTGCATTATTTGAATTCAATCATTACTATTTTTGCCATACTGTGTATAACCATGAAATACTCAAGCACAAAAATTAAGATATGCAGTTTCCTGCATAAAAATAAATACTAACAAGATGAATTATTCAGGCAAGCTGTAAAAGTGTAAATGCCCAACTTCAATTTGTAAAGAAAAGAAAATTATTATAATTAATAAAGAAAATTGTGAAAAAGTGGTAAACAAGTACATGCAAAATGAGGTAAAAACATCTTCAGTATCCTTAGATAACTAATAATTTCAAAGTAAGAAGGTAAGAAAATTCAAAATAAAAATGTAAGAAACAGTATTGAAGGTTACTACATACAGGTTTGAAAACCTCATTTTAGGAAGGATGTAGATCCAGAAAGGGTGCAGAGAAGCACAACAAGGTTTGTTGTGCATGGAAACAAAAGAAAAGTAAAAAAGGTACACCTATCGAGAGAGACTGGGTTTCCTTAAATTGAAGTCTGAAAACTAGTCATCTGTGTGGTGACCTAGTTGAACACTAAGCAGTTAACTAAAATAAATGTTAACATCATCTTTTCACTTTCTCAGATGACACACAAAAGGGAACAAACATTTAAATTGGAAAAGGATGGTTGTAGATTACATATGCTGAAATTTGCATTCAGCTAAAGTGTAATCAATACTTAGAATAAACAACTGGAATTGGTTTGAGGGTAGGAACTGTGCAAAGTAAGGATTTTAAGCTCCTGGGAATGGATAAGTTTTTCTGGAAAATTTTATCATTTTTTTTTTTTTTTTTTTGGACTTAAGTAACATATTAAATTGTTCAATAAATAGTTTAATAGTCTTACTCACATGTGTTAGCTTATTTTCAAATTTAGCTAGAAATTTTCAACTTAATCTATCGGTGATTTGGTGTGAATATTGTAGCACATAACTAATGTAGTGCATGGTAGTTAGATTATAGGGTTTTAATTTTGATAGATAAGTAACTAGAAGGTTCTAATCACATAGGTTGGCATATATTTTTTATTTTTAACTAAGAAATTTTACTTTTAGTAAGGCTATAACTAATTTAAAATGCTACAAATTTAGCAGTATAGCATAACGTATAACATAAACTCAATCGCTTAATATTGCATTTAGGTATATATGATGAGGGATTATATGATGAGAGCCCTGTCGATCAACTCAGCCCTAGAAAGATGGTGCAAGGCTCAAGGGGTTTTGCCCCTTTCAGCCCGGTCTACACCTGTCAACAGAAGAGACCGCCCCCACAGGAACGGGAGACACACTTAAATAGAAAAGGTGCATTCCACCTAGCAGTGCATTGATAGCTGATGCTATCAATGCACTGCTAGGTGGGTCGGAAAACCTCTAGCTTGGGGGGACACAAGGACCAAAGTAAATGAAAAAAAAAAAAATAATAAATAAATAGTAATAATCACAGAATAAATAAATAATTTTAATCCCACAGTGAAGAGGAAGATGTAAGTCGGGGTGCCAGCAGACAGAGAGTAAGAAAAAAAAAAAAAATGGGAAAGTGGTTATCTATCCTGCACAGAGTGAGAAAGTAGAAAAGGTGAGCCAAGGCTGCTCCTAGTTCCAGGGCAGGATCCGGAAACAGTGCAAAACGCAGGTTAGAGAAAAAAAAAATATTAAGCTTAAGTAAATCGAAAAAAAAAATAAATAATAAATAAAAATAATTAAAGAATAAATAAATAATTTTAATGCCACACCCTGGCTACATTGAAGAGGAAGATGTAAGTCGGGTGCCAGCAGAGAGAGAATGAAAAAAAAAAAAAAATGGGAGAGTGGTTATCTATCTTGCACAGAGTGAGAAAGAAGAAAAGGGGAGCCAAGGCTGCTCCTAGTTCTACGGTAGGACCCGGAAACAGTGAAGAACGGAGGTTAGAAAAAAAAAAAAGAAAAAAGAACATCAGTAGAAGGAGTGATTTTCAGTTGGCAGTGGAATTGTTAATGATCGGCATTTCCACGTCCACTATGTTTTTAAAGATTAAAACGAAAGAAGAAACAAAATAAAATGAAAGTAAAGAATTAAGTAACTTAAAATTAAATTGTCAAGCATCGGACCGTTCAAAGTCGTTGAAATTTCACCCGACCGATGAGGTGAGTGGTTTTTCTTCGTCTCAGTTCGTTGTTAATGCTCGCGAAATAATGTTTTATTTTTAAATTTTGTTGATTTGCCGTTCCTTTTCTTTCGCGAAATTTCCTTTTAAATTACCTTCTCCCCTTTTCAGCTATATCCGATTTATTCAAATGTCACGTGACATTTTTGTAACTTGAACTTTTAAATTTATTGGGTTTACCTTAGCGTGCCTCGTATTTCCAGTGCCGTTAGGTACGTGGCACTGGGATGACACGGCTGGCACGCAGTGCGTGCCACCCATACCGGCTGTTTCCGTGTGTTAAGGAGATCATGTGACAATGGGCGGAGTCAACACGCATCAATCACGGCCGTCTCGCCGCCATTTTGAAAGGGGTACCCGTTTCTGAATCTCTGCCGACATCCATATAGCACTAACTAAAAACTAACCTGATGGTACTTTATACTAACAGCACTACTAAAAACAAACAACATCAAAATGAATATTCGCCACATACGACAACCGAAAAGTAGCAGACGTACATATGACAATTTCCATGCTAACATAAAGAGGACGCGTCCTCTCGTTATCAATAAATAAAAAAAATAACTTTGATTCGCAAAGATTGCGCCAGATAGAGATGGGATTTTCAATGCAGGAATTGAATTACAAACATAATATATTATACTAAATAACCAAGACCTGCCTCACTTTTGGAAGTCAGCTATAACACGATTAAGAAGAAAAGATTAATTATAAGCTTTGAGGATGTGCTGAAGAAACACAAAAACGCAGGGGCACATATTTGGTGACTATGGGCTTGGCACACCCAGGGTCCTGAGCTGGATATCATCATTCTTCACTTTCTTGGTGATTTCCTTCTGTTTTTGACTCTCTCTCTCTCTCTCTCTCTCTCTCTCTCTCTCTCTTGGCAATTTTTTTTTCTTTTTCTTTTTTTTTTTTTTTGGCTGGTGTAGCATAAGCCTCAGGCTTCCTTGTACCATACAGCTAATAATTTTAATTAGCTAATAATAATAATATTCAAATTAATTGCAATTATTTCGATATAGTCTGACAATAATGTTTTCACAATTGTGGAAATTATTAATTTTCGATGTAAATGAAAATAAAAGAAAACAACTTTGGGTTCCATAATTATCAGTAATAATTAGGACAGCAATGATGATAAAAAATACATTTAAAAATTATTTATTAGACCCATATTCCATATTATTTTAACCTTAAAGAAGTGCTCTACTGATGCTCCATACTGGATAGCGAGATATCCTTAAGTCCTAATACCTGCTTGACATTGACTCAGTAGTAGTAATGGAGCCATCTGATTCAAGAAAGCAAGAGTAAGAGAAAAGTACCAACTGTGTGGTACTACACTTAAGGTGGTAGAAAACAAAAAAGACCTGGGAGTAATTGTGCAGTCAGATATGAAGTTTTCTGAGCAATACAGACAGGCTACCAGGGCAGGTCATGGGGTTTTGTCAATGATATATAGGAATTTTGCTAGCAGGGAAAAGGAGATGATTGTCCCTCTGTATAAGGCAATGGTCAGGCCACGCCTTGAGTACTACGTATAGGTCTGGAGGCCTCATTTTAGGAAGGATGTCGATTTGCTTGAGCATGTACAGAGAAGGGCAACAAGATTGGTGAGGGGAATGAAGGGATCCTCTTACCAAGAGAGGCTTAAGTTCTGCAAATTGCAGTGGCTGGAGACTAGGCACCTGCGCGGTGATCTGATTGAGGTATATAAGGCCTTGAATGGTTTAAGCACGCTGAATTCTAATAGGATCCTTCCACTTGTTCAGAATACGAACCTAAGGGGGCATAAATTCAATTTAAGAAAAGACAGATGTAGAATAGATGTGCGGAAATTTGCCTTTAGCCAGCGGGTGGTTAATTGCTGGAACAAACTTCCATCTGTCGTTGTGGAAGTTGATAGGTTGAATAAATTTAAGGAGGAACTGGACAGGCATTTGGAGAAATGGTGTGATTTTTTTTTATTTTTTATTTTGGCTGATGCTGCATAAGCTCATACACTTGCTTTCTTGCATCACATGCCACTACTACTACTACTACGTATGTAGCATAAGCCAAAAAAAAAAAAAAAAAAAAAACCAATTTCACACAACATCCATTCCCTCTAAAAGTTTGTCAAGTTCCTCGTTGAATTTATATAAGCTATTAACTTCCACAATGACAGATGGAAGTTTGTTCCAGCAATTAATAACCCTCTGGCTAAAGGCCAATTTCCACACATCTATTCTACAACTGTCTTTCCTCAATTTGAATTTATGCCCCCTAAAGTACATAATATAGACAAGCGGAAGAATCCTATCAGAATTCAGCATGCTCAATCCATTGATGGCCTACACCTCAATGAGATCACCTCGAAGGTATCTAGTCTCTAGCCGCTGCAATTTGCAAAACTTAAGCCTTTCTTGGTAAGAGCATCCCTTTCTTCCCCTCACTAATCTTGTTGCCCGTCTCTCTACACGCTCAAGCAACTCTATATCATTGACAAAATCCCATGACCTGCTCTGATAGCCTGTCTGCATTGTTCAGAAAACTTCATATCTGATTGCACAATTACTCCCAGGTCTTTTTCATTTTCTAACACGAGGGTAATTCAAAAAGTAAGTTACACCTGACCATTGTAGCCCAAGGGACATTTATTGGGATATGTAACATTATGCAATAGAAAGCACATATCTTGCACTGTTTTTCCACATAGTCATCGAGTTGGTGAAAACACTTCTCGGGACGTGTGACTAAACGTTCGATTCCCTAATGATAGAAATCCACTCCTTGGTCATTGAGCCACCGTCGAACTGCTGTTTGCACCTGCTCATCGTTTGCAAATCGTTGTCTCCCTATATGTTCTTTCAGCTTGCTGAAGATATGATAGTCAAAAGGCGAAAGATCGGGACTGTACGGCGGATGTTGCCATACCTCCTATCCAAAACTTTGGAGCAAGTGGGGTGTTGTGTGTGTATATTGTGTGGCGTGGCGTGGCGTTGTCCTGAATGAGAATAACACCTTCGCTTAACTTTCCAGACCTCTTGTTTTTCATAGCTGTTGGCAGAAGACTGTGATGTTTGGCAGAATGAGGCAGCATTAATTGATTGTTGTGCCTTTTGCCATAAATTCCGTGTAAACAACAACTCCTTCACAGTCAAAAAACACAGTGGCCATGACCTTTCCTGCTGATGGTGCAACTTTGAATTTCTTCCGCACAGGAGATGTTGTGTGTCTCCATTCCATCGACGCTCTCTTCGTTTCTGGAGTGAAATGGTGCACATACGTTTCGTCGCCAGTGATGATGCGGCGTAAGGAGTTATGGCCTTCCACAGAATAGCGTTGAAGAAAGGCTAGAGAAGACAACAAACGTTGACCTTGGCGTTCGTCTGGCGGTCAACGAGGAACCCATCGTGCACACAATTGGAACAGTCAAGATGTTCACGAACAATGGAATGAACACTATCTATCGAGGTCCAACTCCTTTGCCATTTCTGCGACTGTCAGTTTTTGATTATTGGAATCATTTCATCAACCTGCATCACGATGTCTACAGTAATCGACGTTGATGACTTTTCTTCTCGATCAGCATCCGTCAATTCTGTGCGACCACTTTCAAACTGCTGGCACCACTTCACTTTGGCTGGATGCGACATTACATTTTCCCTATACACCACCGTTATTTCACGATGAATCTCGGAACAATTCAGACGTTTTGCCCACAGAAATCGTACTGTTCCACGTACCTCGAACTTTGAGTAACATTCTAGCTGACATGCTATTATGAACGCTTGCTCCTACACAACTGTTACCGCTACGACAACGAAACTCACGTATCAGGAGGCGCACGATATGAACTCCATTCCGCGCGGGCGCCACAGTTGTTGCGCAATTATACCAAGAGATGGCTGCAGGTGTAACTTATTTTTCGAATGCCCATCGTACGTTTCTCTGGGGTTACTTCTACCCATATGCAGTACTTTGCATTTGTCAAGGTTAAACTTCAGTTGCCACTTCTCAGCCCATCTGTCCAAATTTTGTAGATCCTGTTGCAGTAACACACTGCCATTATTGCATTAACGACCCTGTCAACCTTTGCCTGACGTAGCCCCGTGGTCAGGAGCGAGAGTGCATAGCACGCGTTCCTTGAGTGGACCGGGGTTCAAGCCCGTGACTACTAAATACGATAAATATTTGTATTGACGATTTACTGTAAACTCTACTGACTTAGTTGTCGTGCCGGAGTATAAACAGAAAATTTATTTGTATCATCTGCAAACTCGATATTAAGCCTGATATACCTTCATCAATATCATTGATAAATACACGAAACAACAGTTGACCCAACACCGGACCCTGCTGGACTCCACTACTAACATTAGTCCACGAAGAGCAGCATCCATTGATTACTACTCTCTGTCTGCTCCCACGCAACCACCCTTTTATCCATTGTAGCAACTTACCCTTAATACCAAACTGCTCCAATTTATACAGTAGTCTTCCATGCGCGACAGTGTCAAAAGCTTTCCTGAAAATCCAAGTATATGATATGAAAATTCTTGAATAGAACGAGTTTGATATCTATGGCTGACTATATGTACGTACAATCGGTAATTACTGAATTGTGGCCACCTACCTCCTAATCCCGTGTTGGGCCACGGTTCGTACTGAAAGCAGCGGCTATTCACCCGAGCATTGACTCCACTAGATATCTAAAGACGTCTACAGCCATGCTGTAGGTATAGATGATAGTTGCATGTCCATACTTCCCATTCGAAAACATTAGCATCAGCATTAGTTGTGAAAAAATGACGCAAGAAAGCAAGCTTATACAGCATCAGCCAAAAAAAAAAAAAAAAAAACTCACCTCTCGTTTCACCTGTTCACTCCAAAAGTTTGTTTAGTTCTTCCTTGAATTTATCTTAAATTTATTTAAGCTATCAACTTTCACAACAACAGATGGAAGTTTGTTCCGTCAAACAACAACCCGCTGGCAAAAGGCAAACTTCTGCACAGCTATTCTGCAACCGACTTTTCTGAATTGCAATTAATGCCCCCTCATGCATGTAGTCTGAACAAGAGCAAGAGCAAGGATCCCATCAGCATTGAGCTTGCTCAATCCACGTAAAGCTTTAAACACCTCAATAAGATTAGTTTGTAGGTGTCTGGTCTCTAGACGCTTCAATTTGCAGAACTGAAGGCTTTCTTGGTAAGAGTACACCTTTGTCCCCTCACTAATCTCGTTGCCCTTCTCTGTACTTATTCCAGCAGTTCCAAATCCTTCTTTCCAAAAATGAGGCCTCCAGATCTGTATGCAGTGCTAAATATGTGACCTAACCTTTGCTTTATACAATGGGATAAACCTCATCTTATCCCTGTTAGCAAAATATCCGTATATCATTGACAAACCCCATGAGCTATCCTGGCAGCCTGTCTTTAATGCTCAGAGAATTCCATCTCTGACTACACAATTAGATGAGGTCTTTTTATTTTTAAGCGCTCTGTGTGCAGTACTGCACAGTTGGTATGTTACTCTGAGGTTACTGCTAAACTTCAATTGCCATTTCCCAGCCCATCTTGATAACCTTTCTAGATCCTGTTGCAGTAGCATACTGTCATTAAGCACCGTGCCAATCTTTGTATTATCTGCAAATTGGACATGAAGCCTGATATGCCCTCATCAGTATCATTGATAAATATAGAAAACAGCGATGGGCCAAACTCTCCAAGACTCCACTAATAACATTAGTCCACAAAGAGCAACGTCCATTGATTACCTGTCTTCTTCCACTCAACCATCTATTTATCCTTTGCAGCAACTTGCCCTTAATGCCACACTGCTGCAATTTGTTTATCAGTCTTTTATGTGCCACAGTATCAAAATCGAAAAATATGATATCAAAATTATTTTTGATATCATATACTCTCAGTTCCTTTATGACCACATCGTCATAGCCCATCAAATTGGTTAGACAAGATTTCAACATTCCACATATGTTCAATTAGACTGGTCAGGTGAATTTGGAAGCCAATCAATATCACGTGCCACTCGAAAACCACTCATGCACTTTTGTTATTATTATGATTAGCCACATGGTGCAAGGAAGCCTGTGGCTTATGCTGCACCAACCACAAAAAAAAAAAAAAAAAAAATTCCGAGTTACCCAGAGAGAGAGAGAGAGAGAGAAAGAGGAATCACCAAGAGAAGAAAGAGGAGAAACAAGAAAGAGAAAAATGATGATATCTAGCTAAGGACCTTGTGTGTGCCAAACACATCCTCACCAGATGTGAGCCCCACTTGCTGGGATGATGCATTATCTTGAAAGATCACGTTTCTCACTGAGAAAAAATGTAACATGGCATGGTCTCCTAGGAGCTGCCAATAGACCTCATCAGTGAATCGTTGGACCATATGCACAATGGGTCCTAGTTCTTGTCAGAAAAACATGGCCCATATTAAGAAACCACCGACTCCTGAGTGGACAGTGGTCACCATGCACGGTGAGTCCACGGAATCATGGCGCTGACGGACGTCTTGGTGTGTGCTTGCAACACACACCAAGACGTCCGTCAGCGTTGTTACAACAGTATTTTGACTCATCCGAACATCACATTCGTTTCCAGTTCTCCAATGTCCAACCAGCATGTTGTTGACACCAACTCATTCACTGTCAACGATGATCAGCAGAGGAAAGGATGTCTCTTGGGTTGTTGGCTGTGGAGTCCTACACATCTGTGTGGCGCATCGCCATTTGGGATATTGTTCTTGCATTCCACATATCGTATTGTGATGTCAACCATCGTACTGTTACCTGCCATTGATCGCATACAACGCGCTGCACCCTTATTTGACAGTTCTGTCAGTGGGAAGTGGTTTGACCAGTTTGATACCAATTTTTGTACGGCTTAACCACAGTGGGCCATGAGCAACCAACAACACATGCCGTTTCCGATATGAAAGTATCCAAGGCACTATCATGAACTTTTAAAACTCTGTGATATCTCTACTGCAATCCATTAACTCCTACTTTTATAAATTTAACTTTACAATCACAAGCACAAGCAAGTTTTGATAATTTCAGTCGTTTTGTCAAATAAATCAGTCATAAAAACCAATTTTGCCACTTCGAAACTTATCTAATCCAACCTGACAGATCATAACAAGCATTATCCTACAAATAAAGTAAAATTTATCATAATTTATGGTAAATCTTTCTATTTCTCCATTAGTTCAGGACAATGATTTTGTAAATTAACCTAAAAGAACAAATAAAAAATTTTATTTAAACATTTTTTTTCGTTTACTGAGAAATTTTGAAAAATGAGGGGAGTTTTAGAATACTTCTCCACACTTGCCATATTGGCTAAGCTTGTAAAAGCCACGTGATTTTCGTAATCTCGCCTAAATAAAATTTAATTTCGTCCAAAATAAACCAATTAATTGGCATTTCGGCTTATAATTAGGAAAAATAAGCTTTTGAAAGCTATTTACGTTTTGCTTCTTTATTGATTTTCCAAATACTGCCTTTCTGAAGTTTTAAGCAAAACAATATAATTCGGCACATTTTGTGGGGAACTGTTTCATAAAACGCAAGTTCCTTCTCATTCACGATTGGAGTTAAAAAAATCCTCCTATGTGGAAAAAAATCGGTCAGAGACCCTGTCATTAGTCGTTTTTGCTGGTGAGGGTAAGATCTACAAAACACTCCTAAAAGTGTGAATCATATCGTATGATAACAGTTTTCGTTATTTATTTATTGAAATTAGCTACACAATGTAAGGTTTAATATAAAAAACAACACATTACAAAGTGCTTTAAGATTTTTTATTAAGCATTTCAAAATTTGTAGAAAATAATATTGAAATGATTAATATTAACCAGTAGATTGATTTGTCATCAAATTATCCTCTATGAGATTTTTTGTGTCGTGACCAATATTGTTCCAAGCGATCTGCAAAGTTTCCCATAAATTTTGTGAAGGACAGATTTTATGACCTTGATGGTCCAGATGATCCCATAAAAGCTCTATTGGGTTTAAGTTAGGCGATTGCAGTATTGCAAATTATGGTATGATATGACCATAAATTGCAATATCCCCTTCTGTTCTTTAGTTGCTAGAAAGTCCCTGAACAGCTAAGAGTTGCCCTTCCGATCATTCTCTGTTTTGTCCGGATAGCACAGTTGGTAGGATCGCTGTCCTCCCCACACCGGATGGAAAAGACCTGAGTTCGAGTCCTGTCAACGATGGGAGAAATTTTTATGGGCCTTTTTCACAACCTGATCTCAAGCGAAGTTAGCATAGTTTTTTCTCCCGAAAACATTGCTTTTAAATCCAGCAAACAGAAAACCGACCTCAGAACACACGTAATTTACAGACAATATACATGGAACAATATGGCCCCTTAGTCACGGATACTTCTGAAACCCTACAACTATTCCAACCATCGTTTGTTGGAATATAAAATTTCTTCCACAGCATCGAAGTCCAGAGGATATTGAATTATGTCAAAAATGTTCTCACTGGCTTCTTTTCTTAAAATTCCTTCAATTCTGAGGATGTCACCCACTGTAGAAAAACAGAAACATCCCCAGATCATGATTTAATATACTTATTTTCCCTGATTGCAATGCAGATAGTATAAAGATAAGATTGAACCACCACCGTACTAAACTGTAGGCGCTAAACAATTATGATATCATTTTTACTTCAGTTCATAGTCTCACACAAACTCTGCACCTGGATTCAAAAGTTTTAAATTTGGATTATCAGTTCACAATATGCTTTTACACTCTTCAATCATTCAATGCTGATGGCTCCTAGCCCCAAGCCAACCGTTTCTTTTGGTTTTCCTGTATTATTAAGGGTTTTCCTACCGCTACACTACCGTAAAGTTCTACTTGTTTAAGGTGATGATTTACAACAGATATAGATACGGGAGTTTTTGTTCCTGCTGAACTCTGTTCTCATTTCAGTTGTAGTAATTCGTCAATTGCATTTAGAAATCAGTGTTATGGTCTTTCCTTTTGCTTCCATTGTTACGCGCAGTCGTCCTGACCGCAGTTTGTCCTTTAAACTGCAGCATCCCTCTTCATATTTGTGCTAAGGGTACCGTAACTGCACAGAGGTACCGAGATCCTCAAACCCTATGTGCGACTCTTTAGGCTCAGATTTTCTTTTGATGCACGATAATGCCACTGCACAGAGCTCAAGTGATAAAGTGTAAAGTGTGTTTAGGGTCAAGCGGCACCAGGGGTTCCCCCCATCTCCGCGTAGTTTACATTGTGGGTGAACCAGTTGACTGGAAAAGCCAGAGATTTAAACGTGTATGGACTTTGTATATATTTGATGCTTTGTACCGTTGTTTATCTGGTCATTTAGCCGCCAGACCCCTACTGAGGCCCGACGTTGTCCCACTTTAGCCCCATGGAGGCAGACCAGGTACTCACTAGTATATAGTTCACTCTGGCAGGTCCTGCCACCTAATTTCCTAAGATTTTAGTGGCTAGGACCTTAAAAAAAAAAAAAAAAAAATCGCGTACGCGTCGCGGGGAGCGCTAGAAGTCCAAAATGTTGGGCAAAATTAATTTAGATTGGTGATTTTAGATTGTGTGGGGCGTGTTCACGTTGCTATCAGATAGAGTGGGGTGAAGGCTGAAGACTGAGGGGCAAATAGACAGAAATATGGAGCGGAAAGGGAAGGCAACTCCAGTTTACAGTGGGGCATGCCCATGCCCCACCAGAGGGAAGAAATAGGGTGGCAGGGTGGGGAGGGGACAGTTTACTGTCCCCTCCCCACCCTGCCAGGAAGAGGTGAGACAGTGAGCCAGACAAGAGAGCTGGCTCAGGTTGCCAATGTGGCCTGTGTGCATGGGTGAGAGCAAACTAGACCGCAGGGTCAGGTCCGCACCATCCAGAAAAACTTGAGGCCCAGCAGAGGCGATCCAATGTTGGTTTGGCTGAACAGGTTTTGCAAAATGTCACAGTTGGGAGTCATTCATGGGACTGTTGTCCCGTCCGGTAGTCAATGTTCTGGGAAGTGGAGTTTTCTCACTTCTCATAAGAGTTCCAATTTTGTCTTGCATGAAGGATCAAGCAGTCAAACCTGACATCTGGTTGGGGGTCTATGAGAAGTTTTGTTTGACACATCTATTCGAAGTTTGCAGGCAGAGGAATGGTCAAGCGTCTAGCATACAAGAAGGTAGTGGAATATATTGAAACTGAAGATATCCAACGACCGCCATGGCCAGCACGATCACAGAATAAATCCATCGCATTGCACGCAGACAGCCAATACCTCAGTTATTTGGGGAGCTAAGGTCTGCGCTTGTATAAGAACGGAATTTGTTACCATAGAATCATATAGACACCCTTATATCGAGCATGGTTCGCTGCTGGCTGTTAGGCCTGTTTAGCCGTTGGAGGGATCATAAGCCATACTGATGTCGTGTGACATCAGTATGGCATATGGTACACAGCAATACCAAATTTTTGTTCTGCTTCATTGCAAGCTGCACGAGGTACACGTGTTCTGATAATTTTGCCGAGCAGTGCAGTAGTGCAAGATACACTAAACGCACTGCAAGTGAAGTCGTATTTATATTTGCCTGAAGTACAGTTTTTGTCCACAAGGTGGGGTATAGACATTATTAGTACAGTATTTAATCTTTAAATTAATTTAGTTTTTGAAAATGGCTTAAAACAGCGCCAACTCAAGGTGGCGCTGCTTAAACGCGATTAGGATATCATTGATTCGCTAGTATTTACTGAAGCAGTGGCGAGAAGCATCTCGCTCTGGCAGGCAATTATCTCCCACTACTACTACCCTAAATGTCTGTTAAATTGTCACAACAAAAGTAAGCCACAATACAATTTTAATATTTTATTTAACATACGCTATACATGATGTTGTACTTCATTCTATTTCAGAAATTTTCGACTTTTACACACACTCGGCGTTCATAATGACATTCCAGTCCTTCATCGCATATGGTTTCCACGGGAAGATCCCAGAAATGAACAGCACAACGTTCGCCTTCACCTGTACAAGCATAAAAACAGGATAAGAGAAACGTTTCTTAAAATAATTTTATTATTTAAGATGAAAGCAGTTTGAATTTAACGTACAATATACTTAAACATAGTTAGTTAAGATCATCAGAATATGTACACTGAGTGAACGGAAATCATGGGATACCTACATAGTAACGGGTAGGCCCAAGTTTCGCCCAGATAAGGACAGACATGGCGAGGCATTGAGTCCACTAGTTCACAAAAGCGTTCCACAGGTATTTCAATCCGTGCTTGCTGCACTGCTGTCCATAATTTCGTTGCATTCCTGGGTGGAGGATCCAAAGCTCGAATGGACATTTCCACAGCATCCCAGAGATGCTCAACAGAGTTCATATCCGGTGAATGGGGAGGCCATTCCATGGTGGTAAATTCTGCGGAATGCTCTTCGAAAATTGTCCTAGTCACCATGGCTCTGTGGGGAGGCGGATTGTCCTGCTGGAAGAGTTCATTGCCCTGCAGGTGCGCGATGACCATGAAGGGGTGCAGATGGTCTGCAAGGATGGACACATAACCTGAGCCATTCAGAGATACATCTAGACGTATCAGAGGTCCCGACGTGTGCCAGTTGAACACGCCCCAGACCACTACCGACCATCCACCTGCCTCAACAGTTTCTTGTTCACATGACAGGTGCATAGCTTCGTTTGGTTTCTGCCAGATACGTATTCTCCCATCCACTCGAAATAACTGGAAACGGGACTCATCGGACCAGCAGATTTTTCTCCAGTCATCCAAGGTCCAGTGCCAATGTTCATTCACCCAGTTGAGGCATAGAATCCTGTTGTTGTTGTTTTGGTTTTTAGGAGCATTAGCATAGAGTCCTGTGCCGTGGTGTTAGTAATGGGATTCCGGTGGGTGGGTCAGCAGCTCACAACTCATTGCAGCTAATTATCACCTGATGGTCTTGGTGGAGATGTTTCTAGCACCTCCCTCATTGAACCTGGTGGTGATTTGTGCCACTGTCGCTCTCTGGCTAACTTGTCACATTTTTTAAATTTTTATATATTTTTTTACTTCATTTTTTAATTTTTAAATTTTTTTTAAAATTAAAAAAAAAATTTTTTTTAGGCACTTGCCACTGAAATCTTTAGAAATTAGGTGGCAGGACCTGCCAGAGTACTTAAGCGTTCCCTCTACTGCAGGACCTGCATCCTCGGGGTTAAGTGTGGGCAACGGGGGGTTCCACTAGGGGCTAAATGGTCAGAAGAACAACTACACAACACTAACCCACACATTACACACGTTATTCTGTGGTACACAAACAGAGTGTATAACGAGGAGATGGGGGAACCTCCTTGGGGGCGGTAGACATTGAACACTTTACTTTTTTCTCCGGTTGGCTGAAACAATGCGAGACAACCTTCAATGGCCACATTCATCCACCAGGACCACCACCTTTCTCTGCCCACAGCGTTGTCCACGATTAGATGTTATTCCGGATACACTGTTGATATTGTCGAAGGAATATACTGCAATCAATTTCTGTACCACTCCGCGATAGAATGACCCAGCCGTCGGACACCCACTATCATCTCTCTTTCAAAGTCGGTTAACTCAGGACGTTTATCCATACTGACAGCGAATTACCGTGTATGTGAATGCAGTGTACCAATATACCTGCCAAGTGGTGGGTTTGTCGACTAGCGAGATTGGCGACAGCGTCGCGTTACCCAGAACCAGGTATACCATGAATTCTCTCCTTTCATTGTGGTTATACCTGCTTAATTCGTTGCAAACAGACGGTAACTGATATTCAATGGTATGAAATGGGTAGAAAATCGCAAATACTTTTTGCATACAAATAAAAATACAGAACCAAATATTCGTGATTTATTAAACAAAATAATCCATAAACGATTTGCAAACTTTTTCATATCAGGCATATATGTTTCCCATTCTCACTCCCATTATAGACTTTTGAAAATGTCACAAAGACACCATTTGGATTATTCTTCGAGGTGGAGGCCTAGAGCAGAGGCATGTGAAACTCAAGCAAAAATGGTTAGGCCATTTTGGCTTGTTTCACAGTCTATCCTTGTAAGCAAAAAATGTAGTTTCAGAACTTGCAAACTGTCTCTCGAAGTTCTGCCTAAGGGCCGTTTTGCTCTCTTCTATGCGAGATGGAATTTATCTGGCCCGATGGAAGGACAGGCATCACAAGGACTTCACCTGAAGAGAAATTACTTCAGATCTTGTTCAGTTTAAAAGAGAGCTTTTATTCAGGCTCGCTATTAATAGTGAGTCTCTTTCAAGAGGTGCTAACAGTATGCTAACCACATCCAAGGGAAATGTACCTGGGGTCTTCAGTGATGAGTCAGGATAGTCTTCGATCCAGTTTTGTCTGAGAGAAAAAGGAAACCAGATTCTGTCTAATTAACATCGCAGAAACAGGTTATAGAGGTGATCTTTTAATTATGCTGGTTAAAATTGTTGGTAGTGATTTTATAGATTTTCATCTGTTCCTGCGAGTAACTCCATAATTGAATAGGCAACCCCCGTATGGCACGGTACTTCTACAACATGGTTTCGCTCTAACACGATTGATAAATTGCGGCAATCCTCGCACAAAACGATACTTATACAACACAGTTAGAGAATACTGCCCTAATTGCAACATCAAATGTTGCAATTAGGGCAGTATTCTCTAAGAAAAGAAAAGAATATCAATATAGCAAGCAAGATAAACAAAATAAATGCTCACCTATAACATGTATACACAGGTCACAGCACTTACAAAATCCTCCCTTTTTGATTATAATCGTCCCATTCTTGGGATTACAATCCTTAAATGGTTTGCACTTTATAAAATTACATATATCTTCTGTGCAAGGTATTAAGCATTCCATCGAAGCAGCAAAGCAAATAACAAGAACGATGCAATAGCAGTTCATCTGAAATATTTACAAAACTTAAGGAACTTCCTTTCTCATACAGATTAATGTATTCTAAAATGTAATTAGAAATAAAAAATGGTAACTGTGAACGAATTTATTTAAATAACTAAAAAACTAAATTATCAACTTACTAATGTCTTTCCTGGAATTTGATTTTGCAAAACTATCAATTTATTCATCGAATTTCTATTTTCAAAAGCAGAATTCTTTGTTATATGGAGAACTCAACTTCTTAAAACGATCTCGGGACATAACTGCCCAACTTTAAAAGCAAGAATAACCTTTCACACAATCTTTACTCATGCACAGTGATAACAGTACGTTGTCCAGTCAGTAGTGGAGAACGAAAAAAAAAGAGCTAGGGGTAGTTGTATTGTCCGATATTAAGTTCTCTGAGCAGTGTAAACAGACTGATAGGACAACTCATGGGGTTTATTCCTTTGTATAAGGCGATGGTTGAGCTACACCTTGAGTACTGCATGCAGGTCTCATAGCAGAGAAGAGTATCAGGGTTAGTTAGGGACACAAAAGTATGCTTTTACCAAGAAAGACTTAATATCTGCAAATTGTAGTGATTGGAAACTTGGCATGGAGACTTGATTGAAGTGTTTAAGGTTTTTAAATGCATTGAGTAAACTAAATACTGATGGCATTCTTACTTTTTCTCGGACAACACACATAAGGAAACAAACATGTTTCAAAAAAGCATGGCTGCAGGATAGATGTACGAAAATTTGCTTCCAGCAAAACAATCGTTGAAAAAATTTGACAATTGGTATTTTGCAAAGGGATAGTTTGAATAACTTCAAAGAAGAACTCGACAAATTATTATTATAATAATAATTTTTCTGTTTATACTCCGGGACGACCACACGGTCAGAGGAGTTCACAAGGTAGAGATAATACAAGAAACAGCACCGTATTCAGCAGTCACGGGCTTGAACCCGGGTCGCTCAAGGCACGTGTACTTATGCACCCGCGTGTCTGACCACTCGGCTACGGCGGCCTTCATTAGAGGAGATGGGCTTTTAGATGATGCTGTATAAGCTTACTTTCTTGAATAATTTGATCCTACTACTAATAATGATATTAATCTTCACAAGTCTGTCTTTTCTATTGAAGCACTGTTCATAAATATCATAGAAAAAATAAAACAACACCTAAAAATCACAAAAGCAGCTCCTGATTTTTTTCTGCAGCTTGCGGTGTCTGAAGACTGAGGACGCGTGAGGAGTTTAAGGCTTTGAATGGATTGAGTTAGCTTAACTGATAGAACTCTTCCTCTTGTCCAGACTACAGATTCGAGGAGACAAATTAAAACTAAGGGAGGATGGCTGCAGGATAGATGTGCGAAAACTTGCTTTCAGCCAGCGGATAGTCGACTGTTGGAACAAACTTCCTTCTGTTGTTGTACAAGTGGGTAAAAGTAAATTGCAGCCATTATCAATCCACTGCAGGATGGAAGCCTCCTCAACAATTCATGTTGAGGAAAGGGACCATAATCTGCCATGCTGGCAGATTGATCGTATTTAGCAGTCAGGGGTTTGAACCCCTGTTTACTCAAAGAGCGTATGCTACTGCACTCCCGCCTCCTGACCACTCGGCTACGAAGCCCCTTTTGGATAAATCAAGTAAGAACTACACAAATTACTGGAAGAATAGAAAAGTGATATGGGAAGTTATTTCTCGAATTGTTAGAAACAATAAAATGTAATTAGCACTTATATTTTTGATTTTATGAATACAGTGGCGCACTGGACTTCGGGAAACCGAACTGGAGTAACAGATTTTTATTTTGTTTTTTTGTTTTTAGTTTGATACCGTGGTTAAAAAATTAAATATTTTGTTTATACTAGAAGATGGGAATATAATGTCAGAAGGTCCCGAGACAGAGATCATAGAGGTAAAATACTGAACTTGCGAAATGCAGCTACACAGGAGTACAGGAATAGAGGGGCCTCGGGAAAAGAAAATTGCCCGTCTGTACCAAATGCATTTTAGTTTAAATTTAAACATTAATGATAATTAAATTTAAATTATATTAAATTAAATTAACATATATTTAATATTAATTTAATTTTAGCAATTGGTTTAAGAAAATATTCCCATTAAGAAAAGTTCATTTCTTAATGGGATCTTGTTCCGAAATAGCTATAGATAATAATAAATTAACTTTGGACAAATTTACTGATGTTATAATTCTTGTGATTTTAAAGGGTTTGGAGCAGTGCAGTAAAAATTTTGTGGCTCAGGTGAAATCTCTCCTGAAGCAACACATTCAAAGAAATTAAAGAACTATTACAGTGCTCATTGGAATTGTTGACTTCTAGTATTTTAGCCAATGGTCCCATTTAAGGGGAAGAACCAGGAGCACTTTGTAGTGCAGTGTGAAAACCTCATTGAGTTTAGATGACACCTTTTTAGTTCGAATCCTCAAAGGTTATTGTGACTTACCTCAACTTTTAAGCAGATATTCTAATGCACAAAAATCAAAATAAAGAAAGTAACATTGCATGTAGCTTTTAGTAAGTTCCTTGTAAAAAACAATACGTTTTTGTTTGTTTGGTATTTATACACGTTAACGCGGAAGCAAGATCGTACTCGTGATTGAGCTCGCCGTGGTTCGAATGCACATGACCGCGAAATACGAGTAATATTAATATTCGTGTCGAATGACTACTTGAAAATTCCTTTGATTATAATGATCGTGCAGGAGTATAAACACAATTATTATTTTCACTGGAAACACCAAATGTGATAACCACGTTCAGCTCTTTAAATCTGATTCTCTCATATGTTTGTTATTATTTCTAATTCTTTATTGATTTGCATAAAAGACTCAAGTTCATTTTACACTTTGTTTTCCCCCTGATCACTTGTGAGTTTATATTTATATGACAATCTAATTTTATTAAAAAATGAAATAAATGAATGAAGAATAATGGCAATAAAAATGGAAAATTTTTTTTTCATTTTTTAAAAAATAAAATTATTAATATAATGATAATTAAAAATTAAATTAATTTCATTTCATTTAAAATTAAAATAAAATGACACATTCTTGCCACCTCTCAATACACTTTCGCAGGCCAGTTTTGTAGACATCTTCCGAATGTCCTTCAAATCATATCAGGAGCGGAAATCATCTCATCTTCAACAGAAAAGTGTTTTCCACGAAGAAAGGATTCCAAGGCAGGCAAGAGGAAAAATTCCGAGGGTGCAAGGTCGGAGGAATAAACAGGATGTGGCAATATTTCAAACCCACATTTGTGGGCCCGCTTCACTGCAGCATGTTAGGAATGCACAGGGATATTACAGTGGAGAAGGTGCACACCTTTTGACAGCTTTCCCCCTCTTTTTTCTTTTATAGCAGAACGTAGCTTTATGAGGAGGTTGGAATAATGCTTCGCTGTCAGAGTAAGGTAATCTGTTAGTATCACATCATGCTGGTCCCAAAAAACTGACAGCATTGCCTTTCCAGCACTTGGTCGCACCTTTGCCTTTTTCAAGGGTGGTGATTCTGCATGCTTCCAATGTTTTGACATTTGTTTAGTTTCAGGATCACAGTGATGGATCGAAGTTTCATTTGTGGTGACTTGCCATAAAAATACTCCTCTTGCTTTTCCTGGCACATCGGTAACATTTCATGTATACATTGTACCCTTTCGTTCTTCTGGTAAGGAGTAAGCCTGGGAATCCACCTAGCAGCCACTTTGCTCATATACAACTGTTTGTGGACCATGCTCTCCAGAGACCCTACACCAATTTGGAGCTCTCCAGCTAGTTCTCTGACGCTAATATGCTAATATTCCAGGATGAACGCCTCAATTTTTGCAACAATCCTTCTGTTACAGCAGTTGCTTGGTGTTCTAGGATTTCTTCATCATGCACAGCACTGCAACCTGGGCAGTCTTCTCCATAAACAGTGACGATTTATTCGTAGATTGTTTTGGGTGTTTTTACTTTGCAGAAAGAGGAACCAAATCACTGATCTGTATTTCACTTTTTCCATTGTGACACTTCACTTCATTTAACGTTGCAAAGAAAAAAAAAATGAATTGGCAGATCGAAACCAAAATTTGTGGTTACTATTGAGATTTAAAGGTATCAAAGGAAATTTTTCGTTTGAACTAAGTACACAGGTACTTAGTTCAAAAATCAGTTATTTGTATTAGAAGACTGAGCAATGTTTTGCTATATGCTATTATGTTCGATGTAGTATGACTGCTACAAAGAGAGAAATGACAGAGGGTGTGTGAAACAAGTGTTTTGAAAAATTGCAATTCTTAAGTGGCATAGTCATATTAAGAAAGGTCAAGAATCTGTAGTTGACGACTTGGCATGGATAGCTGAAGACTTCCGCCGCTGTTGAACTTTTAGGCTTGCTCTGACTGACGCAAATAGCAAAAGTGCAGAAGATTCTGGTTGAATGTCATTTCAAGAACTGTGTACATGCAATTGTTACAGAGCACGTAAATGTCGCGAATCTGTGATTGCTGGATGCCAGACACTTGATTAGAAACAAAGCTTGGTATTAGTTCGTATTCTCACAATCTCTGTTGCGCTCGTACCATGTCAAAAAAAAGAGCATTTAACAGAACGTTTCTCAGTCTTTAAATCTTCCATTATGCCGCTCACAAAACGGTTCGAACTTACCTCACTGTGAAATTACAAAAAACATGTCAGAATGTTCAACGGTTCAGCCCATTCTTGGACATACATGCCATCTACCAACAGTTCGTCGAAATTTGAGTGGTTGTATAGTGGCCCTACCATTCCATGAATGAGCCTATGTAGCTGAAACAATATCTGAGGGTGTATAATATTCACCAGCAAAAATCTTTCAAACATTGATAAGGTTCGTATTGCCGAAAAGTTCATAAGAGAGGCTTATGAAGTAATATTTCTGAACGATGCATTGGAATCTCGCAAGAGTTCTATCAACATATAGCATATTCAGTGCATTTGAAATACCTTAATCAGATCTCTTTGCAAAGTGTCTAGTTTCCAGACATTGCAATTCGCAGAACTTAAGCCTTTCTTGGTAAGAATACCCTTTTGTTTCTCCTCACCGATCTCGTTGCCATCTGCAACCATGCCCTGGCGGTAGCACAGTGCATATAAGCACCGTTTTCCCCCAACACTGGGTGGAATGAGCCCAGGTTCGAGTGCCATCAACAACGTGAGAAATTTTTATAGGCTTTTTTTTTTTTTTTTAAACTTAGCTGAGCTTATCAGGCAAAGACTGCATGGTTTCTCCTGGAAATCAGTTTTTCATTCAGCAAACTGTCGCTCATAGTCTAAGCCATTGATTCAACTAACCCCTATTATAACATCCCACATGTTCCAACAGATTCACGTCCTATTATAGCTATGTAAAAACAGGACTCAGAAAAGTTGGAAAATTCAAATGGTTAAAACGATTGATGTGTATTCTAGTCTTAACGAGGAAAAAAAAAAAAAAATACATAGATGAGAAAACACAGGTGTACTAAGAATGTTGAAAAAAATATAATAATGCCCGTTTATATTCTATAGTAACAGGAAATAACATAATATAACATTGTAAATTCATAAATTGAGTGATCACCGAATCATGACCACCCACCCTAATACTTCGTAGGTCCTCCTTTTCCCCTCAGTACAGCAGCTATGCGACGTGGAATTGATTCAACAAGATGCCAGAAGCGTTCAGGAGGTATGGCCAACCAAGCTGTGTGTAATGCGCCCAGCAATGCAGGTATGGAGGTGATTGCTGTATCCAGACGCCTGATATGTCTTTCCATAATGTTCCACAAGTGCTCTATGGGATTGATATCGGTGGAGTTTGGAGGCCAGTCGATATGCTGGAAGTCAGAACTGTGTTCCTCAAACCATTCCTGCACAATAAACACCCGATGGCTCGGCACAGTCATCTTGGAACACACCATCACCATTCGGGAAAAAGTGTAACATAGTGGGGTGTACACAGTCAGCAAACAGTTGACGATATCGGAGAACACTGATACGTTGTTTCACATGCACCAGGAGTGCAAGTTCCTGCCAGTGAAATATGACCCACACCATACAACCACCTCCACCGGCCTGCACTTTTGATACCATGCTTGATGGATGAAGAGCCTTATGTTGTTGATGCCAAATCTGTACATGATCATCCACGGTGTGGAGCGAATAACGTGACTCATCTGACGATCACACCTTCCAGTCTTCTAATGTCCAACTTGCATGCTCTTTGCAAGTTGGACGTTAGAAGAATGTCTTTTACACAGATGAACATTGGTTAGGAGAGGATGCCGTCGGGGTCGTCTGCTGGTATAGCCCAACATGTGAGTGTGCGATGCATGGTCATGACAGATACTGTTCCGGGTTGGCCCATGTTGTATTGGGTAGTCAACTCTTCAACAGTGCTGCACCTGTACGAGTCATCGGTTCCAGCGCTCACCTCTAACATCAACCTTTCGCGTGCCTTTGCAGTTTTGCTGTCGGGTTATTGTTTGACCATTTTGGCACGTCCTGGTACACTTTAACTACAGCAGCTCTCGAACACCCCATAAGTTCAACCGTTTGGGAAATCGAGTCACCACCTTGTCGAGCACTCACAATCTGTCCTTTATCAAAGTCCGATAAATCCTTCCTTTTACCCATCCCGCTCAGAATTTTACTACCTACTGAACCACTGACACCTTATCTATGGTGGGTTGACTAACTGCACACTCTCATACCTTACGTAGTCTACAATCGCATTCAATTTTCATAGGGGCAGTCATAATTCAGTGATCATTCAGCTGTGTGTGTGTGTGTGTGTGTGTGTGTGTGTGTGTGTGTGTGTGTGTGTGTGTGTGTGTGTGTGTGTGTATCTGTACTAAATTTTTATTTCTTATTATTAAATTTGGTTCTACATGGGAGCATCAGGTTTGTGGTGACCTAAAACCAACCCACTAGTTGTCTATAAACTAGACCTGAAATGGATAGCCTAATGTACCACAGATGCATATAAATATATAGTAATATATATTCGAAACACTTCAAAATTAAAGTAAAATTGGAGTAATTTGTAGAAATTTAAGGAAATTAAACAAAATTAACATTCTCCCTCTTGGCCATATATCTGTTACTTCCTCAGGGGCTTTGAGCAGACACATAGCCAAACTAGAAGAATGTGTCATACAATCCCGTTTCTGTAACCTCTGTACCAGTTTTGCTAGGTTAACTTTAGGTCATAACTTGGGGGAAAATTTTTTTGGAATAAGGTATGTAAATTATATGTAACTTAAATTTTATGTACTTAAATGTTTTTAATTAAAGAGGGTGGTTTATGTAAAAGACAGCAAACTGTGATAGGAGATTTAAAGCCATACGGTATATATCAGATTAAAATACCATTGTACTTCCCTCACCTCCGTATCCTGTTAGTCAGACTATAAATGTTAATTTTTCCTGCCTTATTTTGGTTTTGTGTGTGTAGTTCTATTTGTTGCACAGTCGTACTAGGTTTTTTCCCGTGGCGTGGTAGTTAACTTGACATAGGCAAATACTAATATTCTGCTTCCCATGTAGAACCAAATTTAATAATAACAAATATAAGTTTAGTACATATAAAAATGATGCACGTATAATGGCTAATTGTCCCTATAGAATAGCATTAATGCAGCACATAACTCCATTAACACCCCTTAATAATAATTAAAAGTTATCAGACACAACTCCAATACATATATATTTAGGGTTACGTTAACCGAATCTTATGTACCCTTGGTGTCTTATGTCTATAAATTGTTTATCTTCTCTGGTCAGCTTGCTTGATTTTCTTGAAATTTTCTTAAGAATCTGATTAGGTTGGAATCAGTCCATCAAGAACAGCCTGGTAGGTTAATAAACAGTGCCGGATTAAGGCACGGGCTAGCAGGTGCCAAAAACAGAAGAACAAATCTATATCCTTAGTAAAGGGTGCCAAAAAATCTTTCTGCCCTGTAGTGGTGTATCCAGGTATCGTTGTAAGGGGGAAGGGGATGGGGGATGGCAACCAGGTGTGTGAGGTTTTTTTTTTTTTTTTTAGAACTCCTCCTGTGTTCTTTTCTTTAATTTCAAACTTTTGGTTAGGGGGAATATGCATAAGCCTTAATGAGGCTTATGGTTCATACCCAATTTACACACGTTCAGAAACTGCTCAACATGTGTTAATCATTGACTATAGGTATGGTATTACCCCAACTCACAAATGTGTTATTTTTCGTTCATAGCAGAAAATAACATATCCATTGGAAATTACTGAAGCTTCTCGGCATATGGTATCTTTCAAATGGTTCAGAGTTGAATACCATTGTATACACAAGACTATTACTTTTAATGCTGTAATGCAAATTCATTGCATGTGGATTGTCTACTGCCAAAATGCAACACTTGTGAGTGTTCACCTACCCCCATTTAGTAAAACAGAGGCTTTTTCATCCAGATCAGTTTTAACAACTGGTCTCTCCCTGCTCATTGCACTCAAAGAACAATTTTGTGAATGCATCATGCATCTGCAAATCTTCTAGTAGCAATTGCTGCAGATGCTGTATATTTTAAGAATATCAGTTTAACCTTTTCCTTAGTGGCATGCTTGGAACACCTGATTGAGGTATAAGTTCCTAAGCAATAGCTGTTCTGTATATCGATGAATTGGCTGATTCAAGGGAAAAGTTTGTTTGAATCCCATCAGAGATGAGAGAAATTCGTAAAAGTTTTTTTTTTTTAAACAAGTTAACTGATCTCAGATGGAGAGAGTACAATTTTTTCCTGTGAGCTTTTCTGGGTTTTTCAAGCAGTCCAACATAAAAATTAGTCGATGAGCATATACACTTGTACTGACATAATACACATAGTGCAACACGTTGTTAGATGCTAATGTGGTATATAAACAATAAAGACATACTCATGGCTGACAACTACTGTCATTAAAATGTACATATAAAATTAAAAATTTGACCAATCTTTTTTATAACTTCAGGCCTAGATCATAATGCTAGTAATAATTTGGACAACTTCTTCATACACTTGTTTTTCATCAGTTGCAAGCTTTTCATTTTTCCCTGACCAACCCAAATTCTTCAGCAATAGGAAGGTACTCTGCATATAGGGATGAAAGTTAATTGCACAATGAAATTTAAAAGTTAAACTTTAGTTCCCAACTGCTGGCTTCCATTGGGCTGTTGGTTGAAATTTGTTTTGCAGTGGAATCAAAAAGCCCACAGTCAAGAAGCGCAGAACAAATAAATTTAGATCGACAGTCCAAGGGGTTATCACATATTCAAGAATAAATATTGCGAAAGGCTTCTAAATTTCTTTGTGTCATTGACTTTAGAATTAATATTAATAGAGGCAAGTGATGCACAAAAGCAAACTTATACAGCATCAGCCAAAAAAAAATCCCATTTCACCTATCCAGTCCCTCCAATAGTTTGTCTAGCTTTCCTTTGAATTAATTCAAACTATCCACTTCCATAACAATCGAGGGAGGCAAGTTCCAGCAATCAACCACCCATTGGCTGAGGGCCAACTTCCACATTTCTCTTCTAAAATAATCCTTCCTCAATTTGAATTTATGGACCCTTATGTGTGTAGTCTGAGCAACAGGAAGAAATCCATCAGCAGAGTTTGCTCACGGCATTCAAAACCTAAAACACCTCAAACAGATCACTGGCCGATGCCGTCTTCAGAGGCTCAAATTTCAGAACTGAAGCCTTTCTTGGTAAGAGTACTCCTTTGTTTCCCTCATCAATCTCGTTGCCCTTACCAGTTCCCGTTCCAGGTCTACATCTCCTTCCCCCCTAAAATGAGGCCTCCAGACCCGTATGCAGTACTCATGAGGTATATCATTGACAAAACATCACAAGCTCTCCGGGCAGGCTGTCTGCACTACACAGAGAACTTCATATCAGACTGCACAATGCTCCTGCAGGTCCTTTTCATTTTCTGCTACCCTGAATGTTGCACAGTTGATACATTATTCTGGGATTTATCAATATAAAGCTTCAGTTGTCATTTCTCAGCCCACCTGCTTAAATTTTATTAATTTTTTGCATACAGTTCCTTTGTTACTGCATCATAGTATCCAATCAGATTAGGCAGACAAGAATGCCCCATAATAAATCCACACTGTAACTCCAGTATAACTGCATTCCTGTGTTTTTTTTTTTTTTTTTGGTAGTCGTTGGCGCATAGGCTTCTGTGGCCATAATGCACCTCCCAAGGTTTTTGCAGTACTTTGATCCAAGCCTGAGGCGGGAATCAAACCCGCGACCTTTGGGTTGCCAGGCAAGCACTTTACCCACCCGGCTAGCCCGGTCAGCACATTCCTGTATAGATGGTCCTGCATTACTTCTTTAACCAATGACTCAATTATTTTCCCTGGAACAGAAGTTAAGCTAACATGTCGGTATTTACTCATGTCATCCCTCCCTTGTGAATTGGGGATACATTTGCACATCTCCAGTGCATGAGGATCTCCCCTGAATCCAAGGATGCTCTCATAATTATGGCTAAGCATGCTGTCTCCTTTAATATAACTGGATAGATCCCATCCACTGCAGCTGCCTTTTTTTATGTTTAACTTCAACAATTTCTCTTCCAGTTTCCTTTCAGCTATCACAAAATCATTTAGCTCCCTGTTAGTTTGATATACTTCTGGGCTTCCACTTCCCTACAGAATTTCTCATGTGTGAATACAGATGTCAAAATATAGTCATTCAGTTTGTCAGCTACCTGAGCAGGATCATCAACAGTCAAACCATATATTAAGTGGACCAATTTTATTCACCCCCTTCCTTCTAGAGTTTACATAAGTAAAGAACTCTTTGCTGTTTTTCTTTGCATCCTTTTGCCAAAGATTTCTCTTTATCTGCCTTCGCTTGCTTATCCTCATTTGTGTTTGTTTGTTTGTTATTTGGTTTTTAGGAGCATTAGCAACTAAGGCCATATTGCTCCGGGACTATGCAGTGGTCATTCCCTGACCTTTCTGCATCCTCTGTATTTGGTGGTCACGGGCTCGAACCCCGGTCTAATCAAGAAGCATGTGCTACGCACTGCTGCTCCTGCCCACCTGGCTATGGAGGCACCCCTAATTTGTGACTTATTATTATTATTATTATTATTATTATTATTAGCTATATGGTGTAAGGAAGCTTGAGGCTTATACTGCACCAGCCAAAAAAAATTCCCGAGTTACCCTGAGATGGTGAGAGAGAGTCGAAGTAGAAGGGAATCACCAAGAAAGAGAAGAATGATGATATCCAGCTCAGGACCCTAGGTGTGCCAAGCCCATACTCACCAGATGTGAGTCCCTGGGGTTCTTGATCATGATGAGCCCTACACATTGTCAGTGTCCTGCCGTGACAAGATTTGAGTATACAGGAAGAATGCATTGAAATGGAGTGATAGTATAGTCACTGCTACATCTATGTGCTCCTTGTAAAGGAAAAAATAATAAAAGAAAAATAATCGAGGGACCTGGAAACATTCTCATACTTAAACATTATGCGTAATTCTTTCCCTGCTCCCTGAATCACTGGCTGTAGAATGACATAAGTGTTATATTTAATCTTGAAATTCATTCTATTTATGTAAATATTCTCTTTTGCATAATTAATTTTTTTTAAAGTCTAACTTTTATATATGTCACATTCAGTTTGAACTGCATGTGACATATATAAAACATACTAATGTTATAGCTAACTTTTATCTAACAAAAATCTTCATCTCTTAATATTAACCCCAGGGGCTCACATCTGGTGAGTATGGGCTTGGCACACCCAGGGTTCTGAGCTGGATATCATCATTATATCACCATTTGAGGCCTCATTTCAAGAAGGATGTAGAGCTGTTGGAACGCGTACAGAGAAGGGCAATAAGATTAGTGAATGGAACAAAGGGTTGCTCTTACGAAGAAAGGCTTAAGTTCTGCAAATTACAGTGTCTGGAGACTAGGCACCGGCGAGGTGATCTGATAGAGATGTATAAAGCCGTGAATGGTTTGAGCATGCTCAATGCCGATGGGATCTTTCTCTTGCTCAGAATAATCACCTGAGAGGGCATAAATTCAAATTGAGGAAAGACAGATGTGTGGAAATTTGCCTTTAGCCAGTGTAGGACAGATGTGTGGAAATTTGCCTTTAGCCAGTGGGTAGTTGGTTGGTGGAACAGACTTCTATCCCTTGTTGTGGAAGTTGATAGCTTAAATAAATTTAAGGCTGAGCTGTACAGATATTTCGAACGAATGGAAGGATGAAGTGGAAGTGCTTTTTTTTTTTTTTTTTGGCTGATGCTGCATAAGCTTGCTTTCTTGCATCATATGCCTCTACTAATGCTAATGCTAATTCTTTTTCTTGGTGATTCCTCTCTCTCTCTCTCTCTCTCTCTCTCTCTCTCAGGGTAACTCAAATTTTTTTTTGGCTGGTGCAGCATAAGCCTCAGGCTTCCTTGCACTATATGGCTAATAATAATAATAGGTAAGAATTTTTTTTTTTGGCAGGTGTGTGGATAAGCTAAGTAACAATGTTTGTTACTGCATATTTAACAGATGTTAAATGCCATTATTGGCCATCCATTTTCTGGTCGATGATTAAAGATGATTCTAAATTAAAGATTTCAAAAATTGGGAAATTTTGAATTCTTTGAACTTTGCTTCAGTCCACTGATTAGACTATGATCAAATAGATAAATACTCACCCTAATGAACAAAATTCTTACTGCCTAGCCCTTGGCTAAATATTTTTGAAGAAGAAACATTATGAACAATTCAACATTAATCACAAACAAGTTATCTTATTTAACAGCCTATAATTAATTACATACATGGCAAAAATTCATTTTTGTGCAATGCATTACACATACACAAACAGTTGGCACAATAGTAAAACAGGAATAATGCAAATGTTTATACCTACAGAAGTTTTACCCCAAAATGGGTTAACCATGAAAGGTTTGAATTATTACATAATACGACTGTGATATAGAGAAGAAAGAATGTTTTCTATTGAAAAATGCCACTTTTTCCTTGTGGTCCTCCCTCGTTAAATGCTCATAAAATCAGAAGAAACAATTCATTTTATAAACAGTAAAGAATCCTGATAAAATCACTCTCAAATAATCAAAAAGAGCACTAGAGAACTTGCTTCTTATTCAAATAGCAGATGGGAAATAGCTTCTGGCCATCTTATCTCAAACTCTCTTACATCTGATGGATCTACTGCATATTCATCTAAAGATAAAGATGACTTACTAGCACCTTTCTTTTCCTTAATTCTTGCATATATGATCTTGGTAAATCTACTCCTACCATACTGAACATATTCCATTCCATGCTTATTAGGATTTTATGATGGAAAGAGGTTGGCAGGTTCTGAAATAACAGAATGTTCCATTTATACTCCAGCATGACCATATAGGTCACAGAAGCTAACAAGTAATCATTTGGACAAGAATACGATAATTAGCCAAATTTATCAGTCATGTGAACTCAACACACAGTCACTTCAGATATGTGCATGCATGTATGCAGTAGCCACATCACCACTCGTGGGCTAGAACCACATTGAGTAGCCAATATTCCCATGTTGACCACTCGGCTTTAGCAAGCTTAAAACAACAAATCTCCAGGTACTAACAACATTTTGCTAGTTTCTCAAATCCTGTTTTTCAAACTTTTTCTCATAATCTACTGATGTTTTATTGCTTTTGCTTCAACACTCTCTAAAGCAGTGAAGAAATCTGTCAATTCTTACACAAACTTGAAGCTCTCCATTTAACTGCCAATATATATTATATCGATGTCAAATAAGATATTGTGGCTTATGCCACCTATCTTTGGAAAAATGCATAAAATAGTTTGGAGAAATTTGAGCTGCTTGAAGACACAAGCTCAAAGAAATATGATTAAATTTTGCATAAAGGAGTCTAAGCATGCTACAACTTCTGCTTTTTGTAATTGTGTGGCCATCTCCTTCTGGTCACTGATTACATGCAATAGGAGACTGTTCTTTTGACTTTGAAACCAATGGTAGATTATCTCAAAGTTTTTTCTTTCACCTACTATTTTTTTTTTTTTTTTGTAACAAGGGCCTTTCATTGAGTGAAAATCCCATCCATACTTTTGCTTACAATAGTACATTACATTCTACACTCCTGTTTCTGAAATAATCAAACATTTGTGAATTGAATTCATTGTTCCCACAATCATGGGAACAATGAATTCAGTTATCTTCGCATCTTTTAAATACAAACCTTTTTATTTGCCACAAAAACAATCTGTTATATATGCATTCATTTTGAACATCACCCACATTTCTAGAAATGAACAACATTTTTTATTTGAATTAACTTTATTTTCTAACTTTTCTCAGCACAAATATACCAAGTATTCATTTTTCACCCACACTTTTTGTGAAGATGAAAAATGAATGTTATTCTGCTCTGAATATGTTAATGAATTGCCTTCTTATATATCTTAACTGTGAAATTTCTACTGAAATACTGTACTTAATGATGAAATATTGCCTTTTTATTGATAAATGCCCTCTTCTGGCTGCAATGGCTATACAGAATATAAACAGAACTGTTTTTAGCATATAGGATTATAAAGAAGGAAATTTTTCTTGAGTATGAAGTAATAAATGTTCTTCTAGAAGACTTGATTGTGAAAATTCTTTACCACAAATTTCACAAGGAAAGGGTTTCTTGCGAAGATGCACTAATAAATGTGATTTCAGGTGACCTGACCTTAAAAATCCTCTGCCACATGTTTCACAACAGAAAGGTTTCTCCTCAGAATGAACTAATAAATGTCTTCTCAGATCACCTGATCTGAAAAATATCTTTCCACATGTTTTGCAGGGGAAGGGTTTCTCCTCGGTGTGCTTTAATAAATGTATTTTCAGGTAATCTGATCTTAAAAATCCCTTGCCACATATTCTACAACAGAATGGTTTTTCCTGAGAATGAACTAATAAATGTCTTTTTAGATCACCTGCTCTTGAAAATACATTGCCGCATGTTTCACAACAGAAGGGCTTATCTTGAGAATGTACTAAGAAATGTGCTTTCAGAAAACTCAACTTTGAAAATCCTTTGCCACATATTTCACAAGAGAAGGGTTTCTCCGGAGTATGAACTAACAAATGTGTTTTCAGATATCCTAATCTTGAAAATGCCTTGCCACATATTTCACAAGGGAATGGTTTCTCTTGAGTATGAATTAATAAATGTGTTTTCAAAGTACCTGATCTGGAAAATGTCTTTCCACATAGTTCACAAGAGAAAAGTTTCTCTTGAGTATGAACTAATAAATGTTTTGTTAGATTACCCTTAATTGAAAATTCCTTGCCGCATGTTTCACAGCAGAAGGGTTTCTCTTGAGTATGAACTATTAAGTGTCTTTTCAGAATAGTTAATTTTTTAAATGCCTTCCCACATTCTTCACAAGAAAAACGTTTCTCTTGGGTATGGACTAAAAAGTGACTTTTCAGATCACCTGATCTTGAAAATACCTTGCCACATGTTCCACAACAGAATGGTTTCTCCTGAGTATGAACTAATAAATGTCTTTTTAGATCACTTGACCTTGAAAATACCTTGCCACATGTTTCACAGCAAAATGGCTTGTCCTGAGAGTGAACTATTAAATGTGTTTTCAAATAACCTGATTGGGAAAAACCCTTGCCACATATTTCACAAGAAAAGTGTTTCTCCCCAGTATGAGTCAATAAATGTGTTTCTAGATGACTTGACTGTGAAAATGCCTTGCCACATATTTCACAAGAAAAGGATTTACTCTGAGTATGAATTAATAAATGTGTTTTCAAATGACTAGATTGTGAAAATTCTTTAGGAATTATTTCACTTAAGACAGGTACATCCTGATCACAAACCAACAAATGTCTTTCAAGTATACTTGCATTCAAAGGAGTGCCATCAGAGGTGCTACCTTTAGTAATACAGTGTTCCTTATTTTCAACAGGAGAGACCGTATCTTGAAATTCTTTTATACTGTGAGGAAGAGATTTTTCTTCTTGCAAGTTAGTTTTCTCACTAATTTCATCAGCAGTAAGCATTTTCATAATAGTGATACATAATAAATTTGTTGATTATTCAATTTCACATGTTTATGTTCCTAAGGGATTTTGTTAGTATTGTTGTATTCTATATATCTGCTTCTGTTACCTTAACTGTTGACTGGCTGGTTTAATTTCTTTACTGGATCTGATCTGAAAAATAAATAATAATATCTGAAGCTGGTTAACAGTAATAATCAAAACATACTTTACACATCACAAAATAACACAACCAACAATCATGTACATAGTTTTCTATTACACAATAGATAATAATAATAACGGAAAAATTTAGCATTAGCATTTGATGCAAGAAAGCAAGCTTATGCAGCATCAGCCAAAAAAAAAAAAAAAACCACTTCCACTTCACCCCTCTGTTCGTTCAAAATACCTGTCCAGCTGAGCCTTAAACTTATTTAGGCTATCAAATTCCACGACAAGGGATGGAAGTCTGTTCCACCAACCAACCACTCGCTGGCTAAAGGCAAATTTCCGCACGTCTATCCTACATCTGTCTTTCCTCAATTTGAATTTATGCCCTCTCAGGTGATTATTCTGAGCGAGAGGAAGAATCCCATCAGCATTGAGCATGCTCAAACCATTCAATGCTTTATACACCTCTATCAGATCACCTCGCTGGAAAGTAAAGTATAGTAAAGTACTTATATAGCATAGTAAAGTACTTATTTCTCACTACTTATATTGAAGTAGTGTAAGATTTTGTGATATTTTGATTGCACCCCCACTCTGATATGGTGTCCATATTTTTTCACAAAGCATAATACACCTGTTTTGAAATCTCCAATGACAGAAATTAATTAATTGACTCATTAACTAAATATTACTTTTTGTGGTATGATTCTTTGTTCCATTTCTTGATTTGCAATCTGTAAATTTTTTCAAATAAACCATGATAATGATGTTCTTTTTGGGCATTAATTTAGTTTTATTTAATGATATAATAATCTTAACAACATGAAAATGAATGATACAGAGAAATACCTCCTAAAAGTTGGGAGTGCTTATAAATAAAAAAAAAAAAAAATTGATAAGCAAATTAAATATAAATTAATGTATGATTAAATGTTAATTTGTAAATTAATAAAAATAAACATAAGCCATGGAATAATAAGTGTCACATACATCATCTTAATGTGCAACTCTTCTAGAATGGATCTAAGATCTGGTGGCAGCCAAAATCACGGTTTTTTCAGGCCAATTTGCATGTTATGCTGGCTAAAATCATCTAGAATTATCCCTTTGTAAAATAGCAAGGTTAGGCCCCATCTGGAATACTGCATACAGGTTTGGAAACCTCATTTTAAGAAGGACACATATCTGTCAAAAAGGGTGCAAAGAAGAGTAACAAGGTTGGTTGGTGGCACAAAGGGATATTCTCACTAAGAAAAATGGAGTTCTATAAATAGCATTCTGTGGAATTTAGGCATCTAATCAGTCTGACATATGGGTGGATCCCTCATAGTGAAATTTTGCAGTGGTGGCCTTCTGTGGAACAAGTATTTCATGGAATTTTGAAATCTTGTAAAAATTAAAATATACATATTGCTTTAAAATATTATGTTCTTACTAATGTTATATGGTCTTTATTGCCCAAAACTAGAGTAAAATTATTGTCAAAAATCTAATCAGAATTACAAAAAAAAATTCAAAAAAATTGACATAAAACTTGCCATTACTGTTTTGATGCAACAACGTCTTTTGCCTCTATGCCTCTATTTATTTATGACATGATTTGGCTATATCAAATTCTGGATCTGAATTCTGCTGAAATTCTTTAATTTCAGCTTTTTAAGTCTAAATCAGGCAATTAAGGTCAATATGTACAGTCTTTTCCTCTGATTATAAAAGCTATTTTCATTTCATTATAAACTGACTGCAATTAGTTGGAAGCAAAATTAAACAATGGCAATGCACATTAGAAAATTAAGATAATTTGTACATTAAAGGAGCATACTATTTAAAGCAAAATCAAACATATCTATGCTCACACCTGAAAAATACAGATCTAGATCTAAGTATGCTGCTGAAAAGGTTGTCATAATATTAGCTGACAGAAGTGCTACTGTACTGGTGGCAAAACTACCATACCACTACCACCATGGAAGGAGGGGGGACAAGCCAATTTGATGTGGTTGTCAATGATCACATGGGGGCTGTTTAGCAATCTGGCAAAGCCCCCCCCCAGAATTTATGATTTCACCAATGTATTCTATTCTAATATAATATTATTCTATCTTGATAATCTGAATGTAGTAATTAATATAATTTTACTTAAACAAAAAAAAAATTCTTGTTTATACTCTGGCACAACCACCAGGTTAGTGGAGTTTACAATAACTCAATCAATGCAAATGTTAATCGTATTTAGCAGTCACAGGCTTGAACCCCGGTCCACTCAAAGAGCATGTGCTAGTGCACTCGCACTGCTGACCACTCAGCTATGTCAGGCTGTTGTGACTACTTTCACAGCAAGATACCAGGTATTGCACTACTTCGAATAAATAATGCTTCTCTAGTAGAGGAGGCTATTGTTATTTATTATCAGTGGGCACCACCACCCAGATGAATTTTGAAGCTTGTTGGCTTATTCATGGGGGGGGGGGGCTGATGCAATGGGGTGAACAACTAACAAAAAAAAAAAAAACACCCCTCAAAAACACTAAAAGAAAACCACTAAACTGAAATTCATGACTTATAATCAATTGACGCTATAACATTATTCATGTTACATATAAACACATATCAAATCAAACAGAAGTTGTCTTACAAACCAAGTGAGTGCCATGTATGTCACTTAAAACTTCTGTTGATAGTATGGTATCTAAGAGAGACAATCCTCCATTATTTCTCTAATGTATTATTCATTAAATAGAATTATTCAGTCTAACAGATGCCATTGATCATGCTCATTATTTTTTGTGTTGAAGTGAAATAATTGCTAATATGTAAATGCCCTCAATGTATAAGGGGAAAAGAGCCCATGGACAATTGGAGCAATATAATTTGGACAATTGCATAGTAATCTACGTATACAGGGTGTCTCAAAAATATTGGTACAAACGTTTAGGGGAGGTAGGTAACATCTAAAGGAATGTGAATCGCATAGGAACCCATAACCGGAAATGTCACCGTAAGTCGGTAGACGGCGCTGTTCATCAGTTCGCGAGAGGGAAAATTTCTGGTTTACTCATTCAAGCAGTAGTCGCCGCATGAAGAGCATGCATCCATATACGAACTGTGAGTTGGCAGACATGCACCTAGTGTAGGGATTAGCCGCTCAACGAATTTATGGAGAACATTTCCCAGACAGACATGTACCGGACCACCGTTTGTTTGCGCATGTGCATTAAAATTTGTGCGATTATGGGTCATTTAGAGGTAACAGGAGTGGTGCGGGCAGACCACGTTCGACACAAACTCCAGCCATGAAAGAAGGTGTGTTGAATGCCGTCCAGAATAATCCTACTACCAGCACATGTGCTGTTGCCTCTGCCTTAGGAGTGTCTCGTTGCAGTGTATAGCGTGTCTGGCACGACGATTCCTTACACCCCTTTCATCTCCAAAGGGTTCAGTTACTGCTCCCCCAAGATCATACTGCACATGTGGCTTTTGCACAGTGGTTTCTCCAAGAAAGTGTTCAAGACTTGAATTTTCCAGCCTATGTTTTGTTCACAGATGTGGCTTATTTCACCCGGGAAGGCTTATTCAATCAGCATATTCAATGCTCATGTGTGGGCTCACGACAACCCCCACACAGTGTGCGCCCCCATGCAGCACAACATCGCTTCGCAATAAATGTGTGGGCAGGTATGGTCGGTGACTGCTTAGTCAGCCCATACCTGTTACCATCCCGCATGAACTCCACTAAATATCGGATTTCTTGAACAAGTTCTACCAGGGTTACTTGACGATGTTTCAGCAAATGTGAGACGCAACATTTGGTTTCAACATGACGGGGTGCCTGCCCATTATGGAAGGTGTGTTCGTGACCATTTGAACAGGCGTTTTGGGCGTCAATGGATTGGCTGTGGTGGACCCGTTGCCTGGCCCCCACAATCACCTGATTTATCGAGCCTTGATTTCTTTCTGTGGGGGGGGCCCTCAAATCTATCATGCATGAATCACCTGTGGAGACGGAAATGGATCTCGTGGCGAGACTCGTCTGCGCTTCTGCTACTGTCAAAGAAACTCCAGGTGTGTTCGACCGTGTCCGCCAATCCATGCTGCGTAGGTGTCACGCATGCATCGCGTATCATGGTGGAACCTTTGAGCATCTGTTGTAACATCATGAAATGCATCCACCTTGTACTCCATAGTTAATATTATGACAAATAAATGTTTGCCACTAATTACTGTCTTGTGTCATTTCTGCTTCTTGTGCCTCTGCTACTACTTTCCCGTGACGTTTCCGGTTATGGGTTCCTATTCGATTCACATTCCTTTAGATGTTACGTACTTCCCCTAAATGTTTGTACCAATATTTTTGAGACACCCTGTATAATTTCTTTTTTTTTTTTTTTTATCTTCCAAAGTACTTCTGCCTGTTTGTGGTATGATCAAAATTTTATTAATTCTGCAAGGGGAGGAACACTATAAACATAAATCATAAAAATGAAAGTATTTCACTTTCATTTTTAAGTTCATAAAACCAAATAAATATTTAAGCAAAAAACCTCAAGCAACTATAGAACATTATAGTACAGGCAGGGCACAAATCTCAGGTTTGTATTTACGTCATTCCCTGAGGTTTGTACATACCACAAGTTCCCTGGTGTCTCATCACTGGGTCATTCGGTTTTCACCACATGGTGCCTTATCTTATTCCCAACCAACAAAACCCCAACCAGTGTTGAAACCACAGGCTGGGTAATGGTATGCATTTCAAATAAATAGCAATATATTTTACTGGATCAGTGCTTTTTATTTAAAGTGTATAGTGCATAATGGGGGAAACTTATAGTAAAATCCTTCCATAGTATTGGATTGATGATGTATTTGTAGTAAATCATTTGCAGTTGGCTCACAGCCATATACAATCTTGAGGCCTTTGACCTACCTTGTACAATAATGATCCTAAAACCATTAAAAATGCAAAAACTCAAACTAATGCATATACTGTATTACTATATTTTGAAAATTTCACTTAATAACTCTGCATAAACAAGTATACATCGCTTCCAAAACTACTCAAATTAAACTTTGTATTTATTTAATAACAATATCTGTTTATTCACTACCAATGCAAAGCAGTATGGATGCCAGATGACAGAGGAAGAACCCCTAATCTTGAACTGGTGATTAATGCACAAGATATTTTTCAGGTGAGCTGTAACACCCCCTGTTACTGTCCTAGGTTAATTAAGGCCGCTTCTGACATCATGTGTAATTGCATGGCATTTGACTCATAATGATTTCCTAGCTACTCTAATTAAATAACATTTGGAGATAGAGCATACAGTTATAAATAGCAATAATGGAAAAGAATCCAGGGATGCAAAAGCTAGAGAATGAAGCAAAGCTATGTGTTATCACCACTATTGTTAAATACCTATAAGTGTGGGCAGTGTGGTGATTAATCAGATTTATAGATAGCCAGTATCACTTGATTAATGATGGAGAAAGAAAAAAAAAAGCTTACAGATTTAAACAAGTATAAAAATGATCCAAGAATTAACACACAAAAAAAAAAAAAAAAATGAAATAATGGTGTTTGTGAGATAGTCAAGAGGAAGAAAAATCAAGAGAGCTACAAGAGGAAGAAATATGGCTGTAATGAAAATTAGAAGATAGAAAATGCAGAAAGCATGGGGAAAGTAAAGACAAGAATTTCCAACTGGAAAATGAATTTTTAATAAAAAAAAAAAAAAAAATTTGCTGTAAAACTAAGATTTAAGACAGAAAATTGCTAGAATTTTGGAGTGTAGTACCAATAGCACAGAAACTTGAATCTGGAAGTTGTTGGTTTTAAAGTTTATTAGCCATATTGTATATACAAATGTTCATGGACCAATTTGCATGTTGGAACATAAACATAGATCATAAGATATTGAAGTCATCAGAGAACAGATCCTGTGCATGGGCAGAGAAAATATTATAAAAAAAAATATTGAAAGAAGAATATGAAATTCCAAGTAAACTAATGGAGCTTCTTTCAATGGAATCCTATTTCAATAGTGTTTTAAGTTACCAGAGCAAAATAAAATGTATTCTAAATTTTATATATATTTGAGTTGCACACATGTTGACCTAAATAATAAAGAAGTGGTACTTATAATTTGAGCAATCATCTTGTAATAAGATGGCAGATCAAAGAACCTCTTGTTATACTTCAGCTCTATGAGAGAAGGCTGCACAAGAATTGTTTCCCCCCCCCCCAATATTCTTTAAAAAGGCTCTTCAAATAGTATTAGCAATAGCCACATAATGCAAGGAAGCCTATGGCTTATGCTGCAATAGGACTGTAATCGGCCAATTTCATTCTCAGACTAGGGCAGATATAAGCTAGTCTGTAATCAAGTCACAAAGGAGGTTAGGCAGGTGAAGGCAGATTACAAGAACTCTTTGGCAAAGGATGCAAAGAAAAACAGCAAAGAGTTCTTTAATTATGTAAACTCTAGAAGGAAGGGGATGAATCAGATTAGACCACTTAACATATATGGATTGACTATTGATGATCATGCTGAGGTAGATGATAAACTGAATGAGTATTTTGCATCTACATTCACTTTTCTTTTTTTTTTGGCGCATTGGCTTCTGTGGCCATAATGCACCTCCCAAGGTTTTTGCAGTACTTTGATCCAAGCCCGAGGCGGGATTCGAACCCGCAACCTTTGGGTTGCTAGGCATGTACTTTACCCACCCGGCTAGCCCGATCGGCACATCTACATTCACACGAGTTATTCAATGAGGGAAATGCCAGACGTTTATCAAACTCTAACAGAGAGATAAGTGATTTTGTTATAACTGAGAGCAAAGTGGAGGAGAAATTGTTGAAGTTACACATAAGGAAGGCACCTGGGATGAACAGGATCTATCCAGTTATATTAAAGGAGGCAGCAAAGGAAGTAAGCAAACCCTTAGCCATAATTATGAAAGCTTCCTTGGATTCGGGGGAGGTCCCCATGGACTGGAGGTGTGCAAATGTATCACCAATTCACAAAGGGGGTTCAAAAGGTGATACAAGTAACTAATAGACCTGTTAGTTTAATTTGTGTTCCGGGGAAATAATGGAGTCACTGGTTAAAGAAGCATTGCAGGACCATCTAGACAAGACTGCAGTAATAATTAAGACACAGCATGGTTTCTTAAAGGGAGGTCTTGTCTGACCAATTTGATTGAATACTATGATGTGGTCACAAAGGAAGTGAATGCCAAAAATAATTTTGATATCGTATACTTGGATTTCAGGAAAGCTTTTGATACTGTTGCACAAGGAAGACTGCTGTACAAATTGGAGAGGTATGTCATTAAGGGTAAGTTGCTACAATGGATAAAGGAATGGTTGAGTGGGAGATGACAGAGAGTGGTAATCAATGGACACTACTGTTCGTGGACAAATGTTATTAGTGGAGTTCCCCAGGGTTCAGTGTTGGGCCCATTGTTGTTTTGTATATTTATCAATGATATCGATGAAGGTATATCAGGTTTAATGTATAAGTTTGCAGATGATACAAAGGTTGGCAGGGTTGTTAATGACAGTAAAGACAGTATGCTACTCCAACTGGATCTAGATAAGTTGGGCAAATGGGCTGAGAAGTGGCAACTGAAGTTTAATATTGATAAATGCAAAGTACTGCATATTGTAGGAATAACCCAAGAGAAACATACCAGCTGTGTAGTACTACATTCAGGGAAGTGGAAAAGACCTGGAGTAACCATGCAGTCAAATATGAAGTTTGCTGAGCAGTGCAGAAGGGTTGCCAGGGCAGGTCACGGAGTCTTGTCAATGATATATAGGAATTTTACTAGCAGGGACAGGGAGGTGATTATCCCGTTGCACAAGGCAATGGTCAGGCCACACCTAGAGTACTGTGTCTGGAGGCCTCATTTTAGGAAGGATATAGAGTTGCTAGAACGAGTACAAAGAAGGGCAACAAGATTGGTGAGGGGGAACAAAGGGGTGCTCTTACCAAGAAAGGCTTAAGTTCTGCAAATTGCAGCATTTGGAGAGTAGGCACCTGCGAGGTGATCTGATTGAAGTGTATAAGGCTTTGAATAGGTTGATCAAGCTGAATGCTGATGGGATTCTTCCTCTTGCTCAGATTAAGAACCAGAGGGGGCATAGATTATCCAATTCTAACAGGCATTTCAAAGTCTACAACTCTCCTCAAATTGAGGAAAGAGTTGTAGAATAGATGTGTGGAAATTTTTCTTTAGCCAGTGGGTAGTTGATTGGTGAAACAGACTTCCATCTTCTGTTGTGGAAGTTGGTAGCCTAAATAGACTTAAGGCTGAGCTGGACAGGCATTTGGAACAATTGGAGGGGTGAAATGGGAGGGTTTTTTTTTTTTTTTTTTGGCTGATGCTGCATAAGCTTGCTTTCTTGCATTGTATACCTCTACTAATGTTATTCCACGTCTCTCAACTGACACATTACTGGAACAGATTTCCATCTGTTGTTGTGGAAGTTGACAGCTTAAATAAATTTAAGGCTGAACTAGACAAACATTTGGAGTGACGGGATGGTGAAATTGGAAGGGTTTTTTTATTATTATTTTATTTATTTTTGTTTTTGGCTGATGATCTATAAGCTTGCTTTCTTGCATCTTATGCCTCAACTAATGCTAATCAAATTGGCCTATGAACACTTTTACAGACACAACACATTAATGCCAGTACAAAATATGGGCACTTTGAATTTCAATATTTAGCACATCCATCAAATTTATCCAAAATTTAGTGAGCCGATGCCCAAAAATGCACATGGGCCAACAAGTAGACCAAAGTGCACTCGCAACTGCTCTGGAGCAAAACGTAAACAAAAATTGTTAAAACTAAAAGGAAATACAAACATGGTAATACTTTCGAAAATTACGGAAACCATGCTCACTTACCAAGTTAATGTAGCAACACTTTATAAATTGGCAAATAAAAAAAAAGAAACGACTGTAAATGAAAAGAGCATAAATCATAACCCAAAATGAATGGAAACAGCTGCTATTGCTATCAAAAATACGCACAGCTGAATATTTTTCTTTATCGCAGCGCCCTCCCAGTTATTTCAAATAGTAGCTTAAACATTTTTAAGCTTTAATATTAACTTACTCTTATAAGGAATTATTATTATTACAGTGTATTATTATTATTAGTTACACTCCTGTTGTGCACACAAATGGTTTGTCCCACAACGTTGCAAGTCACATGACCACAGTTGTGGGTATAAATTCAGCAGAACAATCTTTCTAGTATCAGTTAAGCGTACAAACCTATCAAGAATGGGGAAAAGGAATGATCTAACGGACTCAGAACGTAGCATGGTATTAGATGCAAGACGTGCTGGACAAATCATTTCTGAAACGCTGCACTTTTCACACACCACAGTTTCAAGGGTGTATCGAGAATGGTGCAACGAACAGAAAACATCCTTACAACGGCCGACGCCCATAACGCGTACCTTTGTTGTCAATGAAGAATAAGAGAGCACGCCTCCTGTGGGCACAGCAACACCAGCCCTGGACTATCAAGGATTGGAAAACAGTTGCTTTGTCTGACAAGTCGAAGTTCCCGGTGCATCATGTTGATGGAAGGCTCAGAATTTGGCAAAAACAACATGAATCCATGGACCCGTCATGTCTGACGACTACTGTGCAAGGTGGTGGGGGCGGTGTTATGGTGTGGGGAATGTTTTCTTGGCACACGTTGGGTCCATTGATTCCCATAGATTCACGTCTGAATGCCAGATCGTACCTAAACATCGTTGCTGACCAAGTGCATCCGTTCATGTTGACAGTTTATCCTCAGTGAGATGGTTACTTCCAGCAGGATAATGCACCAGTGCTCAAAGCCCAAATCACTATGGAATGGTTTCAGGAACATGACAATGACTTTTCTTTGCCGCAGTGACCCGCTAAGTCCACGGATCTCAATCCTATTGAACATCTTTGGGATGAGCTGGAAAGGGTTGTTCGCTGCAGGCGAATCTCAAGGAACTCATGACACACTCATGTCTGCATGGATGTGTCCATTCCTGCACAACGTTTTCAGCATCTTGTTCAATCCATGTCTAGAGGAATTCAGGCTGTTTTGAAGACTAAAGGAGGCTCAACACGCTACTAGGTAGGTGTACGTAATAAAGTGGCAGTATAGTGTATATAGCGCAAGGAAGCCTGAGGCTTATGCTGCACCAGCCAAAAAAAAATTTCTGAATTACCCTGAGAGAGAGAGAGAGAGAGAGAGAGAGAGAGAGAGAGAGAGAGAGAGAGAGAGAGAGAGAGAGAGAGAGAGAGAGAAAGAGAATCACCAAGAAAGAGAAGAATGATGATATCCAGCTCAAGAAACTGGGTGTGCCAAGTCCATACTCACCAGATGTGAGCCCCTGGGCCTTGTAGCTTCCCCTGGAAAAGAGGGAACTACAAGGCTGCAAGCGCCGAATTACACGACTACTGTTGAATTTCACTCACGACTTCGAAAAGTGGGCCGTTATTTACTTACGTGTTCAAGTGATGAAGAATGCTTATAGGTCAATATAGAATGACAAAGAAAAGTTTACGAAATTGCGCCATGGGGACACCCTCTGGAGACAGACTTAGAGATTGGATGTTTCTTGGCTTTAATTATAACTGTACAATTAGTAAAGTACTTTTTAGACTTTGTGGCACAGTTTGCATATCTTAGAAGTTGAAGGACGCATCACCACCAAAGGATGTCAAAGACTCCTCCAAAGTCTGTAAAAACAACCTCGTCCAGGTTGAAAAAAATCCAAATATTAATGATGAAACAAGATTAATTTTACTAAGAAGGTTGGTAATCCAGAGTCGAAAGACTTTTTTACATAAACGACCACTGTACAAACTGGAGCAATATAGCATTAAGGGCAAGTTACTGCTCTGGATAAAGGGATGGTTAAGTGGAAGAAGACAGAGGCCATAATGGGCATTGCACTTCGTGAACTAATGCTATTAGTGGAGTTCCACAGGTTTCAGTGCTGGGCCCATTTTTGTTGTTTTCAATATTTGTTAAAGATACTGATGGATATATATCAGGTTTAACGTCTAAGTTTGCAGATGATGCAAAGCTTGGTAGGAAGGTTAAAGACAATCATCAGGGTGAGCTACTGCAACAAGATCTAGGAAAATTGGGTCGATCGGCTTAGAAATGGCAGTTGAAGTTTAACATTTACGAATGCAATGTATGTACTGAATATGGGTAGCAGTAAGTAACCCCAAACCAACTTACCAACTGCATGATGCTACACTCAGGGTAGTGGAGAATGAAAAAGACTTGGGAGTAATTGTGCAGTCAGAGAGAAAATCCTCTGAGCAGTGCAGACGTGCTGCAAGGACAGCTCACGAGGCTTTGTCAATGATATACAGTAACTTTTCAAGCAGGGATAAGGAGGTGATTATCCACATGCACAGTGGTAGACAAAAAAACTGCATCATCTGTGAATTTTGTAAATAATGTGTTTTGCACTGCATTGTGGGTTGCAGAAGGTTCCGAACTGCTTTTGTTAGATGGGATATACTGCATATCTTTGTGATTCAAATCCAATAAAAAGACTTCACCTAAAAGCCATAATTATCTTCTGAAAGGATAAAATGCATAATTAATGGAATTATGAGGAATCATGCAAATGGCAATCATGACAACCAAACATACATTTTATTGCATTTACGTGTACAAACTGAAATGACAAGTTAACGTAATAGTATTATGTACTGTAAATCAGCAAAATAAGTTCTCAATATTTTGTTGTTCCTCCTTGAGCTGCAATTACAGTCTTGCAACGATCTGGCATAGAGTTAATCAACTTTTGGATATACGGTTGGCCAATTTCGTGGTACCACATCCTTACAATGCTCTCCTACAGCTGAATCCTACGTTTTGGCTTCTTCTGAGCAATTTTAGACGACATTATGTCCCAACAATTTTCAACAGGGATCAAATCTAGACTGTTGCCAGGCCAGTCCAACACTGTGATGCCAGCATTTATGAGGATGGCTGCACCTTAAGGAAGAAAAACGAGGGAAAACATTGGTGTAAGTAGGTTTTAAGCCTTGTGAGACAAGAAGACAAACTCATCATTAAATCTAAATAGCACAAAACTTACCAATTTTGCTGTGTGGCAAGGTGCTGAGTCCTGTTGAAAAATGCAGTTTTGGACGTCTGGGTGGTGATCCTAATAATGGGTTTCAGGCACTCCTCCAAGATAGCAGTGTAGGTTTCTGCATTCACCGTTCTGTTAATAAACTTAATTCGCCCCACCCCTTTGCTCATTATGCATCCCCAGACTATCTGACTGGCAGGGAACTTTACAATCGGTGTTGTGCAGTCAGGGTGGTATGCCTCCAATTTTCGTCTTCTGACGTATCGCTTCCCATCCGAGCCATACCGGTTGAATTTCGATTCGTCAGGAAAGATGACGGTGTCCCATTGCTCTTTATTCCATGAAACATGCACTTTAGTCCAAGCAAGTGGCTTCTTCCCCATTTGTTGAGTCAAAAAAGGTTCCTTCTTGGCCCGATAGGCATTCAGACCACAATTATCTTTGGATAGTTCGTGCACTTGTGTACAAGTGTACAAGTGTTCGTGCACAAGTGTACGAACTATCCAAAGTTTCAACACCAGAGGCCATCTCAAATTCATTTTTAGATCAGGAGCACTAGCATGGCAATTACGAAGGCATAGCCGTTTCAAATATCGATCTTGGAAAGTTGTAGTCACTCTCTTACGGCCTGATTCAGGTCTTGTCTTGCAGCATTGGTTTCACGCTTTGATTTCAGCATCCGGAATACTGTTGACTGGTGGCAGCCTATTTTATCAGGGATAGCATACATAGAAAGCCCTTGTTTGTTTGTTATTTGGTTTTTAGGAGCATTAGCACTAAGGCCATATTGCTCCGGCGATATGCGATGGTCATTCCCTGACCTTTCCGCATCCTCCGTATTTGGTGGTCACGGGCTCAAATCCCGATCTAATCAAGAAGCGTGTGCTTCGCACTGCTGCTCCTGCCCACCTGGCTACGAAGGCGCCAGAAAGCCCTTGCTGGAACAGAGCAACAGCTACACTTTTTTTCTTTCTTGGTGTCAACTGAACGTATGGAGCCATGCTTACACCACCACAAATAGGATACTAATGAGCGTGTATACCTTCCAACGCCGTATTGATAGAAATGGCTGATGCAATACCTTGCAATTACTATCTGATGCAATAGAAGCGTTACCTGATGTAATGCCTTTGCTTTGCGACAAACAAAACGACTGTAATCAAACAATAACTTATATGTTTCACTATAATTGTTATTTTTTTAAGGTGATGCAATTTTTTTGTCCACCACTGTATAATAAGGCGATGGTTAGACCGAACCTTGACTACTGTATACAGGTCTGGAGGCCTCACTTTAAGAAGGATGTAGATTTGCTGGAACGGGTACAGAGAACAACCAGACTGGTGCAGAAAATAAACGAGTGCTATTACGTAGGAAGGCTTCAGTTCTGCAAATTGCAACATCTCAATACTAGGCACCTGCGGGAAAATCTGATTGAGGTGTTTAAAATCTTGAATGGATTGAGTAAGCTGAATGTTAATGGTTCTTCCATTTGCTGAATCTACACACATGAAGGGGTATAAATTCAAATTGAATTAAATTGGTTGCAGGATAGGCTTGCTTTCTTCCATCATTTGCCGTTACTACTATTACAAATTAATCGTTCTAAATTTTTTAAGATGCGACAGTTAGAATTATTAAGACTTGTGGACAGTGAGAGATTTATTTGGTTTTAGAATTACTTCTAATAAGGCTGTTCTTCAAAAAACTAGGAAGATCTGTAAGCACTTGTGAAATTAAGAGTTATTGTTCTGTAAGACTTGCCATCATTATAAGGTTTATTTGTTTTGGAATTATTTTTAATAATGCTGATCTCCAAAGAACCGGGAAGGTTCCCATTTATAAGCACTACTTAAACAAAAATAATAAATGATTTGAACGAACTGAATGATTATATTTTCTTTCTTTTTCAGAAAAATCAATCTATGAGGTCAGGCTTAGGACTTTTATGTTTTTTTTTCATGGCTGTAACAACTATTCTTAGTTCTTCTTGAACGAAGAACAAGATATCAACAGAGAGGCTAGGTTCTTTCTTTTCTTTTCTAAATTTTGGTTTAAAAAGAAGTGTCAATATTTTCAAAATCCGGAGTATTTATGATCAGTGTTGTTCCAGCTAAGTTAATATTGTTGTTCCAGTTGAGTGTGCATCATTTATAATAACAGTATTTAATATATCGCCAGAAAACATTTTGTTACAACTTCAATTCATAAAACAATCACGAACTTTTTCAACTGCATGTCATTTCATAAAACAATCAATCAAGCTGGCAATGAGGACCCTTGAGATTTCATAAACGAAACCCCAAGGGTACTCATTGCCAGCTTGATTGATAAAGTTTTCACACAATTTCAGATGATTGTTATGTATTGGGGAGGGGACGGTGATTTTAACCACTATGCTATTCGCGAGGACTAGCAGTTATTTTTCGGTTATAGGCTCATCATGTTCATGGTGATCATATTCAAAAATAAGTACTGTGTTCAGATCAGTTTTCTGGGGTTTTTTATTATTTTTTTATTTACTTTGTGACTTATTTTCTGACGTTTCCTAGTATAGCCTCCCTATCTCTATAAGGAACCGTTCAATAAATCATCGACAGATGATTTGTCACATTTATATATCTGATTCAGCAGGATTGGAAGAATATATTAGTCTTGCCCAACTCAATGAATGCAACATTAAGCAAGATGGCGTATACAGCATAGTAATATTAGGGAAATGATTTTACAAAACTTGCTAGTTATTCCAGTTCGGTGTGAATTTCCAATAAAATTCAGGTGTAGCCAAACATGCTAGGTATTTGGCACGAATTCCAAAAGAAACACCAAACACTGCAATGATTATTATTAAAAGTACTATTTTAATCTATCTGCAAAATTACAATATTCAAATAAATTAACATAAGGTTAACTCTTAGAATAACTATAGCACAGTACACAAAAACAAGTATGATACTGTAACGTTTTGGCTGTGATATAACAGCCAAAACGTACAGAATTGTACAAGTCGCACTTCTATTTCATGATAACGATATCGACGGTCTACTTCTGTTGAAGATGGTGTCAACAATTTCACGAACTGACAGGCCAGCAACGTGACACCCTTCTTGAAATCACCAGCTCGGTTCTACAAGCCATGACGACAATTAACTTGTGTGGCTCATACGCCTGCTTTATATACCAGTCTGTTTCGCTTGTTTATCGGATAAAGTCCCATGGACTATGAAAACAGCAGCATCCAGATACTTTGGAAAGTAGTGTACATTAGTGATGCGTATGATGAATCAAAACAGCGTTTCGGCCATTCTGAGCCTGATAATAATTGAAATAAAGCTGGAAATATATCATGGGCCGAAGTGACTTTTGAATCACCCTGTGTAGATACACCCAGTAATCACTAAATTATGGATACCTACTTAATATCACTGGGTCACCGTTCGCGCGGATAACAGCCGCCATTCGCCTAGGCACTGACTCCACTAGAGGTCTGAAGACATCAGTAGAGATCTGGAGCCATGCTGACCATTAACACGTGACACTTATGATAGATATAAGCTGATCTGTAACCAAGTTACAAAGGAGGTCTAGTTGGCGAAGGCAGATTACGAGAAATCTTTGGCAAGGGATGCAAAGGAAAACAGCAAAGGGTTCTTTACTTATGTAAACTCTAGAAGGAAGGGGATGAAGAGGATAAACTCTGTGGTACTATTGTATCTGTATGTTTACTATACAATAAAGATGAATCAGATTGGTCCACTTGATATCGATGGTTCAACTGTTGATGATCCTGCTCAGGTAGCTAACAAATTAAATGAATATTTTACATCGACATTCAAACATGAGGAGTCATTCAGCGAGGGGAATGCCAGAGGTGTATTCAACTCTGGCAGTAAGCTAGATAATCTTGTAATAACTGAGAGTAAAGTGGAGGAGATATTGTTGAAGATAAACACAAGAAAGGCACCTGGGGTGGATGGGATCTACCCAGTTATATTAAAGGAGGCAGCAAAGGAAGTAAACAAACCCTTAGCCATAATTATGAGAGCTTCCTTGGACTCAGTGGAGGTACCATAGACTGGAGATGTGCAAATGTGACCCTAATTCACAAAGGAGGATCAAAGGCTGACACAACTAATTACAGATCTATGAGTTTAACTTCTGTTCCAGGAAAATTAATGGAGGCATGGTCAAAGAAGCACTGCAGGATCATCTAGACAAGACTTCAGTTATAGCTCGGACACTGCATGGTTTCGTTAAGGGAAAGTCTTGTCTGGCCAATTTGATTGGATACTATGATGCAGTCACAAAAGAACTGAATGCAGGGAAAAACTTTGATATTATATACTTGGATCTTAGAAAGGCTTTTGATACTGTTGCACATGGAAGACTGCTGCACAAATTGAAGCAGTGTGGCATTGGAGGCAAATTGCTGCTATGGATAAACGGGTGGTTGAGGGGGAGAAGACAGAGAGTGGTAATCAATGGACACTGCTCATCGTGGACTAATGTTATTAGTGGAGTCCCTCAGGGTTCAGTATTGGGTCCTTTATTGTTTTCTGTATTTATAAATGATATTGATGATGGTATATCAGGCTTAATGTCCAAGTTTGCAGACGATACGAAGGTTGGCAGGGTTGTCAAGGACACTACTGACACTATGTTGCTGCAACAGGATTTGGAAAGGTTGAGCAGATCGGCTGAGAGGTGGCAAATGAAGTTTAACATTGACAAATGTAAAGTACTACACATGGAAACAGCAACCCCAGAGCAGCATACCAACTCTGTGGTACTACACTGACAGTGGTAGAGAATGAAAAGGACCTGGGGGTTATTGTGCAGGCAGATATAAAGTTCTCTGGGCAGTGCAGACGGGTTGCAAGAGTAGCTCATGGTCTGTTGTCAATAATTTAGTGGAATTTTTCTAGCAGGGATAAGGAGGTGGTTATTCCCTTGTATAATGCAATGGTCAGGTCACACCTTGACTACTGTATGCAGGTCCGGAGGCCTCATTTCAATAAGGATGTAGAGCTGCTGGAACGAGTACAGAGAAAGGCAACAAGATTAGTGAATGGAACAAAGGATTGTTCTTACGAAGAAAGGCTTAAGCTTTGAGAATGACAGTGTCTGGAGACTAGGCACCGGTGAGGTGATCTGATAGAGGTGTATAAAGCCTTGAATGGTTTGAGCATGCTCAATGCTGATGGGACTTTTCCTCTTGCTCAGAATAATCACCTGAGTGGGCATAAATTCAAATTGAGGAAAGACAGATGTAGGATAGATGTGCGGAAATTTGCCTTTAGCCAGCAGGTAGCTGATTGGTGGAACAGACTTCCATCCTTTGTGTGGAAGTTGATAGCCTAAATAAATTTTAAGGCTCAGCTGGACAGGTATTTCGAACGAACGGAGGGATGAAGTGGAAGTTTTTTTTTTTTTTTTGGCTGATTCTGCATAAGCTTGCTTTCTTGCATCATATGCCTCTACTAATGCTAATGCTAAGTGGAAGTCTTTTAAAAGTGGGGGACTAGATGGCGCTTGTGTGTCCATACGCTTCACTTCCCGTCCAAAAACATATACACAGGAGCTCAACTCAGGTAAGGCAAATTTGGAGCCAAACAAGATGGGTGACATCTTTACTGTATTTCTTGTACCAGTCATGCACACTGCGAGCCTGATGACATGGCGTATTATGGTCTTGAAAGATCCCATTTATCTTCGGGAAAAATCAACATGGCAGGGTGCACATGGAACTGCCGGTTGACCTCACCAGTGAAACTTTGGTTTTACGCTCCATGGGTCCTTGTCAGTAAAATATGCCTCATATTAAGCAACCACCTCCATCTGTGGTGGTTGCTTAACCAACAAACCACCGGAATGTGTTATAGGCCTAATGACTGAAATGAGTACAATGAACAATTGTACAGAGAAATAGAATAGGGTAGTAAATCAGAATGTCATAATGGGGGATTTTAACTTCCCAGATATTGAATGGAACTAGTGGGTTGGTCACTCACACACTAGTCAGACTTTTGTGGATTTATTGGATGATTGTTTTCTGCAGCAGCATATTCGAGAGGCAACCAGAGAAGGTAATAACTCTTCATCTGGTAATCAGCAGCGATCATTCATGTATTAAGAATTTGCAGATAAAGGAACCACTAGGTGGCAGTGATCACAGTGTACTGATGTGAGATTTATTTAAAGATATAATTACTATCAGAGGTAAAGGAAAGGGTTTTTTTCTTCCGTAAAGGTGGGTACAGTGGTCTCTGAGTACAGTGGTCTCAGGCAGTTTTTAAATTCTGTACAATGGGATCAACTGATGATGTTACCAACAGCAAATTCTAAGTGGGAAGCATTCAAGGAATTTATCGTGGAAGCTACTAAAAGTTTCATGCCTATTAAGAAATATTGTTCAAGGTTTAGGCCTAAATGGTTATCAAATGAACTAACGAGACTCCTGACAGAGAAGAAAAATGCATGGGATGCATATAAATTATCAAGCGACTCAGAAGCCTACGGCAGATATAAGCTAGTCTGTAATCAGGTCACAAATGAGGTTAGGCAGGCGAAGGCAGATTACGAGAAATCTTTGGAAAAAGAAAAACAGCAAGGATTTCTTTACTTATATAAACTCTAAAAGGAAGGCGATGAATCTGATTGGTTCACTTGATATCTATGGTTCCACTGTTGATGATCCTGCGCAGATAGCAAACAAAGGGATGAGTATTTTGCATCTACATTCACACATGAGTAGTTATTAAGGTTTGAAAATGCTTGAAGGTTACCAAATTGTAGCAGGGTGCTTAATGATTTAGTAATAACTGAGAGCAAAGTGGAGGAGAAATTGTTGAAGTTAAACATAAGAAAGGCACCTATGTGGATGGAATCGATCCAGTTATATTAAAGGATGCAGCAAAGCAACTAAGCAAACCCTTAGCCATAATTATGAGAGCACCCTTGGACTCAGGAGGTCCCCACGGACTTGAGATGTGCAAATGTATCCCCAGCGCACAAAGGGGGATCGAAGAGTGACACGAGTAATTACAGAACAGTAAGTTCAACTTCTGTTCCGGATAAAATAATGGAGTCACTGGTTAAAGATGCATTGCAGAATCATCTAGACAAGACTGCAGCAATAATTCAGACCCAGCATGGGTTTGTTAAGGGAACGTCTTGTCTGACAAATTTGATAGGATATTATTATGTGGTTACAAAGGAACTGGATGCAAAAAATAATTTTGATATCATATATTTGTATTTCAGGAAAGCTTTTGACTGTTGCGCATGGAAGACTATTGTACAAATTGGAGCAGAATTGTATTAAGGGTAAGTTGCTACAATGGATAAAAGGGTGATTGAGTGGGAGAAGACAGAGGGTGGTAATCACCCTCTGTCTTCTCCCACTCAGTCATCAATGGGCACTGCTCTTCGTGGACTAATGTTATTGGTGGAGTCCCACAGGGTTCGGTGTTGGGTCCACTGTTGTTTTGTATATTTATTAATGATATTGATGAAGGCATATCGGGCTTAGTGTCGAAGTTTGCAGATGATACAAAGGTTGGCAGGGTTGTTAATGACAGTAATGACAGTGTGATACTGCAACAGGATCTAGATAATTTGGGCAGATGGAAGTTGTCAAGAGGGGTCTCTTCCAGCGCCTGAAGAAGGGAATCCCAACGCAATTGTTAAATCTGCACTTAAATCACGCAAATGACCCAAAGAAGGAAAGAAGAAAAATTGCAGGCCACCAACAAAACCTCTGGCAAGAAACATGGGACACAATGCGAAAGGAGCAATCACCAAAAGGTTTTTTCCCTCAATAAGTCGTACTTCCCCAAAGTCTCCTCCCTGGTACTCACCCCGATTGCAAGTCACCTTCCTGTTTACAGGCCATGGACCGTTCCCGCAAAAATTAACAGCCATGGGAATAGAAAATAATCCATATTGCCACTGTGGTGAAGAGGAGTCCTGGGAACACCTTATGTATGAGTGTCTCACTTACGACAACGCCAGACTTCAATTCCTCACAGAGATTCAAGGAAATCCCCGCAATCAGGAGTCAACTTTACTTCTAGAAGAGGCCATATACCTAGCCTTTAACACCCTACGCCCAGGCTGTTTTCAATTCTAGAAGAGCAAGACTTGCGGATCTCAGGGCAGAACAGAATAACGTGCCACCCCTGCGATCCCCGACTGGGGTAGGATAATGCAATTTACTCTGGGTGCAGGATACACACAGGAGCACCTGCTCCTGTGATTTTCAACTTCCTTCTCCATCGTTAGAGTGGCCTGCCTTCCCTATTGGTCCACTTTAATTACTGTTCCCCACATTCTGACCTCTTCTTCCTTTACTCCCCCATATGCCCTCTTCAGAAAAGAAAGGAAAGGGGGAAAAAAAAAAAACATATCTTTTTATTTTTATTTTTTTTATACGCGCGCAACTTTTTTTTTTTTCTTTCTCTGCTCTTTTTTTTTTTTTTATGGCCTCTGTCAGGAAGCTCAGGCAACCCTGGCAGAGGCAGCCAGAGTATAATTGGCAGCCTGGATCACCTCCCAGTGGTTGTTGCGGGCAACGTAGGTCCCAGTAGTGGACCCGCGGCCAGACACAACAGAACAAAGCACAATACTACATTAACCAGACATTACACTTTTTCTGTCTGTGCAGTGGTTCTGCATTTCATCAGAGAGTACATATGGCACAGATGTGGGAAATCACCTGTGGAGTCTGAACCTAAATACTATGCCACTACTATGCCAGGAGAGTGCTAGGTACATATCAGGGTATGTGATACTACGTGCAGTGGGTTACATATACTGAACACAGTCTCGTCCCGAAATATTATATGCACATTGTTTTGCAATGCAATGTCAAGTCGCACAGTGACTTGCCGTTGAGCGTACAATGCACTGCACCCTTTTCTTACTACAAACATCCAACTTTGTAATCCTTTACCGTTCTGTCGGCGGGAGGTGGTTTAACCGGTTCAACACCATTCTTTTTACCTTTTACTGCAGTGGGCCGTGAGCATCCGACATTAATGCTATTTCCGATATATGTGATGTCAATTCTAATCTCAACGATGTCCATTTCCTCTTGCAGTCTGCTAAACCCCATATACTTTTTCTGACAGAATCTCAGTTTTCGGTTGATTCAATTACTGCTCATCTCAGATGCCCAAATTATTGCTGTGATTCCTTTGCCTCAAAGGTGGTACTTGTGCACATATGTCCGTTCTGATATTTTCTGTCAGAGACTTGGCAATTTGGAATCTCCTCTCTTTGATCTTCTCTGGATTAAAATCTCTCTACCTCATTGCGTCAAATTCATCTGTTGTCTCTACCGTTCTCTCAACTCCACTAATCACCTGGAGCTCTTTGACTTCTCTCTTTGCAACTTGACTTTCTCTAGTCCAACTTTCCTAACAGCGAGGTAATTTTCCTTGGTGATTTTAATATTCACAACTCCAGGTGGCTTCTGTTTCTAGACACACCGACCTAGCTAGTCCAGATGCTGAGGCTTTTGCAATTACTAATGACCTTGCACAGATTGTTCATTTACCTACAAGAATACCGGACAATCCTAATTATACAGCCAACACGCTTGATCTTTTTCTTACAAACAACCATTCTAAGTACACGGTCGAAGTGAGAAGCCCTTTAGGCACTTCAGATCACAACTTGGTGATTGTCTCTTCTCCAATGGAGCCTTTATCTTATGGCTATTCACAACCTCATGTTGTTTGGCATTACAAGAATGCAAAATGGTATGACCTGCGAGATTTCTTTTCTCTTTTCCTTGGTCGGATTACTGTTTTAAAACTTCTGATGTCAACGTTTGCTCAGATCGTCAGTGAAATTATTCTTGCAGGAATGAAATCCTTTATCCCACACTCCACTTCAAAATCTCGTCCTTTATCTAAACCTTGGTTTTCCAATAAATGTGTTAAGGCTGTTCAAGAGAAGAATGTTGCATATAATAATTGGCTTTCTTTCTAATTCTTCAGTTTCATTTTCTGCCTACACCAAAGCTCGCAACAATTGTAAAGCAGTTATTAATCAGTCCAAACTAGAGTTTGAACAGGCTAAGAGTAGAAAACTTGCTTCTTTCCCTAATGGTAGCCGAGCATTCTGGTCTCTTGCCAAAGCTATTGGCCGCAACTTTTGTCCATCTCTGCTCCCACCTCTGTCCAAACCAGATGGTTCGGTTGGCACTTCAGCCAATGATAAAGCTGACCTGCTAGCATCCCATTTTTCTTCCAACTCATGTATTAATGATCTGGGTAAAACACCTCCCACCATTCCCAACACGCTCCATTCAATACCTCCTGTGGTCTTCCCTCAAAAGGATGTCAGAAGGATTTTGACGAATCTTGATGCTAAGAAAGCTCCAGGTCCCGATGGAATTTCTCCACTTGTTCTCAAAACCTGTGCTTGAACTTATCCTATTCTTTGCCGCCTTTTTTCACTTTCTTATTCCAAAGGTGTTTTTCCTTTTGCTTGTAAATTTGCTCATATCCAGCCAGTTCCTAAAAAGGGTGACAAATCCCTCCCATCGCAATTACTTCTACTCTTTCTAAAGTAATGAAGAAATCATTAACCGCCAACTCTTCAACTACCTAGAAACCTTCAGTCTAATGAATGATCGCCAGTATCGATCCACTGGTGATATTCTGGCTTATTTTATCCCTTTATGGACAAATTCAATGGAAAAGTTCAGTGAAACAAGTAGTTTCTCTTGACATCTCAAAGGCTTTCGATCGTGTTTGGCGTAAAGGTCTTCTAAACCAGCTTCCATCTTATGGTTTGCCAACTGTTTTTGTAATTGGTTATCCAGTTTTCTCTCTGATCGCTCACTGAGGGTGATGGCTCTCTGTCTTCTAACTTCTCCACTAATGCTGGTGTTCCCAAAGGTTCAGTTGTTTCCCCTACTCTTTTCCTCTCTTGTATATTAATGACCTAATTCCATTGACTGGAAATCCTATCCATAGTTTTGCCGATGATAGCACATTGCATTCTACTTTCCATTTTGAGAAACCTTGTCCTGCTCAATCAGCTTCAACTTCTCGAAAACCTGCTACCAATTCCTTAAATGCCGATCTTCAGATAATTCTCCAGTGGGGCAAAGACAACTTAGTTGATTTCAACCCTTCTAAAACTCAGTCTTGTCTTATATCTCGCAAAAAGGATTCTTCTGCTCCTATGATTATCTTTAGTGACACTCTGATTTCTAGGCAAAATGATATCGCTTTTGGGAATTACACTGGCTTCTAATCTCTCTTGGCACAAATATCGCTTCCTCTGCATCTAAAAAACTTGGTTTTCTCTTTCGCTCTCGGCGTTACTTTTCTTCCAAACAGCTGCTCACTCTGTATAAATCGCAAATCCGACCTGCCATTGAATATTGTTCCCACATCTGGGGTGGTGCCCCCAAAACCTCTCTCAGGCTTTTTGATTCCATTCAGAAGAGGGCAGTTAGGTTAATTTGATTCATCTCTAACAGGGTCTCTCCACTCACTGTCTCATGGACTTACCGTTTATGCTGCATGCCTTTTCTACAGATATTTCCACGGGCAATGTTCTTCTGAATTGGCTTCTACAATTCCGGCTCTCTCTTTCAAAATAGTCCGAACGCATGCCGCCACCAGCCAACATCCATTTACTGTCCAACTTCAAACCCACAGAACCAACTTTTCATCTTCCTCATTTATTTATTCAACTGCCGTTTTCTGGAACAACCTTTCTTCATACGTATTGCCTGAAAATTACAGTGTACAGAAGTTCAAGTCCAATGTCAACAAATATCTTCTCAACCTCCAACCCAAGCACGGTACTAAGTACTATAATGATACCTCTCGTGTTTGGAGTTTACATATAAAAAAAAAAAAAAAAAAAAAATTAAAGGGGGTATCTTCCGAGAATTGCCGCTACTGTTTCAGATCCTGGAAGTCGCGACTGGAGGGTACCTTGAAGAGAATAAGCATTGAATTTGTTTTTTTTTTTAACAATAAATGGTTTAAAAAATATTCTTGTTTCTTTTCAGCCACACTTTGTATTTTTCAGTCTCAATAGAGTCGCCGGTTATTTTCTGTTGTACAGTCAACTTGACCAATATCTAAGAAAATCGAAAAAGTACCAGTTACGAAATGAATGTAATGTGTAATATGGTGTTTTTATGCAGCTTCTAAATAAAATGGCACCGCGAAAAAAAAAAAAAAGAAAACAAGTAGAGCCTATTGGCCGTTCCATGTTATATGTATACTGTATGTAAGGTCAACAGGACACTTCAATGAAAACTGTAATGTCTGGTCGTACAGACCAGATAGGACGACACAGAGCCGTGCCGAGGGTGAAAAGGGGCGTCAAAAGAAAGATTAAATAATTGCCAAAGTTTTCGATTTTATGTTTTGATTATCCCAATACGTTTATCAACTTGCTTTTGCGAGACGAAAATCTTTGTCGCGCCACCGTTATCTGCGGCGCAACCATGTGTGTTCATGGCTGATCCTAATGTTGTGCGGGCTGAAAATTAGGTAAGAACTCATGGCGAAAAACCCCATTCCGTCTGCTGGTCGGCAATTACATATGACGAAGTCTTTAAGAAATCCTCTAGCCTCCAACGGAAGCGGAACCCAGAATCCTCCAGTGGTGAGGAGGATTCTGGGTTCCACAACCGATTTTATCTGAAAGGACCATACGCGACCAAGAAGACATGTTATAAGAGATGGACAAAATACTGTACAGTATATACATGTGAAATATGGCAGTCATTACTGATATAAATATACTGTAACGTGTTTTATAATGAAGGAAACATTAGCCTGAATAATAAAACCAGCTAATAATGAACTTAGTAATTGAACTAATCTTATCTTAATCTCCATAAAAATTATCATGAATAATCACTTTTTCATTAATCTGCCGCATTGTTTAAGAGAAATGATTCAAAGATACTAAGTGCATCAAAGTAGCATTACTTTATTGCAGTTATGAAAATAACGAAAAAAAAAATACGTATTCGTTTTTAAAACAAAACAAAACCAAAAAAAAAAAAAAAGAAAAAAAAAAAATCAGTTACTGATAACTGAATCTTACTTATGTCAAAAACACTAAAATATACAAATTATTTTGCTGCTTTTGGAATTATATAATGGAGAGTAGCGCCACACATCGTACATTTCTGGCAATGTTTCTCTTCTTTTTTTGGAATTCGCCAACACTGTGTACAACGAATTTTGTGCTTCTTATACCTAAAAGATAAACACATATCATAAGTACAAATGATAGAAAAATAAACACAACAAATCTAAAATATAAGCATTCAGATGTACATAAATCCACAAGAATAACTTCAGGGGCTCACATCTGGTGAGTATGGGCTTGGCAAACCTAGGGTCCTGAGCTGGACATCATCATCCTTCTCTGCCTCTCTCTCTCTCTCTCTCTCTCTCTCTCTCTCTCTCGGTAATTTTTTTTTTTTTTTTTTTGGCTGGTGCAGCATAAGCCTCAAGCTTCCTTGCATCATATATAGCTAATAATAATAATAGGCTAATCTTTACAAGCTGGTAACCTTCCAGTTGAGTTTCGAGGAGGCATGACGTCACTGCATATGCCTAGCCTGCTATATAGATTGAGTAAATAAAGATTGTGATATAATATGTTAACTTGAGGTGTTTTTATCTCCCCCACAGCTTTTTTTAACATTAACATTTCCAGTTAAAACTGGGCAATTCATTTTTGAGTATAACAGAAAATTTACAGTTCCAATGTTTTTTTTTTTTTTTTTAACTGGAGTGCTATAATGAATTATTTAATCGATTATTTATTTATGATGATGATTGCGCCATTGGCGTGCAGTGAATATTTTTGTTGGTCATTCTATACCATAACAGAGTATCATTTTGAATTTCAACTCTTCAATTCAAGGAATTCATATATATTTGTGATTTCATGATTATAATGCATTCGCTTTTAAAAACAAATATTTTTAAATTAAAAAAATATGTATATATTTATCTATCACATTTAATGTGAATTCCACTCTATGATCCTTCTTGACAAATTCGTCAATGACAACATTTTCATAAAAATCTTTTGAATTTCGTAAACTGTAGAACAAGTTTCTTTTTTGTTGTTTTTACGATCCTTCCACCCTGCAATTGGGCAATGCAGAGGGGAAGTGGTTTTGTAAGAACAAAATTCTTACAGCGAATGTTATGTTATAAATATTATAACATAACAAGAAAAAATATGTATATATTAAATAATATTATTTACATAGGATGATTTTCAGCTTAGATTGCGATCGCTCTGTACCATACAGTCAAGTAGGGGAGGATTAACGTAACAACGGGGGGTAGCAGGACGGTACACAAGACAATGGGAGCACTGGAACACTGGTACAAAGGGAGCACCGTAAGGCCAGTTCATGGTCGCATAAACAGAAAGTGAGCAGCTCTTTGGAAGAAAAGAACAAGGGAACCGACTCACCCTTGTGGAGAGGAAGATTTTAAGAACTAAGAGGGTGAAGGAAATCCTGGATGCGATATACACTATGTGGAAATGGCTAGCCGCTAGATGAAACAGACCGACTCCTTGAGTACTTATTAATTTCAAGGAGCGGTAGAGAAAAAACAGAGTGGACTAATAGCGGTAAGTGAATTGGGAATAATCACAAGGAAATATCTAGAAATTTCTAGACGCCCAGTAGTTCATCGAAGTTTCTGGAAATTTCGTGAACAGGAAGTTACCCCAGGAGAGGGAAGGGCCAAGAAAAACGGAAGATGTGGGAGAGAGCGAATGAGAATAATGAGATGATGAAGAACGAACGACGATTGGATCAAAATAGAATGAGCGGCTGAAACAAAAAGGAGATGCAAGACAGGGAAGGGGAAGTTTTTTTTGTGGGAGAGTTGTGAGTTTTGGCAGTTTGGAAGTTTTTGAGAGTTCCCGTGGAGATGCCTGAGTGATGTGCGGCTGGAAAGAAATCCCGAGAAGTGCCGGGAGAATCGCCAGAAAGTAGCGGACAGAGAAATTAGTTGTGGGAGTTGCTGTTTAAGAGTTGTTGAAATAGGAAGGAGATAACCGACGAAAGATGGAAACACATATGCTGGAGCTGAGTAAAAAGGATCGAAAAGCCTCGGTATAGAAAGATAAGGAAGAGCTACATAGCCAGGCTTCTTGATAAAGCAGTAAGAAGAGTCCTGATAATTCTATTATGCTTCCCAGTTTCGTCGAACTGATCAGACGCCCAAAAAGCAGGCCGGAGCAACTTATTTAATAGCCGTATGGAAAGAAGAGCGAGTTCCTGAACGTAGGAGAATCCCTGTAGATGAGCAGCAGTTCCTTTGCCGATGAATAATTCCAGTTGGAGCCTGATGATGCCCTATGCTGTTGATGATGGTCGCCCCTGAACTGAGAAAAGGTTGTGTAAAGGGTGATTCCCTAAGTTATTATGTAAGTACGAGATAATAATTTTAAGCTAGATTTGAGGGGAAGGACTTTAGAAAAATGTCTATTTAGTTGATAGTAGATTTGGTATTGTCTAGCATAAAAGGAAGGAAAGGGTTTATAAGATATAGATGTATGTACTTCATCTCAAGGATAAGTTAAAGCAAGGAAGATTTAGATACATGTACTCGAGACTGGTATGTTCTAAGTTAAGATGTAAAGGTGGTCTATGTACATGAACCGTTACAAGACATTAAGATTGAATTATTTTGGAAGGGATAAATTAAAGAAAGATTATAGCGGGGATTTATAAATCTAGGACAATATCCATAGAGGTGTTAAGCTCACTGCTGTAATTCCAGTTGGGAAGTTTAACTGTTAGAAAGTAAAGTAATGTTATGAGATGTAACCTAAACCAGAAGGAGAAAAGGCAGAAAGACACGAAGAGACATAATATATCAGTTGCGATTAATTTTACATCTTAACACACATATAATGCCAGTAATTAACATTATACCAATTGATGTTGTATGATACAATTCTTTAATGTATATACTGTGAAATAAACAAATTTGTATATGTTTATCATGTGTAGTATTGAGTCATTCTGAATACGCAGCCAGTCCAGAGGAGACATACACGAACTATTATTCCCCCAGAATCTGTGATCTTCTGTGCAGTATACAAGTCAGGTGTTAACGTGGAGGGGGGTAAATTAAGGGGGAAATTTAATTGAGAAATACAAAGTTAAAAGAGGTGGGTCTGGAAGGTTAACGTGATTTATTATTAAAGAAATAAATAATAATAATAAAAAAAAAAAAAAAAAAGTATTAACATCCACTAACCACCCCCCACAGTTTGTAATTATTTAAATTGACTAGCGTTGTTTGCCAAAGTTTTGGCAGGTACCGCTTCATAAAATAAATAAAATAAAATAAAATAAAATTATTTTTCACTGAATCCAGCGACAAACAAGTCTAGCTGTATGGAATAGATCATTACAAATAAAAAAATAAATAAATTTTCTGTTTATACTTCTGGATGACCATTAAGGCCAGAGTGGTTCACGAGATAGAAAGAACACATCACCGATTTTGCAGTCATTTGAGCTTGAACCACGGTCAACTCAAACAAGTGTGCTACTGTACCCTGGCATTTGACCAATCGGTTATGGCAGCTTCTTGCTGAAACATAACTGCTTGAGTTTACCAAACAGTTGTCCAAAATATATCGACGATTTTCAGCACATTACAACCGAAGCAATTGCACGCCATGAACCTTCCTCTTCCCAAATTCATCGTTGGGAAGATGCAACTCAATAGATAGCCCAGTTATTTTCCCAAAACAGAAACTCGACTGATAGGCCGGAACATTTTTTTTGGGAAGGATTCTACGTTCTATTCGACCACTTTCCATTTTTCAGTTGTCAGGAACTTCCATGCACGTGTTTCCCCTCACAATTTCATATCAGTTTGTCTTGCACTGCCTTCGGAACGGTGATCGATCCTTTTCAGAGGATAGTGTATATTTTTCACGTTATTTTTAGTACATGTGTAAATAATGTGCGTTATCCACTGTGTTCCCCACCGTAATATTTCACATAAACAATAATTAACGAATAATAACAACAACTATCGACTTACCGAATTCCACACGCATTACAAAGTGGAGTTCCGTCTTCAGCATCACGCCATAAAGGGGTCTTCGTTGCACGACAAGAGGCGCAGATTTTTTCTATAGAAAAGACCATATTATTATAACAGAGTTTAAAATTTTAACCAATAAGTGACATCATACATAAACGATATGTTTACACATTTAACTATTCGATTCAATTAATTATTTCCCTGAAAGTTACGTTTCACTTTAAAATACAATTTTAAACTTGATACGCAACGCTGAAAGAAACATGACAATTTTATTATTTATTTTAATTTGATTATTTCCTAATGTGTGTCGCTCTTCCAGTAAATATAAAATGAAATAAATAAAAATATGTATCGTGAGATTGCCACACAAACAAATACGATACTGTATATTAAATGTGCCATTTAAAGAAAAAAAAAATCATTATAATGTAAACAGCAACCTCTGTCGGCAATAATCAATTATAATTTGTGTTTGAGCAAATCTAGTTTTAGTAAATGTTTACACAGACACATGTGGCAGTATTCTTTTTTCTTTCATTGTCTCTATGTAAACTGTACGATCACAGGAGTGCAATACAAAACAAAAATAGCAAATACTGTATAAAACAAGATTAGCTCTTTTGTATGTCGTATGTTCAACTCTATGCAACAACCACATCATTGTTCAATTATTATGTGTCTGAGTTTTGAATTCAGGGGGGTGACCGGGGGGGCGAGTTTCATCCCAGGTGATATAAAATCCCCCCCCCGATGAAAAATAGTAAATTTTATTTTATTAAACATAAATTCAATAAATTTATGTCCAAAAATATGATAACCAAAAATGCAATTTCGATTTTTGGATCCCCTACCCCCACAACCAGTGGCCAGTAGCCTAGTGGGCAGGAGCGGGAGTGCAGTAGCACACGCTCTTTGAGTAGACCGGGGTTCAAGCCCCTGACTGCTGAATACGGTCGATCTGCCAACCCGCACTGGACCAGCGTGGCAGATTATGGTCCAATTCCCTCAGCATGAATTGTTGAGGAGGCTTCCATCCTGCAGTGGGTTGATAATGGCTGCACTTTACTTTTACCCCCACAACAAAAATTTAAAAAGAAACCAATTAAGTACGAGAGATAAATACCAGTATTTAAGAGTAATCCATTTATTTATTTATTCACTTTGTTTATAAAATATCACCTCTGACCAGTATAAAGACAAAAATGTGGATAGGGATATGTACTCAACTTCCTTGCACAGAAAAATGGGGATTTACATTTCAATTAAACCAATCAAAATGACAAAAATTATTAGCACGAACAAAATTAATTTTGTAAGAGACGAAGTTTTGCAAATCATAGGTGTATAACAATGCTAAAGTTGCTCTCGGCAATGCCGGATTAAGGCACGGGGTGGAAGGGCCCGTGCCCTGGGCGACAAACACAGAAGAAGGATGAGGCAAGAAATATATACAGTATATCCTTACCCCCAGGGGCTCACATCTGGTGAGTATGGGCTTGGCACACCAAGGGTCCTGAGCCGGATATAATCATTCTTCTATTTTTTGGTGATTCCCTTCTATTTCTCTCTCTCTCTCTCTCTCTCTCTCTCTCTCTCTCTCTCTCTCTCTCTCTCTCTCTCTCTCTCTCAGGGGTAACTCAGAATTTTTTTTTGGCTGATGCAGCAAACGCCTTAGGCTTCCTTGTACCATATGGCTAATTATAATAATAATAAGAGGGCGCCGAAAAGCCATTCTGCCCGGGGCGCGGAAATACCTTGGTCCGGCTCTGTCTCCGGGTAAACAAACCGAGCCTACCTTTCCTCTCTTTTATAACCTTCTCTCTCCTCTGGGCGTTCCTGGTAATAAATAAATAAATCTTTATTGTGAAGTAGAGTTACAGCACAATATCCCATCACGGCGACGAGCGCCAGGGGTTCACATATAGCAGTTAGAGAAAAGATAAGTACAGCGAACAAATACAAAATGCTACAAAATACAGTTTACAAATTCAAAAGGCTACAAAATACCGCGAACAAATTCAAAAGGCTACAAAAATACAGCGAACAAATACAAAAGGCTACAAAGTACCGATCACAAATACAAAGGCTACAAAATACCGATCACAAATGCAAAAGCAATACAAATACAGCATAAAAACGCAGAGCTAGACATAAATACAGAAATAAATACAAATTGGCCATATATCAGGGTTCAAGGGCTTTGATAACGTTGTGTCTGTCCTTCTTCTTACTTATTATGCTGTCGATGTCGGCGTCCACACGGTTGAGGGCAGCGAGCATCTGCTTGGGAAGAAATCTCTCAGTGAGTACAAGCCTGTTGTGGTGAGCCACGAGTGCTGGTGCCGACCTTAGGCTTAGCTGTGGAATCCTCCAAGAGCAAGCGTTCCAAATATTTGGAGATGATATCTGGCCTGTGATGAGTTTGGCTGTGAAGACCAGCCTCTTTTCCACGATCAGGAACTTCAACCTCGGGATGTCGAGTGCTTGTGCCATCATGGTGGTTGTGGTAGCGGGAGGTAGACGAAGCTTGTTATTGGCCCATTTCAGTAACCAGTATTCAGCGGTGTACACCCGCTTGAGGTTTGTAGGTGCAGCAGAGGCCCATATTTCTGCACCATACAGAATGGCGGGGTAAACGGTGGAGGTGATGAACCTTTTAACAGTGACAGGATGTCGGACGTGTAGCAGCTGCTGCTTTGAGATCCACCGTAAACGAGAGAATTTGGTACTGATTTTGTTGATCTGGTTGACAAAGGACATCTTTTGGTCAAACAGAACGTCAAGATCTGTGTGCGAGGGTACATTTGGTATTCGTACCCCTGCGAGTGAAACGTTGAGTACTGTCGGCATGGATTTAAGGGAGAATATAACCTGGGCAGACTTCACTGGGTTGATTTTTAGATTGAAGTTTGCCAGGTACAATTCTAGATCCTTAAGTTGGGAATTGATCTTGTTGCTGAGCTGAACGGGATTGTCGCCAGGGTTAATTTGAGTCAGCTGTTTGAGGTCATCGGCATAGCATAGGAGACCATTCGTTGAGGCAATAATGGGCACGATGATAGCTGTGAACAGGACACCGGATAGGACACCCCCCTGCGGTACTCCAGCAGTAATGTCGCAGGATAGGGTGTGTTGTTGCCGATGGAGAATAAGTATTCTGTGACAGAGAAGAGATTCCAAAAAGCACAGCATAATAGTCTATATGACAAGGATTCTCCTTAAAACTGTTGTTTGATAATTTATTCAAGCATCTCATGAGTTGGTATTCGATTCCAAAGAAACGCTGAAGACCGAATAATAGATCAATAGTGCATGATAGAATGTTTTCGTCTAACCACATATTTAAGTAAATATGTCTTGATCATAGTTGGCTGGAAATTAGCTTCAGGCCCCATACTGCGGTTGAAATATTCAGACTTAAATTCTTCAAAATGGTATTCGGAGGTCAAGCTATCTGAGGAATGAAATTAGCTTAAATTATGCAGAACTGCGGTAAATTGAAAAAGCAACTTACCACTATTGAAAGTCAGTTTAGGGCAGTTATCTTCTTCATCGCTGTCAGAAATAAAAATCCTTTTATTTCGGCTTCGGTGATGAAGTTTCCTGTGGCTTCTTGAGTTTCAGATCAGAAATCAAACAATATTATCAAAAAGATTATTATTATTATATTTTATAAACAGAAAAACACACATTTGAATTTACTATCAAAATAAATAACTTTTGCTTAATAAAAGAAGAGTTTAATCTACTTTAAGAACATTGTAATCATTAGTTAAACTATTAAAAAATAACTTCAGTGTTCTTTGCTTGCATTATCTTTACGACAGAAGGTTGGATTTAGCGCGAAAACAAGATACATATAAAGCTAGAGAGACGGGATCCAGTTCATGCAGGAAAATGTAATTGTACCCTTAGTCAGTATGCGTACGGGAGGGAGGGGATTTTTTTCATATATAATTTACATTCTAATTTAATTTAATTTAATTTATTATTATTAGTTCTCTCCTGGAATGGATATCTCCTGGAAGGAGATGGAGTACGGAAGTGCATGAGACCTTGAACTACACTTTATGGTGGGAAAAAATTCCTACCAAAAAATAACTTGTAGGCTGAGAAAACCCATTGCAAATGGAAACACTCCTCTTGAAGAAGAGAAGTTCTCTGCTAAGAGCAACAGTAGATTAGAACCAGAAAAATCCTGAAAATGCTCTTAGAACGACTTCGAATACAAGATACTGTAGTAAGTGGCATCGAGGCTGTAGTTAGCCAATCTGTGACTTTTTGGTTTATTATGTATTAGGTTTGCATGAGTAGGCGTTCAAAGCGAAGTGGGAATATGGGTATGGACCATGGTACATACCGATATCTGGAAGGGGGCACAACATACACTTCTATACCATGTCTGGAAGGGGACAACAACAGTTGATAGATTTAATAGTGTATAATGGTGCAAGTTCTAAAACTAGCCCTGAGTTTCAGTACCAAGTTGTTATCAATGTAACTTCAGTCCTAATGTGTCAGTTAAATCTGTTTTGTCCCAGTGTACCTTCTTGGTGCATTGTGATGAGCTAAAATTCCGAGAGTAATAACTATAAAGTAAAGCATGAATTCTATCAAGGCGACAAAAAATTTTTCTGGACTTAATAGGGTTAGCAAAGACACTTACCACCTGAAGTATTTAATTAGTTATTGAAACGAGCTGACAATTATTACAATAGACCCATGGCCGGATTTAGTATTAGTAATGGTCGCATGGTGCAAGAAAGCCTATGGCTCATGCTGCACCAGCCAAAAAAAAAAAAAAAAAAAAAAAAACCCGAATAAAACAATGATAAAAAAAATAATAAAATAATAATAATTAATAAAAGAAAAGGAAATTAAACCTATTTATCCTATGGGCTTCCCTCACCCGAAGGTACTATCCAGATGACCTTTGAATTTCCCCAAACTGTCAGCCACTACCACCCATGTAGGCAACTTATTCCAGTAATTTATAACTCGCTGGCTAAAATAAAACTTCCTGCAGACCAATCTAAAATTTTCCCCCGGTAACTTGAATTTATGTCCCCTAGTTCTAGCATCATTTATAATCTTGAAGATTTCGTCCTCATTCATTTTATTGATGCCTCTCAGAGCCTTAAACACCTCTAAGGTTATTGGGGGCCCCAAGCTATAACATTTAAGAGCCCCACCCATAGAGTAAATTTTAGGTTAAATAGGGTTTCATGGTCATCAAAGGGTGCATATCATATGAAATACTACATACTTAGTAATACATACGTTTTTATTAATTGTTAAAAAAATAACATATTTTTGACACTGTTAATAATATCAATTAAATTAATAATATAATGAAACAAAATACATTATTTTCATTCATTTTTGTTTAAAAAAATAAAGGCACGCATTATAAAAACAACCAAAAGTATATTGCGATAAATTGTTTTTTAGGACAAGTAAAAGCAGAAAAGCAAAAAGTTTATAATAACAACAATAATTTTCATATTTTTGTATAGTAATGTTCATTATTTATATACTGACGTGGAGGCCCTTTGTAATGTGAGGTCCTAAGCTGTAGCTTGTCTAGGTTATGTTTAAATCCGGCCCTGAACAGACCCAAAGAATTCCGACATCCAATTGGCGTGGCAGAAAAAAAAACAAAAAAAAAAAACAAGGTACATACACTAGTTACTTTTTCCCGAACGGAGGTTGTGTGGTTTTCCTCTCCTGGAAATTTTTATACAGAAATTGATTGTATGGATAAACAGGCAAAATGCACTTTACAGACATTATACAGCACATTTACGCCTCATAGACTTATCTGCTTTGACACAAGTGTCAAAGCAGAACAAACTCGCGCACATTGAAATTAAAGTTAATTTACCAAGGAAAGCTAAATTAATGCCACATACGATGGGGGTGGGGATCAAAAAAGATTTGTATTCGCCCAGAAGTAGTTGTGATAGAAGGTCGAAACAAAGACCATGTATTACACTTTTTCAAGATGGTCACCAGACAAAATGACACATTTTATCACCTCTCAATACACTTCCGAAGGCCACTTTTCTAGAAGTTCTCTAACTGTCCTTCAACCCACGACTGAGCAGCAGAAATAGCCTCATCGTCAGCAGCAAAGTGTTTTCCACGAAGAATGGACTTCAGAGCAGGAAAGAGGAAGAAGTCCGAGGGAAGAAGTTCAGAGGTTGGGAGAATAAGTGGGATTCGGTGATATATGCCTACATTCGTGAACACACCTCACTGCAGCATACGAGGAATACGCAAAGACATTATCGTTGAGCAGGCGCACACCTTTTGACCTCTTTCCCCGTCTTTTTTCTTTTATAGCAGCTCGTAGCTTTATGAGGAAGTTAGAATAATGCTTCACCATCACAGTACAGCCCTTTTGAAGGTGATCTGTAAGTATTACACCATGCTGGTCCCAAAAAAAAACTGACAGCATCGTCTTGTCAGCACTTAGTTGCATTTTTTTTTTTTTTTTTTGTGGGAGGGGGAGATAATTCAGTATACTGTACAGTACTTCCATTGTTTTGACATTTGTTTAGTTTCGGAATCAGAGTGACGAATCCAAGTTTCATCTGTGGTGACTGGCCGTGAAAAAAAAAAAAAAAAAACTCCTCTTGTTCCTCTTTTCCTAGTACATCGACAATATTTCATGTGCACATTGTGCCCTTTCCTTCTTCTTGTAAGGGGGTCAGAAGTGTTGGGAACCCATCTAGCAGACATCTTACTCATATGCAAATATCGATGGTGATATTCGCCACAGACACTACACTAATTTGGAGCTCTACAGCTAATAAGGCGATCTTCCAGGATTAATTTTGTAACAATCTTTTGTTACAACAGTTGCTGAGCGTCCTGGGATTTCTTCATCTTGTACTGAGGTTCTTCCATTTTTGAATTGTTTATAGCAATGTGCAACAACACTAACTTGGACAGTCTTCTCCACAAACAGCGACGATTTCTTCGTAGATTGTTTTGGGTGTTTTCCATTGAAGAGAGAGCAATCGAATCACTGATCTGTGTTCCCCTTTATCCATTGTGACACTTCACTTCATTCAGCGCTGCAAAATAAAAAATAATAATAATACTAAAGATGAAAAAATAAAGGAATTGTCGAATCGAAACTAAAATTTGTGTGATTGTTAAAGAGATTAAGGTATCAAACAAAAAAAAAATATATATATATATATAATCTTTCTATAACTTCTAGGTAAATACAATTTTGAACCACCCCCTCATAAATCTTAAATTAAGAATAATTTATTTGATCTCTGATCTTTATTAAAGTGTTTTTTTTTTTTTTTGACTAAGAATATATACCCACCTCATTCTTAAAGATCTCTTTAATGTCTTGGCACCGAATCCAAAAAGAGAATTAATGAAATTAGGATCTGTTAATCCTTTTCTTCTTCGTGGTTCTGCTTGTTTCCTTTTATTTAATTTGTTTCTGTCCAATGAATTATGCTTTACAGTCGCTACATTTTCCATTTCTATCGTTTCGTTTGCAAGCCTCTGTTGCAAATTTTTAACTCCATTAGTACTGTTGATACAAATTAAAATTTCTGCGGCTTCCAAAGATTGCCGGTCGACTTGAAAACATTGACATCTGTGCATATCAGTATACGATATAAAGGACTTGTATTCTCAATTTGTATATTCTTTGTTCATCTTTCAACAAGAACGAATTCATATGTAAGGAGAATTAGTTCTCTTTTGGAGAGGTAATTCTTTCCATTATATGTAAATGAACTGTTCTCCATATATTTCTTAAGATGCCTTTTTATTTTCTTATAGTCAAAAATTTCTCATGAGAATTTGCAGAGTCTAAAAGAAATTTGTAAAAACAATTTCAGAAATTAATGGTAACTTTGAAAATAGAAAGAATAACCTTTAAAAATAAATGATTTAGCCTAATCTACCATATACACTGAGTGATCACTGAATTATGACCACCCCTATGAAAACTGAATGCAACCCGTTGACCACGTGAGGTACGAGAGTGCAGAGTTAGTCGACCTACGTAGCATAGATAAGATGTCAGTGATTCAGTAGGTAGTAAAATTCCGAGCGTGATGGGTAAAAGGAAGAATTTATCGGACTTTGATAAAGGACAGATTGTGGGTGCTTGACGAGTTGGTGCCTCGATTTCCCAAACGGCTGAACTGATGTGCTGTTCGAGAGCCGCCGTAGTTAAAGTGTACCAGGACTGGCGTCAAAATGGTCAAACAACGATCCGACGACAAAACTGCAAAGGTAAGTGAAAGGTTCGTCAACTGCTTGCTGACTGTGTACACCCCGCTATGTTACACTTTTTCCCGAATGGCGATGGTGTCTTCTAAGATGACAATGCACCGAGCCATCGGGCACTTGTTGTGCAGGAATGGTTTGAGGAACACAGTTCTGACTTCTAGCGTATCGATTGGCCTCCGAACTCCACCGATATCAATTCCATAGAGCACTTGTGGGACACTATGGAAAGGCATATCAGACGTCTGGATACACCAATCACTTCCATACCTGCATTGCTGACCGCATTACACACAGCTTGATTGGCCATACCTCCCGAACGCTTCCGACATCTTGTTGAATCTTTTCTTTTTTTCTTTTAGTTATTGGCGCATTGGCTTCTGCGGCCATAATGCACTTCCCAAAGTTTTTCCATTTTCTACTGTGATCCAAGCCCGAGGCGGGATTCGAACCCGCGACCTTTGGGTTGCCTGGCAGGCACTTTATCCACCTGGCTAGCCCGGTCGGCTCTTGTTCAATCAATGCCACGTCGGATAGCTGCTGTACTGAGGGCAAAAAGAGGACCTACGAAGTATTAGGTAGGTGGTCAATAATTCAGTGATCACTCAGTGTATTTAGGGTCTTTAGCAATTCAACAAATTTGAAATGAAATCAGACTGACTTGCATATCTGAACTTACCACTGCAAGAAGCCACACTTTAGTTACCTTGATAACGAAACCAGGGCCGGATTCTTCAAATCTATTTCAAGGTAGATGGATCATATTTAGAGTTGTAATGAGTTCTGAGTACAATATAATTTTTGCCTTTTCATATTTAAATATACATACGTGTATATTATTCTTCGGTTATGCTTCTTTCATTATGGTCAAATAACGGTGTCCCTTTCAAATCTATTTCAAGGTAGGTGGATCAAAATACTCCACCCCCATTATCCCCAGTATCTCTGGATATCTATTGCAAAGGATCTCTTCACAAGACGAGGAACCCTCCTGGCACAACAAAGCCAGACTTGAACAAGATGATCCTTAATAGTGAAAGATATATCCACCGAACCAAGTTGTCCATTAGTAAAACAGAACATTTGTAATAACAGAACTGTAAGAAGGACAATTCTTGACCCCCTCCAGACAAATCTGCTGAAATCGACAACCACTGATTTGAACATTGCCAACTGGACTGACAACTCCAAAGGTCTTTTGGCAACCTACACCAGTGATCTCTTGCACGGTACTTTCTCTGCCACTTCCCTGGAGGAGGGGATTGGACGGTCCCCGTTCCCTCGCCTCCCACTCTTAATTCTGGTGGGACATGGGCATGTCCCACTGTCAAATGCAGGGGGTCAATCTCTCTCTATCGACCCCTTACTTCCAACTTCTACCCCACCCATCCTGTCTACTTCTCACAGCGTATGCCCCACACAGTCGAAACTTAAAAGAGCAAAAATTCTGTCCGCCCAATTTTTCGGCCTTTTTGCGTGCAACCCCTACAGAGTCGTCATTTATTTTATTATTATTTTATTTATTTTTTTTTAGGCCCTTGCCACCGAAATACTAGGAAATTAGGTGTCAGGGCCTGCCAGAGTTCAAGTTATGTGCTGGTGTACCTGGTCTGCCTCCATGGGGAGAAGTGTGGGCAACATTGGGTCCCATCAGGGGCTCAGCGGCTAAATGACCAGATGAACAACGGTACACAACGCTATACTGTACAATATCCATACACTTTTAAATCTCTGGCATTTACAGTGTACTGTATTACACGACAATGTAAACTCGCGGTGATGGAAGAAACCCCTAGTACCGTTTGATCCTCAACACACTGAACGGCCAATAAATCTGTTTTTTAATCTGGCTTAACATACAAGTTTTATGCGCCATCAAACCCCCGTATCAACAACAGCAACATATAAGTTTTAAACTGGCAATGACAATTATATTTGAGTTAATTTCATCTTATTATCTTATTTTAAGGTGGCAGATCGAAACAAAAATAGCTCAGTCAAAGCAGGATTGTCACCCTTTGAAAATGATGTTTAAAACACATTTTTGAAGGGTGTTTAAAAATGATGTTTAAAACAAATATTTTTGAAGGGTGCTTGTAAGGTGGGTTCCCTTACAAGCATTTTTCAAAATGGGACTCCGGCTAGCACCTCTGTGCATAAATTCGTTCCTTAAGCGACGTACGAATTTAAACTGTGTTACCTATCTAAAACTAAAATAAATATGTTATGCTGCTGCAGGAAGCGTGGAAAGAACAAATTTTCCTTTATAACTCCGGGAGGGCCCCCATAGGATCAGATTAGTTCACAAGATAGAGAACATGAACATCACCCTAGCTTGAACCACGATCAGCTGAATCGCGCGTAGAAATGTACCCTCCAGTTTTGGACAGAGGGGTGTGGCTCAATTATAAGCATTAAGCACTCCAGATGTTGGTATGTGAAAGATTAAACAGGCCTTTTGTTGCTTTTATTTATTATTTTCTTTCGTATTCATTGAAAGTATCTACTATTATGGTCTGTTAAAAAAAAAAAAGTCAGAATGAGATCTCGTCTATAAGATTTCCGAGTCTCTAAGCTAATGTATTTAGGAATTATATCCACTTCTAATACTTCGTTCAGTGCTCACACTGCACAAATTTCCAGATCTGCTACAAAATGTTGGGCTTTATTCGAAGATTTTCAGTTCGTTTTAAGAATCCAACCATTCTCTGTTACACGTATGGTACTCGCGTTCTCGCTATATTGGAACATGGAGTATTGGTCCCGAGTTGGTACTACCAACATTCAAATTCTGGAGAGGCCACAACAAAATTTTATTCGAGACTTTTTGAGGACTGATAGACTCCCTGCCTTTCATAGGAGATTTTCTTCATCGTAATACAACAGACTTGTTTTAATAAAACTACAAATTTTTAAACAAGGTGTTATATCACGATATAGACTTCTAACATACATCAGACTTAATTTTTGACATTAAACATTCTCACAAAAATATTTCATCATTTTAACCCATTTGTTGTAAAATATAAGACAGAATTCGAGGGGTGGGGAAGCCAACTTTTAACTATTGTAAATAACTATTCTAAATAATTTTAACTATTGTAAATAATTTAAATTTAGAATTGTATCCTGACTCCATAGGTTTAAATCATATTATTGAAATGATGCACAAATTTTTAATCCATGTATTTTTTTAATTATAATTTTAATGCCAATTATATACAGTACTATTTTGGAGTTATATAGTATTACAATTACATGTATTTGGCGTTACAGGTATATAACTAAATAAAAGTGAACAAACATGTTTTTTAAGCTCGGGTAATTTCTTAATACGTACTTTTGCGGACATGTCCAGTTTATTTCAATACCGTAAATTTAAGGATAGTTGCAATACCAGTTAGAATTCCTTAGGACAATCTTACAATACTATAAATTTGATTAAGATTATACTGTAAACAGAAAAGTTATTGGAAGGTAGTGCTGCACCCAGAAATTTCGTTTGGGGGAGGATGCTCCTACATTCTAATCGGTTGCCTATACAAGGGTCAGCAGAACTCATGATGACTGTGATAGTGCAATTTATAAAATAAAATGTTCTTGGGCGGTTTTAGTTCCCTCTCCTGTGAATTCTTCTCTGGGGAGTGACGAGAGAGAGAAAGACCCATAAGCCTGTTTCCATTTTTTGGGAATGAAACTAAAATCATGATAAATAATATATTTCATAGAATATTCAATATATTAATTTCATTTATTTATGAAATACGCTTGTTATTCATGAAAAATAAATAACTTAAGGTTTATTTTCAAATTAATTAATTTTTTTGGCTAATAATGATATCATTATTATTAATAATAATTATATTTATTTTATATAAAAATGCATCAATTTTTGATTTTTTATAAACCAAATATAGTAAGTTATTTTAATATTTTAAAATTAAATTAAACCACATTTCGATATGATGTGAGGGCTCTGGTTGTTAATTTAATCAGCGTGGACAATCAGTTTGTCTTTTGGTAAGCAGGTGATTAAATGTTTGCTACAAATTAAGGTGCGATAATGTGTTTATAAAATATTCCGTCTCTAAAAGAAGATTAAGTAAAATATATATACTGTATATATTTTTTTGCTTCATACAACTAAGATCTTTAATTTCTAAAAGAAAGCTACCGTGGATATATAAATATTGAAGTGAGAGTACTTCCTGTATAAGGTAGGTGAAATATTTTTATTTTCCGGATTTGTATGTGGACGTACGTAGAGGGATTATAAATTAATGAAAATAAGTAAGGTATTTTGTGCTTTCTGAATTTATTTATTTAGTGTAAAGAACATTTTGCAAAAGGTCAATTATGCCTTTATTTGTTACACTATAATATATATCTAAAGCAGCATATTACATTTGCTGGAGGAGATATAAAAAGTGAAAGAATATCAGACACGTAAATATGCAAAGTAATTGATAAGTAACACAGTCCACGCCACCAGAAACTAACTTAAAAATGTATTTAAAATATTAAAATTTATATTTTGATATTATATATTTAAAAGTTATGTTACTATTATTAGCTTAATAGTTAATAATATTTTTAAAACAATTTGTTGCAGAAATTGTTATTACTCGAACCGTTTTTAAATAAACGATACGCTTATCTAAAAATTTTGGATAAGCGTAAGGCATTTCTTCAAAATGCTATATTTTGAACAAAATTCAAAATATATTAAGCTGTACAAGCACGTGCAGGCGTGTATTTGGCACAACCGCCTATACTGGCTGTTCCAGAGCATAAACAGAACATTGTTTCTTTAAATCATGAATTAAAACTACTGCAAATTTTTCTCAAATTTCCCCCCCCCTAGCTTCCACTTTAATACTGTATCTGAAGTGCATTTAAAATCAATTCTATCTGAAATACCCTCGGTCCCAAATACTTTTGAATAACCGAGATTCTACATTTTCTTTTTTTTTTCTCTTTTGTTAGAATTCGTGAATTATTACTATTTAGAAAAGTACGAGTTGATCATTCGAAGTCGCATTAATTCCCGAGTTACCCTGAGAGAGAGAGAGAGAGAGAGAGAGAGAGAGAGAGAATGATGATATCCAGCTCAGGACCTTGGGTTTGCCAAGCCCATGCTCATTAGATGTGATCCCCTGGGGTTAAATTGCATGTATTTAACCCAAAGCTTTTTTGTTCTCTTTATTCTTTTTTTTTTTTATAAACTTAAAAAATATATATAAATATAAAATATAAATTTTAGATTTTGCAGGCCTGACAGTTTTTTTTCCCTTTCCAATTGGTTCAGCTGACATTTACATAATTAATAAAATTATGTAATTGCTAATAGTAGCAAGTTAGTTAACTTACTCAGCGTGTTACATTTGAGATATGTTGACAAACAGTAATAATTAATGATTAAAAAAAAAAGACCGAAAAGCAACGATTTTTTGCGCAGTCGAGGACATTTTTTTTCCTGAGCATCCGCCATATTGTCCATTGATTCCTCCAATCAGCGCATGGGGACAAACTATCCATATAACGTATATTCTGTGCAATATGTATCGAAAAAACCAAAATAAATAAATATATAAAAAATAAATAAATAAAAATAATAATAAAACTCATGATTGCCGGATTTCTATCGTTTCGATATTACGAAATTTGGGTAGGCTAGACAAATCGTTCTAAAAGTGCTAAAAATATAAAATTTTAAATATGAAAATCCGTCACTGGGTGTCAAGTTAATCAATCCAGTGAAGTCTGTATGTCCATCCTCTTGTAACAACTGAACTTCCAGTGAACGAATTTTCATGAAATTTTATATAAGCTTGCTTTCTTGCATCATTTACCATTACTACTATAACCGTGTCTAGAGTCGTCATGTAACAGAGGAATTTCTCGTGGACGTATTTTCATGACATTTTATGTTTGGTTCTATTAAAAAGATTTGTCGATCCATCTCATGTTTTATTAAAACCGGCAATTTTCTTTTTTCTTGAGCGTAAAACTACGGAATTTTAAGGGTTCACTAAAGTTATAATCCTAATAATTAATCGATAACTATATTTACTTTTCATTTCAGTTAATCACAGAAAAAGAGAAAAAATTCAATTAATTTTATCCTGCCTACATTACCTAAATTGCAATGGAAGTACGTTATCGGTATCATATTTTCAGCGTGTTTCGTTGATCTTTGCAAAGCCTATGAGATGAATCATATCCTTGACACCCTTCCCGACCAGGGAAATCTATTCATATAAATTGAAGTATATTTTGCCAATTTTGAATCAAAAGTCGGATGAAAGCCAAATTTTCGACCTATGTTTTATTGGGCCATGGGAAATTTCCGGTTCAGTTACGGTTTCATAAACCTCTTTTCCCCTCCCCCCTCCACCCCAAAAATTGGTATAAATGAAAGTATGTTTTTGCAAGACATTGCGGACTGCTACCAAATTTTCTACCGTTGCCCCTGGGGTGGTTCTAAATTTCCGATTTCATAGCATTCCCTCCCCAGTTTCCCCACAGAAATATTACTTTAAATTTGGAACAATTTCTGATCCAGTCCAAAATTCACTGCTTACTTTGAATATTTTAGAAATGTTTCTAAGAAATTTTAATGTCAATGGAATAATTAATACTACGTATTTGCTAACACGCCTGAAATGTTGCACACTGCGTGCATTAACTAACTTGTAATTATTAACTGCAGTGTACAAAGACTTTTCAAAGAGTACCATTCCAACAAAACTGAAAACAGCCATCCACACAAGCGCACGTAATGTCCATTGTGTTTTCGATAATAATAATAATAATAAAACCTAGCAACAATACGGATAAGAGTGCACTGCGGACTAAATATGGCAGGAATGACTGTAACGCAGTCTACACTTCAGCATTATTACTGTAGTGTTAGCATAATTAGCAGTGGAAAATAATTCAAGGAAGTAAGTTTATATCAGCCAAAAAAAAAAAAAAAAAACCGCCCATTTCACCTGTACATTCCCTCCAATAGTTTATCTATTTCTGCCTTCAATTTATTTAAGCTATCAACTTCCACAACAACAGATAGAAGTTTGTTCCAGCAATCAACCACCCTCTGGCTAACGGCAAACTTCACGCATCTATTCTGCAATTGTCCACTCTCATCTGTGTGGTCTGATCAAGAGGAAAAATCCCATTGGCATTAAGCTTGCTCAGTCCATTCAAAGCCACGAACACCTCAATCATATAATCTCCAAGGAGCTTAGTCAGTTTCCAGACGCTGCAATTTACCTTTCTTGGTAAGACCACTCCTTTTTTCTGCCCACCAATCTCGTTACCCTTCTCTGTACTTGTTCCAGCAGTTCCACATCCTTCCTAAAATGAGGAGTCCAGACCTGTATGCAGTACTCAAGGTGTGGCCTGACAATTTCCTTGTACAATGGAATAATCATCTCCTTATCCCTGCTAGCAAAATTCATGTATATCATTGAAAGAACCTCATGAGCTGTCCTGGCAGCATGCCTGCATTTCTCAGAGAACTTCATATCTGACTGCACAATTACCACCAAGGTCTTTCTCATTTTCCACTACCCCGAGTGTAGTTCCACACAGTTGATAAGTTACTCTGGAGTTACTGCTATCCATATGCAGTATTTTGCATCAGCAGACTTTTATGTGCAACAGTATCAAAAGCTTTCCTGAAATCCTTGTATATTATATGAAAATTATTTTTTGCATCCAGTTCCTTTGTGACCTCATCGCAAAAACCAATTAAATTGGTCAGACAAGATTTCCTCATTAGCAAACCCATGCTGTGTCTGAACTGTTACTGCAGTCTTGTGTAGGTGATCCTGCATTACTTTTTTTACTAGCGACTCAATTATTTCCCCTATAACACAAATTAAGCTAACAGGTCTAATTACGTGTATCATCCTTTCATCCAACTTTGTGAATTGCAGATACATTCACACATCTCCAGTCTGTGGGGACCAACAGTGAATCCAAGGATGCTCTCATAATTATGGCTAAGGGTTTGATTAAGGGCAAGGGACATGATCTTAAGAACCCCAAAAAAGAGATAGTTACCGGACACAGTTTGAAGTATGTATTAACCATTTCCGGCCGCCTCCTAGTCATATGTCTAACCCCACCCTATATCTCTGAATAGGGTGGAGTTTTTGTTGAATACAAAAATGGTCATGAATATTGGTTGAAGTATGTATAGTATGTATAGTATCTTATGTAGGACGGCACCTGAACGAAAGTTCATCTCCGTTTGAAGTATGGCAGTACTGTGGAAACTGCAAATCCTGCGGGCTGTTCGCAGAGTGCTGTATTAAGGTGTTCCAGGAGTGGACTGAGCCACAGTCGCTGGGCCAAAGACGGGTGCCCACGCCTCATCGATGATCGATGCGAACGGAGGCTGACCCACCTTATGCGAGCAGATAGACGAAAAATGTTGGAACGGCTGACCATGGACAGTAGCCAGGGAACGACTAGGGGTGTTTCGAAGACCAGGCTCAATCCAACGAACCCTCCTCTGCATGGACTTCTGAAGTAGGCTCCCAGTGAATGTAACCATGTATACGGCCACCCATTGCCAACGACGCCTAAAGTTTGCATCTAAACGGGGTCATTGAACCACTGACGACTGGGAAGAAAGTTGCCTTTTGCAATGAAACACTTTTCCTTCAATGCTATGTGGAAAGTAGATGGAGGGTATGGCGATAAGCCAAGGAGAGGAATCGCTCTGATGTCTTCTCCCAACGGGGACAGACAGGTGGTCTCTTGTAGCCCTTATACTCCTAGACCGCATTCCCAATGCCGAAAACTACCGAATTATGTATCCATTATGGCTGACCAGGTACGCTCCTTGGTAGTGATTGACTTCTCGGACCACATATGTGTTTCTACAGAATAATACGCCCTACCATATATTGCCGGTACTGTTCAGGAGTGGTTCTCCGAACACAAAAGTGACGTACAGGTGCTACCTTAGCTGTGGAATTCACCGGATATGAATCCCATAGAACATCTCTGGTATTACGTGGAGCGATAGATCCGGCGTTTGGTTGAAGAATATTCAAGTATGAACATAGCTTTGAGTACAGAAAAGAAAGTAAAAAAAAAGTGGGGGGGGGAGGAAGCTTATTTCTTCCTATTAAGAAGGTCATTATAAGTTTTCCTCAGAGATTCAGACCACCCATTGATGATGATGGAAGTGTAGATACAGTGGCTTAGTCACGTGGTATTCATTTGGAAATTTTTAACTGCCTTTTCACTCTGGTGTGAGTTGGCCTGTCTCAATCGGAGGTGTGGAGGTTTTCCACTTCCGCAAAGAAAAATTGGCCCTGAATATATGTAGCTATAAACCCTTCGAATGCACAGGAGTGGAAGACAACGGAAAACCATTGTGGTAGCCCGCGTAAAAATTTCTAGGATTAAGGATTCGCTTTCGGACAGAACACTTTTCATTATTAACCAATATGCAAAGTTCGTGTTTATAAAAACTGAATGGGGCATTTTAGGAAAGAATAAATTGGAAATTACAGGTGCTTTTAAAGCACTTTTTTGCAGCGAGGGGAGAGCAAAACATGAGGACAGCTTTTCGGTGTTCTTGCGTGCAATATACCATGCAAGGACACCGGAATTTAACTTGGTGATGTGTATGTAGGGGTGTCCATAGCCATCGGGAGATGGGCAAAAGCCTCACTGGATCGCCTTACCCTTCATTTTTTTTCTTTGTTATAGTTTCCATGATTCGGAGCAAAGGGGAAAGCTAACCCGACGTCTTCCCCTCCCGTTACTAGTGTATATGGCATGCATCACTAACTGAAATATAAATTATCGAAAGAGGGTCATTACATCAGTTGAGCATTTGAATTCTTTCAAATGCCGTAATCAATGGTAGTACATTATTTCAGTTAGTGAACGCTGGGGTTCGAGACCCCAATTGGGATTACGAGTCTCTCTGTCTCGGGGGTAACAGATATTAATACACTTACTAATAAATTAATACACTGTACCATTCATGGAGTGAAAAAAAAAGTTTTGAGTCCTGTGAAAGAGAGCCATAAAAATGGGGTCTTCAAGGAGAAAAAGTGGCACTGGCCATGTTCATTATCACCTCGGGGATGGTGATTGTTCCTAGTATACAGTATGATAAAATTAAGTTTATTTTACGTCCCAATATGCCTCCTGTACCACCTCTTATGACAGTGGGGTTACTACAAATTCCCCCCTCCCAGTTTGCGAACGAACTCCTCCTAGTCGTTTTATTCTTCCGCTCCTGCAGAAGTGGTGGACCTGGCAATAGTCAGAGGAGGTTTATCAGCTTCTAACCAAAGTTAAAAGTTATAGAAAAGAAGTAAGGGGTAAGAACAGTATGAGACATTGTCTGTCTGTCTTAAAGTGCATCATCAAAATAGCCTTTTAGAAATAGTATTACTATGTTTTCTTTGTAACTGTTGGAATGGAGACACTGCTATGCATCTCATTTTGTCAATCGAGTAGCAATGTCTTATTCACATATTTATGAATCTTTGAAAAGAGAAATCGATAAGCTTTCTACATGGTTAGCTCTTCTCAACCCGGGGAAATAACTGACACGACACTTGACTTCATATATTTCAGTATTCACCGCAGGCTATATATTTGTTACCAAAGTTTAACTTAAAATGGCATGTTTTGTCTCATGCACTATTTGAATGCATTCACGACATCGTATTCAGTTTCAGATTACAGCATGCTTGAAAATGTGTGAGATAACCAGTGCCTAGCTTATACTTCGACTTATACTAGTCAGTATCCCTCCATCTCCAAACAATGCATTTTAAATATTTTATTAACAACGTTCTGTATTCGTCTGTGTCCACAGCAGTTTTTATTACGCACAAAGTATCTTTAAATGGAAGAGGGGGGAAAAGCTACAATTACAAATAAAATAGAATAAAAACAAAATAAATAAATGCGTTTGTTTTAACGGGATATTTATTCAAAGAACAGAACAGAATGCTAACCAGCTGCATCGGGGGTCATAAATCAGCTGAATATTCCATATCGCCTTCGATTATTTTATCTGCTAAATAAATTTGATCAGATTTTTCAGTGAGCAAAATTTCTTTGTAATTTGAAAAAAATGTATTCTCACTTAGAATATCTGAAGTATTACTTCAACTATGTAAAACTATCCAAGGAGTCTTATATTGGTTAGATAGCAGGGACAAATAACTGCCCTCGAATATGAAAACGCGAGAAAAAAAAAAAAAATGCAAACTACTTATGAAAAAAAATTCACATTCTACCAATAAACTTCCATTATTTAGCGATTTTAAAGTAAATGTGATGAGAATTAATCATCAGCTGAAGTAAAGCTTACCTTTACAGCAGTAATCTTCTCCAAATAAAAAATGACTTAACTTGTTACTTTTGAAGTGACTTTCACTTGTGTCACATTACTGCACTAGCAATTAGCGCGCGTGTCATTTTAACAGGCTCGCGGGAGGGGAAGGTACCAATCAGGTGTGATGTTAATAGAATCAACAAATTCGATTGTTTACGAATACTAATAATAAATTTTCAATATTGACATCGACAATGTTTTAAGATCAAGAAATACTTAAAATTATTGAGTATTTCTGCATTCTGATCCTTCGATATGTATTTTTAGTAACTTTCTTGGCAATAGCTGCTAAAATATAGTTATTTAATTTGCAGGAATATAGGACTCTTTCTTTTTCACAAAATATTCATTATTTATGTTACTTCCGTTACGATATTTTAAATAAATGAACGTAATATTGGTGAATTCATTCATAAGTATTAAATTTCTTCCTTTTTTTTTTTATACTTTGCAATTTGTTTAATAATATGATCAACTGTGCTAAACAATAGGCCGAATTTATTAATTTCTGAGGGGGGTGGGGATTGACTGGAATTAAGAATATTCTTTTTAATTTTGCCTCTCTCTCTATTATTTATTTATTTTTAATGAAACTGATTAGTCCTGATTTTCCAGCCAGGTGCTTCTTGAGGCTTCGTTTATTATTATTATTTTTAATAACTGTGCAAAACCCATGTACAGAATGTCATTCACGAAAATATGAATAAATAAATATTCTATGGGATTTCCATGCAATAATAAGTTGATAGATGGGTAGTTGCTAATATTCAGTCGAGGTAGCACTGTAGTGATACCTCGACTTTCCTAAAGCCATTGGTGTACTTTGGTGGTGGGGGGGGGGCTTGATATTCCTGTGAATGGCGATTTATACCGGACATGTTTTTTATATGTGCATTTATGCTATTAAAGGGATATTTGTTGTCATGATCAGATTTTTGAATAAGCTAAATATATATATATATATATATATATTAATAATTTACATACTGTATTAGTCATAACAAATTATTCCGTCTGAAGTAAAGAATATAAGTGTGAACAGAAATTTGCGTCTTCTCTTGATACGGTTAATTACAGCAGCAAAAAAAAATCACTCGCTAGTCGTTTGAACTTGCTGTTCCATTCCATGTTTGGTTATCTTCAACAAGGATAGTCATCCCTGTTCTCGAAGAAACTAAGAGCTTCAGTCATCCCTTTTCTCGAATGATGTTTTATTTGCGGTGCTGTCTACATTTCTTCTCCCCCCTACACCCTTATCCTTTGTCATTCCACCTCAAGCAGATCCTCCTTGGTCAATTCAGCCCACTTCGTCGAAGCCAATCCCATATACCAATTTTACAATCTGTAACTAATGTCACCTTGACAAGTTCCTGGACACTCAACGCACTCCAGCCATATATTCTGCCATATACCATTTATCGTTACTGGAGTGTCTTCCTCCCATGAGGCTGCTATATGTCTATAGGTTTCTAATGTATCCCCTCCAAAACACCTGAACTGATGGTTAGTCCTGGCTGTCTCGGTGATCAGTTGTCGCATGGTCAGCAGTGAATAATAGGGCTCTTGATAACAGCGACACCTAAGGAGTAACAGCAATTTTGAATATCGCTGTTACCTCTTGGTCCATCAGTTACAACGAGGTCATGTTTGATGGAATGAAAACTACTCGTATGCTATCATGAATGGTTTCAGTGTTATCATGAAGGGTTTCAGAATAACCTGGAGCAGTGGCAAAAAAATAAAAGAAAAGAAAACAAAGCCTTGTTGTTGAGGTTTTGTGTTTTAGAATTTAAAATTAAAAACGACGTTATATCGAAAACCTAGTTCACAACGACGTAAATTGGAGACTTCCTGTATTTCTGTTTATCTTGGATATTTTTTGCTTTTCGATTTTTAAATATTTTTGTTTTTCACTGTTTTATTCCATTATTCAGAATATTTTTGTGAAATTCCGAAAAATATTTATCGAAATTACCGCATCGTCAGATTCGCCACTGCGAGAGGGGCGAGAGGCTGCAAGGGGTGTCCGACGGCCCGTTTGGTATGGTTGTTATTATCACTAGGGGTCGTTTGACAGTCTGCCTGGGGGAGGGGCAAGGGTATGTAGTTTCTCCTCTGCAGGTTTTATAATTGCTATCTGTAAAATGGGGTAGACTTTGTATATTAATTTATTTCTTTATTTAACTCCTGCCCAGCGTTTGCATTATGAGAGTTTATAACTTAATGAGAATATTATTCGCCATCAGCTGATTAATCTAAGAGAGCAAACTTTATTTTTTTTACGATCTCTTTTTAAAAATGGGAAGTGGATTGTGTTTAAAAGTTAACAGTCTAACGTGATTATTTTTAATTGTCAGTACGAAGAAGTTGGTTTTATGGAGTTGTTTTGGGGACGGATTTTATAATTTCTTAGAATAATGGGAACATTTCGAACACCAGAATTAGTGATAGTGTGAATTGAATCAAAGTGCGAATAACTGAAGCAAAAAAGAAAAAAAGTGTTACCTGAGAGAGCCCATAAAGGATGATGCGAACAAAGGCTTCTAATACTGTATTGTTTTATTCATACGATTATTTTGAAGGGGTGAAAGGTAGCGTGCGAGTTCATTCAGAGGAGCAGTTGTATGCGATTCTATTCGGGGAATCTTAAGTAAATTATCCGGCTACATACACGATTTTTAAAATTAAAGTATCCTTATGTAGAGGGCTCTGGAGCGAGTTCTAAGACTTGTACTGAAGAGATTTGGACAACAAGTACAATAAAGAATGCGCTCACCATTTATTGAAAAAAAGAAAAAAATTACAAAATTTGTCACTGTATGACGCGTAACTATCTTAGTTACGATTATGTGAATAACTTAACGTTATTTGCATAATCGAAAGTTATTGCCACAGCGCCACTACTCAGCTCTACTGTACTGTATAAAAGCAAAGCAGTCTCTTCAAAATCAGACAGTAGATGTTTTCCTGCACTACAGCAATGCCAACAACGTTGCAGGCAAAGGCGCTATTAGAACAGCAGCTATCAGAGAATTCCTGCTTTAGAATCGCATAAGGTGTGGACCCATGACCGTTTGTGCTGTCCGCAAAATGATTGCGAAATTTGAAGCGACAAGACATCTTGGTGTTCAACCAGCCAGAGGTCGAAATCGAGTGGACTCCTCTCGTGTTGAAGATGCGGCTGTGGCTGTCGTGGGTTTATTAAGTCAATCTACATGTAGTACCGCAAGTGTGCTAGCTATTTCTCGGGAAGTGAACATGCCGTTTTCCACTGTAAGGCTAGTTGTTGTTTGTTTATTATTTGGTTTTTAGGAGCATTAGCAACTAAGGCTATATTGCTCCTGGGATATGCGGTGGTCATTCCCTGACCTTTTCGCATCCTCCGTATTTGGTGTAAGGCTAGTAATGCGTCAGGTGTTGCCGTACTATCCTCGCAAGATGCACATGCTACAGTAGCTAAAGCATGGTGATGCAGATATTCGTTTCACATACGCACTTCACTTTTTGGCGCGAATGACAGTGGATATCACTTGGCCCTGGAACATCCTTTGGAGTGATGAAGCCCACTTCTGCTTAAATGGACAAGAGAATAAGCACAACTGTCGTATTTGGGCAACAGAAAACCCTCGAGTTATCCAAGAGGTCCCTTTGCATTCTTCAAAAGTGAGTGTGGTGTGGATTTACGACCACATTCGTGATTGGGCCATATTTTTTTGAACAGGTAACACCGACTGGACCCCGCACTTGTTCCGTCACTGGACAGCGATATTATGAAATGTTGGCAAATTTCGCAATACCAGAGCTGCAACAACGTGGGTGTCTTCAGGATACCATATTCATACAAGATGATGCACCACTCCACATCCACCGTTGTGTCCAAAGATTTCTGCGGCAACACTTTACAGACGAACGGGTAATCAGCCGTTGTTTCCAGACATCTTGGCCACCCCGATCACCGGACCTTACCCCATGCGACTTCTGGTTGTGGAGTTTTTTGAAGAACAAGATGTATCTGGAAGGATGTCAAACTCTGGCAGATCTGAAGGACATCATATGTTGGCTATTCCAGTTGACGTGTTACGTTCTACTGTAGAAAATGCTGTTCTTCGAATGAAAATTGTTGTTGACCAAAATGGAGGACAAATTGAACAATTGTAGAGCTGTTCAAGTGATTTTTTTTTTGCCACAGCGCCATATAGTGACAAATTTTGAAACTAATTTTTTTCTTCTAATAAATGGCGAACACATTCTTTATTGGACCTGTTGTCCAAATTTTTCTTCAATACGAGCCGTAGAACTCGCTCCAGAGCCCTCTATAGGGATACTTTAATTTTAACAACCCTGTATTTCAGCCAACAATCAGCAGGTAAGGCATACTGCGCTTAGAGTAAAACAAATATTTAAGTATTGTATGTAAATTACGACTAACTTCGGGAGGGGGGGGATTGTAGCATATTTCTTGCTCCATTTTCAAAGCAGTACCAGAGATGCTAGTGCGACTTGTAGATATGTTGAGCTGGATATCACCATTCATCTCTTTTTTTTGGTGATTCTTTTTCTACTTCTGACTCTTGTTTTCTCTCTCAGGGTAATTCAGAAATTGTTTTGTTTGTTTTGTTTTTTGGCTGGTGCAGCATAAGCCTCAGGCTTCCTTGCACCATATGGCTAATAATAATGTGATTATCATAGGATCGAACCACTGTCAAACCGAAACACGTACGCTACTGCACTTAGCCACTCGTGGGGCTTAAAAATGTTCATTTTATACTCCAGCACTAGCAAAGAATAAGAAGTTTACAATTATTGCCGTATGTACGAGTAATGTGTGTTCGAACAACGATAAACCCAGACGCGTGTACTACTGCATTTTTGCGCTGACTAAGCTGCGGCAGGTCTTAATCCTTTAGGTCAAGGGTTCTGAAACTTTGTGATACCGCGATCCCCTAAAACTCTAAATGAATTTGTGCAACCCTTCCTCCATGATTAAATTGAGTTTAAAATTGGGCAATAAATAAATATCACAGTTACTGGGATGGCTAATATTTTATTGTAAATAAGCAAAAAATGTTAAATTTGTAATCATGATTATATTTGTTTAGTTTAATGGGAAGGATATCCCAGTGGTTTTCGACCTTTTTTTTAATAACGGCACCCCTAAGTAATTTATTTTATTTTGTGGCACTCCTATTCGATTATTTGCCTGTTTGATCCGATTCTCTGTTGTAATTTAACCTCCATTTTCACCTCCATCTATGCAAACTTCAGCAGACTTATCTATTCTTACATGCTCATACACTGAGTGATCACTGAATTATGACCACCCCTATGAAAACTGAATGCGACCCGTTGACTACGTGAAGTACGAGAGTGCGCAGTTAGTCGACCTACGTAGCACAGATAAAGTGTCAGTGGTTCAGTAGGTAGTAAAATTTCGAAGGTGATGGGTAAAAGGAAGGATTTATCGGACTTCGATAAAGGACAGATTGTGGGTGTTCGACGAGCTGGTGCCTTAATTTTTCCCAAACAGCTGAACTGGTGAGGTGTTCGAGAGACGCCATATTTAAAGTGTACTAGGACTGGCGTCAAAACGGTCAAACAATGATCCGACTGCAAAGGTCAGCGGAAGGTTGATGTTAGAGGTGAGGTCCGCGTCCGACGACTCGTACAGGCACAACACTGTTGAAGAGTTGACTACCTAATACAACAATAGGCGCCTCCGTAGCCAGGTGGGAAGGAGCAGCAGTGCGTAGCACACGCTTAGACCGGGGTTCGAGCCCGTCACCACCAAATACGGAGGATGCGGAAAGGTCAGGGAATGACCACCGCATAATCCTGAAGCAGTATGACCTTAGTTGCTAATGCTCCTAAAAACCAAACAACAAACAAACCTAATACAACATGGGCAAACCCGGAACAATATCTGACATGGCCATGTGTCGCACGCACGCACGTATGGGCTATACCAGTAGAAGACCCCTACAGCATCCTCTTCTAACCGAGGTTCATCGGCGTAAAAGACTTGTTTGGTGCAAAGAGCATGCAAGTTAGACGTTAGAAGACTGGAAGGTGTGCTGGTCGGATGAGTCACGTTATTTACGCCACACAGTGGATGGTCGTGTATGGATTTGGCATCAACAACACGAGGCTCTTGATCCATAATGCATGGTATCAAAAGTGCAGTCCGGTGGAGGCGGTTGTATGGTGTGCGGCATGTTTAATTGGCAGGAACTTTGACCCCTGGTGCATGTGGAACAACTTATCAGTGGTCTCCGCTATCGTCAACTGCTTGTTGACTGTGTACACCCCGCTATGTTACACTTTTGTCCGAATGGGAATGGTGCCTTCCAAGATGGACAATGTGCCGAGCCATCGGGCATTTGTTGTGCAGGAATGGATTCAGAAACACAGTTCTGACTTCCAGCATATCGATTGGCCTCAGACCTCCCCCGATATCAATCCCATAAGAGCACTTGTGGGACACTATGGAAAGGCATATCGGGCGTCTGGATCATCAATCACCTCGATACCTGCATTGCTGATCGCGTTACGCACAGCTTGGTTGGCCATACCCTCGAACGGTTCCAACACCTTGTTGAATCAATGCCACGTCGGATAGATGCTGTACTGGGGGCAAAAGCAGGACCTACGAAGTATTAGATAAGTGGTCATACTTCAGTGATCACTCAGTGTATATACACTGGTGTTCAAAGAAAGTGCATCACCTATGAATTTCACATTTCTAGCCCTTTTTCAGGATGGTATGTTATATTAATGACTAGCATCACACATAGAAATATAAACAAAAGATATTTATTAATAGTTAAGGCAAAGCTAAGTAATATTTCACAGGTGCTCTCAAAATATTCCAAAATGAGCATTTGCAACCTTTATACAACAGTTTTGGTAAACACGACAATTATGGCTGAAATGTATCAGAAACCCTCAATTTGCTCCAGTTTATCATTTTAAATGGAAAACAAAATGAAAATTTCACCAGGTGCAAACTAATATTTGGTTGAATCGCCTCTGGCCTTGATGACAGCAGCGCACCGCCGAGGCATTGACAAGATCAATTTCTGAAGATAATCCGCTGACAGTTCTTGGTTCCAAACACGAATTATGGCTTCTTGAAGTTAACGAAAAGTCTTTGGTTTCTTTCTGGCAACTGCAAATTCCACATGATTCATGCTAACAGTTCTCTGTAGGATTCAGGTCCGGGCTGTTTCCTGGCTAAAATGAAGCTAAAGTAACTACAGAAGTGCCTACTTACACTTTTCGCCCGATGACAAGGAGCAGAGTCGTCCTGAAAGATGTAGTAACTTGGCAGGTTGAAATGGTCTCTAATGGTTGGCACCAATTTGCCTTCCAATATAGCTAGGTATCCATTGGCATTTACGGAACCTTTTATAAACTGCAGGTGACCTACCCCGGGATACGAAATGCATCCCCATATCATTTGACTGGTAGGGAATTTCATTGTAGACACCATACAGTCTGGATGGTATTCTTCACCAAGTCTATGACGAATCGTTTATCTCCCATCAGAGCCACGCAGGTTGAATTTTTTCTCATCCGAGAAAATAACTGACTTCCACTGCTCGGGGTCCGTTTGACATGCTCCTTACACCAAATTAATCGGGCCTTTTCATTTTTTGTGTAAGAAGGGGCTTCTTAGGACGACGGGCTACAAGTCCATTTTTGAAGAGGCGTCTTCTGACTGTTTAACTCACTTGCTACCACTCCTGTATGTACTTCCCATTCTCTTTTCAGCTCAGACGAAGAAGCTTTACTGTTTTTAAGGCATAAGCACTTCAAAACACAGTCCCGTTTTGGCATAGAGACTCGTTTGCATCCGGTTCCGTTTTTCCTATCAGCAGAACCAGTATTGTTGAGTTTGGAAAGAAATCCAGTCACTGTTAACTGATTACAAGACGCTCTTTAAGCACTATGATGGGAAGAACATCCTTCCTCACGTAAAACAACAATAGCACTCTTTCCTTTTTTTTTTTTTTGTTAGTTGTTGGCGCATCGGCTTCTGTGGTCATAATGCACCTTCCAAATTTTTGCATTTTACTCTGATCCAAACCCGAGGCAGGATTCGAAAGCGCGACCTTTGGGTTGCCAGGCAGGCACTTTACCCAACTGGCCACTCTTTCTTCGTGGCGTCAACTGCACGTAACTCGCCATCCTGACACAAGCAAGGAATGACTGCAACTCTTGCAGAGCGTGCTTATATAGCTGAAAGTAACAGCTGATGCAATATTACGTCATCTCTTACGCGTGTTAATCTTATCTGATTCAATCTGTAAGAAATATTGCCATATACTTACATTATTCGAACGGCAATTACAATTTTAAGAGGTGATACACTTTCTTTCAACACCAGCCTATATATACATTCTTCCAACATGGTAATAACCAGGGTATGTCTGCTAGGGGTGAAAATTGATGACGTTGTAGGGCAGATATCATCTTTTAAGGGCACAAAAGGTGATATTGTTGTACACGTTGGCACTAGTGACCTTAAGAGTAAGAGATCTACAGATTTACTTAACAAGCACAAGTCACTGTTGAAAAAAAGCCATGAATTAGGGTTGAATTTGAAAATGGCTGCAATTCTGCCCAGACACGACAGGAGGGAGTACATGATGAGAGCCTTGTCGATCAATTCGGCCTTGGAGAGATTGTGCAAAGCACATGGGGTAGAATTTTTTTCAGCGTGATCTGTGCTTGCTAACAGGAGAGACTGCTTCTACAGGGATGTGATACGCTTAAATAGAAAGGGTGCAATAATATTTGCTGATGCTACGGAGGCAGTGTTAAGTGGGTCAGAAAACTGGTAGCTTGCGAGGATTCACAGACTAAAAGATTAACAGTAGCTGCAGGCAGAGGCGAAAGCGATTCTTGCACTGCTTCTATTGGATGAGCAGCAACATAGAGAGCAAGTTTCTGGGGATTTCAAGAGCTACTGGGAGTCACCATGGAACAAGTAAATACACTAGTGTGCAAAATTTAAGGACCAGTCAGGTTTTCGCCTGGATATGGGAAAAGCATACCAAAGGAACCTCGTGAAGTACAGAAATGATGAAGGAAGCAACACCGACACAACAACGGAAACAAAACGGTACAGAGGGACTTTATTTTAAAATGGCAACATAGCACTTGCTGCCATGATACAGAAGCATCACTGCCAAAAATGGAACAAAGGGAAGAGGTGGTCCTCAGTAGGAGATATGGCCACCCCTAATGATGATGCAGGCTTTGCACCGCTTGTTCATAATTAGAACAATGTTGTTGATAAGTTCTTGCGGTAACATCGTCCATTCCTCTGTCAGCGCCATCTTCAGCTGGTGAACATTTTCTGGTGGGATGGACGTGCCGCTAGGGGTATCCCCAGAGCGTCCCATATGTGTTCGATGGGATTTAGATCGTGGAACGGGCAGGCCAATCCATACGAACAATGTCCTCACTTTCCAAAAGCATATCATATCAACAGTTGCAGTGCAATGGGGTGTGGTGTTATCATCCATTAACACGAACTCGGCGCCAATGGCACCTCGGAGCAGACGCACATGGGGAAGGATTACCTCAGTACAGTAGCGAGCTCCGGTGGAATCCCCAGTATCTGGAGTTCTGTACGTCCATCCAAAATAATGCCTCCCCAGACGAGAACACCTCGACCGCCATATCGATCCATTTCAGTGATGTTTGCTGGGTGATACAGTGTGCCAACCTCTCGCCAGATTATCTGACGTCCAGAATCGCTGCTGAGACTGAATCTACTCTCCTCAGTAAAGAGTACCTTAAGTAAAGATTTTGTGGTTGTAACCTTTAGAAATAGTGTTGGTCCTTAAGTTTTGACACTAGTGTACATGGGCTCTGTTAGGGTAACTAAGAGTAGCCTTTGTTACTCTTAGTTACCATAAGAAGGTGCATGTATACTTGCATGTAGACCATTGCTAGAAGTATAGTAAATAAAATTGAATTTCAAGTGCTGATAAAGGCATCAAAGGCAGATATTGTTGGGACAGCAGAGACGTGGTGTCATACAGACATAAGCGGTGTAGAACTGGAATTTGGGGTGTACAATGTGTACAGAAAGGATAGACAGGGTAGGAAGGGAGCAGGTGTTATGCTGTTAGTTAAGAAACACATAAAATCCAAGGAAGTGAAGCTAGTCGACATCGCTGGACAGTGCAGTGTCGAGTCTGTTTCGTGTGACAAAAACATTGGGAAAGGAAAAATGAGAGTAGGCGTGTGTTATATAATGACTCAAAGAAGTACAACGAACAATTGTACAGAGAAATAGAGTGGGCCAATAAATCAGGATGTCTTGTAATGGGGGATTTTAACTTTCCAGATATTGACTGGAATTTATGGGTTGGTCACTCCCACACTAGTCAGACTTTTGTGGATTTATTGGATGATCGTTTTCGACAGCAACATGTTCGAGGTGCAACCAGAGGGAGTAATACTCTTGATCTGGTTATCAGCAGAGATTATTCATGAATTAAGAATATGCAGATAAAGGAACAACTAGTGACGGTGATCACAATGTACTGATGTGGCATTTACTTAAAAATGTAACTACCATCAAGGGTAGAGGGAAGGGCTTTTTTTTTCGTAAAGGTGACTACATTGGTCTCAGACAGTTTTTAAATTCTATACAGTGGGATCAACTGATGATGTTATCAACGGTGAATTCTAAATGGGTCTTAATCTTGGAGGCTACTAGGCTTTTCATATCAACTAAGGAATACTGTTCAATGGGCCTAAATGGATGTCAGATGAATTAATGCGGCTTGTGGCAGAGAGGAAAAATGCATGGGATGCATATAAATTATCAGGCGACACAGAAGCCTATGGCAGATATAAGCTAGTCTGTAATCAAGTCACAAAGGAGGTTAAGTAGGCAAAGGCAGATTACGAGAAATCTTTGGCAAAGGATGCAAAGAAAAACAGCAAAGAGTTCTTTACTTATGTAAACTCTAGAAGGAAGGGGATGAATCTGATTGGTCCACTTAACATAGAAGGTTCGACTATTGATAATCCTGCTCAAGTAACTCAAACTGAATGAGTATTTTGCATCTACATTCACACACGGGGAATTATTCAAGGAGGAGAATGCCAAACATTTTTCAAACTCAAACATGGAGCTAAGTGATTTTGTAATAACTGAGAGCAAAGTGGAGTAGAAATTGTTGAAGTTAAACATAAAAAAGGCACCTCGGTTGGATGAAATCTATCCAGTTATATTGAAGGAGGCAGCGAGGGAAGTTAGCAAACCCTTAGCCATAAGAGAACATATGCGAGCATCCTTAGATTAAGGGAGGTTCCCATGGACTGGAGATGTGTGCAAATATATCTCCAATTCACGAAGGGGATTCAAAGGGCCGCCGTAGCCGAGTGGTCAAGCGCTGGGGTGAATACGTACATGTGCCTTGAGTGACCCGGGTTCAAGCCCGTGACTGCTGAATACGGTGCTGTTTCTTGTGTTCTGTACCTTGTAAACTCCTCTGACTGTGTGGTCGTCCCGGAGTATAAACAGAAAAATTAATTTTTTTTTTATTTAAATGATTATAGACCTGTTAGTTTAACTTCTGTTCTGGGGAAAATAATGGAGTCACTGGTTAAGGAGGTGATACAGGATCACCTAGAAAAGACAACAGTCATAGTTCAGACACAGCCTGGGTTTGTAAAGGGGAAGTCTTGTCTGACAAATTTGATTGGATACTACGAAGTGGTCACAAAGGACCTGGATGCAAAAAACAATTTTGATATCATATACTTGGATTTCATGAAAGCTTTTGATACTATTGCACATGGAAGACTGCTGTACAAATTGGAGAGGTATGGCATTAAGGGTAAGTTGCTACAATGAATAAAGGGCTGGTTGAGTGTTATCGATGAAGATATATCAGGTTTTATGTCCAAGTTTGCAGATGATACAACGGTTGGCAGGGTTGTTAATGACAGTAATGGCAGTGTGCTACTGCAACAGGATCTAGAAAATTAAGGCAGATGGGCTGAGAAGTGGCAACTGAAGTTTAACATTGACAAATGTAAAGTTCTGCATATAGGCAGCAGTAACCCAAAAAAACCTACCAACTGTGTGGTACTACATTCAGGGAGGTGGAGAATGAAAAAGATCTGGGGGTAATTGTGCACTCAGATATGAAGTTCTCTGAGCAATGCAGACGGGCTGCCAGAGCAGGTCATGGAGTTTTGTCAATGATATATAGGAATTTTGCTAGCAGAGACAAGGCGGTGATTATCCCTTTGTATAAAAAGCTATTTAAAAGTTACAGCTGACAGTTACAGGCTCCGCAAAAACGATAAGTGTTTGCCTTTTATTTACATGATTGTTGTTTTATATTGTACTTAATACGTAGTCATATAGTTATAGTTACGCTGGTTATTTTTTATTTTAATTTAGATAAAGAGTTTTTGTGGATTTTACTTACGATAGGTAAAACCGTTATTTTTGTTCGATTTTTGTAGCCATTGTTTTTGTATATAGGGAATTCAAAGTTTTTGTAGGGAATTCAAATTTTTTAATTGAGGTAGCTCTAACGCATAATTATATAGTAATACGCTTCACTGTTTCTATTTCATAGTTTCTATTCAAATACTACTGACATTTAATTTATTGATTTTATTAATTTAAACTACCATGCCCCGAACTAGAGCAGCAAAGCAACGGGCACAAAGTGGCAGGAGTGTTGTGACTCGGGAGAGAACTGAGGGGGGCGATTCTCCAACGCGTCACAGCCTAAAAAAATGTGCAACTTGTGAAATGTTTGCCGAACTCTCTGGAACGGAACATGATATTGCCATGGGGGATGTCTTTGTGTGTGCGCGATGTAAGGAGTGTAAGGAAATCAGGCGACAACTCAGCGTTGTTATGGGCCTATATGAGAGTTTGAAGGACAGGGTGGATGCCCTCGAAGGAAATAAATTGAGGGGCCCATCAAGCTCTCAGCTGCCCACATCAACGCCAGAGCTTGCACTTGGTCATCACGCAACACAGCGGCAACCCCCAAGGCAGAATGCGCTGGTCCCACAGGAACTATTAGTTGTTGGTGACTCTATTGTCAGGGAAACGGGGAACATGCTATGTAAAAAGGATAGGTGGAACAGGACCAGGGTATGTCTGCCAGGGGCAAATGTTGATGACGTTGTAGAGCGGATATCATCTTTCAAGGGCACAAAAGGTGATATAGTTGTACACGTTGGCACTAATGATATTAAGAGTAGGAGACCGGCAGAATTACTCAACAAGTACAGGTCACTGTTGAAAAAAAGCCGAGAATTAGGGTTGAATTTGAAAGTGTCTGCAATTCTGCCCAGACACGATAGGAGGGAGTATATGATGAGAGCCCTGTCAATCAATTCGGCCCTGGAAAGATTGTGCAAGGCTCAAGGGGTAGAATTTTTTTCAGCCTGGACTGTACTTGTTAACAGGAGAGATTGCTTCTACAGGGATGGGATACACTTAAATAGAAAGGGTGCAAGAATATTTGCTGATGCTATCGAGGCAGTGTTAGGTGGGTCGGAAAACTGCTAGCTTGGGGGGATACAAAGACTAATAGTTTAACAGTAACCGCAGGCAGAGGTGAAGGTGATTCTTGCACAACTTCTATTAGAATAAGAAGCGACCTGGAGCGAGGGGTGTTGGGGGTTTCAGGGACGGATGGCAGTCATCCTGGAATAGTTGGGTATATGGGATGTGTTAGGGTAACAAGGAATAGGCATAGGAGCATGTATGCTTGCATGTATACCAATGCTAGAAGTATAGTAAATAAATTTGATGAATTTGAAGTGTTGGTCAAGACATCAAAGGCGGATATTGTTGGGATAGCAGAGACGTGGTGTCACACAGATATAAGGAATGCCGAACTGGAATTTGGGGAGTACAATGTGTACAGAAAGGATAGACAGGACAGAAAGGGAGGAGGTGTTATGCTGTTAATTAAGAAAAACATAAAATCAAAAGAAGTGCATCCAGTTGATATAGATGGACAGTGCACTGTTGAGTCAGTTTGGTGTGACATAAGCACTGCAAAAGCAAAGATAAGGGTAGGAGTGTGTTATAGGCCTAATGACTCGAATGAGTACAATGAACAATTGTACAGAGAAATAGAGTGGGCCAGTAAATCAGAATGTCTTATAATGGGGGATTTTAACTTCTCAGATATTGACTGCAACTTGTGGGTTGGTCACCCACACACTAGTTAGACTTTTGTGGATTTATTGGATGATTGTTTTCTGCAGCAGCATGTTCGAGAGGCAACCAGAGAAAGTAATACTCTTGATCTGGTTATCAGCAGTGATAATTCGTGTATTAAGAATTTGCAGATAAAGGAACCACTAGGTGGCAGTGATCACAGTGTGCTGAAGTGGGATTTACTCAAAGAGGTAACTACCGTCAGGGGTAAAGGAAAGGGTTTTTGCTTCCGTAAAGGGGAGTACAGTGGTCTCAGACAGTTTTTAAATTCTGTACAGTGGGATCGACTGACGATGTTACAAACAGTAAATTCTAAGTGGGAAGCATTCAAGGAATTAATCGTGGAAGCTACTAGACTTTTCATACCGATGAAGAAATATTGTTCAAGGTTTAGGCCTAAATGGTTATCAAATGAACTAATGAGACTCGTGACAGAGAAGAAAAATGCATGGGATGCATATAAATTATCAGGCGACGCAGAAGCCTGTAGCAGATATAAGCTAGTCTGTAATCAGGTCACAAAGGAGGTTCGGCAGGCAAAGGCGGATTACGAGAAATCTTTGGCAAAAGATGCTAAGGAAAACAGCAAGGATTTCTTTACTTATATAAACTCTAAAAGGAAGGGGCTGAATATGATTGGTCCACTTGACATCGATGGTTCGACTGTTAATGATCCTGCTCAGATAGCAAACAAACTGAATGAGTATTTTGCATCTACATTCACACGTGAGGAATCATTACAGTTTGAAAATGGAAGAAGGTTATCAAATTGTAGCAGTGTGCTTAATGATTTTGTAATAACTGAGAGCAAAGTGGAGGAGAAATTGTTGAAGTTAAACATAAGAAAGGCACCTGGGGCGGATGGGATCTATCCAGTTATATTAAAGGAGGCGGCAAAGCAACTAAGCAAACCCTTAGCCATAATTATGAGAGCATCCTTGGATTCAGGGGAGGTTCCCACGGACTGGAGATGTGCAAATGTATCCCCAATTCACAAAGGAGGTTCGAAGGGTGACACGAATAATTACAGACCAGTTAGTTTAACTTCTGTTCCGGGTAAAATAATGGAGTCACTGGTTAAAGATGCATTGCAGGATCATCTAGACAAGACTGCAGCAATAATTCAGACACAGCATGGGTTTGTTAAGGGAAAGTCTTGTCTGACAAATTTGATTGGTTATTATGATGTGGTCACAAAGGAACTGGATGCAAAAAATAATTTTGATATCATATACTTGGATTTCAGGAAAGCTTTTGACACTGTTGCGCATGGAAGACTACTGTACAAATTGGAGCAGAATGGTATTAAGGGTAAGTTGCTACAATGGATAAAAGGATGGTTAAGTGGGAGAAGACAGAGGGTGGTAATCAATGGGTGCTGCTCTTCGTGGACTAATGTATTAGTGGAGTCCCACAGGGTTCGGTGTTGGGTCCACTGTTGTTTTGTATATTTATCAATGATATTGATGAAGGTATATCAGGCTTAATGTCGAAGTTTGCAGATGACACGAAGGTTGGCAGGGTTGTTAATGACAGTAATGGCAGTGTGCTACTGCAACAGGATCTAGATAATTTGGGCAGATGGGCTAAGAAGTGGCAACTGAAGTTTAACCTTGACAAATGCAAAGTACTGCATATGGGTAGAAGTAACCCCAGAGAAACGTACCAACTGTGTGGTACTACACTTAAGGTGGTAGAAAATGAAAAAGACCTGGGAGTAATTGTGCAGTCAGATATGAAGTTTTCTGAGCAATGTAGACAGGCTGCTAGGGCAGGTCATGGGGTTTTGTCAATGATATATAGGAATTTTGCTAGCAGGGAAAAGGAGGTGATTGTCCCTCTGTATAAGGCAATGGTCAGGCCACGCCTTGAGTACTGCGTACAGGTCTGGAGGCCTCATTTTAGGAAGGATGTAGATTTGCTTGAGCGTGTACAGAGAAGAGCAACACGATTGGTGAGGGGAATGACGGGATCCTCTTACCAAGAGAGGCTTAAGTTCTGCAAATTGCAGTGGCTGGAGACTAGGCACCTGCGCGGTGATCTGATTGAGGTCTATAAGGCCTTGAATGGGTTGAGCACGCTGAATTCTGATGGGATCCTCCCACTTGTTCAGAATACGAACCTACGGGGACATAAGTTCAAATTAAGAAAGGATAGATGTAGAATAGATGTGCGGAAATTTGCCTTTAGCCAGCGGGTGGTTAATTGCTGGAACAAACTTCCATGTGTCGTTGTGGAAGTTGATAGGTTAAATAAATTTAAGGAGGAACTGGACAGGCAATTGGAGGGTATGGTGTGATTTTTTTTTTTTTTTTTTTTGGCTGATGCTGCATGATGATCCTACACTTGCTTTCTTGCATCAAGTGCCACTACTACTACTACTACTACTACTACTAAAGCAATGGTAGGCTACATCTTGAGTACTGCGTAAAGGTCTGGAGACCTCATTTTTAGAAGGATGTAGAGCTGCTAGAATGCGTACAGAAAAGGGCATCAAGATTGGTGAGGGGAATGAAGGGGTGCGCTTACGAAGAAAGGCTTAAGTTCTGTAAGTTGCAGCATCTGGAAACTAGTCACCTGCGAGGTGATACTGATTGAAGTGTATAAGGGCTTGAATGGTTTCAGCAGGCTCAGTGCTGACAGGATACTTTTGCTTGCTCAGACTAAGAACCTGAGGGGGGTACAGATCCAAGAACCTGAGGGGGGTATAGATCCAAACTGATGAAATACAGTTGTAGAATACATGTACGGTAGTTTACCTTTAGCCAGCGAGTAGTTTATTGCTGGAACATACTTCCATCTGTTGTTGTGGAAGTTGATAGCGAAACGAAATGGGAAGGGGTTTTTTAGGCTAATGCTGTGTAAGCTTGCTTTCTTGCATCATATGCCTCTACTAATGCTAATATCAATAGCTGCTGGAAGTACAATGAAAGGACAGAATTCAGGACCCCTGGCCTCTGGACAATGCGACAGTGTCACCCCTCTCGCTAGTGGACGAACCTAACCTGGTTTGGCAAGTATATAGATACACTGCATCAGTGCATTCAAGTAGACGGTAATTCGATGTCAGTATGGATAAACGTCGTGAGTTAACCGACTTTGAAAGAGGGATGATAGTGGGTGCCCGACGCATGGGTCACTGTATCGTGGAGGTGGAACAGAAATTGAACTATCCCCGTTCGATTGTATCAAGAATGTATCGGGAATACGCCATTTCTGGAATAACATCTTATCATGGACAGCGCTGTGGGCGGAGAAAGGTGGTGGATGAATGTGGCTGTCGACGTTTGTGTTGCATTGTTTCAGCCAACCGGAAAACGATATTGGCACAAATCACCGCCTACTTCAATGAGGGAGGTGCCAGAAACTTCTCTACCAAGACCATCAGACGATCATTAGCCGCAAATAAGTTATGGGATCCGCCGACCAACCAGAGTCCCATTGCTAACACCACGACACAGGACTCTACGCCCCAACTGGTCGAAAGAACATCGGCACTGGACTTTGGATGATTGGAGACTTGTCTTGTGGTCCGATGAGTCCCATTTCCCATTTTTCGAGTTGGAAACCGCACGAAGAAACCGCATAAACTCTGGCGGAAACCGCACGAAGCTATGTACTTGTCATGTCAACAAGGAACTGTTCAGGCAGGTGGACAGTCGCTAATGGTGTGTGGCATGTTCAACTGGCACACGTTGGGGCCTGTGGTACGTCTAGACGCATCGCTGAGCGGTCCAGGTTACGTTCCATCCTTGCAGACCATCTGCATCCTTTCATGGTCATCTTGCAACCACAGGGCAATGGACTCTTCCAGCAGGACAATATGCCACCCCACAGAACCGTGGTGATTAGATCACGGTTCGAAGAGCATTCCGCAGATTTTACCACCATGGAATGGCCTCCCTGTGCAGTGGACATGAACCCGTGGAGCATCTTGGGGATGCCGTGGAAAGGTCCGTTGGAGCATTGGATCTTCCTCCGAATCCTCCAAAACATCAAGAGACTAACGAATTTTGTTAGTCTCTTAATATTTTAGAGGATTCTTAAATGGTTTTTTTTTTATGTTTTAATATTAGTTTTTAAAGTATTAAAAGGATGGATTCACTATGTATTTATAGGTCTCAGCATTTAAATCGTTTTTAAAAATACGGACGTATTGAACTACGGAGAGTATCATCATTGAAGTGTCCTACAAGACATCATAGAGGTAATTCTTCCATTTCTAAACTAGTTTACTTATAACGTAGAACGTATTGAGCCATAGCTGCTCTGTTATCTATTAATAAGAACATTGTGAAAAAATATATTACTCATTTGCCTTATATTATACACTGCCCTACCATTAATATCCAGACACCCCTCCATGGATGGGGAAATAGGTCCTATGTCACAGAACCTGCTGCAAATATGCATACTGGGCTTAGAACAGACAGTTGCAAAAGTGGGCATGCAAGATGACGCATTAGAGAATTACCTCAACAGTTCAACAGAATTGATCACCTCAACAAATGCTAGACGATAATTAACATGGTGTAAGGAGCGCAAATCCTGGACTGTTAGAGCAGTGAAAAACAGTCCTATGGACAGGACGAGTCGAGGTTCGCATTCTACCAGTCTGATGTCCGTTCGTGGGTGTGACGAATTCCAGAGCTACAGTTCCTTCCTGATTGTATCCTCCCAACAATGAAATTTGGTGGGGGCAGTGTCATGGTATGCTCCTTTCATGGTTTGGCCCATTAGTCGTTATCGACTTGGGCACATTAGTCGTTATCGACAAAACCATGAATGTTGTCGACAATTGATGTGGACCAGGACAATCTGGACAATTATGCACTTCCAATATTATGGCAATATTTCGGGGAAGGCCCATACCTGTATCAGCAAGACAACGCGCGATGCCATTCTGCTCGGGTCGTAACAGAGTGGTTTGAGTACATGTATGAAAATGTACAGTATCTCCAATTCACAAAGGGTGACACGTGTAATTACAGATCTGTTAGCTTGATTTCTGTTCCAGGAAAAATAATGAAGTCACTGGTTAAAGTAGCATTGCAGGATCGTCTAGACAAGACAGCAGTAATGTGGGGAACGTTTCCTTGGCACACGTTGGTTCCATTGATATCCATAGATTCATGTCTGAATGCCACATCGTACCTAAAAATCTTTGCTGACCAAGTGCATCCGTTCATGTTGACAGTTTATCCTCAGTCAGATGGTTCTGTTCAGCAGGATAATGCGCTGGTGCGCAAAGCCTGAATAACTATGGAATGGTTCCAGAAACATGACAATGACTTTTCGTTGCTGCACTGGCTCGCTCAGTCCCTGGATCTCAATCTTATTGAACATCTTTGGGATGAGCTGGAAAGGGCTGTTCGCTGCAGGCCAACAACTCCATCGAATCTCAAAGAACTGCGTGACACACTCGTGTCTGCATGATACTCCATTCCAGGCTATATACGAATTCGTCTATTCGTCTATAGACGAATTCAGGCTGTCTTGAAGGTTAAAGGAGGCCCAACACACTACTAGGTAGATGTACCTAATAAAGTGACAGCACAGTGGGCGCGGCACACACACACACACACACACACACACACACACACACACACACACACACACACACACACACACACACACACACACACACACACACACACACACACAATGAATCTGATCTAACAGGCAGAAAATATTGTATGGCTGCTACAAAATAAATTACTTAGGGGTGTTGAGCTAGATATTCATCCAGATACTGTCAGCACTTTTCTTTTCAGCACTTGACATTAGCATTAGCATTAGCATTAGTAGAGGCATATGATGCAAGAAAGCAAGCTTATTTAGCATCAGCCAAGAAAAAAAAAAAAACCACTCCCATTTCACCCCTCCGTTCGTTCGAAATACCTGTCCAGTTGAGCTTTAAATTTGTTTAGGCTATCAACTTCAACAACAAGTGATGGAAGTCGGTTCCACCAACCAACCACCCGCTGGCCAAAGGCAAATTTCCGCACATCTATCCGACATCCGTCCTTCCTCAATTTGAATTTATGCCCTCTGAGGTGATTATTCTGAGCAAGATGAAGAATCGTATTGGCATTGAGCATGCTCAAACCATTCAAAGCCTTATACACCTCTATCAGATCACCTCGCCGGTGCCTAGTCTCCAGACTCTGCAATTTGCAAAACTTAAGCCTTTCTTCGTAAGAGCAACCCTTTGTTCCATTTACTAATCTTGTTGCCCTTCTCTGTACCCGTTCCAGCAGCTCTACATCCTTCTTGAAATGAGGCCTCCAGACCTGTATACAGTACTCAAGATGTGGCCTGACCATTGCCTTATACAAGGGAATAATCACCTCCTTATCCCTGCTAGAAAAATTCCTGTATATCATTGACAAGACACCATGAGCTACTCTTGCAGCTCGTCTGCACTGCTCAGAGAACTTCATATCTGCCTGCACAATTACCCCCAGGTCCTTTTCATTCTCCACCACTGTCAGTGTAGTACCGCAGAGTTGATACGTTGCTCTGGGGTTACTGTTTCCCATATGTAGTACTTTACATTTGTCAATGTTAAACTTCATTTGCCACCTCTCAGCCCATCTGTTCAGCCTTTCCAGATCCTGTTGCAGCAGCATAGCATCAGTAGTGTCCTTAGTTGCCTCGTTTAATATAACTGGATAGATCCCATCCACCCCGGGTGCCTTTTTATGTTTATCTTCAACAATTTTTCCTCCACTTTCCTCTCAGTTATTACAAAATCATCTAGCTCACTGCCAGAGTTTACTTCACCTCTGGCATTCCCCTCCTTGAATAACTCCTCATGTGTGAATGTAGATGCAAAATACAATGTGAAGTTTTGGAGATTTTCAAGTACCGTGTTAATAGACTAGTAAAGGATAGGGAATGCTTAGAAAGCGGTACTCACCTTGAATTAATCTACGATGGCTTACTTAGGCAGCGTGGTTAATATTTAGGTTGAATTATTAAATTGTTAAGTTGAATAAAATTAAAAGGGGAAAATAGGTAAGTGTTGACTGAGTTAAAATAGGCACAAGGAAACAGAAGCGTACACATCCAATCATTGGTTGTCATTGAAGTAAAGAAGCAAAGGAATAATTGAAAATTAAATAGATGAATACGGTGAAGCCAATAGTCGTTATGGGGACTTTCATTGGTGAACCGTCTTCAGTAATCCCAGAGTTGATACGTTACTCTGGGATTACTGCATCCCATATGCAGTACTTTACATTTGTTAATGTTAAAATTTATTTGCCACCTCTCAGCCCATCTGCTCAACTTTTCTAGGTCCTGTTGTAGCAGTGTAGTGTCATTAACAACTCTGCCAACCTTCGTATAGTCTGCAAACTTGGACATTAAGCCTGATATACCATCATCAATATCATTTATAAATACAGGAAACGACAGTGGACCCAACACTGAACCCTGAGGGACTCCACTAATAACATTAGTCCACGAAGAGCAGTGTCCATTGATTACCACTCTCTGTCTTCTCCCACTCAACCATCCCTTTATCCATAACAGCAATTTGTCTCCAAGGCCACACTTCTCCAATTTGTGCAGCAGTCTTCCATGTGCTACAATATCAAAGGCCTTTCTAAGATCCAAATATATGATATCAAAGTTACTCTTTGCATCCAGTTCCTTTGTGACTACATCATACTGTCCAATCAAATTTAAAGAGATATATTCAATTACTCAATGTTATAAATGCCTTGCTTTTGGCCATGTTGCAAAGTATTGTAGGAGAGAGATGCGTGTGGTCACTGTTCCAAAGAACATTTGTTTAAAGATTGTCCAAATAGAGGGAAACAGCCGGAGTGTTGTAATTGTAAAGGGAAGAATGAAGAGACTGCTCATGCTGCCGTGGATAAAAAGTGTATTGAGTATCAAAGGGCCTTAGATATTCATAAAAGGAAAATTAATTATGGATAAGTATATAAAAATTTTGCAAGTAAATGCACAAAGAGCTAAGGCAGTCGCATTGCAAATAAATCATATAATGGAATGTGAAGATTTCTCGGTGGCCCTCTTGCAGGAGCCATGTGTAATTAAAGGTAAAGTAGCAGGTTATCCTATTAGATATAGAATTGTTTCTAAAGGTGATAATCCAATGACGGCCATAGTAATTAAAGATCCTGAAGTAGTTGTAACACAAGTGTTATCCTTGTGTGATGAGAAACACGTTTGTTGTGAAATTATAGGGAAATGTGGCAAGTTGTATGTTGTTACAATATATTGTCAGGCATCAGAAGGAATGGAACAACATATAAAGTATTTAGATAAATTATTTGAATTAGTTGGCTCTTGTAATGTAGTGGTTGCCTTGGACTCTAATGCTTGTTCTCCATTGTGGGGTAGTGATGTATCCAATGAAAGAGGAGTGATACTGGAGGAATTCATTGCTGCCTCAGGTGTGGAGGTGTTAAATGTGACAGGACATGCTTCTACTTATTCCACGGTACATGGGCAGTCATATGTTGATTTAACTTTGGCGACTACCTCTATTGTGGATAATATTAGAAATTGGAAAGTGATAGAATATCATACTACTAGTGATCATAATAGCATCTCTTTCTCTTGTGTTATAAATGATTCAGTGAGAATATTGAATGATATTGATAGATTTATGGATAAAACTGCAAGGTTGCCAAAGTTTGAGCAAGTGTTTTTGAGTAGTATCAATGAAATAAATTGGGTGGGCCTGACATCAAATGATTATGTAAAACAATTAACTATTATTTTAAAAGATGCATGTTCTAGTAGTATGAAGAAAAGGTATAAGGTTAATAGGCCAGTATTCTGGTGGAGTACTGAATTATCTGAAAAAAGGAGAGAAACTTTTCGTTTAAGAAGAAAATTCCAGGCTGTAAGAAGAAATGGAGATTTAGATTTGTGTGAGATGTATAAAGCTTGTCGTAAAGAATATGTTACAGCTATCTGTAAAGCTAAACAGAATAAGTGGAGGGAATATGTGAGCAAACAAAGATCCAGGGATCCATGGAATTCTATTTTTAAATTATTAACTAATAAAAGAAGCCTATCGGAAATAATGAGTACCATTGGTAATGAAAATAGTCAAACCTTAAACTGGGAAGAATCGGTGAACAGGATATTGGACGATCTCTTTCCAGATGAAAGTGAAGAAGTCAACGAACAAGAAATAGATGGTCAGAATCTTTTTGTGACACCAGAAGAACAGTTTACGTTAGAAGAATTAACAACGGCCATGGGTCAGGCAAAGGATGGCAGATCGCCGAGCCTAGATAAAATAGAAGTTTTGGTTATGAAAAGATCTTTTCAAATGGCTCCAGAATTATATCTGAATATGTATAATCGATGTTTAGAAGAGTATGCCTTTCCGGATGAGTGGAAGAGAGCACAGATAAAATTACTTATAAAAGGGACAGATCTCATGCTTAATGAAACTGGTACATATCGTCCAATTGCTCTCCTCTCTGTTTCAGGCAAGATATACGAAAGATTATGTATGAACCGTCTTATGATGAGGTATGATTCAAGAAATATGTCATCACAAAACCAATATGGTTTTAAGAAAGACTCATCAACTGAAGATGCGGTATATAGATTGCTTCAAGCGGTGGAGGACAGTGAGGAACGGTATTGTCTTGGTATATTTATTGATTTTAAAGGTGCTTTTGACCACTTATGCTGGGGAGGCATCATGTCTAGAATTAAAGAAGTATGTACAACTAAATTATATAAGGTATTTAGAAGCTACTTTTCCAATAGGGAAGTAGTAGTTAAAACAAGATATACAGAAATAATTAGGAAAGTTATTAAAGGATGTCCACAGGGCTCGGTGATAGGCCCCTTTGCATGGAACATGGTCTTTGATGAATATTTAAATGAAGAAATGGCTGGTGTCACAAAGATAGCTTATGCTGACGATTTGGTAATGATGGTTCAAGGAAATTCAAGATCTTCTATAGAAAGTAAAGCAGAAGAAGCTTTGAGAACATTAGAAGTATGGACAAGGAAAAAACATAAATTGCAGGTTTCAAAGGAAAAGACGGTTCAGATGTTGCTCAAGGGAAGACTAAGCATGAATAGAGCTCATACTGTACGGCTGATGGGGAGTGCCGTTCGATATGCACAAGTAACAAAATATCTTGGTTTAATGATTGAAGAACGTTTGTTCTTCACAGAACACGTTAAATATTTAAAAGTTAAAATTAAAACCTTGTATGCCAAGCTCCGGAGGGTGATTAGAAGAGATTGGGGCATAAAAGGTAGAGGCCTCAATCTATTACATGATTGTTTATTTTCACCTATAATATGTTATGCTGCCGGGGCTTGGGTTCATAGAATTGGGAATAAGGTTATTCAAAAACACCTAGTATAGGCACAAAGATTTGCATTACTAGGGATTACTCGGGCATGTCGGACGGTGTCCACAGAAGCCTTACAGGTAATATCAGGTAGGTTGCCAGTCCAGTATGTAGTATTAATAGCTGGAGTAGGATATCTTACTAAGCGAAACATTAGGAAGACGATAGTAAGAATAAGAACTTGTCCAGAACCAGATAAAATTTATACAAGAGCAGATGTTAAAAGTGAAAAGAATAGAGTTCTAGAAGAAGTTAAAGCTAGATGGCAAACGGAATGGGAAACATCTGAAAAAGGACATCAGACCTTTATGTTTTTGCCTAGAATTAATATAATTGATGTTAAAAGAAAGGTGTGGCAACAGTTTGGTCTGTGTTCTACGTTTTTGTTAACTGGACATCGATTGGCATTGAGACTCTTTCAACTTGGTCTCAAAGAAAATGGGTTGTGTAAATGTGGAGAGCTAGAAACATCTGAGCATGTTAGCTTGACTGCAATTATTATGTTGAGTTGAGAATGGAATTGGAATTATCAATTGGCTATCTGGAGAAGGAGAGACTCCATGTCATGTTCACTGATAAAAGGTTATTTACTTATTTTAATAAGTATGTTGCGGAAGTTTTTAAAAGAAGATTTAGATTGCTGGATAGTAGTGTAGTGGCACGCCTCCAAGTGGCAGGGATGTCAACTCATCCAATTAGGATCAAAGGATAAAAAAATTTCAAAATTGATTCTCTTTGCACGAGGCTAAGTGGCCAGGATAGGAATTGTTTATTGTTGGGTTATTATTTATTTATTTATTAATTAACAAAATTTGAATTCTAAAAGTTAGGAAAATCCCATTTTCTGACATTACCGCGGATAGGCTATGGCCTCGGTAGTGGATTCGGCGAATGGAGGTTAAAATGGAATGTCCAATCAAATTAGTGAGACAAGTCTTCCCCTTTACAAACCCATGCTGTGTCCACGTCTAGAAGTCTTGTCTAGATGATCCTGCAATGCTTCTTTAACCAGTGCCTCCATTAATTTCCCTGGAACAGAAGTTAAACTAACTGGTCTGTAATTACCTGTCTCCCTTTGAACCTCCTTTGTGGATTTGGGTCACATTTTCACATCTCCAGTCCATGGGTACCTCCCCTGAGTCCAGGGAAGCTCTCATAATTATGGCAAAGGGTTTGCTTACTTCCTTTGTCGCCTCATTTAATATAACTGGATGGATTCCATTCACCTCAGGTGTCTTTCTTATGTTTATCTTCAACAATTTCTCCTCCACTTTACTCTCAATTATTAAAAGATTATCTAGCTTACTGCCAGAGTTGAATACACCTCTGGCATTCCCCTCCCTGAATAACTCATGTGTGAATGTAGATGCAAAATATTCATTTAGTTTGTTAGCTACCTGAGCTGAATCATTGACAGTTGAACCATCAATATCAAGTGGACCAATCTGATCATCCCTTTCCTTCTAGAGTTTACATAAGTAAAGAACTCTTTGCTGTTTTTCTTTGCATCCTTTGCCAAAGATGTCTCGTAATCTGCCTTCGTCTGCCTAACCTCCTTTGTAACTTGGTTACAGACCAGCTTATATCTATCATAGGCTTCTGTGTCACATCTGTTAATTTATATGTATCCCATGCATTTTTCTTCTCTGTCACGTGTCTAATTAGTTCATCTGACATCCATGTAGGATTAATCTTGAACAATATTTCTTTGTTGGTATGAAAAGCCTAGTAGCATCCAAGATTAATCCTTTGAATGCTTCCATTATGAATTTGCCATTGGTAACATCATCAGTTGGTCCCACCGTATATAATTTAAATACTGTCTCAGATCACTGTAGTCACCTTTACGGAAGCAAAAATCCTTCCCTTTACCCTTGATAGTAGTTACCTCTCAGTAAATCCCTACTTCAGCACACTGTGATCACAGCCACCTAGTGGTTTCTTTATCTGCAGATTCTTGATGCATGAAGAATCATTACTGATAATCAGATCAAGAGTATTATTCCCTCTAGTTGCCTCCCAAACATACTTCTGTAGAAAACAATCATCCAATAAATCCACAAAAGCCTTGCTAGTGTGTGTGTGTGACCAACCCACAAATTCCAGTCTCTGGGAAATTAAAATTCCCCATTATAAGACACTCTGATTTACTGGCACACTATTTCTCTGCACAATTGCTCATTATACTCATCAAATTCATTTGGCCTATAACACACACCTACTCTCAGTTTTCCTTTCCCAGTGCTTATGTCACACCAAACAGACTCAACATTGCATTGTCCAACCCAATTGGATGCACTTCCAATTGTTTCTTAACTAACAGCATAACCCTTCCTCCCTTTCTGTACACATTGTACTCCCCAAATTCCAGTTCTGCACTGCTTATGTCTGTGACCCCATGTGTCTGATATCCCAATTCTTTGAATGCTTACCATTTTGAATTTGCTGTTGGTAACATCATCAGTTGGTCCCACTGTATAGAATTTAAATACTGTCTCAGACCACCATAATCATCTTTGTAAAAGCAAAAACCCTTTCCTTTACCCCTGATGGTAGTTACCTCTTTGAGTAAATCCCACTTCAGCACACTGTGATCACTGCCACCTAGTAGTTCCTTATGCAGTTTACTTCCTTTGTCATCAAATCATCAACAGCATTATTATTATCAGCCATATGGTGCAAGGAAACCTGAGGCTTATGCTGCACCAGTCAAAAAAAAAAAAAAAACATTCCCGAGTTACCCTGAGAGAGAGAGAGAGAGAGAGAGAGAGAGAGAGAGAGAGAGAGAGAGAGAGAGAAGCAGAAAGGAATCATCAAGAAAGAGAAGAATGATGATATCCAGCTCAGGCTCCTGGGTGTGCCAAGCCCATACTCACCAGATGAGAGCTCCTGGGATAATCAAGCTAATAAATTCATTAGAAACTATGTCTTCCAATGTTATATTTAATAAAGAAATATTTATTACTAAAAATATGTAATATATTCATTTTAATAATTTCTTTGAATGGCATGATATGCAGGTAGATTAGATGTCAGATACAAAATTAAACACTGACCCTGCAAAGGTTTTCCCACCAGATTTTTTATTCAACTGTTATACTGAAAGATACACGGAGATTACTTGCAATAATTATTTTCTGCTTCTTTCAAATATGGTTTAAAAACTAACCATCATAAGTAATTAAATGCTCCAGTACTTAAATTGCATAAAATGTATAAGCATTTTTCAGTTCAGTACAGACTGTTTCATGTTAATTAAAAAAAACTTTATATGCTGCAATTGCTTTTGAAAAGATGAAGTATAAGCTAACAGACAAAAAATTTCTTGTACACAGGAAACTTTTGTATTAAGAGAGGCTGTGAACATTTTAATTTGTGATCTGTTTGGTAATAATTACTTTATGTTACAGCCAAATTTTTTTAATCCAGTAAATAGGACCAAAGGGCAGAATTAAATAAAAATACAATTTTAAAAGGATTTAGTTTAATTTTAAATTGTAAAAGAGACCATTACTTACAGGTTGCCTTTTTTTTTTTTTTTGTGAACTGCTAAGGTTTAATGCCTGTAGGTCTATCAAGCTTTTTTCCAGACAGATTCACCCACAGAGCAAGGCAGAGCTATTTTTGTGGAGGAACATGCTGGAACAACATTCCAAAACAGTTTTCTCAGGACACTACCAGCATGCATTTATGCCTTTCCCAACTTCAGAATAAAATCAAAATATGCAATCTTCCACCTCCATAAATCTTAGATAATAGCTACTAATAATAGATAATTGGCAACTAACCTAGCTAGGCCGATCTGCTAATCTGGAACCAACCTTATGAAAGTGTGCACAATATTCTTGAACTAAGAGAGCCTACCTATTGGTAAATTTCCATATAGTTTAGAGAGACAGTTAAAAATTCAGGATTGTCTGTTAACTTAAGAGACCTGCATAGTCCTTTAATAAGGGAATGAGCTGACACGTTTAGTTTGGTTTCAGCATTAGAGCAAACAAAAGTGTTCCTGTAGCAGCTTGGATATTATTTGAACCCCTCCCTTGGTGTAAAAATTTTAAGCTAAATTATATAAAGGTTATTTCCAATGAGAAAATAAGGAAACAATTTAAAGGCCAAATAAATACCTAAGAAAATTATGTTAATTGGAATGCATAAGTTTCCTAATTACAAGAATTTTTTTTTGTCCATTTGCCTATGAATTGGGCCATCTTTCCAATTTCCAATTGGGTGGTAACATGTGCATTTCTTTAATATAAAGACCATGCCGAAGTTAAAATGTTTGTAATACAGTCGAACTTGGTTATAACGAGCATGGAAATAACAAGATCATGGCTGTAACAAGCAAAGAGTCATAATGATTTTAATTTATGCGTATTCCCAAACAGTTGATCGTTCACTATTATAATGAGCATACTACACAGATATACCATACAAATATTGGTAACTATGTGTACATTCTTAATTGCTCGGGTAGTCAAAAAACCCTAATCCTTGGAATAGACAAAAATGAAAAGGGCGACTTAGCCATTATGACCACCCGCATTGCATCAGATTAGTGGCCGGTTTATGACCTTGTCCTTTTGGGGATAGGGGCTATACAATAGTGCATTGGTGTTGCGCTTGTCACATTACCCTATTTACAGATTGTTGTAAATAGTGAACCATAAATTTTTTTTCAGGACTTCTAAGAACTTTGTATGCAGATCGCTTTACTGTCATTTTAAAGTAAAATCAGTTAGAAATGAACCCTTCCTTCGGAAACATGTCTACTAACAAAAGAAAGTGTCTCTCGATTCACAAAAAAGGCAAAATTATTTGTGAGTTAGAATGTGGTGCAAAAAATGTTGAAGTGTGTAAAAAGTTTCTTTGTGCTCTTCAACAGTAATGACATTGTGGAAGAATAAACATGTTTACATATCGGCACTGGAAAAGAACATAACTGAAAAAAAAATTTAGAAAGTCTGAGGTTACAAATGCAGAGGAAGCATTGCTTCAATGGTTCACTACACAAAGAAGTGCTGGATTTTCAATAGACAGTCCGACCTTGAAAGCCCAAGCTGAAAATTTTGAAAAACAATTTGGATGCGCCAATTTTGTATGTAACAACAGTTGGCTGGATCGATTTAAAAACTGAATACAAGCATATTAATACAAATAATATGTAGGTATATACTAACATTATTTTTTTTCTCTCTCTAATATTTCTTTCGTTTTTTGAATCTATCTTTTCATCAAGTTATTGAAAATTAAAAAAAAAAAAAAATAGGAGGTAGATTTAACTCATCACTGATATAGTGAATAACAGTTATAACGAAATTTTTTTGGTCCCTTGATGCTCATTATAATCAAGTTCGACTGTATTTTAACTCGAGTTCCATAGAATATTTAGTTACTTGTGACAATCTTTTCAACCACACAGAAGGAAAATAAGAATTATTCTGTGAAATATCTGTGTATTTTAATAATTTATTTAAAGTAGACCCTTGGTTATCTAGGCTGCAGATTAACTTTGGTCTCTATGGTCCCCAGAAAAGCACATCAGTGCAAGTTGAATAATTAAAAGAAATATGCAGAATCTACTGTGGGTGGCATTTGGTTTACATTTTGTAATGTTGGTTCCTTGTAGTACTAAAAATGGATAGTGCCATCTATCCATCCTGGTATTAGTGTTTGCCATGTGGTGAAAGAAAGGCTTTTGCTGCACCAGCAAAACAAAATAAAAGATAAAAATCCTTCTTATGTGTTCCACTCCTCAATTGGATGCTAATCTTCCTAAGTTTCCAGCCTCAACTACACATGGAGGTAACTTATTTTGGTAATTTACAACTTTCTAGCTATGGGAAAACTTCCTACAATCTAGTCTGTAATTCTTTCTCCATAAGTTTGAGTTTATTTCCCCTAGTTCTAGTATATATGTGAAATCACGTTTTAGCCAAAATAAAAGAATCTGCACAAACCTTATTACTAGCAATTACCACCACCTTAACATTTTTGAAAACTTTTTTTTGAAAGTTAAACAGTTTCAGGAAGAGCAACCAAAGGAAAAAAAGCAAACGTCATTGTTTTCCCTTTTTAAAAACATACATATGTATTAAACTTTAAGCTGAATCTTCTCAAGTTGTAATATACTTTTATAAATGTGAATACAGTATTTATGTAAACATTTAGATTTTTGTCACATTCACAAGCTTTTCTTTCATTTTGCAATTTATCCAAAAAAATCTGATTCCCCATTTATTCCAAATAACCAAGCGTCTACTGTATTTTGGTGTCATAACTAGATAAATAGAAATTTGGTAGAACAAAATCTTTTACAGGATTACTTCTTAATTTTTTCATATGACATAATATATGAAAAAATTCTATATATGAAATAATATATGAAAAAAATAATATATGAAAATTATCATCTAATTAACAATTACTACTAAAATGAGTTCACAATATAAGACAATCTCATAGGATAAGGTGCTTTCCTAGTATTTATATAGTAAGTTATACCAAAAAAGACCACTTTGCTCATTTCATATGTTACTTAAACAAGTTTTTTCTCTCAAATAGCAAAAGCCTGTCTGATAAAAGAATAGCAAAATATTCATCTGGTTCGTCTTCATACAAATAAGCTGTAAAAGTCATTTATTGATGCATATCTATAAAACATTAATGCACAATAAAAATAAACACTTATTTTTAAGATTTTATTAAAATCTTGAAAACAAAAGAAACTAAAAAGGCTAAGACTTTGTGGAATACCATATACAAGTAATGCTTTTTTTGTTCTCATTGTTCTACAGTTGTTCAAATTGTAGATGTATCATGAGTCATGGTTATTAATCACGTAAAATATACAAATAATTACTACTAAAAATAGGTTAACTGCGACATTACATTTTAATTTTTGAAGATAATACCTAACTTCTAAATTACTTAGAAACTATTATATACCATTATAAGTTTTTTCCCCCTTTTTAATTCAGCAGTACATGTATTTATCCATTCTGATCAATATATATGTTATGTATGTGCAGATCATGAAGGCACACAATTCATGAAATGTGTAGTTTCTTGTCCATTTCATGAATTGTACATTGCTCTTGCATAATTCCCGAAATATGTAGGGACCAGCACATTTCATGAATTGCATATATGTATTTCTGCACAATTCATGAATTGTGCATCGTTATACACCAAAAATTGCCTGGTCAGATTTTCCTGGTCAGATGAAGTACATCAAACCTCCTTGCAGTTCATAACAATATCGTTACTGAGTTCCTACTCTGACATAGTAAGTATTAGCTCAGTGTTGTTATTATAATGTCATTAGATCTTGCCTAATTGTTATTTCCAAATGAAAGCATGTACACTCCAAATAATTAATATTTTAGTACTTTTTTTTAGATTACAGAGGTTAGTTGCACATAACGTCAGTAAATTTAGATTATGTTCTTGGTGGCGTAGATGGTAAAGGTGCGGTTTTCTAAACTCAACGTCGCAGGTTTGTGCCACAGTGCAGATAACTATTAACATTTTTTTTATTATATTTTTATTGTATTAATCATTTTTCCAAACATTTTATTTTGAGCTATTCATTATATATTGTTTTAGATTTTATCTTCAAATGTTGTGTGGGAGGGGTTTACCTCTAAAACTATTCCCTTGTTTACCATATTGCTAACCATAATATAAACACGCAGTTTCAGCTTTTCAATGCTCCACAAGCCACCATAAAATCCAAAAGTTGAAAAGTAACCTTTAGATGTCCTTCCTTTTTAGCCATATAACTTTAATCAGAATTACTTTCATTCCTTCATAATCGTACCAATAAAACATTTGAATATAAATTTAACTGAGAATGTTATTTATTTTTGTACATATTTGTAAAAGATCCGACATCTATTTTGATTTTAAAATTTTTAATTTGATTACTTTTTAGACCCACAAAAAAATGAGTGATATGCATGAATATCTTGAGAATGTTGTTAGAGAATGTGATACTGTATGGAGCCCGGAATTCGAAAGACATGTCATAAACATTCTAAACGATAAAAGAGCTGGCATGAAAAGAAGTAGACAAGAATATCATCTTAGAAGTAAGTACACTTATGTAAAATTTAGTGGGTGTTACGAAAGTAGTGACCAAAAAAAAATGGTCGATTCATGGCAACAAAAGAATCTGCTATTTCAATCATTCATGATATTCATCTGTCTACTGGACACAAAGGCGAGACAAAAACGCATAAAAAAGTAATGGAGAACTACGGCAACATCCCAAGATGAATTGTTTCTGAATTCATGAAACAATGCGAAAGACGCACCGAGAAGCTAAAAAGGAAAGAAACCGTGAGTGGAATTGTCATTAGACCTATTACTGTTAGTGATATGAATCAAAGGGGCCAGGTAGATCTTGTTGACTTCCAAAGTTTACTGGATGGGAATTACAGATTCATTATGCACTATCAAGAGCATCTAACGAAGTTTCACTTGCTTCGAGCGCTGGTCTCAAAAACTGCAAAGGAAGTGGCTAAGCATTTATTAAGTATTTTTCTAGAGTATGGTGCTCCACATGTCTTGCAATCAGATAATGGGAGGGAATTTACAGCTAAAATAATCAGAGAACTCTCTGCTCTTTGGCCGGGTTTAGTTTTGGTGAATGGAAGACACAGACACCCACAGAGTCAAGGATCAGTGGAAAGGAGCAATGCAACACTTAAAGATTCTCTAGTTGCATGGATGAGAGATAATAGAGTCCTCTAATTGAAGTCTAGGAATAAAGTTTTTACAGTGGAATATGAATACTACATACCATGAAACTATAAAAATGGAGCCGCTTATAAAGCTCTGTTTGGAGTGAAACCCAAACTGGGACTTGGTACAAACCTTCCAATAGAATTCCTGAATAAAATTCAGCCAGGAATTGATGAAGTCTAGCTGCTTCAGAAATGTTAATAAAGGATGGAGATATTGATGCAGATGACCATCCAGCAATTAAGTTAAGGAAGGTTGCAACATGGAATGTGTTGCTACAAAAATGGTTCTAAGAACAAATAAGAAACTGAAAGAAGTGGAAGTTGGTGACTGTGTAAATGTTTTTGTATCCACTTTTGATCATGGCCAAGGAGACCCTGCAAACCTGATTGGTGTTGTTCTTGACATAAAAGAGGAAAAATACAGAACTGGCACCAAAGGTGGAGTCATTGAAAACTGGCTTCAGAGGAATTGTTTTGAAACAGTTAGTTATGAGGGATTATCTATAAGTGAGAGACCAATTATGGAACTCAGTATCAGAGCTCTGGTTCGCAAACTTTCTGTTGGTAGTGGACAAGGATTCAAAAGATGCTGTTGTAAAGTATGTTGTGCAAGTATAAAATTGGAAATAGGGCAATTGGAAATGCCAATGTTTTAAAAATCAAGTTCTTTGCAATTCCTCATGCCATCCAAATAAATCTTGCGAAAATTATTGAGGGTTTTCTTTCAAAGAAAAATTATATAACAATATCAGTAATGTTTGATTATAGGTTCATTATGTTTTTTGTAATTGTCATGAAAATTGACTACATGAATAGACATATTATGTCATCTCAGTTTATGTAATTTGTCATGAAAATTGACTATTATGTAAGAATGAATAAAAAAAATATATTGGAATAATAACTATATTATTTCTGCTTCTATACAATTCACGAAATGCACAGAAATCATTGTGCACAATTCATGAAATTGTGTAGTTTCTTGCCCATTTCATGAACTGTACAAGGGCATTGTACAATTCATGAAATGGGCAAGAAACTACACATTTCATGAATTGTGCACCTTCACAATCTGTGTGTAACATATATATACCTTGTCATAGCAATAAAATATGGAAACAATTTTTTTTTTTAAAAAACTGCAGTTCATAACCCAAACATGTTATAACTGTGCATAGTTAATAATATTCATTTGGCTACACTGCTGCTAGAGCTTGCCTTAATTCATTTCTGTAGTTTATTATACATAATATCTTCAGATATACAGAATATCTTATGAAGTATATACAAATTACAAATTCATGTAGCAAGAATATTAAATAACTTTTAAAATACATGTTCACGTATTCATAATTTTCTTGATCTTCAGTTGACACTCCAACAATTCCTTGAATGCCCGATATTTGCTATCATGGTATCTGAAAAATTATATTAACTTGCTTTAATGATTGTGTAACCAAAGAATACTCAGGTATGAGTAATTCTGTATAACAAAATTATTCCAAAAGTCATGAAATCTACAAACAAGGGCAAAGGTTTAATAAAATCTCGACTTATAACAAGGTAAAAATAATATTTATGCTTTGAAAAGTATAAATGATGTTGGAAACCTTCATTTATTACATAATGCATCAGCATCTTTTCTTTACTGAACTTTTCTTCATTCTTTTCTTCTACTTCCATTTTCTGGAATAGCCTTCCTCCATATACATTACTTAACAAAGCTCAGACTGAACTCTCTTAAAGATTGGCAATTATCTATCATCCTTTGGACTTATACTTCCACAGAATTCCAGCTATTGGTATTTTCGCAAATGCAATAAGATAGAGATTACTACCCATTTATAATTAGATGCACAAACAGAAAAGTCCAATAACATGGAAAATGCAAATTATTTTTATTGTTTTATGGTAGTGACCTCCAGAAATGTGCTTTAGTAAAATGTGCACTCGTGCAGGGTGATAATAGCGAGGTTTCGCCTTAACCCTGTGAAGTTCATTACAGAAAATTTCATTTTGACCGTTATCATGGTGCCGACTAAGAATAAGTGACAGCAGTACTAGTAAATCTACCAAGAAAAGAAAGTGATCGATTTGGATCAGAAAATTAAACTAATAAGGATGTATGAAAATGGTCAAACATTAACAAGTATCGTGCTGAATTCAGATTTGTCAATAATAATATAGTAGCAATATGTTATTAGTCATTCCCTAGTTACGTAAAACTCGACGAAGTAAGAAGTCCTGGAATGTATCTCTTACGTATGTCGGGGACTTCTGTATTTTTGGATTAACCGGGAAATCAATTATCCGGGATTTGTTTTTTACCATCTATCCCGGAAAATCAAGAGTCTACTGTATAAAAATTATTTTAGTGTAAATATGAAACAAATTCTTGTTAATGGTATTTAAAACGTGTGAATTATTATGAATTATTTATGATGTTGTTGTAGTAGTAGTAGTAGTAGTAGTAATAATAATGGCAAATGTGTGAGAAAGCAATCTTATATAGCATTGGCCAGAAAAAAAAAAAAAGTTCACCCATACCCTCCAAGGATTTTTCTAGTTCTCCCTTTTCTTATTTATTCAACCAATCTACTTCTACAACAGTTGGAAGACTGTTCCAACAATCAACCAACTGCTGATTGAAGGCAAACTTCCGCACATCTATTCTGCAACCACATTTCCTCAATTTGAATTTATGCTCCTTCATGTGCGTAGTCTCAGTTAAGGCTTTAAACACCTCAATCTGATATCCCCACAGGTGCCTAGTCTTCAGATGCTGAAATTTGCAGAACTCAAATCTTTCTAGGTAAGAGCACCCTTTTGTTCCCTTTACCAATCTGGTTGCCCTTCTCTGCAACTGTTCCGTCAGTTCTACATCCTTCCTAAAGTGAGGCCTCTAGATCTGTATACAGTACTTAAGATGCAGCCTAACCATGCCCTTATACAAAGGGATAATCACTTCCTTATCTCAGTTAGCAAAGTTTCTGTATACAATTGACAAAACCCCAAGGAGCTGTCCTAGCAGCATGTCTGCACTGTTCAGAGTATTTCATGTCTGACTGCACAATTATCCCCAGGTCTTTTTCATTCTCCACTACCCTGAGTGTAGTGCTACAGTTGATAAGTTACTTTGGGATTACTGCTACCCATGTGCATAGTATCTTGCATTTATCAACGTTAAACTTCAACTGCCATTTCTCAGCCCATCGACTCGATTTTCCTAGATCTTGTTGCAGTAGGTCACCTTGATGACCGTCATTAATTAACCCTGCCAAACTTTGAATCATCTGCAAACTTAGACATTAAGCCTGATATACCTTCATCAAAATCATCAACAAATATTGAAAACAACAATGGGTCCAGGCTGAACCCTGGAGAACTACACTAATAACATTAGTCCAAGAAGAGTAGTGCCCATTACTAACCACTCCCTGTCTTCTTCCACTTAAATATCCCTTTATCCATAGCAGTAACTTGCCCTTAATTCCACATAGACTTCTGGATCAATGTGCCACAGTATCAAAAGTCTTCCTGAAATTCAAGTATATGATTTCAAAATTATTTTTTGCATCCAGTTTCGTGGTTACTGCACCATAGTAACCTACCTATCAGATTGGTTAGACAAGACTGCCCCTTTACAAATCCATGTTGTGATTGCAAGATAATTGCATGTCTGTCCAGATAGTCCTGCATTACTTCTCTAACCAGTGATTCCATTATTTTCCCTGGAACAGATGTTAAGCTAACAGGTCTGAAATTACTCATGTTGCCTTTGTATCCCCCTTTATGAATTGGGGATACATTTGCCATCTCTAGTCCATAAGGACCTCCCCTGAATCCATGGATTCTCTTATAATTATGGCTAAGGGTTTGCTTACCTCCTTTGCTGCCTTCCATAATATAATTCGATAGATTCCATCCACCCCAGGTGTTTTTTTTTAATGTCCATCTTCGACAATTTTTTTCTCTACTTTCCTTTCCCACCTTTGTCCAAACCAGATGGTTCTGTTGTCACTTCAGCCAAGGATAAAGCTGACCTGCTAGCACCCCATTTTTCTTCCAACTCGTGTATTAATGATCTAGGTAAAACACCTCCCAATCATTCCCAACATACTCCATTCAATGCTTCCTATGGTCTTCCATCAAAATGATGTCAGAAGGATTTTGACGAATTTTGATGCTGAGAAAGCTCCAGGTCCCGATGGTATTTCTCCACTTGTTCTCAAAACCTGTGCTCCTGAACTTACTCGTGTTCTTTGCCGCCTTTTTTCACTTTCTTATTCCAAAGGTGTTTTTCCATCTGCTTGGAAATTTGCTCATATCCAGCCAGTTCCTAAAAAGGGTGACAAATCTCTCCCATCCAATTATCGTCCCATTGCAATTACTTCTACTCTTTCTAAAGTAATGGAGAAATCAATTAATCGCCAACTCTTAAACTACCTAGAAACCTTCCATCTGATCAACGATCACCAGTATGGATTTCGTCAGTGTTGATCCACTGGTTTTTTTATTTTATTTTTTATTATTTGGTTTTTAGGAGCATTAGCAACTAAGGCCATATTGCTCCGGGATATGCGGTGGTCATTCCCTGACCTTTCCGCTTCCTCCGTATTTGGTGGTGACGGGCTCGAACCCCGGTCTAATCAAGAAGCGTGTGCTACGCACTACTGCTCCTTCCCACCTGGCTACGGAGGCGCCTGATCCACTGGTGATATTCTGGCTCATGCTACCCATTTATGGACTAATTCAATGGAAAAGGTTGGTGAAACACAAGCAGTTGCTCTTGACATCTCAAAGGCTTTTGATTGTATTTGGCATAAAGGTCTTCTAAACAAGCTTCCATCTTATGGTTTGCCAACTGATTTTTGTAATTGGTTATCTAGTTTTCTCTCTGATCGCTCACTGAGGGTGATGGTAGATGGCTTTCTGTCTTCTAACTTCTCCCCTAATTCCAGTGTCCCCCAATGTTCAGTTCTTTCCCCCACTCTTTTCCTCTTGTATATTAATGACCTTCTTCCATTGACTGGAAATCCTATCCATAGTTTTGCTGATGATAGCACATTGCATTCCACTTTCCATTTTGAGAAACCTTGCCCTGCTCAATCAGCTTCAACTTCTCGAAAATCTGCTACCAATTCCTTAAATGCCGATCTTTAGGTAATTCTCCAGTGGGGCAAAGACAGCTTAGTTGATTTCAACCCTTCTAAAACTCAGTCTTGTCTTATATCTCGCAAAAAGGATTCTTCTGCTCCTATGCTTATCTTTAGTGACACTCCGATTTCTAGGCAAAATGATATATCTCTTTTGGGGATTACCCTGACTTCTAATCTCTCTTGGCACAAGCACATTACAAATATCGCTTCCTCTGCATCTAAAAAAACTTGGTTTTTCTCTCTCGCTCTCGGCATTACTTTTCTTCCAAACAGCTGCTTACTCTGTATAAATCGCAAATCCGCCCTGCCATGGAATATTGTTCCCACATCTGGGGTGGTGCCCCCAAAACCTCTCTCAGATTTTTTGATTCCATTCAGAAGAGGGCAGTTAGGTTAATTAATGATTCATCTCTAACAGAGTCTCTCCACTCGCTGTCTCATAGACGTACTGTTTCTGTTGCATGCCTCTTCTACAGATACTTCCATGGGCACTGTTCTTCTGAAGTGGCTTCTATAATTCCCACTCTCTCTTTCAAAACAGTCCGAACACATGCCGCCACCAGCCAACATCCATTTACTGTCCAACTTCAAACTCACAGAACCAACTTTTCATCTTCCTCGTTTATTTATTCAACTGCCATTTTCTGGAACAACCTTCCTTCATACGTATTTCCTGAAAATTACAGTCTACAGAAGTTCAAGTCCAATGTTAACAAATACCTTCTTTCATCTTCTCAACCTCCAACCCAAGCACGGTACTAAGTATGATAGTTTCTAATACCTCTCGTGTTTGGGGTTTACATAAAAAAAAAAAATAAATAAATAACTTTAAATGTTCAAAATATACCTGTTATCTGCAAGGTTTGGCTGTATAACCTTTCCAATTCCACACATGGATCCCATTGCTGATATAACACTTGGAAAATCACCTGCAGCTTTTGCTCCTAATATTGCAGCACCCAGGAGTACTGACTCTGTTTCATGAGGCAATATTACTGGTAGTCCTATAAAATACAAATTGGCATATTAGGTATCTTAAATGAGTATATGTTGATACTAAGAAAAAAAGAATTCATTATCTTTAATTTTAGGATTTTTATCAGTTAATATTTATTTGATTTATCAAGCACAAGGCTAAGATGCTACAATTTGCAAAAATAAAACCTTTCTTGGTAAGAACACCTGTTACTTTCCTCACCAATCTTGTTGCTCTTCTCTGCACCTGTTGCAACAGATCCGTGTCCTCTCTAAAATGAGGCCTCCAAACCTGTATGTAGTAATCAAAATGTAGCTGCCTAACAATTACCTTATCCATTGGGAATAATCTCCTCATCTCTGCTATCAATATTTATGGATATCATTAACAAACCTCCATGAGCTGTCCCTGCAGTGTGTTTGCACTGCTTGGAGAACTTCATACCCGACTGTACAATTACCAAAGGTCTTTTTCATTTTCCACCACCCTGAATGTAGTACTACAGTTTGTACATTAATCTGGGATTACTACTACCCATATGCAGCACGTTGCATTCATTAGTGTTAAACTTCAACTGCCATTTCTCAGCCCATCTCCCTAATTTTTCTAGATATTGTTACAGTAGCATACCTTGATTACTGTCATTAACAACCCTGCAACCTTTGTATTATCTGCAAACTTAGACATTAAGCCTGATATGCCTTCATTAATATCATTAATAAATATACAAAACAATGTTGTGCCCAGTACTGAAACCTGGGGAACTGCAGTAATAACATTAGCCATGAACAGCAGTGTCCATTGATAACCACTCTGTCTTCTCCACTTAACCATCCCTTTATTCATAGTACTTGCACTTAATGCCACATTGCTCGAATTTGTATGGCAGTCTTTTATATGCAACAGTAGCAAACATTTTTTTGAAATCTAAGTATATGATATAAGAATTAATTTTTGCATTCAGTTCCTGTCTTACTGCATCATAGTATCTAATCAAAGTGGTTAGACAGGTTCCCCCATTAACAAATGCAGGCTGTGACTGCAGTATAATTGTAATCCTGTCTAGATAGTCCTGTATTACTTCTTTAACCAGTGACTCCATTATTTCCCTGAAATGAAGTTAAAAAGTACCCCAATTCACAAAGTTTCCCCTTTATGAATCAGGGATACATTCACACATCTCCAGTTCATAGGGACCTTTCTTGGATCCAAAGATGCTCTCATAATTATGGCTAAGGGTTGCTTAACTCCTTTGCTGACTCCCTTAATATAATATGATTTATTTGGTGCATTTTTTATGTTTAACCCCTCCATTATTAAAAAACCATTTAGCTCCCTGATAGAGCTTGATAAACTTCTGGCATAACCTTCCCTAAAGAATTCCTTATGTGCGAATGTAGATGCAAAATATCTATTCAGTATGTCAGCAACCTGAGCAGGATCATCAACAGTTAAACCACTGACATTAAGTGGACCAACGTGATTCAACCCCTTCCATCCACTGTTAATATAAGTAAAGAAGTTCTTTCCCAGAGACTTCTCATAATCTACCTTATCTTGCCTAACATACTTTGCGACTTGATTACGGACTAATTTATATCCACCATAGGCTTGTGTATCACTTGGTAATTTATATGCATCCCATGCATTTTTCTTTCCTGCTACAAGCCTCATCAGCTAATCTGACATCCATTAATCTGACATCTAAACACTGAATAGTATTTCTTAGTTGGTATGAAAAGCCTAGAAGCTTCTATGATTATTTTCTTGAACGCTCACTGTTTAGAATTTGCTGTCGGTAACTTCATTTGGTCCCACTGTACAGAATTTAAAAACTGTCTGAGACAGCTGTAGTCTTCTTTTCAAAAGCAAAAGCCCCTTCCCTTGCCTTTGCAAATAGTTACGTGTTTAAGTAAATCCAGCATCAATGCATTGTGATCATTGTCACCTAATGGTTCTTTTATCTGCAGATTCTTAATTCATGAAGGGCCACTGTTGATAATCACATCAAGAGCATTGCTTTTTCTTGTTGCTTCTCTAATATGCTGATGTAGAAAATAATCATACAATAAATCCACAAAATCCTTGCTACTATGTGAGTGATCAACCCAAAAGTCCAGTCAATCTGGATTGTTAAAATCCCCCATTATAAGACATTCTGATTTACTTGCCCACTATCTCTCTCTCTGTACAGTTGTTTGTTGTACTCATCAGAGTCATTAGGCCTATAATACCCTCCTACTCTCATGTTTGCTTTCCCAGTGCTCATGTCACACCAAACTGACTCAACATTGCACTAGCCATCTGTCAACTGGATGCACTGCCTTAGATTTTATGTTTTTCTTAACTAATAGCAGAATCCTTTCTATCCTGTCTGTCCTTTCTGTACACATCGTACTTCCCGTATTCAAATTCTGCATTCCTTATATCCGTGACATCACATCTCTCATATTCCAACAATGTCCACATTTGATGTCTTTGATCAGCACTTCAACTTCTTCAAACTGATTTACTATGCTCCTGGCACTGGTGTACATGCACCTGTTCTTACTCTTCATTAACCTAACATAGCCCATGTATTTACTTGTTCCATATGACTCCCAGCAGTCCTTGGAATTCCTGGTATCTTGCTTTCTAGGCCACTACTTGTTCCAATAGAAGCAGTGTAAGAATCACTTTCACCTCTGCCTGTGGCTATTTTATTATTAATCTATTAGTCTATGTATCTTTCCAAGCTACTAGTTTTCCGACCCACCTAACACTGCCTCAATAGCATCAGCAAATATTATTGCACCCTTTCAATTTAAGTGAATCCCATTCCTGTAGAAGCAGTCTCTTCTGTTAACAAGCAAAGTCCACGCTGAGAAATATTTTACCCCATGAGCCTTGCACAATCTCTCCAGGGCCAAATTGAATGACAAGGCTCTAATCATATACTCTGTCCTATCATATCTGGGCAGAAGTGCACACACTTTCAAATTTAGCTCCCTAACTTGCAACTTATTTTTCAACATTGACCTATACTTGTTAAGTAAGTCTGCAGATCTCCTCTTAGTGTTATTAGTGCCAACTTGTATAACAGTATCACCTTTTTTCCCCCTTAAAAGATGACATCTGCTCTACAATGTCATCAACTTTTGCCCCTGGCAGACACCCCCCCTCCTGGTCCTATTGCACCTATCCTTTTTGCACAATATATTTCACATTTCCCTGTGGGATCAGCACATTCAGCCTTTGCTGTGTTGTGTGATGATCAAGGGCAAGCTCTGGCACTGATGTGGGCGGCTGAGAGCGTTTGATGGACCACTCAAGTTAAATCCTTTGAGGGCATCCACCCTGTTCTTCAAGCTCTAACTAAAATTAAACTCTACCAAAAAGTATAAACTTTTGCCTTTGTTTACAATTTAATCGATACATCCTCTGTAAGCCTAACGTTAGTATGACCAAATGCTCGGAAATTATTTCATCCTATACAGCTACCCAGGCCATCAATCAATTAAAATATACTGCAACAGAAAAATACTTCACTTTTTTTTTATAATAATTACATTTGTCAGCATTTTTAACTTTCGTTGCTTGTTTACTCCACAGTTACTAATTATTTGTTGAAATTCTTTTTTAATAGAGAAACTAAAGTTCACACTGTTCCCGAAAGGCTGCAAGTCATAGCTGGGTGGAAATGTGCTGGAGAGCAGAGAAGAACTATGTTAGAAAGGGTGCAGAGGGAGGAGGAGGCTTATTTGAAATTTGTGGCCACAGTGCAAGAAAGTCATTATGATTTTGTTGAACCAGTGGGGGCAAAGGAGGAACACTATCTATGTGGAGGTAATCCATTCTAATCCCTTCCCCCAGTTCTAGCATCATTTACTCCTTTCCAGAGTACATATAATCATGTGCAGGGCCTGCTATGGTATATACGTATGCTGTATTAACATTTTTAAGGTCATTTCAAGAAATATGCTTACTTACATATGAATTGTCTTGAAATCTTACAAGAAGTGCCATCATCTGTTTATTGGTGTTTCTAAGTAGTTATAAACAATTAATAATAGATGGCTGCAAAAATAACTTTTAAAATTGGAAGAGTTAAAATTATACCTGTTATTCTGAGTTGTCAGATTTCATCTTATAAAAGCCTAAATTGAACTTTTTCTGAATTTTTTAAAATAATCTCACTATAATGGAGGGCTATTAAATCAGATCAAATGAATATTTAAAAGGATTTATGCACATAATTTCAATTTTACAAAAACTTAAATTCTACAAAGAAGCTCACTACTTAGATTACCCAATATCAGTAACCTCACTATCTGAGGATCACACACAATTGATAAACTCAATCTGGAAAGGATTAAAGATTTACCTTCATTCATTTTACTCCCATCTCAAAGCCTTATAAGCTTTGATCAGATCTTCTCTATGGTACTCAGTTATCAGTATGTGCAGCATACATTCAAAGTTTCTCCTTGTGCTGTCAATATCACCAAGTGTCACTTGTCTTTGGACTTCTCCATTTGTTTCTCTATACACTCCTTGTTTACTATTGGGTTAATGAAAGCTTATCTTTCTAACACAAGGCATCACCTTCCAATAAATAAACCTCACTTTATTTATGATTGCACACAACAGGCTTATGATATGCCAGTTGCAAGTGATGGTTTGTGTGCTTCAGTCTTAATGTATTGTTTATCATTGTAATATAAGAGCAGAAATATTCTTCTGAGTTTGGAAGGGTGGAACCTCAGACTAAATCACAGGTAATTAATACTACTTCATCTGATAATACTGAGATTTATAAACCTAACTGTTCTTATTTAAATGCATATTACTAATAGATAAAAATTTTTATGTATGCTACTACTACATATTTTTATTAAAAATGCATAAAAGTATCACACCTGTAATATCTGCATGTAACTGTACATATAGAGGATTATGAGATAGGCCTCCACACATAAGAAGTGTATTTATATCATATCCTCCCTCTGACAAATTTTCAATTATATCTTTTGTTCCATACTAAAAGATAAAAAACCATGAGTATACAGACCCAACTGTTGTATCATAGACACTACAACTGCAATAATATCCAAATTAAAATTTTTCAAACATTTTCTAATCTAATACTAATTAGTAGGATTTAATGTAATCTTATATATGATATTTTAAAATAACATAATACAGATTAATCTTTTGTTTTACTAGTCATATAGATTTTTCTGATAGTTTCATTTGTTGAAATATTTTCAATTAACTTAAGTAGGGTTGTTCTTACTAAGAATGATGACTTAAGTTCTGAAAATTGCAATGACTGGAGACTAGGTACCTGAGAGGTGATCTGATTGAGGTGTAAAAGGCTTTTAATGGTTTGAGCAAGCTCAATGCTCATGGGATTCTTCCTCTTGCTCAGATTGCACACCTGAGGGGGCATAAATTCAAGTTGAGGAAAGACAGATGTGAAGAAATTTGCCTTTAGTCAGCAGGTGGTTAATTGCTGGAACAAACTTCCATCTGTAGTTGTGGAAGTTGATAGTTTAAGTGGACTTTTGGAGCAAATGGATGGGTGACATGGGGAGGGTTTTAATTAATTTTTTAGCTGATGCTGTATGAGCTTGCTTTCTTACATCATATGCCTTTTAGAATCGGTGATTTGGCATAGATAGCTAGCATGAGAGTTCGAACCACGTGGGTGGCAATAGATAGTTAAATTTACATCTATTATAACTACTTAGATTTTACAAACAATTTTTTAAATTAATACATATAACTTGTTAGGGGATACGAAATTCATATAACTTAACTCAGTTGGAGATAAAACTTGATACTGAAAAAAAAAAAAAAAAAAAATATATATATATATATATATATATATATATATAGTGTTATAACTACATTGGGATATAAGCTTAGTGTTATTATTATAACACTAAGCTTATATCCCAATTGCACCATATGAACCATATGAACTTCCTTGCACCATATGAACCATATGGTGCAAGGAAGCCTGAGGCTTATGCTGCACCAGTCAAAAAAAAAAAAAAAAAAAAAATTCTGAGTCACCCTAAGAGAGAAAGAAGTAGAAGGGAATCACCAAGAAAGATAAGAATGATGATATCCAACTCAGGACCCTGGGTTTGCCAAGCCCATACTCACCAGATGTGAGCCCCTGGGGTTGAATATATTTTAAATTGCATTGGAATTGAATCGAAATCATACCTCAGACCAGAGCAGCACCAAGGGGGGATGGTTGTGCTCTGAATCACAGCCTTTTAAAATGTACTACTTGTTTGATGTTTGTGAAGCAATCAGGAACGGGACATGATATTGCCAAGGGGAATGTGGTTTTGTGTGTGCTCAATGTAAGGAGTGTGAGGAAATCAGGCGACAACTCAGTATTGTTATGGGCCTATATGGGAGCTAAAAGAATAGAGTAGATGCCCTCGAAGGATTTAAATTGAGGGCCCATCAAGCTCTTAGCTTCCCAGATCAGAGCCAGAGCTTGCACTTGAACATCAGGCAAAACAGCGACAATACCAAGGCAGAATGCACTGATCCCACAGGAACTAGTCGTTGCCAGTGACTCAATTGTGAGGGAAACAGGAAATATATTGTGCAAAAAAGGATAGATGGAACAGGACCAGGATATATCTGCCAGGGACAAAGGTTGATGATATTGTAGAGCAGATATCATCTTTTAAGGGCACAAAAGGTGATATTGTTGTACATGTCGGCACTAATGATATTAAGAGTAGGAGATTGGCGGAATTACTTAACAAGTACAGGTCAATGTTGAAAAAAAGCCATGAGCTACGGTTGAATTTGAAAGTGTCTGCAATTATGCTCAGACATGATAGGAAGGAGTATACAATGAGAGCCTTGTAAATCAATTCGGCCCTGGAGAGATTGTGCTCATGGGGTAGAATTTTTCTCAGCCTGGTCTGTGTTTGTTAACAGGAGAGAATGCTTCTAAAGGGATAGGATACACTTAAATAGAAAGGGTGCAAGAATATTGCTGATGCTATCAAGGCAGTGTTAGGTGGGTCAGAAAACTGCTAGCTTGGGAGGATACACGGACTAATAGATTAAGAGTAGCCGCTGGCAGAGGTGAAAGTGATTCTTGTACTGCTTCTATTGGAATGAGCAGCAGCCTGGAAAACAAGGTGTGGGGGATTTCAGAGACTGCTGGGAGTCATTGCAGAAGAAGTAAATATGTGGGCTGTGTTAGGATAGCTAAGAATAGGAACAGGTGCAGGTATACTTGCGTGTACTCCTATGCTAGGAGTTGGGTAAATAAATTTGAAGAATTTTAGGTGCTGTTAAAAACATCAAAGGCAGATATTATTGGGATATCAGAGATGTGGTGTCACACAGATATAAGGAAGGCAGAATTGGAATTTGTGCAATACATTGTCTACGGGAATGATAGGATAGGAAGGGAGGAGGGGTTATGCTGTTAGTTAAGAAACACAAAATCTAAGAAAGTGCAGCAAGCAGTGTCAAGTCAGTTTGGTATGACATAAGCACTGAGAAAGCAAAATTGAGAGTAGGAGTGTGTTATAGGCCTAATGACTCTGATGAGTATAATGAACAACTGTACAGAGAAATAGAGTGGGCCAGTAAATCAGATTGTCTTATAATGGGGGATTTTAATTTCCCAGATATTGACTGGAACTTGTGGGTTGGTCACTCACACTAGCAAGGCTTTTGTGGATTTATTGGATGATTGTTTTCTAAACCAGCATGTTCAGGAGGCAATTAAGAGGGAGTAATACTCTTGATCTGGTTATCAGTAGTGATTCTTCATGCATTAAGAATCTGCAGATAAAGGAACCACTAGGTGGCAGTGATCAGTGTGCTGATGTGAGATTTACTCAAAGAGGTAACTACCATCAGGGGTAAAGGGAAGGGTTTTTGCTTTCGTAAAGTCAACTACAGAGGTCTGAGACAGTTTTTAAATTATATATAGTGGGACCAACCCATGATGTTACCAACAGCAAATTCTAAATGGAGCATTCAAAGAATTAATCTTCAAAGCTACTAGGCTTTCCATAACCACTAAGAAATACTGTTCAAGGTTTAGGCCTAAATGGATGTCAGATGACCTAATGAGACATGTGGCAAAGAAGGAAAATGCATTTGATACATATAAATTGACAGGTAACAGTGGAGCCTATGGTAGATATAAGCTGGTCTGTAAGCAAGTTACAAAGAAGGTTAGGTAGGCTAAGGCAGATTATGAGAAATCTTTCTTTGGCAAAGGATTCAAAGAAAAACAGCAAAGAGTTTTTACTTATGTAAAGTCTATAAGGAAGGGGATGAATCAGATTGGTGCACTTGATATTGATGGTTCAATTGTTGATGATCCTGCTCAGGTAGATAACAAATTGAATGAGTATTTGCATCTGTATTTATACTTGAAGAGTTATTCAGGGAGGGGAAAGCAAGAGATGTATTAAACCCTGGCAGTGAGCTATATGATTTTGAAATAACTCAGAGCAAAGACGAGAAGTAATTGTTGAAGATAAACATAAGCAAGACACCTTGGGTGGATGGGATCTATCCAGTTATATTAAAGGACGCAGCAAAGGAAGTAAGCAAACCCTTAGCAATAATTATGAGAACTTCCTTGGACTCAGGGGAGGTACTTGTGAACTAGAGATGTGCAAATGTGATCTCAATTCATAAAAGAGGATCAAAGGGTGACGCAAGTAACTACAGACCTGTTAGATTAACTTCTGTTGAGGGGAAAAATAATGGAGGCACTGGTTAAAGAAGCACTGCAATATCATTTAGACAACACTTCAGTTATAGTTTAGACACAGCATGGGTTTGTTAAGGGGAAGTCTTGTCTGACAAATCTGATTGGATACTATGATGTGGTTACAAAGGAACTGGATGTAAAATATAATTTCGATAACATACACTGGAAGACTGCTGCACAAATTGGAGCAGTGTGGCATTGGAAGCAAATTGCTGCTATGGATAAAGGGATGGTTGAGTGGGATAAGACAGGGAGTGGTAATCAATTGACTCTGCTCTTCATGGACTAATGTTATTAGTGGAGTCCTCAGGGTTCAGTGTTGGGTCCATTGTTGTTTTCTGTATTTATTAATGATATATCAGGCTTAATGTCTAAGTTTGCAGACAATATGAAGGTTGGCAGGGTTGTTAATGACAGTACGCTACTGCGATAGGATCTAGAAAAGTTGAACAGATGGGCTGAGAGGTGGCAACTGAAGTTTAACATTGACAAATGTAAAGTACTGCATATGGGTTGCAGTAACCCCAAAGTGATGTATCAACTGTGTGGTATTACACTGAGGGTGGTAGAGAATGAAAAGGATCTGGGAGTAATTGTACATTCATATATGAAGTTTTCTGAGCAGTGCAGATGGTCTGCAACAGTAGCTCATGATGTCTTGTCAATGATATATACAAATTTTTCTAGCAGGGAAAAGGAGGTGATTATCCTCTTGTATAAGGCAATGGTCAGGCCACACCTTGAGTACTGTATACAGGTCTGAGGCCTCATTTTAGGAAGGATGTAGAACTGCTGGAACGAGTACAGAGAAGGGCAACAAGATTAGCGATTAGAGCAAAGGGTTACTCTTACGAGAAAGGGTTAAGTTTTGCAAATTACAGTGTCTAGAGCAGGGGTGGGCAACAGCTGGCCCGCGGGCCACATCTAGCCCGCGACGATGTTGCATCTGGCCCCCTCGGTAAATGCATAAATATAGAAAATCCATACCTGACTACACTCGCCGTAAACATTCGGCTTAATTCGGTTCAATCGGGAATCGTGGCCAGGACAACAGTAACCAAGTGATTCTACGCAGCGTCAAAGAGTTATTTCCTAATTATTATTGTAGCATCGATCGAACAAAGTTCCTTTGGGTTTGACTTCTTATTGAAAAAAATAATATTGGTGCGAGATATTTTATGTTTTATGCCTTTTCTAATTATTACAATTTTTAATTTAATATAATTTATAGCCCATAAAATGAGCCAATTAAAAAAAAAAGAAAAATTGATGCCGAATGCCGCATTTTCAATGATAATTGGACATTCAGATATTTTTTTTAAAAATACATTAATAATTTGGTAATTCAAGTAATATAACATTTTTTAGGTTATGATTTTTTTATTAAATCGTTCAATCTATTCCGGCCCGCATCATGATGCGAAAATTTCATTCGGCCCGCATCATGATACGAAAATTTCATTCGGCCCACTGACGAAAAAAGTTGCCCACCCCTGGTCTAGAGGCTAGGTAGTGATCTAATTGAAGTGTATAGGACCTTGAATGTTTTGAGCATGCTCAATGCTGATGGGATTCTTCCTCTTCCCCAGATTAATCACTTGACGGGACATAAATTCAAATTGAGGAAAAACATCTGTGGAATAGATGTGTGGAAATTTGCCTTTAGCCAGCGGGTGGTTGACTGCTGAAACAAACTTCCATGTTGTTGTTGTAGGAGTTGACAACTTAAATAAATTTAAGGCAGGACTAGACAAACATTTAGAACAAATGGATTGGTGAAATGGGAAGGGTGTTTTTTTTTTTTTTTTTTTTTGGCTGATGCAGTATAAGCTTGCTTTCTTGCATCATATGCCTCTGCTAATGCTAATTTTTTCCACATGGCACTATTGGTTTGGGCCTTATTTTAATAACAGATATGATCCAACATACCACACAGCCTCTTTTATGGATTAGCAGTAAACCAATAAAGAGTGAGAATTCTCTAATCTTAATCAAAAAGAACCTGTATTTATTTGGTACAATTTTTCTGGAATGCTCTCCAATATCAACCCCCTCACTAATATATAGGAATTTACAGCTGCTGTTAGCTGGGAATGAAGACAACTGGCTTCATAATTATATTTCCACCATGAAGAGAATATTATGTGACCTATATTCCAGTGATAAAAATTATGAATTTTTGTTTCATATTTTGAAACTTGCATTCAAGGGTGAAGAGAACAGCAAATATATTTGTTATATCAGTTTTGCATCAAATCATATTCTTTTCCTAAATATTTATTAAAATATAAGTGCATCTTTGAGATATTCCATTTTTTATATTTGTCACTTAACCTTGGATACATCTAAATCTAACTTTAAATGATTTGAATGTTGAAGTGGTTTGTTTGTTCAATGTTTATAAAATTTGTCTTAGCTGAACATAATACAGTGGGGGCCCAACTTACGATGACATCGACATCTGATATTCTCAGGAACTGATATACCATTGTTTATTTTAAGGACCGATGATATTTTCAGGTACTGATGGCTTTCTGATATAGCTGGAATGATACGTGGGCGAAAATTTTCAGACTCGTGGCGCACGGAACATCACTCGTACAATTGTTTTCAACCAATTAGCATTTTTTTTTTTTTTTTTTTTTTTTTTTATTGTTCAACGCATGGCTCACAGAACATCACTCGTATGATTGTTTCAGATCTATGACAATCCATCATAGATCTGAAACTTAAAAAGCTCCATCAACCAGTAGCAGTGCTGTGTGCTTTGAAGACTTTAAAGCCAGCAGAGGCTGGTTCAAACGCTTCAAAAATAGGGCGAATATCAAAAAAGTGTTGAAAAGCATGGGGAAGGCATCCAGTGCTGATAAAAAAAGCAGCTGAGACCTTTAAAATTGAATTCCAAGAGTTTGTTGATCAGGAGGGTATCTTCCCCAGGCAGGTTTTTAACATTAACGAAACTTGCCTCTTCTGGAAGCGAATGTCCAGGAGAACATATATCACTAAGGATGAGGCTAGTTAACCTGGGCATAAGCCTATGAAAGATAGGCTCACTATCCTGTTGGGTGCCAATGCCTCTTGAGATTTTAAGCTGAAGCTAGCATCCCCCAGAGTATTTAAACAACAAAAGGTTGACAAAGGCATACTGGGAGTGTTTTGGCGCAGTAATAAGAAGGCCTGGGTTACAAGATATGTCTTCAATGAATGGGAGCTTGAAGTTTTCTGTCCTTCAGTGAGGAATTATCTTGAGAAAAATAATCCTCCTGTGAAGGCACTGCTCCTGCTGGATAATATGCCAGGCCATGATCCCAACCTTGCTCAATCTCTTTAGGCACAATTTGACTTTATTCAAGTCAAATTTTTGCCACCCAACACCACTCCTCTTCTTCAACCAATAACCAGCAAGTGATTGCAAACTTCAAAAAAATCTACACCACGAAAATGTTTGCAAGTTGCTTTGCAGCAACCTCTGGTGAAAATTCTGTCACCCTCAAAGATTTATGGAGGTCGAAGTTCAACATGCTGGATTGTGTGAGGCTGATTGTAAATTGTTGGAATGATGTTTCCACCAGGTGCTTAAATTCACCCTTGAAAATCATTTGGCCTTTAATTATCCATAATGTTGTATGGATTTTGAAGATGATGGTGCTTTGACAAATGATATTGTTACTCTTGGTAAATCAATGGGTCTGGAGGTTGGCGAAGAGAATGTAGAAGACCTTATTGGGCTCATGGGCATGAGCTACAAGAGTTGGGGAAAATTACAGAGAGTGACACTGGAGAGGAAGAAAAAGACACCCAAAGACACCAAAAAGTGTCAGCTGAAGACTGTCATTTCTTGTTGGGAGTGTTTAAGAGAAGTGATAAAAAAAACACCCTGACATTGAAAAGACTGAACTCATGTGAAATGGAAGACTAAGTCATTTCTTACTTCAGGAAGCTACAAAAAAGTCATAAAAAACAGTTTCTTTGCCAGTAGCAACAAAAGACACTTGATATCGTCCTACCACCACTACGCCACCACTGATTTCATCAGCTCTGCACTTCAAGTCTAAGGTAAATGCTAATTTGTTTGTTTTTTATTTTAAGATGTTTTATGACTATTTATTAAATAATCTTTATAAAACACTAATTTTTAACGTAAAATTTTAACATGTAAGAAATACCTATTTTATGTGTTCTTGGGGAATGAATTGCAGGAAATCAATGTTTTTATTATTGGTTTCAACTTACAATATTTTCAACATACAATGGCTTTTGTGGAACAGATTACCATGGGATGTTGAGGCCCCACTGTATTCTGTAAAATTACTAAAGTTATTTTAAATACAGAATTTTTTCTAAACGAAAAATTTACTTTTGAATGAATTAGAGTAGTAGTTTAAACTTAGATAACATAAATATACTTACAGCAAGGGCCTGCAGCGTTGCTAGGTAGTATAATTCTAGATTTCTCATATCTGAAGAAAGAGTGAGCCCACATACCTGAAACAAATAAGTTTTGATGTATATAATTTTTAAAAAAAAGTTGCAGGATAGATGTGTGGACACATCATTTGTTCTAACAAGCAACTGGCCAAAGGCCAGTTGCTTGTTAGAATAAACTTTCATCGTTGTGAGGTGGATAACTTGAATAAATTCAAGGAAGCACTAGAAAAACTAACAGAGGGGATGGACAGGTGATGTGTGAAGGGTTTTTTTTTTTTTTAAGAGCATAGTAGCACTAACGGCAAATATGAATTTACTGCTCCAAATGCTTGGTGAAAGGCTAATTTCAAGAAATGGTCAAAATCTCTTTCCTGCCATTTTGTTTATTTGGCTACTAAAATGCTTATGTGTACAAAAGAATTTATATATATACTTTCTATAGTAGAAATACACAATATAGGAGAGCTGACAGAAAAAACACAATATGTAATCAGTGGAATTAGCAAAGAAAATGCAACAAGCATGAATAATGTTTTGACAACATTCAAAATAGTAGTAGCAGTAGTAATAGAAGCATGTGATGCAAGAAAGCAAGCATATGAGCTTATGTAGCATCAGCCAAAAAACAAAAAAAAAAACAATTTCACACAACCGTTCCCTCTAAAAGTTTTCCCAGTTCCTCCTTGAATTTATTTAAGCTATCAACTTCCACAATGACAGATAGAAGTTTGTTCCAGCAATTAACCACCTGCTGGCTAAAGGCAAATTTCCACACATCAATTCTACATCTGTCCTTTCTTAATTTGAATTTATGCCCCCTTAGGTTCGTAATCTGAACAAGTGGAAGGATCTCATCAGAATTTAGCATGTTCAACCTCAAGGCCTTATACACCTCAATCAGATCACCTTGCAGATGCCTAGTCTCCAGCCGCTGCAGTTTGCAGACCTTAAGCCTTTCTTGGTAAGAGTACCCCTTCGGCCGACCGGGCTAGCCGAGTGGGTAAAGTACCTGCCCGGCAACCCAAAGGTCGCGGGTTCGATTCCCGCTTCGGGCTTGGATCAAAGTACTGCAAAAACCTTGGGAGGTGCAATATGGCCACAGAAGCCGATGCGCCAACAACTAACAAATCAAAAAAAAAAGTACCCCTTCGTTCCCCTCACCAATCTTGTTGTCCTTCTCTGTACTCACTCAAGCAACTCTACATCCTTCCTAAAATGAGGCCTCCAGACCTGTACACAGTACTCAAGGCATAGCCTGACCATTGCTTTATACAAAGGGATAATCACTTCCGTTTCCCTGCTAGCAAAATTCCTGTATATCATTGACAATACCCCATGATCTGCTCTGGCAGCCTGTCTGCATTTCTCAGAAAACTTCATATCTGACTGCACAATCACTCCCAGGTCTTTTTCATTTTCTACCCCTGATGGGATATTTCTCTTGCTCAGACTATGCATATGAGGAGGCATAAATCAAACTGAGGAAGGATGGCTGTAAAATAGATGTGTGGAAGTTTGTTTTCGGCAATGTGCAGCTGATTGCTGGAAAAGATTGCAGTCAATTGTTGTGGAAGTGGTTAGTTTGAATAAATTCAAGGATGACCTAGACAAACTGTTGGACTGGATGGATAGGTGAAAAAGATTTTTGACGTGTAACCGTCTTTGGTGGCACCTACTACATATCGGACAGTATTAAAATCAATTTGTCATGATTTCACGATGTGAAAATGTCATTTCCATTTCATAACAAAAAAAAAAAAAAATGGAGCTGGGAGAAGAGATCATGCAAAGGATCATGGGAGGTGATATTGAATGTGCTCAGAACTGGCATAAACCAGCTGATTGCAGAAAAACGTTTATGATTTTGGGCATACCACTTAGGTGGCTTTGGGCTAACCACTGTCACCCATAGCAGAAACCTTTCGGTAAATAGAGAAATGAATATCTTGAGAGTAGTGACCTTGGATGTGATAAACCAGCTCTGAGCACATTCAAGATCATTACATTACAAGCACTTGAACCTTACCAGTTGAAGCACATTTAATGTAGGCATTACAGTACCCGTCTGTATTAGCGAAGTGGTTGTATATTTCCATCAAGAGGCGAATCATAAACGTTTTTCCGCAACCAGCTGGGCGGGTCAAGAATATTTGAATCAGTTCATGATTGGGATATAACAGACTCCAAATTACATGTATGAGTAGAATCTTTTGCTGTTATTGGCCATTCTCATTAAGGTTTCGTGTTTCTTTGCAATTGGGCTGATCTGGTTGAGCGTGGTGAGCTTTAGATCCTCATTCATCTTGCTGTTTGTATGATTGTAAAAGCTTTTAAAGGGGTCTTCTTGCAGTCATGTTACTAGGCATGCAGGTCATTACCACATGTTTGTCAGGGTCACCGTCGTTGTTGTCTTGACATATTGTTTTACATATTTCAATCGTTTTGCAAATGTCCAAGTCTGATTCATACAATTTACGATATAGTATGAGCTCTTCATAGATCTTGACATATTTCATCTCTGACGGTATCTCTGTGTCCTCATTGCAAAATGGAATGTGCAGCATTACCATCTCGCGCTTGTTCTTGTTGAGATCCCAAACCAAGTCATGGTTTCGATAGCGTATTATGCATGGATACTGTTGTTTCTTGCAGATCTCGTTAGTACTGCATGTGTAATTTGCAACAAAGCATGACAGAATAACATGATCCAACATGATAGTATGATTGTAACAATACAAATATTGTATTGTTGCATACTATTCAACAAATGGCTACAATCAAATGGGTAATTAGGCTATTGGCCTAACCTCTTCCAAACGTTGATTCGGTAGAGTAAGCAGTGGGCATGTGTATCTTATTTATCACTAACACTGATATGGTGTTGTGGGTGTGAGCATAAATTTCATTGTTCATGATTTAATTTTTCTATCTGTTTAAAATTTAGTAGGTGTTGTCAAAGATGTTTACATATAAAACATCTTTCATGCATACAGGGTACACACGCAATTTTTTTTTTTTTTGGTTGAATCTGTAGAAACTTACTCTCTTGCATTATTTGCTACTATTAATATAATACTAAAGTCATTTTACAGAAATGACCTCACAGTTTTGCCAAGCCAGTGATATGAAGTAAATCTACAAACTATATTTTAATTTTGTAAATGATTTTATTTAATCTTACTGCTACAATATAATTCATTTTATTGTAAATCAATTTGTAGCATATTGGTGACCCACCCTGTAGTTAGCAGTGTATCTCATCTTCAAATTGTACCAAAACTGAGATGGTATTTGGTATTTGGATTTTTTAGGAGCATTAGCAACTAAGGCCATATTGCTCTGGGATATGCGGTGGTCATTCCCTGACCTTTCTGCATCCTCCGTATTTGGTGGTGACAGGCTCGAACCACGGTCTAATCAAGAAGCGTGTGCTACACACTGCTGCTCCTTCCCACCTGGTTATGGAGGTGCCCAAAACTGAGTTGCAACAATAAACACAAATGTTACAATCTGATCTGAAAATTGTATGCAGTGCTGTATACAGTTTATCTTTTAGAGAAATTTTACACAGCAATATTAGAGATGATACCATTATCAATGGTTTCAACCTAAGTTGCTTAATATCTTTTAAATGACCTCACCAATAGCTATTAATCATTTTCTTAAAAGACCAAGGCATATTATGACAGCTGTGTCAAGATTACTCATCTCTCATAAGGTTGTCTTGATTGGTGAAAATATGATCATCTGTGAATAACATATCAAATCTAAGCAAATACATTTGCTCAGTAGTCTTAAAACTGTCATGACAATGATCTTTGAAAGTTTTGGTGAACACTGTGATTTGTACAATTTTCAAATTATTTTAATTTCTGCATTGAAATATAATCCAATAATCCCACTCTATAAGGAACATGGCTAAAGAACATGCTGTGTAAAAATTTTAACATACCATTCCTTTCAGTGAAGGATCTGCATATGGTGAGCGGTTTCCATGAAAATCAGGTAGTATGTGAAATTCTGAAGAAAGTCTGGAAACAGATGGCACATTAAGCGTCTTTCTCTTAGTATCCTCCAGTGACCCATTCAAGAAAGCATAAATATCACTAATAAAAATAATATAATAATATAATTTAATATAATTATTATAATATAATATAATATAATATAATATAATATAATATAATATAATATAATCATATTTGGAAATGTGAAAGTTAAATTTTGTGACTGGGGCAATGTTGTCACTTAACTGCCAAGTTTCAAAATATGAAAAATAGAGAATAAATTTCTGCTTGCATTCATCCTCCTTGAGAATAGTGGTTATTCAATGCTTGACACTTGTTTAGAGAGATATGTGTTCATATCCCATCAGAAACTAGAGGAATTCTCAAAGGCTTCTTCAACTCAGCTGTGGTTAGCCAGTCGTGCATAGAGAAAGTAGGGTTCCCCCTGTGTGAATTATTTTGGGTTTTTATAGCCTATACAATATAAAAACCAGTTTGTAAACACACTTTTACAGACATGATACACAAAAAAATCATAAAACATTACTCCAGGAACTGACACAATGTGACCTGTAGCCAGGGCAACAAAGATTCCCAAGAATAAGGCTGGTTTCTTGCTTTTGCACAGGATAGACCCATAGAAACAACACCTCAGTAGCATTCAGAGTACTACCATCTGTATGTGATGGATGAAATGAACAAACAGGCCACATGACACTTATAGGGAAAGTGCTGCCTTTATAACTAACCAATTTTTCTTTAACTCTCCCTTTAAACCTTTCTCTCTCTTATTGTACAATTTCTAGTAACAAAATTAAATTTCCTAGTAAAAAGTGTCATATTCTGTTTTAATTTAACTCATTAAAAAAAGACAATAATATGTTTAAAGAGGAACATAATATATTTTTAGTCATAAATAAATTACAGGCATTCCTATAAAATGGTGGGCTACAATTGGCAGGTGGGTAAACAAGAAAGGAAAAAAAAAAAAAGTTGTTTGTATAAATGTCTAAAATTTCCTTATTTTTGAGAAATGGCCCTTTTTTGCAATTTCAGAGAGTGAGAAAATTGACAAACTAAGAATAGTATACAAATTAACTAAGTTATCATTCATTGTAAATGTTCAAAATGTAAATGTTGTCCATTTATATCCAAGCAGCACTAGACACATCTCATTGCCTTTGCTGCTCAAGCATATGTGGGCAATTCCCAGCTGTCTTACAAGCATTTGTTAACATGTTTCTATAGGTCCAGTATATGTTCTGGGGTATGGTACACTAACCATTTTAACATTTTAAATACTTCCACGAAAAGAAATCTAATGGATTTAGGACAAGCAGGAATGGTGACCATAGTATGGAACCTGCTCTACTTACCCATCATCAAGGACAAGTTTGACCAAGAAGCTGTAGGACCACAACACTGAGACATGTAGGAGCACCTACATGTCTCAGTTTCTACTAAAAGTCTCATACCTATTAAGAAATATTGTTCAAGGTTTAGGCTTAAATGGTTTTCAAATGAACTAATGAGACTCGTGACAGAGAAGAAAAATGCATGGGATGCATATAAATTATCATCAAGCGACTCAGAAGCCTATGGCAGATATAAGCTAGTCTGTAATCAGGTCACAAAGGAGGTTAGGCAGGCGAAGGCAGATTATTATGAGATATCTTTGGCAAAGGGTGCTAAGAAAAACAGCAAGGATTTCTTTACTTATATATACTCTAAAAGGAAGGGGATGAATCTGATTGGTCCACTTGATATCAATGGTTCAACTGTTGATGATCCTGCTCAGATAGCAAACAAACTGAATGAGTATTTTGCATCTACATTTACACATGACGAGTTATTAAGGTTTGAAAATGGCAGAAGGTTATCAAATTGTAGCAGGGTGCTTAATGGTTTTGTAATAACTGAGAGCAAAGTGGAGGAGAAATTGTTGAAGTTAAACATAAGAACGGCATCTGGGGTGGATGGGATCTATCCAGTTATATTAAAGGAGGTGGCAAAGCAACTAAGCAAACCCTTAGCCATAATTATGAGAGCATCCTTGGACTCAGGAGAGTTCCCCACGGACTGGAGATGTGCAAATGTATCCCCAATTCACAAAGGGGGATCGAAGGGTGACACGAGTAATTACAGAACAGTTAGTTTAACTTCTGTTCTGGGTAAAATAATGGAGTCACTGGTTAAAGATGCATTGCAGGATCATCTAGACAAGACTGCAGCAATAATTCAGACACAGCATGAGTTTGTTAAGGGAAAGTCTTGTCTAACAAATTTGATAGGATATTATGATGTGGTTACAAAGGAACTGGATGCAAAAAATAATTCTGATATCATATATTTGGATTTCAGGAAAGCTTTCGACACTGTTGCGCATGGAAGACTATTGTACAAATTGGAGCAGAATGGTATTAAGGGTAAGTTGCTACAATGGATAAAAGGATGGTTGAGTGGGAGAAGACAGAGGATGGTAATCAATGGGTGCTACTCTTCGTGGACTAATGTTATTAGTGGAGTCCCACAGGGTTCGGTGTTGGGTCCACTGTTGTTTTGTATATTTATCAATGATATTGATGAAGGTATATCAGGCTTAGTGTCGAAGTTTGCAGATGATACAAAGGTTGGCAGGGTTGTTAATGACAGTAATGGCAGTGTGCTACTGCAACAGGATCTAGAAAATTTGAGCAGATGGGCTAAGAAGTGGCAACTGAAGTTGCCACTTCTTAGTGAACTTGACAAATGCAAAGTACTGCATATGGGTAGAAGAGAAACGTAACCCCACAGAAACGTACCAACTGTGTGGTACTACACTTAAGGTGGTAGAAAATGAAAAAGACCTGGGAGTAATTGTGCAGTCAGATATAAAGTTTTCTGAGCAATGCAGACAGGCTGCCAGGGCAGGTCAAGGGGTTTTGTCAATGATATATAGGAATTTTGCTAGCAGGGAAAAGGAGGTGATTGTCCCTCTGTATAAGGCAATGGTCAGGCCACACCTTGAGTACTACTGCATACAGGTCTGGAGGCCTCATTTTATGAAGCATGTAGATTTGCTTGAGCGTGTACAGAGAAGGGCAACAAGATTGGCGCGGGGAATGAAGGGATCCTCTTAGCAAGAGAGGTTTAAGTTCTGCAAATTGCAGTGGCTGGAGACTAATCACCTGCGCGGTGATCTGATTGAGGTGTATAAGGCCTTGAATGGGTTGAACACGTTGAATTCTGATGGGATCCTTCCACTTGTTCAGATTACGAACCTAAGGGGGCATAAATTCAAATTAAGAAAAGACAGATGTAAATAGATGTGCGGAAATTTTCCTTTAGCCAGTGGTTAATTGTTGGAACAAACTTCCATCTGTCATTGAAGTTGATAGGTTAAATAAATTTAAGGAGGAACTGGACAGGCATTTGGAGGGAATGGTGTGATTTTTTTGGCTGATGCTCCATAAGCTCATACACTTGCTTTTCTTACATCACATGCCACTACTACCACCATCACACACAAACCACATCATTCTTGTAAGTAAAGGGACATCAAGTAATTCTGGCAGATAACTGTCACTAACTGTCAATAGAGAAGTTCTAGCAATTTGTTTGGCACAACATGAGGACCTATCAGTTGGTCTCCCAAGGATGCCTGCTCATGCACTAATTGGGAACTGCTTATAGTGCCATGATTGTCTGAATGCTTGGAGATTTTCCTAAGCCCATATAAGGATGTTATGAATTATCCAATTTTGAGCAACTCTCATTTCCTCTGTACACAACATTTGCAAAAAGAAACCAGGATTGACACACACTGTTGCAAAACTTATTTGCAAAACTTGAGGTGGATAATCTTGTGCCTTGAGGTCCTGAAGTTACAGCATATGATAAGGACAGGGAACTGCTCATGTAGAATGTACCATACAATTGACTTTGATATTCCCTCTTCCACAGCAATCCTGCTCATCCCAGGATTAAACTCTTTCTAAAAATTTTTCTTCCATTTCAGGTGTGCACACTGCCCTAGTTTACCCATGGTCCTGACAGGATGGAACAAATTCTTTTCTCTCACGGAGGCACTCGTCAATTCTGAAAATTTTTCATTTCAGAGTTTGGGCCACAACCTCTTGACAGGAAAATTAGAGGCATACCTCTTAGTAAAGGCAAAGTGCCTTTTGTGAATTTACATTTGCAAGGCCATAAAAACCAGTGTATATTGCTATCTCTGCAAATGTGCAATTACTGTCCATTTGGACCACAAACAACAAAACGAACATCTGTGGCCATAGTGGTACTGGCACTAAGCAAGTCACACATGCACACTGAGTAGCACTACTGTATATTTAGTACATCCTCTTGTGCAAAATAAAAGAATTGTAGGCTAAAATGGGCTTTTACATTTGGCCAGGTAAAAGTGGGTGGTGCTACTGTTTCCTTCCATCCAATGTAGGGGAAAAATAGGGAAAGGAACTGCAGCCCCATTGGCTGCATTTTCCCCAAAATATGTACTACAAATATCTTATTTACCTTCTACCATATTTTTTCTGACTCTTAGTTTTGTGTGACCACTTTCCTCACAAAATGCACAGTATTTCAAAATGAAGCATTTGTGGACATCAGGACAACATACACAATGCATCCGAAATTAATGAGAAAAAAATTCTACAAAAAAAGCAAAAGAATTTATAAGTGAACAGAGTACACTTGTTACACCTCTTATAATTGTTGAAAGCATACTTGAAATTCTTCCCAAGTTAGCTTCTTGGGATGGCCTGTCATAGTCTTTTAGATTGTATGTAATAGTTTCCTCTTAAATTTTCATCATGTAGGTAACTTATTCCAGCAATTTATAACTCACTGGCTAAAATAAAAATTACTGCAATCCAGTCTAAACCCCCCCCCCCCCCGGTAACTTGAAATTATGACTCTTAGTTTTAGAATCATTTATAACCGTGAAAATTTCGTCCTCATTCATTTTACTTATGCCTCTCAAAGCCTTAAACACCTCAATCAAGTCTCCAAGCTCCACAACTCACATATTTGGAGTCTTTCCTCATATGGATGCAATGCCCTTTTGCCAATCTCACCATGCGAGTTACCCGTCTTTGGGCCCTTTCAAGAAGCACAATGGTGCGGATTACTGAGATGAATCTCCCCACCAGATTTGGCTCCAGCTGACTTTTTCTGAAGTTAAAAATAAAGCTGAAAGGAAACTATTCCATGCTATTCAAAATGCCCAAAAAAATACAAATGATCATCTCAAAGAGATATCTTTGAAGGAATTTCAAGAATGCTTTGAACAATTAAAAGAGAGACGAAGCAAGCGTATAGCGTTCCTTGGGAATTATTTTGAATGATTTTTATAATAAATTCTTTTTCTGAACGTTGCTTTATTTTTTTTTTTCTTTTTAGAATTTTTGACTCATTACTTTTCATATGCACTATATTTACTGTGTAAATTTTTACAGAATAGTTTTTTTTTTTTTTTTTTTTTGTTGTGTAGTGCCACTTTTGGCACTCATTTGCCAATTTTCACCTACCATTTTAGGCATACACTGTATATACAGGGGGTCCTCATTATCCGAGGATAATTGGTTCCAGAAAATTCCACTTAAAACGGGTACCGAATTTTCGTAACATGTATTATGTACTTGCACATAGTAAAAAAATGGATTGAAGGAACTGAGAAATGAGGCAACTATTTTTATTAGGTGTTTATTACAATATGTTGATCAATGTAAGATTAAGTAAAGTTTATTGAAGTTACACTATTTTTCAGTTTTACAAATAAAGAATGAATCCAGAGTTGTTTGTGTTTTTTTGCCTTATTTTTTCAGATAAAATTGTGTTGTAGCATTTAGTTATGTCTTTAACTTTGCACTTAACTGTTGTTGTTGTTATTTGGGTTTTTAGGAGCATTAGCAACTAAGGCCATATTGCTCCAGGATATGCAGTGGTCATTCCCTGACCTTTCCGCATCCTCCGTATTTGGAGGTAACGGGCTCAAACCCCGGTCTAATCAAGATGCGTGTGCTACGCACTGCTGCTCCTTCCTACCTGGCTACGGAGGCGCCTCACTTAACTGTTGTAGCACGATCATGAAGAGGGTCGTTCCCAGAAAAATATTCGAGTGCTTGGTCAGTTTTCTCAAGGGCTTTAATTTTCAAATCCTTGTAACTGCAGGGACTCGGATAATGAATACTCTGATACCAGGTACCCCCTGTAGTTACACATAAACACAAACAAGCATTGCCTAAAATGCCTGAGACATTTGATAGTATGCATTCAGAGAGTGAACATTTCTTTCTTTGTTCTGTGAATTTGAGATTAAAGGCCAGAGGACTGTCAAATGAAAAACTGAAATTATTCCACATAAAATTATTGAAACACTGACTTATATTTAAAAAGCTGATAAAATTTATTGCTGAAAATAAACTGCCTGTACAAAATAATAAAAGAATACTAATGGATATCATCATTCTTCTCTTTCTTGGTGATTCCTTTCTGCTTCTCTCTCTCTCTCTCAGGTGGTGGCTTGGGAATTTTTTTTTTTTTTTTTGGCTGGTGCAGCATAAGCCTTAGGCTTCCTTGTACCATATGGCCATTAATAATAATAATAATAATAATAATAATTTTTTATAGCATCATTAGGGTGTAGGTGTGCAGTGAAATAAATCAGGTGTCCTTCTGAGATCCTTTTGTAGTATTTAAGTGTCCACTGTGTTATGTTTGTAGAAGAAAACAGAATTTTAAGAAGACATAGCAGATTTGCTCTTTTATTTATTTCAGTTATTTTATTTTGCAACAAGTTTAATCTGTATTTTTTTTTCAACACATTTTTGTTCTTTTAATTCTTTTATTGCACGGGAGTTTTATTTTTAGCAACAAATTTTTATGTACAGGTTAGTGTTTGAATAATTTTATTGTGGAATTGATTCTTAACTGACAAGGTTAAGAATCATATCCATGAAAAAAAATTAGCTGTTCTCTTAATTAAAAGAAAATAACTAATGTTATTCCCTTTTAATTAAAATAAGAAATGTTAAATCTTGTTTTGCATTCAAACAGAAGAAACTGAACACTCAACTTTTGTATTTATAAAAAAAAAAATTTATTTATTTTGTATATATTTTGAAAGCACCAATTAATTTATTAAGGTTCTTTGGAGACTCAATTTAAGATTCTGCTCATTAGGAATTCATATTTAAAAGGTTTTTTTCTGAATTTCATAACTTAAATCAAGTACAAGTAACTGCCAACATTCAACACAGATCCTATTTTTATCGCATTAGCATAGGCATTTGATGCAAGAAAGCAAGCTTATGCAGCATCAGCCAAAAAAAAAAAAAAAAAAAAAACCCACTTCCACTTCACCCCTCTGTTCATTCAAAATACCTGTCCAGCTGAGCCTTAAACTTATTTAGGCTATCAACCTCCACCACAAGGGATGGCAGTCTGTTCCACCAACCAACCACCCGCTGGCTAAAGGCAAATTTCCGCACATCTATCCTACATCTGTCTTTCCTCAATTTGAATTTATGCCCTCTCAGGTGATTTTTCTGAGCTAGAGGAAGAATCCCATCAGCATTGAGCATGCTCAAACCATTCAATGCTTTATACACCTCTATCAGATCACCTCGCTGGTGCCTAGTCTCCAGACACTGTAATTTGCAAATCTTAAGCCTTTCTTCGTAAGAGCACCCCTTTGTTCCATTCACTAATCTTGTTGCCCTTCTCTGTACTCGTTCCAGCAGCTCTACATCCTTCTTGAAATGAGGCCTCCAGACCTGTATACAGTACTCTAGGTGTGGCCTGACCATTGCCTTATACAATGGAATAATCACCTCTTTTTCCCTGCTGGAAAAATTCCTGTATATCATTGACAATACTCCATGAGCTACTCTTGCAGCCCATCTGCACTGCTCAGAGAACTTCATATCTGCCTGCACAATCACCCCCAAGTCCCTTTCATTCTCTACCACTGTCAGTGTAGTACCACAGAGTTGATACGTTGCTCTGGGGTTGCTGTTTCCCATGTGTAGTACTTTACATTTGTCAATGTTAAACTTCATTTGCCACCTCTCAGCCCATCTGCTCAACCTTTCCAGATCCTGCTGCAGCAGCATAGTGTCAGTAGTGTCCTTGACAACCCTGCCAACCTTTGTATCATCAGCAAACTTGGACATTAAGCTTGATATACCATCATCAATATCATTTATAAATACAGAAAACAATAATGGACCCAACACTGAGCCCTGAGGGACTCCACTAATAACATTAGTCCACGATGAGCAGTGTCCATTGATTACCACTCTCTGTCTTCTCCCCCTCAACCACCCCTTTATCCATAGCAGCAATTTGCCTCCAATGTCACACTGCTCCAATTTGTGTAGCAGTCTTCCATGTGCAACAGTATCAAAAGCCTTTCTAAGATCCAAGTATATAATATCAAAGTTATTCCCTGCATCCAGTTCTTTTGTGACTGCATCATAGTATCCAATCAAGTTGGTCAGGCAAGACTTCCCCTTAACAAAACCATGCTGTGTCTGAGCTATAACTGAAGTCTTGTCTAAATGATCCTGCAGTGCTTCTTTAACCAGTGCCTCCATTAATTTTCCTGGAACAGAAGTTAAGCTCACAGGTCTATAATTACTTGTGTCAGCCTTTGATCCTCCTTTGTGAATTGGGGTCACATTTGCACATTTCCAGTCTATGGGTACCTCCCCTGAGTCCAAGGAAGCTCTCATAATTATGGCTAAGGGTTTGCTTACTTCCTTTGCTGCCTCCTTTAATATAACTGGATAGATCCCATCCACCCCGGGTGCCTTTCTTGTGTTTATCTTCAACAGTTTCTCCTCCACTTTACTCCCAGTTATTTCAAGATTCTGTAGCTTACTGCTAGAGTTGAATACACCTCTGGCATTCCCCTTGCTGAATAACTCCTCATGTGTGAATGTCGATGCAAAATATTCATTTAGTTTGTTAGCTACCTGAGCAGGATCATCAACAGTTGATCCATCAATATCAAGTGGACCAATCTGATTCATCCCCTTCCTTCTAGAGTTTACATAAGTAAAGAACTCTTTGCTGTTTTTCTTTGCATCCCTTGCCAAGGATTTCTCGTAATCTGCCTTCGCCTGCCTAACCTCCTTTGTAACTTGGTTGCATATCAACTTGTATCTATCATAGGCTTCTGTGTCATGTGTTAATTTGTAAGTATCCCATGCATTTTTCTTCTCTGCCATATGCCTCATTAGTTCATCTGACATCCATTTTGGCCTAAACCTTGAACAATATTTCTTAGTTGGTATGTAAAGCCTAGTAGCTTCCAAGATAAGTTCTTTGAATGCTTCCCATTTTGAATTTGCTGTTGGTAACATCATCAGTTGGTCCCACTGTATAGAATTTAAATACTGTCTCAGACCATCATAGTAGCCTTTACGAAAGCAATAACCCTTTCCTTTACCCCTAATGGTAGTTACCTCTTTGAGTAAATCCCACTTCAGCACACTGTGATCACTGCCACCTAGTGGTTCCTTTATCTGCAGATTCTTAATGTATGAAGAATCACTACTGATAATCAAATCAAGAGTATTACTCCCTCTAGTTGCCTCCCGAACATGCTGATGTAGAAAACAATCATCCAATAAATCCACAAAAGCCCTGCTAGTGTGTGAGTAACCAGCCCCCAAATTCCAGTCAATATCTGGGAAATTAAAATCTCCCATTATAAGACTCTCTGATTTACTGGCCCACTCTATTTCCCTGTACAGTTCCTTATTATACTCATCAGAGTCATTAGGCCTATAGCACACTCCTACTCTCAATTTTGATCTCCCAATGCTTATGTCACACCAAACTGACTCAACACTGCACTGTCCAGCGATGTCGACTGGCTTCACTTCCTTGGTTTTTATGTGTTTCTTAACTAATAGCATAACCCCTCCCCCCTTCCTATCCTGTCTATCCTTTCTGTAGACATTGTACTCCCCAAATTGCAGTTCTGCATCCCTTATATCTGTGTGACACCACGTCTCTGATATTCCAACAATATCTGCCTTTGATGTTTTGAGCAATACCTCAAATTCATCAAATTTATTTACTAAACTTCTAGCATTGGTGTACACGCAAGTATACCTGCACCTGTTTCTATTCTTAGCTACCCTAACACAACCCATGTGTTTACTTGTACCGCAATGGCTCCCAGCAGTCTCTGAAATACCATGCATCTTGTTTTTCAGGCTTCTGCTCATTCTAATAGAAGCAGTGCAAGAATCTCTTTCACCTCTGCCAGTGGCTACTGTCAATCTATTGGTCTTTGTCTCCCCCCAAGCTAGCAGTTTTCCGACCCACCTAACACTGCCTCGATAGCATCAGCAAATATTCTTGCACCCTTTCTATTTAAGTGTATCCCATCCCTGTAGAAGCAATCTCTCCTGTTAACAAGTACAGTCCAGGCTGAAAAAAATTTTACCCCTTGAGCCTTGCACAATCTTTCCAGGGCCGAATTGATCGACAAGGCTCTCATCATATACTCCCTCCTATCGTGTCTGGGCAGAATTGCAGACACTTTCAAATTCAACCCTAATTCTCGGCTTTTGTTCAACAGTGACCTGTACTTGTTAAGTAATTCTGCCGGTCTGCTACTCTTAATATTATTAGTGCCAACGTGTACAACTATATCACCTTTTGTGCCCTTAAAAGATGATATTCGCTCTACAACGTCATCAACCTTTGCCCCTGGCAGACATACCCTGGTCCTGTTCCACCTATCTTTTTTACAAAGCATGTTCCCCGTTTCCCTGACAATAGAGTCACCAACAACTACTAGTTCCTTCGGGACCAGCGCATTCTGCCTTGGGGGTTGTCTCTGTGTCACGCGATGCCCAAGTGCAAGCTCTGGCGTTGATGTGGGCAGCTGAGAGCTTGATGGGCCCCTCAATTTAGTTTCTTCGAGGGCATCCACCCTGTCCTTCAAGCTCTCATATAGGCCCACAAGAACGCCGAGTTGTTGCCTGATATCAATACACTCCTTGCATCGCGCACACACAAAGACATCCCCCTTGGCAGTATCATGTCCCGTACCCGATTGCTCTGCAAACATCAAGCAAACAGTGCATTTTATAAGGCTGTGAGTCAGAGGACAACTGCCCCCCTCAGTTCTGCTCTGAGCCACAGCGCTTCCATTAGCTTGAGCCTTTTGCTTTGCTGCTCTGGTCTGAGTCATGATTCTATTAATTTATTAATTAATTATAATTAATTATGTTATGTTATTAATTATGTTAAATATAATTAATTATATTACGTTTGTAATCTAAGTCGTTATATGTATTTATTTAAACGTACAATTTAACTGCTAACGAAGTTCAACTAACGCTATCTAGTACGGCATACAACTATCGTATCACAATGGCGGGAAAATTACGAACGGTAGCGGAGTTGAAACACGTGGAAACCTTTACCGATACTTTTATGCAATTACAAGGCCGAGTAAAGAATAAATACACCAAGTTAATCAGAAAATCACAAAATAATGTTATACTACTAAATTTAAATCAAAAGTTTTAGAAAAACAATAATTTCAAATCAATAAATAAGAAAAATCCACTTAGCGGCTTGGAACACGACCGTCTCTAGTAGCCTCGTCAGCAGACATCGCTCTGTCATTCTGAGTATAATTATTTGTAGTCAACGAGTGACAATAACATACTCGCATGGGTTATTGTTCTGAATGGCCTCTTTGCAGTGCAACCACTTTTGACACTCAAATGTAAATGTTGATACTCGTGATGATGAAGTGTAGTATATCAAGAAAAGTTAATTTCGTCACAATGAATTTCATCGCAATTATCATTACAGCAAGGAGAAAAACAAATGGCAGCTCAAAGTCATTCACTAGGCTTAATAAGTGACCTTGAGTCACTCATTGTTTTTCTCTTTAAAAAACTATAGTAAGGAGAAATAGGGAAGAAAACAGTATTATAGTAGAAGTAATATAAAATAACAATAGTAAGGAGAGATATCCATTATTATTTATAAATAATAAAAAATAATAAAATATATCTCTATAAAACAGGCAAGCCTTTTTACAATTCTGCATAAGCAAACATATAGAAATAAGATAATTTCCATTCACCATAATTACCTTTCTTTCCCAACACTAGTTTTTAGACTTCGTGATGACGGGTGACTGTGTATAATGTGATCAACCTAAAAATAAAAACTCTACATTATATAAGAAATATTTCTTTCATACAATGAGTTTAATGAAATACAGAAAAATTATGTGAGGCTTGTATCAAAGCCCACATAATTTCTCTTTGAAGATCACAGGGATAAATTTGAAGAGAGAAACATGCATACAAATAAAAAAAAAAAAAAAAAGTAATAAAAGATTAAAATACTTGTAAGAAAACACAGTGCTGGAAACTAACAGACTTCTAATCTGCACAATATTATAGAAACAGAAAGACCTTAGCTGACTCTCGGGTTTGTTTGTGGAGCTGAGTGCACAATAACTATGGAAGGCTGGGTAAAAAACAGCAGCGTGGGGCTGGCAATTAGCATTCTAGGAATCTCTTTAATAAAAAAAAGATAAAGAAAATAAAATAATAGCAGTAGAATATTTGATATTACATGAACAAGAATGTTAAATGTAATTATAAACTTAAACATTAGATTTTCAAAACACCTAAATTAAATACAATTCTTTTAAACACAAGAACATGCTAATCTAGAAACAAGATTAGGCATATTGAATAGAATTAAAATTAGATTAAATTAAACAAATTATACTTAATTCTATATTTTGAAAGCACCAATTAATTTATTGAGGTTCTTTGGAAACTCAATTTAAGATTCTGCTCATTAGGATAATTTAATCTTATTTTAAATTAAATGAATAACACTTAACTCTATATTTTGAGGAAAACAGTTCATTTATTGACTCTGTAATGTTAAGAATTCCTACAACCAGACCATTCAATCTGGCAGTGATGGCATCTTGTCCAATAGGAATATCAGTAAAATATCTATAGTGCATTAATCTCTCTCTCTCTCTCTCTCTCTCTCTCTCTCTCTCTCTCTTTCCCCCCCAAATGTTGCCTGAATAATAAAAATTATTCAGGCAATGTGACTTGAATTTTTGAAGTCACAAGATAAGAGTAATTATGTCTTTATCTTATCTTCTCTTCCTTCATGGATTAGGTGATCTGCCTGGTCCGATCTCGAAGAGGTCTGCCCATCTTTTCTTTGTCTTCCTCTGTCTCTTTTTCCTCTATATGTATAAGCTAATTTAGGGAATCTATTATCATCCATTCTTTCTACATGTTCTTTCCATCTTTGTCTATATTTTATAATTTTTCCATTAATTGAGTAAATCTTTAATTCCTTTCTAATATTTATGTTTGGTATTTTATCTAATTTTGTACATCCTTTAACAGATCTTAAAAATTTCATTTCTGCAGCTTGTATTCTATTAATGTCTCTTTGTTTCAGTATCCATGTTTCAGAACCATAAAGACGTGTTGGTATTGCCATTACTTTGTAAATTTTCAATTGTGTTTCTTTCCTTGTTTTCTTAGCCAGAGTTCTTTTTATTGTTCCACATATATTTTGAAATTTTGCCAATTTCTGGTTCATATCTTCTTCACCATCATATGTTATATCACATCCTAGATATTTAAAATGTTTTACTTATCCTAATATTTTATTGTCTATGACTATTTTTGTTCTTACCGTATTTTTCCCTTTAAAAGCCATTGTTCTATTTTCATCGTTGATATTTTAACTTTATATTCTTCTGTTATTTGGTTTAATTTAAATACTGCTCTTTGTAAATTATCTTCACTATCTTGAATAATTACTTGATCATCTGCAAATAACAGTGTATTAATCCTATTCTTTGTATTAAATATATACCTGTATTAATTTCTTCTTGCTATTTACATATCCTCGATATATATGTTAAACAGCATTGGTGACAAGCTACATCCCTGTCTAACTCCTTGATTTATTATACTTTATTCTGTTAATTTATTACCTGTATCTATTACTATTTTTGTTCCTTGATATAAACTCTGTATTATTTTTGTAAGATGCTTTGGGTATCCTTTATTACTCAATATGACCCATAGTTTTTGTCTGTTTACTTGATCAAATGCTTTTTCATAATCTATAAATGCTAAAGGCATTTCTAAATTAAACTCTTTTTGTTTTTCTATTATTCGTTTTAATATAAATATATTATCTGTACATGATCTTCCTTTTCTGAATCCTGCCTGTTCTTTTATTAATATTTCATCAGAGATAATTTTAATTCTATTATTTATCATTTTGCTATACGTTTTATATACTGTATTTAGTATGCTAATCCCTCTATAATTCATTGTATCATTTCTATTTCCTGCTATCTTCCATTCTTCTGGTATTTTATATTGTTCCCAACATTTATTAAATAAATTCAGTATCCCGTCTTTTAAAAAACTTTCTCCATACTTGATCAGTTCTGCATTTATACCATCCATTCCTACTGCTTTCCTATTTTTTGTAGTTTTCAATGCCTTTTCCAATTCTTCCTTCGTTATCGGATCATGTCACTAACTGGGTCTAATTGTAGCTCTTCTGTTTGATATGTTGTGTCTTTCCACAATTCTTCATGTTTTTTACATTGTTCTTCCTCTATTATATTTATTCTTGAAGTGTCTTTCTCTGTGATATTCAAGTGTTTCATCATTTTATATGCCAAATTTTGTCTTCCATGAACATCATGTTCTCTTGCGCTTATAAATCTATCCCATGACTCTGCTTTAGCCTTCCTTATTATATCTTTAGTTTTATTGCATTCTTGTTTATATATTTCTTCATTCTCACTTGTACTGCTTTAGCTATATCTTCATCCCATATCTTTTCCTTTATAGTTTTTCCTGAATTGCCCTAGTGTCTCTTTTGCTATCTTTTGAATTATATTTCGTATATTATTCCATTCTTCTATTTTTTTCTCTCTCCGACGTTTTACTTATTTGTCTTTAATCCTTTTCTCATATAAATTTTGTATACTTTCTTCTTGAAGTAGATATACTTTATAATCCAACTCCTTCTTCCCCTGTTTAATAGCTTTTCTCTTCCTCCATTTAGCCCATAACTCTATTTTTGAAGCCACTAAAAAATGATCTGAATTAATATCATAGCCTCTAAACACCCTAGTATCTCTACATTGTTTTGCTAATTTTTGATTTACTATTACATAGTCTATTATTGATTGTGTACCTCTTGCCGACCATGTATATTTATGTATATCACATTTTCTAAAAAAAATGTATTTGTTATCTTTAAATTATTAAATGTTGCAAAATCTTTTAATTTATATCCATTTCCATTTACTTTATTTTCTCCATAACATCCCATAATATTTTTTATTGGCTTATTCCCTACCCGAGCATTATAATCTCCCAAAATAACTACATGGTCGTTTTTTATATTCTTATCTAGTTCTTTTTGATAATAAATAAATTTTATCTGTTTCTTCCTCTTTTCCATCTTCTGGAGCATAAATTCCAATTATACATAAATAACCTCTGTCTAATTTAAATCTTACTGTTATTATTCTATTATTTATAAATGTTTAGCTCTGTATTTTGGTTTTCCATTTCCGATCTATTAATATTGCTACCCCTCCACTAGCTATTTCCTTTTGATCTAAGGAGTAGATCAAAAGTAATTATGTAAAACATAATTCTTAAATTTGGAATTTAAGATTATGGCCAGACCAATATGGAAATTACACGCTAGACTGAACAATCACTCAGTCCTTTCCTCTTTTGCAACACAAATAAATAACCTGGAATACAACATTTCTTGCATTGATTGCAACTTGTCTTATCAAGGATCGATGCAGCTTCCGCTGGTTTTAGGATTAAACAGCACCTGTCCTCAGTTCATGCTTCTCATTCAGCAGTGTCAGAATTAGCCTTTAATGCCATTAATGAAAAACACTTTTTTATTCAATAAGGCCAAAATACTTAGTGTCCAAAGTAATTATACGAGACTATTAATTGCAGAAATCTCGAAGTTAAATTACATGAGAATTCTATTAATGTTTGCTGTCAATATCTAAATCTCCGATTTGTGGTCTTTTATGCACATGTGGAAAGACAAATAATCTCTATTTAAGATTCATGCTCACACACATGCCATAATTTTCATTCCTGTGATCACGACATACGGTTGAAAAACTCTGTCAGCTTCAAGGGAAAATCGTTCTTCAAAATTTATGTTAAACTTTTTAAATTAAATTAATTGTGTTCAATTGATTTTTTACTGTAATCATTTTGTGTTAATCTGGAGAGTATCATATTGAGGGTAAATTTCTCTTATTCTTCTACAAATATTGAAATCAATGTAGAACATATTGAGCATCATAGCTCTGGTTTATAACTAAAATATAATACATAAGAAAACAAAGTTCCACATGCACGCACGCTCATTGGCTAATTTTAGCAATTAGCCATTTTTCCCCTTCTGGTCTCTCTCTCTCTCTCTCACACACACACACACACAATTAGCCATTTTTCCCCTTCTGGTGGCACATTTACATTTTACCTAAAGTATAATACTGCCATCCTTCAACTGGTACTTGACCATCAACCCTCTTTCGAAGTCCATCAGATCACATCCTTTGCCCATGTTTATCAATACTTTGTGCGGACTGTATGCCACGATATCACATTTATCACCTGCAATATCACATTTACTGATTCTTACCATGACCACATATGTTGTGGTGGGATTATGTGATCCTCTGCCATGGACTACTGGAGAGCTATGGGATGCAAATGGAAACATGGTACAGCATACTTCCTGCAATGTTCAGAGGCCTTACAGAGTCCATGCTATGTAGTGGCAGTACTAGCAGAAAGAGGAGGATATATTCATTATTAGGTAGGTGGTCATAATGTTTTGACTGGACAGTGTAAATATATATAAACTGTACTTACCAGAGATCCAGAAGAACTTTGTCCAGCCTCATTTAGCCACATTTCAGGCACCATTGCTGAATAATAAGGTCCCCAAACACCAGGAACAAAGGTAGGTGCTGAATTAACCTAACAATAAGATAATATACAAATTTCTATACTATATACAGTGCTATTCTTTCTTTCCTTATATTATTATGATTAAAATTGTAATGAAGATTATGTTTATATCCTCCCTGGGGCACCAAATGGGGGAAAAATCATATGACTAAAGAAAGTCAATTTTTATTATCAAGTGACTTCCCCACCACCACCACGGGCTTAATAACATCAGTAACTCTAGATGACACTTTATTTGATATGTGGAGACTAGAATTGTACTCCTCTCCTCCTATTAGGCTGGGACTTGTTCTATGACTGAATTAGGATATTTTCTTTAGGTTCTCAATTGTTTTTCAGAAACATTCCAAAGGTGTTCAACTGAACTTAAATACTAGGCTGGAAATGACAGGTTCACCACACTGTTATACTGACTGCATGCTTTGAGACAGTGCCATGCAAATATGGCTCCTCTCTAAAGAAGTGCCACAATTTAAGCAAATCAAAATTATTCAGAATATCAACAATAGACAACAACAACATTCACTTTCATCAATGACAACCAGTGGACCGAGCCTAAACCACATAAACAGATCTAACTACACTAAACTTTAATGTTAGTGCAAAACAATCTGGGTAAAACCATCTATGGGCATATGCCACAAGCAGGTATATCATCTGATTCCTGGATTGCAGCATGATTCATCACTCTACATCGCATTCTGCCACTGCTGTTATGTCCAACGTTTTTGCTGTTTGCAGTAGGATAAGTGGTGATGTGGACTGATAGGAGACACACTTATGATAGCTGTTGGTCATGATAACCTATTTTATGAAGTGTTTTCCTGATGACTGTTGAGTCTTTTGTTTATCTCAGTTTTATCAACTCTATTGAGTCAACTAACTGAAGGTGCCTTTGCAATGTTACAACTGTATGTAAAAGGGCATTCTTTTCCAAAAAAGGGCTTAGTACACTAAATACTGATGGTAGCTTTATTTCTTCAAACATATACACAGGAACAAATTCAAACTGAGAAAAGGATAGTTACAGAACTGATGTGCAGGAATCTGCCTTCAGCCAGAAACTGATAACTGATTGTTGGCAAATTTCCCAGTGTTGTAGAAGTGGGAAATTTGAATAAATGTAAAGGATTGGACATATCATTAGGAGGGAGAGAGGAAACGAGGAATGGCTATGAGGTTTGCTTCCTTGTATCATTTTTCCAATATTAAAACAAATTGCATTAAAATAATTTAAAAAAAAAAGTGCCTTACAGTAAAAAACAAAAGTTGGAACTACTGTTTAAAAGACTGGCTGTTACCATAATTCTTCCAATTTGAATTTTTTTTTTTCAAATGGGATGAATAAAGTTTTTATAATTGTAAAAAAAAAAAAAAATACAGTCCTCTAGTATTTTTATTATAATACATAATAATTTAACGTTTATCTAGTAAGAAACAGTGATATATACTAAACACATTAATACAGGCAACCCCCGTATAACACTATACTTCTACAATACAGTTTCGCTCTAACATGGTTAGAGAATTTAATAAACCTTGCATAACAGCTTATTTTTGAACTTTTGTGCGGGGAAAACCCTGCTATTATGTTGGATAGTAGTAGCAGGTGAAGCAAGAAAGCAAGTGTATGAGCTTATGCAGCATCAGCCAAAAAAAAAAAAAAAAAAAATCACACCATTCCCTCCAAATGCCTGTCCAGTTCCTCCTTAAATTTATTCAACCTATCAACTTCCACGACAGATGGAAGTTTGTTCCAGCAATTAACCACCCGCTGGCTAAAGGCAAATTTCCGCACATCAATTCTACATCTGTCCTTTCTTAATTTGAATTTATGCCCCCTTAGGTTGGTAATATGAACAAGTGGAAGGATCCCATCAGAATTCAGCATGCTCAGCCCATTCAAGGCCTTATACACCTCAATCAGATCACCGCGCAGGTGCCTAGTCTCCAGCCACTGCAATTTGCAGAATTTAAGCCTCTCTTGGTAAGAGGATCCCTTCATTCCCCTCACCAATCTTGTTGCCCTTCTCTGTACACACTCAAGCAAATCTACATCTTTCCTAAAATGAGGCCTCCAGACCTGCACACAGTACTCAAGGCGTGGCCCGACCATTGCCTTATACAGAGGGACAATCACCTCCTTTTCCTTGCTAGCAAAATTCCTATATATCATTGACAAAAGCCCAAGACCTGCCCTGGCAGCCTGTCTGCATTGCTCACAAAACTACATATCTGACTGCACAATTACTCCCAGGTCTTTTTCATTTTCTACCGCTTAAGTGTAGTACCACACAGTTGGTACGTTTCTCTGGGGTTACTTCTACCCATATGCAGTACTTTGCATTTGTCAAGGTTAAACTTCAGTTGCCACTTCTTAGCCCATCTGCCCAAATTATCTAGATCCTGTTGCAGTAGCACACTACCATTACTGTCAACCTTTGTATCATCTGCAAACTTCAACATTAAGCCTAATATACCTTCATCAATATCATTGATAAATATACAAAACAGCAGTGGACCCAACACTGAATCCTGTGGGACTCCGCTAATAACATTAGTCCACGAAGAGCAGCACCCACTGATTACCACCCTCTGTCTTCTCCCACTTAACCATCCTTTTATCCACTGTAGCAACTTAATTAATACCATTAATTAATACCTTAATTAATACCATTAATACCATTGTGCTCCAATTTGTACAATAGTCTTCCATAAATTTGATAATTGAGAGCTATTAAATGCTCAATAATTCCTATATTCTTTTATATTATAAATCAACAGGGATTACCTTTATTTTAGATATAGGAAGCTTCTTTTCCAACTCTCCTCGTTTCCAAGGAGAGTTGGAAAAGAAGCTTCCTATATCTAAAATAAAGGTAATCCCTGTTGATTTATAATAGTCTTCCATGCGCAACAGTGTCAAAAGTTTTCCCAAAATCCAAATATATGATATCAAAATTATTTTTTGCATCCAGTTCCTTTGTAACCACATCATAATATCCTATCAAATTTGTCAGACAAGACATTCCCTTAACAAACCCATGCTGTGTCTGAATTATTGCTGCAGTCTTGTCTAGATGATCCTGCAATGCATCTTTAACCAGTGACTCCGTTATTTTACCCAGAAAAGAAGTTAAACTAACTGGTCTGTAATTACTCGTGTCACTCTTCGATCCCCCTTTGTGAACTGGGGATACATTTGCACATCTCCAGTCCGTGGGAACCTCCCCTGAGTCCAAGGATGCTTTCATAATTATGGCTAGGGGTTTGCTTAGTTGCTTTGCTGCCTCCTTTAATATAACTGGATAGATCCCATCCACCCCAGATACTTTTCTTATGTTTAACTTCAACAATTTCTCCTGCACTTTGCTCTCAGTTATTACAAAATCATTAAGTATCCTGCTACAATTTGATAACCTTCTGCTATTTTCAAACCTTAATAATTTCCCATGTGTGAATGTAGATGCAAAATACTCATTCAGTTTGTTTGCTATCTGAGCAGGATCATCAACAGTCGAACCATCGATGTCAAGTGGATCAATCAGATTCATCCCCTTCCTTTTAGAGTTTATAAAAGTAAAGAAATCCTTGCTGTTTTTCTTAGCATCTTTTGCCAAGGATTTCTCATAATCTGCCTTCGCCTGCCTAACCTCCTTTGTGACCTGATTACAGACTAGCTTATATTTGCCATAGGCTTCTAAGTCGCTTGATAATTTATATGCATCCCATGAATTTTTCTTCTCTGTTACGAGTCTCATTAGTTCATTAGATAACCATTTAGGCATAAACCTTGAACAATATTTCTTAATAGGTATGAAACTTTTAGTAGCATCCACGATTAATTCCTTGAATGCTTCCCACTTAGAATTTACTGTTGGATGTAATTTATCAACTTTTCCACTCTTTTTGAATCCCCACTGTTCACTCGCTAGTCAAAAAAAAATTTAGAAATCTCTGTATTTTATTTTGTTGGGAATCCCCGTGCTATGTTCTGTGCTATTGAACTTGTGCTTGTTGAAATTGTGGAAAAATCTAGATTTCAAAGTTTTATTGCTATTGGATAGCACACCAGGCCATCCAAATGTTGAAGTTATGTTCCTACCACCACAGTTGTACTAGGTTAATACAACTTCTTTCATTCAGCCATTATATCCACCTTTAAAACTCATTACATCAGAAAATCATTACAATGGATTTCGGAAAAAAATGATTCCAAATCTATTGAAGTAATGGAGGCATGGAAACATTTCTCAATTGTGGACTTTAAAAGAATCATAACTTAATCCTGAAAGAAGTAAAACCATCAACGTTAGACGTGTGTGGAAAAATGTGTGGCCAGAGTCAGTTCATTCAGGTCTAACCAGCAGAAAACAGAGTCGGTGCAATAGTGGAACTTTACTATGTGGGTGGGAGGGGAAGGTTTTGATGATATTACTACTGAAGCCCTTGTGGATAGCACAGTTGATTGAATCACCCTCCTCCCCACACCGGGTGGAAAAGACCTGAGTCTGAATCCCATTGATGATGGAAGGAATTTTTATTTATCTTTTACATGGCTGAGTTAGTTGGGCTCAGGCAAGGGTAGCATGGTTTATTCTCCCAGAAACTTTGGGTTTTTGTCCAGCAAAACAGAAAATCGACCTCAGGACACACAATTTATAGACATTATAGACAGAGTAACATGGCCTTAGTCACCAATGCACCTAAAAAAAAAAAAAAAAAGATATGATTACTGAAGACGTTCAAGAATTACTAGTAGAAAAAGTGGCTAGGAAAGCAGATTTGGTGGAAATGGCATTGGAGGTAAAACCAAATCAATTCAGAGAATGATAGCACAGATGAAAATTCTAAAACTTCCAACTTTTACACTAAAAAGCATACAGGAAGGCAAAACGTTAGCCAAGCAATTAGAATTCTTATTTTTTGAATGTAGATTCTTGAATGAAAGGAGCCCAAAGTTCAAAAGGGAGCACCAAAAATGCCTAGTTCCATACAATGAAATTCACAGAGTTATCAAGCAAAAGCAAACAAACCCAGATTACTGATTTTTTTAAAAAGAGCAGAAGATACACGAAATCTAGAATGTATTTTTGTTAACATTTTGTTAACGAAAGTGTATTTATGTTAGCTTCAAATGGAGCTGTAGCTAGCAGATCTCAGGCAGATGGATTAGTTTCCACCTGAAAATTACTGTTGTTCAGCCACAGATAAGTAAATCAGCCTGTGAACATGCCTATTGTTAAGAAAAAATACACACTACCCAACATCAGAACTAGGGGTGGGGGAGAGTTGCTGACTATGGAAGCAAATAGTAAACAGATGTGTTTCTTTACAAACCATGGTTGTCAGTAAAGATGGATGAATAAATATATACACACTAAATCCGCATTTTACAAAAGGAATGCACTCCTTGAAAGTCTTTTTTTTTTCAGCAAAAAACTTAAGTGAAAATGAATTTTGCAATAATTCTAGGTTGTAATTAGTGACAGAGCAACTTATGATAATGTATACATTAATGAAAAATATTGTAAAACATTTTTCATTAATATTGTACACAAAGTAGTGCATATTGTGTTTGTAAGTTGAGTTATATTTTATGGAACCATAATAAAGTTTAACCTGTTTGTTGAATGAAAAAACCAGAGTTTCTGGAAGATAAAACCACACAATCCTCAACTAACTTGCCCACACTGAAAGAAAAGTGATAAAAGTTCCTTGCTTTATTGATAGAATTCAAACTCAGGCCTTTTGCAAATGTAAATATAATGGTATATATATCTAGCTAGCCTTGTATATTATGATAGACTGTCTAGAATTCTTCCCTTTAGTACTAGATGGAAATGTTGAACTTTTGGAAATCGTGATGGAGGGAAAAATGTATTGAGATAAAACTCACAAAATGGCAATTGCTGTATGCATTACCCACACACAACAAACAATACAGCACAAATATGGTGACTGGATGTCTGAGATATTACACATACAGTCCTTGTACTGGCTAGAGGTCAGCCATAAAAGAAATTATTGTAGCACTTGTAAACTGATTAGTGGAAATAATATATAATTTAGGATCCTTTCAGAAAGGACAGGACAGAAAAGTGGGGAGGCTGTATAAGAAAAAGTAGGCACTTGAAACAAAAATTCTGCCTCAGCAGTATAAATGCATTCCTCAATGAGAGGAACAATACTTTCATTTGTTACCTAAGGCAGTGACGCCGACCTTATTAACCTCATTCTTTGATTCAATATAGTTCCTGTTCCCCAGCAGCTTGGTCTGATGATGGGTATCGGTAAGATACCCGAAGTCATATTAATGTATAGTAACATAGGCAAACAGCCTAATAAACTATATTAATTTTCATGTGGTATAAGAGTGGTTTTAATATAATAATAACCTTAATGTAAAACAACCATGTAATGTCCTTCCCTTAACTATACTGGATCTTCTTGTATTCTTTTAACAGAAGACAACAACATGAGTTAGAAGAAAAGTAAGATGCTAGCAGGTCAACATTATCTTTGGGTGAAGCAGCAATTCAACCATCTGGTTTTGACAGATGTGGGAATAGAGATGGGCAAAAGTTTTGGCAAGACACCAGAATGCTCAACTACTGTTTGGACAAGAAGCAAGTTTTCTACTCCTAGCCTGTTCAAAATCTAGTTTGGACTGATTAATAACTACTTTACAATTGTTGCGAGCTTTGGTGTAAGCAGAAAATGAACCTAGAAATTTGACAAGCCAATTACATGTGCAACATTCTTATCTTGAACAGCCTTAGCACATTTATTGAAAATCCAAAGTTTAGATAAAGGACAAGATTTTCAAGTGTAGTGGATTAATAAAGGATTTCATCCCTACAAGAATAATTCACCAATACGATCTGAGCAAATGTTGACATCAGAAGATTTGAAACGGTAATCTGATCAAGGAAAACAGAAAGAAAAGATCCACAGATCATCCCATTTTGCATTCTTGTAATGCCAAGCAACATGAGGTTGAGAATGGTTACAAGAGAAAGGCTCCATCAGAGAAGACACCTTCACCCAAGTTGTGATTTGAGGTGCCCAGAGGGCCACTCACCTCAACGGTGTACTTAGAAAGGTTATTTGTGAGAAAAAGATCAAGCATGTTGGCTGTGCAGTTAGGATTTTCTGGTAGCTAAATAAACAATCTGTGCAAGGTCATTAGTAAGTGCAAAAGCCTCAGCATCTCAACCAGCTGGATCCGTGACTAGAAAACGGAAGCCAGCTGGAGTTGCAAACATTAAAATCTAAAATCACCAAGGAAAGTTACCTCATTGTTAGGAAAGTTGGACTGGAGAAAGTAAAGTTTTAAAGAGAGGAAGTCAAAAAGTTCCAAGTGATTAGTGGAGTTGGGAGAATGATAGAGGAAACAGAATGTGGTAGAGAGATTTTAAGCCAGGGAAGATCGAAAAGAGGAGATTCCAAATTATTAAATCTCTGACAGGGAATATCAGAACAGACATATGCACAAGTTCCACCTTTGAAGCAAAAGGAATCATACAGTGAACAATTAGGACAACTGAGATGAGCAGTGGTTGAATCAACCAATATTTTAGATTCTGTCAGAAAAAGTACACTGGGTTTGGCAGACTAAGTGGAAATGGACATCATTGAGACTGCAAGTGAGACCATGTATATTTTCTATTAATTTGACAATTCATGATGTATTCAGTATTAAGAAAAGGTGGAGGGGACATGTTGTATGAAATAATGAAATTTTTGAATAAACCGTACACATGGCAAGAATATACCCAGCTTCTTGACATAATGTGGCCTCAACAATGCTCCCTGCATACACACTACTTGGACTCCATCCAGTCACTATCTGGGTAGAGTAGATGCAATGAGATTATACACTAGCTGATGCAGAAGCCTCCCAGAGAGTTACCAATAGATTCAGGCCAGTGGACTATCTAGCAGCTGGCCTGAATCTATTGTAAGGAAGGTTGGATCTTGCCATGATGTCCAAAGGCTAACACGAGTTCCAACAATGCTCCCTGCATACACACTACTTGGACTCCATCCAGTCACTATCTGGGTAGAGTAGATGCAATGAGATTATACACTAGCTGATGCAGAAGCCTCCCAGAGAGTTACCAATAGATTCAGGCCAGTGGACTATCTAGCAGCTGGCCTGAATCTATTGTAAGGAAGGTTGGATCTTGCCATGATGTCCAAAGGCTAACACGAGTTCCACCACTTCAAGCCTCCAATAAGCAAAGTAGTGGTATTGCACCGGTTGATGAGAATCATGTACCATCTAGTATGGCCTGATAACATAGAGGGATGGCATTCCTCTGTGTGGTGCTACACTTCAATCCCTGCTTACGTTAGTTCACACCTGGGTGGTCACCTCCAGTATAGTAGGTTGTTGTTATTTGGTTTTTAGGAGCATTAGCAACTAAGGCCATATTGCTCTGGGGCAGTGGTCATTCCCTGACCTTTCCGCATCCTCCGTATTTGGTGGTGACGGGCTCGAACCCCGGTCTAATCAAGAAGCGTGTGCTACGCACTGCTGCTCCTTCCCACCTGGCTACGGAGGCGCCCCAGTATAGTAGGTGCCATATTTCAGGACTTGCACATGGGGTTATACACAGGGTTACTAACAGTCCCAATGTGAAGGTGCAAGCAGAAGATTTGGCTGTCACAGACTGAGAGGACTTCACCGAAATTTGGTCCTCTTGACTCGAGTGTCACCCAAATATCAGGTACTGCATCAAAAGATCTACGAATTGTTAGAAAGGTTAAAACTAGACAGGATGTGTCTCAAAAATATTGTGTATTATGTACATCATAGCCAGAATAAAGTAGCCTGAAACAGCCTTATTTTGTTGATTATAGTTCACAAACTTGACTTTGATTTGCTTGATTACACTACACAAGGTTTTATTATTGTATTCAGGGTAAGAGCCTCCACTTGAACACTCAAAGTTCAAGACTTTCCCCCCTCAAGGTTTTAAGAAGTGTTTTGAATAGTGCATAATATTAACACATTATATTTTCCTGCAGATCTTTCAGAATGCTTGGGATAAATAAAAACTTTCTCCTTGATAATCTTCCACAAGTAGATATCTTGTGGAACCAGTTCAGCAAGCTGGACATGAGTAATCAATTTCTCTTGAGTTGCTGCTGCAATAAGTTCAGGTTAATTATCCTGGGGCAACAAATCACTTCTCTTCATCAATGAATATTATCACAGTGATGCAATAACTCTTCTGATTGTCAGCAACAGAAATCCTTTTGTCCTCCACAAAGCTAGGACTAATAATCCTGACCAATAATGGAACATCATACTGTCATGCATTTGCTGTATGCAAGAGGCCTCTTAGAAAGCTCATTTGGCCACTGCATTCCTTAAAATGCATCATGGGATCTGAAAGCAGTATGGTTCCTTCTCTTTTTTGTTAGGATCATTTAGTTCTTTTCACATTTAAATCTTTTGTATTACTGCACTGGCTTTTTGTCAGACCATGCCAGTAGATTTGTCATCAGTAACAGTAGATTTCATCACTTTCCTGAATATCCTGTATGCTGAGTTGACAGACAGCCAGTCTAACAGTGCCCGATCACTATATTATATCTGTATTGTGTGTTTTGGAGGTTATTTTGAAATTCATTTCATATACCAGTTTAACTGCTCGAATGTTTGGTCTATTAGCAAACCTATTTCTGCAAGAGGGAAAAAAAATGCACTGCAATGAACATCTGTTCACAGATATTCACTGCATCTTCTTGCACAACAATACAGGTATAATGAAGTGGGATACAGAACACTAACCTACACAAAATTTCAAATAACTTTAATGAATAGTACTTGCTGCTCTTTAAAGTATAGGTCAAATATTAGCACAAACTTTATACACAACAATAAATAAGTCTGAAATGGAGGCAAAAATAAATAGAATAAATTGAGCAAAAAAAAAAGTAAAGGGGAGAAAGATAAAGTGGAGTGCAGTCAGTCTCTCTCTCTCTCTCTCTCTCTCTCTCTCAGTGAATGTGCATTAAGGTTATATGCTGCCACCTTTCAAGGTACTTTATTCTGGGTCATACTGTTTATATAACTATAAAGTATATGAAAAAATAAAACAAAACCTTACCATCATATGGCAAGTGGAAGTTCCACATATCATTGCCATCCTGGTATTTATAGGGTCTTGTATTCCTTCTCCAGAAGAACACCCAAGTAATCCTCCAAAAAATAAAAACAGCAATTTAGGAACTATCCATTTATCTACACACATACTATATATATATATATATATATAAATGGACATTCAAAAAGAAATGAAAACTGAACATTATTTCACAAGATCATTTTATAAATGATAATGTTTCAACATTGTCATAGAATAAATACAAAACATTATTCTTTATAAAGTAATCCACGGTATACGGTTAATGCAAATTACTTTTCTCCATACCTCGAAATTTTAAGACCATACAATATTTTTTTATTGTGCAGTTTAAAACACACTACAGAACATATTTATATCCTAAACAATTGAGCATTTAGATTTTATTTAAAATATGTTTAAAATACAGTACATTCTCAGAAACAGTTGCCAATTTATTTGTCACAAAGTAGACAATTCTATGTACTATACTAGCTGAAAATGTTTACTGTAAATAAATAATGTATTAATTTTTGTATGGGGCATGCACAGTTTTTGTGAACTATTTGAAATGAAATATATGCAATTCTTTACTTAAAATTTGATCTAACAAGAGTCTGTTATAATAAGCATTTTTTATTATTTTTTCAGCTCTTGTAATAGCAGATTATCACTATACATACATATATATATGAGGGACATTCAATAAATTATTTACCTAAGGTACTTTCCATAGTTATATTTTAATGATTCATGGTTTATCATGTTCCTACATATCTCAACTAGAATCATACTAATTTTGACTCTACTATGTTTTTGGGTTGTGCTGCTGTAACAGAAAGAAGACACCTGTATCAAATTATAGATTTGCTGAAATTGGAGCATTGTCCAGTCATCAAGTTTCTCATCAAAGAAGGAAATGGGCCAAAGGCCATTCATGAAAGGATGGTGGTTGTGTATAGCAACAGCGCACCTTCAGATTACCAGGTGAAATTCTGGCCAAAACAATTCAAGTGGGGTAGAGAGTCCGTCAAAGGTGATCCACATCCAGGCAGGTCTGTGACAGCAACCACTCCAGAAATGTGCCAAGCTTTTAAACCCTTGTGCTGAATGACAGATGCTTAAAGGTGTCCCAAATCTCTAGGAAATGTGACATATCTTAGGGATCAGTTATAACCATCCTCCATGAACATTTGGGGATGAGTAAGGTCAGTGCAAGGCAGGTCCCCAGATTTCTGACTCCCTGTGCAGAAGCTTGTTTGTTTGTTATTGTTTGTTATTTGGTTTTTAGGAGCATTAGCAACTAAGGCCATATTGCTCTGGGATATGCGGTGGTCATTCCCTGACCTTTCCGCATTCTCCGTATTTGGTGGTGACGGGCTCGAACCCCGGTCTAATCAAGAAGCGTGTGCTATGCACTGCTGCTCCTTCCCACCTGGCTACGGAGGCGCCGCCCCTGTGCAGAAGCAATTCAGCATATGGTGTTGTGAGGAGAATTTAGAGCTTTATGGAAGGGATTCTGACTTTCATCTACAGAATTCGTATGGGTGATGAAACATTGGTTCATCACTGGGATCCTGAGACCAAGCAAGAACCAATGCAATGGAAGCACAAGGGTTTTCCTCCACCCAAAACATTTTAGACACAACCTTCAGCTGCCACCATTTTTAGGGATGCTGAGGAAATTTTGTGCATTCACTACTTGGGATTCAAGCAGTCATTGGGGGGTCATGTGCATCCCTACTATACAACCTAAGGGATGTCATAAAGGAAAAATGCTGTGGAAAACTTTTCAGAGGTGTGCTGCTTCTTCATGACAATGCACCAGTGCACAAGTCACATGCTGTTGCTGCTGCTTTGAGAGACTGACTTTACAGAACTTACCCATCCAATTTACAGGCTGGATCTGCCCCCCAGTGACTATTTCCCCCTATAACCGCCCCCAGTGACTATTTCCTGTTTTGACACCTCAAGAAAGATGCATGTGGATGTTGCTTTGCTGATGGTAATGAACTGAAGTCTGCTGTTTCTGTGTTCTTTGATGGACAGGACAAAGAATTTTATTTGTCTGGTATTTCCTCATTGCCAACAAAATGGAACAAGTGCATTGAAGTTCAGGGGAGTTACTGAAAAATAAAAACATATTTTTGTCTCTATCTCATTTTCTTCATAGGTAGATAGATAATTTATTGAATATCCCTTGTATATATAAATTTAAAATTAAGTTTAAAGTAACACCGTATGATATGGACAAAATGGGGATATAAGTATTTAATTATAGTATAAAGGCTATAAGGCAAATGTACCTAAGTGCGTGAAAGCAATAAAAGGATACAAAATTAAATAAGTAAAGTTATAAGTGAGAGAAAGAGCTGACAGATGGAAATGCAAAGAGCACAAGGTGCCAACTAGTAAGGAAAGGATAGAAAGAAAGAAAAGTATTAAGGGTGGAGGACAGGGAAAGAAGGCAAAAAAACCTAAGCGATACACTAAATTATAAGAAATTAAAGGCTGAATTTAGAAAGAAGAAGAAGAAAGGCTGAATTAGAAAGCCAATTAGATGGAATGAAGCTACAAAGGAAAAGTAAAAAATAAATGATTATTAATATTAATGAATACAATAAAATAGCATGTATCAAATAAGGGGTGGAAAAATTTTTGATGTAAGAGTAAAGTATCAAATAAAGATGTGAGAAAGTAAAAACTAGTAAAATAATAAAATTTTTGATGCATGCTATAAATCATTTATACATAAAGCAGGTAATTCTTTAGGGGACTACACCTGATTATGTATCAATAAACTGTGTTTCTATGCCTACATATAGCTATGGAAGAAAATATTAAAAAGGGTACTTTTTAACATTTTTTCTTCCATAGCTATAAAAGCTATAGTATTAATTTTTTTTAAAACTGTTTCGATTTTTATCAGTGTACCCTTTTAAATATTTTTTAATATTATAAATATATATATATTTTTAAAAGTGAAATTTTTGTAATGCAATAACTTTTTTGGAATAGCTGAATTTAGTTACCAAGTTAGATATTATCTAAGTACACATAATTTAAGGCAATTATTACTATAATGTGATGCAAAGAGAAGAAAAAGATGGGGGATGTTTATGAACAGCAGACAAAGAAGAAGAATTAGCAGTAATGCCTTCTTCGCCCTCAAATTACCCTATTAATTTGGAAGGCAGAAAAAATGCAAGCTAAAAGTATTCAGAAGAAAATAAATGCTTGATCCTCAGGAAAGTCAAAAACAGCATCCCATTCTCATAAGAGAGTGCTCTAACCAAAAGAGAAGATGGTCATTTAGGTGACAGGATTAATTCTCTATTAATAATAAACACTCATGTCATATGAACAGTTGAGTTTAATGGCAAAGAAGAAAAAAATGCGTAGCATGATTATAAAATGTCAGGGAACACAGTCCTATAGTAAGTATATATTTAGCCTGTAAATCAAGTTACACAAGGTGTTAGGAATACTAAGGCAGATTATGAGAAATATGGCAAAGGGTGCAAAAAAAAAAAAAATTAGCAAAGAATTCTAGTTATGTCAGCACTAGAAGGAAAGGGATGAACCACATTGGTACACTTGATATGAATGGCATAACTATTATTGATCCTTTACATGTTGCTGACAAACAAATAAATATTATGCATCTATATTCAAATATGGAGAAATTTTTAGAGATGGGAATATAGCACAGAACAGAAGTATATCTAATACCAACTGGGAACTCTATTTTATAATTACTGTGTAAGGAAGCAGAAAAGAAGCTGTTGCAGCTAAAAGTGAACAAGGCACCTGGAGCCAATTATATTAAAGCAGCAAAAGACATAATCAAATGTTTAGCTTTAATAGTGAGAACATCCTTGGATTCAAGGGGACCTTGAACCCTGCAAATCTGCACATCACCCTACAGATTGCATATGTGCAAATATCTGCTATTCACAAAGGTGGTTCAAAAGTGAAATGAGCAATTACAGACTAGCAACAAGTCTGACTTCCATGCCAGTGAACAACAGTCATCAGTTAAAGAAGTAATACAAGTAAATCTCAATAGGAGATAAGGCAATCACAACATAGATTTGTTAAGGGGAGATCATGCCTGACCAATGTAATTAGCTATTATGAGGTTGTTACAAAGGAGCTGCATATAAAGAATAATTTTGACTTCATATACTTCAATTTAATAAAGCTTTTGATACTGTTCCTCTTGACTGTGTGTAAATTGGAGTAATACAGCATTAGGGGAAAGTTACTACTGCAGATAAAGGGATGATTAAGTGGTAGGAGACAGAACAGCTATAAATGACCATTGCTCTTCATGAACTAATATTGTGAGTGGGGTACTATATAGTTGAACTTTGGGCCTCTTATTGTTTTATATATAATATCAATAATATTTGTGTAAGCATATTAAGTTTGATGCCTAAGTTTTCTAAAAGTACAAAGGTGAGAAGAGTGGTTAATGACACTAATCAGGTTGTGCTACTTCAACCAGATCTAAATAAACTATTATAAAATGAATTAGAAGTGGGAAAAAAAAAAACCACCATGAGGACATTCCCTAAGCAGCCATGAAAGAGTGTGCGAACAATATTCCAAAAATTGACTTCCAAAGTTGCTTTAACAACCTCCAGTTGTTGGCAACATTGCGCTGATGCAGAGGGAAACTACTTCAAAGGAGAAAAAGTGCCATTATTTCAGAAGTACTTTCTATTATTTTTTTTATAAATCAGCCCTGAGACAATACCATTTAATAATATAAAAAAAATGCTCAGATGTCTAAACTCTTCAATCAGATAACAATTGAATTAGATGTGTATCTGTATAACCTGTACTTTCTAGTTTGTCACTCTGTATAATTCAGTCATTTTATGGGAGGACGAGCTCAGAAGAGCTGGGAATGACTGAGATATTTTACAGTGCCACATGCTATCAGTTTTCTATAACAATAGTCATTACTTTGAATAACAAAATAGTACTTTTAATTCTTTTGTTGATTATAGCAGCCTATGTGACATCAACGAAGATCTACTTAAAGAGAGAGAGCACTACTGTTATGTTTCTCTCTTTCTAAAGTAAAAGAGAGAACTAATATAGTATTTGATGGGACATTTAATTTGAAGGCAACAAACCTGTTTTGTCTGTTTAATGTTATTTTGTTTTTGCTACACAATTACCTATGCCACCAGCATGTGCATCAATGATAGATGTTGCAACTGGAGTTCCCGGAATAAGTTTCATTTCCTCAGCAGCAGTTTCACTAAGTCCCTCTTCACATACTGGATCTCCTGGTGGTTTTATCACAGAGCCTACATTAAGAATACAAAAAACTCATGAAAATAAAAGAAGTATATTTTTCTGACAAACCCTAGAATCTTATATTGCAGCTGCAAATTGAAATATTTTGACTAATGTACAAATAAGATTTTAATATTTTAAAAAAATTAGTGGATATGCAAATTATCATTCTTTCTAATTAATTAGTACAGATTATAAAATGTAAAAATTCACATATGCAGTTACAACTGGGTAATATTACTAAGGTCACTCAAAGTAAAAAACTATAATTCACCACAAAATAATAAGGAACTATTGGTTTCAGGTTGAAAGTCTCTATTGGAAACTAATTACAGCCATAATATTAGCCATTAAAATGTTTTTCACAAGGTGGCCATTAGATACTCTCTTGCAAGATAAATTCCATATCTAAAATTTTTATTAATTCATATATGTTCCTCTCTCCTGAATTATCTACTAAATGCATCATGAATAGTCAAGTAGCGGAACAAAATTATCTGCAAAAAGGTCTAAACCTCCCAAAAACCTCTTCATTCATTTCAGAAATATGTGGTCTCAGTTCCAATCTCAATGATGTCATGTCTACTCTCACCTAGAATCTGCAAAGCACCAGTTATTTTTCTTATATTCTCAATTATAAGTTGCCTCAACCACTACCCATCTCAGTTTCCATAATTCTTCGCGCCTCCGTAGCCAGGTGGGAAGGAGCAGCAGTGCCGTAGCACACTCTTCTTGATTAGACCGGGGTTCGAGCCCGTCACCACCAAATACGGAGGATGCGGAAAGGTCAAGGGAATGACCACCGCATATTCCCGGAGCAATATGGCCTTAGTTGCTAATGCTCCTAAAAACCAAATAACAAACAAACAAACAAACATAATTCTTCACTCAATGATTCCTTTTGTTTAAAAGGTGGTAGTGCATATGTGTGCTCTAATAATTCCTTACCAGAGACTTCTTAATTTGAATCTGTTTTTTTTATCTTCTTTGGACTAAAATCTCTCTGCTCCATTCTGTCAAGTTTATCTGTTTCCTCTATTAATCTCTAAACTCTACTAATCACTTGGAAATCTTCAACTTCCCTTCTTTTAAACTCTCCAGTCTAAACTTTCCTAACAGCAATGTAATTTTTCTTAATGTTCACAACACCAGATGGCTTCAGTTTTCTAGCTACATGGACCCATTTGGTAAAGATGCTAAAGCTTTTGCAATTACTAATAACTTTATATAGCTTGTTCATTTACCTACTAGGATATCCGATAATTCTTATCACACACCCAACATTCCTGATATTTTCCTCAACAACAACCCTGGAAAGTTTGTGGTCAATGTAAGTGGTGCTTTAGGCACCTCAGATCACGACTCTGTGATCTCTTCTCCAATTGAGCTTCTGTCATAGCCACTGTGATTATTTGTGCAATATCATCAAGAATGCATTTGTAATCTTGATGATTTTCACAATTTTTATTCTAGTGGATTACTGAAAAAAAAATAAATAAATAAAATAATTGTTTTAAATCTTCCAATCCCAATGTTTCAGATCATTTCAGTGAAATTATCCTTGTAGAGATAAAATCCTCTATTCCATCCTAAAATCTTGTCCTTGATCTAAACGTTGGCTTTCCGACAAATGTGTTAATGCTGTTTCAAGATAAGGATGTAGCAAAACGCAACTGCAATCTATGCAAATCTCTCGTTTCATTTTCTGCCTACATTAACGTGTGCAACGATTGTAAAGCAGTTATTAATCAAGCAATCAGAACTTGATTTTAAACAGGTTAAGAGTAGAAAACTTGCTTCTTTCCATAGCTATTTGCCACAACTTCTGTTCATATATACTCTAACTCAGGCCTGGGCAAACCATGGCCCGCGGGCTGTATGCAGCCCACTGCAAATTTTTGTGCAGCCCACGAGCTTTAATTGTATTTTCAAAAAAGTTTACTTATTTTATGCCTTTTGTGACGCCTTTTTGAAAAATGAATCTATATATGTAATACATTATAGAATTTGTTGACTTGTAAATTATTTTATCATCTCTGTATTGTTCAAATTGAGATAGAATTTGAAATTGTGTGCGAACCGGAGCGAGCCAACGGGCGATTTTATAACGGTATAATTTGCGATTATAAACTAACCGTGCGATATTACGGTAACAGACAAGTGGTGATGATGACGACAACGGCTTTGCTGCGGTGGCGGAGTAATAGGATAGGACTGCTGACCGGCCGCAGTTCCAATCTGTTTTCTCTGATGGTCATCCCACAGTTAGTTTTTTTGCATTATCTTCGGTTATCATCTTGGTGCCAGTAGCGATAAAAATAATATTTACCCTTTTAAAAATGAATAAAAAACAAAAATTTCAACAAGAGCATCGTGTCTTCAATGAAGAGTGGAACACAAAATATTTTTTTGCTAACATAAATAACAAGACTATTTGTCTCATCTGCCGAGAGAGTGTCTCAGTGTTGAAAGAGTACAATATTAAAAGACATTTCACTACTAAACATTCCGAATATGGTGCCAATTTAACTCTGGAAGCAAGAAAGAAAACTGCTGATGGATTGATTCAAAATTTATCTAGACAACAAAATGTGTTTATGCAGCTAACTAAGGAACAAGAAGCTACTGTAGAGGCAAGTTTTGTTATTTCTCATATAATTGCAAAAAGCAACAAGCCTTTTTCTGATGGAGACTATATTAAAGAATGTATGACTGAAGCTTGTGGAATTTATGTCCTGACATTAAACACAAATTTGAGAATATAAGTTTATCTCTGTGAACCATAGTAAGAAGAATTGAATGTATCGATACAAATTTGAATGAGCAATTATTATCAATATTAGAATCCATAACATGATACTCAATAGCTCTCGACGAAAGTAATGACAAAAAAGAATACTGTGCAGTTATTAATTTTCATACGTGGATGTACCTCTAATTTTAAAATTATTGAACAGTTTCTTTCAATGGAATCTCTTAAAGACCAAACAAAGGGAGCTGATATATTTGAAAACGTTGATAAATGCTTAACAAGATATAATTTACAATGGAACAAAATGGTAAGCGTAACAACTGATGGAGCACCAAGTTTGACAGGTAAAAATGTTGGAGCGTTAAAGAAAATTCAGGATAAAATTTGTGAAAATTATCCTGATTATAATTTAATTACAATTCATTGTATTATACAACAACAAGTATTATGTAAAAATGTGTTAAAAGTTGAACATGTCACATCTTGTATTATTAAACTAGTAAATTTTACCAGTAAATAAAAATTAAACTAGTAAAATAAGGGGGAGCCAGACGTGTTCAAAGCCGCTAAGTGGATTTTCTTATTTATTGATTTGAAATTATTGTTTTTCTAAAACTTTTGGTTTAAATTTAGTAGTATAGAATTATTTTGTGATTTTCTGATTAATCTAGTGTATTTATTCTTTATTTGGCCTTGTAATTGCATAAAAGTATCGGTAAGGGTATCATATCCACGTGTTACAAGTTCCAGCTCCACTGAACAAGAAGTTTTTTAGCCATATTTAGCCGCTTTATTGACCAATTGATACATCAAATTATTTTCTATAAGTAGCTTACAGACCTAGTCAGGATCGTTAGTTTATTCTGAATTGAGACAGCGAGATTTGGAAGTTGATTAATACTTAAGTGTCCGTAGATTTACCGTTCATAACTTGTGCCATTGTAATATGATACAATGTTATATCCCAAACTAGATAGTGTTAGTATAGTATAGTATAGTATAGTATATAATATAATATTGTCAAGTAATCAGCAAAATCTATTAATTTTGTTAAACTTTGTTGTCAATTAAATTAAATTCTACTTTTAACTAAATACATATAACGACTTAGATTACAAACGTAACTTAATACATAACTTGATACGGAAGTTATATAAACGGAACTTGTAGATAATATTTGATACTGAAAAATATATATAGCGTTATAACTGTGTTGGGATAAAAGATTAGGGTTATAATTTTGTACTGAAATTGAAATTTTATTGAAATTAAATCGAAATCATGACTCAGACCAGAGCAACAGAGCAAAAGGCTCAAGCTAATGGGAGTGCTGTAGCTCAGAGGAGAACTGGGGGGGGGGGGGCAGTTGCCCTCTGAATCACAGCCTTTTAAAATGCACTGCTTGCATGATGTTTGCAGAGCAATCAGGTATGGGACATGATATTGCCATGGGGAATGTCTTTGTGTGTGCGTGATGCAAGGAGTGTAACGAAATCAGGCAACAACTCAGCGTTGTTATGAGAGCTTGAAGGACAGGGTGGATGCCCTCGAAGGATCTAAATTGAGGGGCCCATCAAGCTCTCAGCTGCCCACATCAACGCCAGAGCTTGCACTTGGCCATCACGCAACACAGCGGAAACCCCCAAAGCAGAATGCGCTGGTCCCACAGGAACTAGTAGATGTTGGTGACTATTGTCGGGGAAACGGGGAACATGCTTTGTAAAAAGGATAGGTGGAACAGGACCAGGGTATGTCTGCCAGGGGGCAAAGGTTGATGATGTTGTAGAGCGGATATCATCTTTTAAGGGCACAAAAGGTGATAGAGTTGTACACGTTGGCACTAATGATATTAAGAGTAGGAGACCGGCAGAATTACTTAACAAGTACAGGTCACTGTTGAAAAAAAGCCGTGAATTAGGGTTGAATTTGAAAGTGTCTGCAATTCTGCCCAGACACGATAGGAGGGAGTATATGATGAGAGCCTTATCGATCAATTCGGCCCTGGAAAGATTGTGCAAGGCTCAAGGGATAGAATTTTTTTCAACCTAGTCTGTACTTGTTAACAGAAGGGACTGCTTCTACAGGGATGGGATACACTTAAATAGAAAGGGTGCAAGAATATTTGCTGATGCTATTGAGGCAGCGTTAGGTGGGTCGGAAAACTGCTAGCTTGGGGTGATACAAGGACTAATAGATTAACAGTAGCCACTGGCAGAGGTGAAAGTGATTCTTGCACTGCTTCTATTGGAATGAGCAGAAGCCTGGAAATGAAGATGCAGGATATTTCAGAGACTGCTGGAAGTCATTGCGGTACAAGTAAACACATGGGTTGTGTTAGGGTAGCTAAGAAAAAGAACATGTGCATGTATACTTGCGTGTACACCAATGGTAGGAGTTTGGTAAATAAATTTGATGAATTTGAGGTATTGCTCAAAGCATCAAAGGCGGATATTGTTGGGATATCAGAGACGTGGTGTCACACAGATATAAGGAATGCAGGACTGGAATTTGGGGAGTACAACGTCTACAGAAAGAATAGACAGGATAGGAAGGGAGGAGGAGTTATGCTATTAGTTAAGAAACACATAAAATAAAATCCAAGGAAGTGAAGCCAGTCGACATCGCTGGACAGTGCAGTGTCAAGTCAGTTTCGTGTGACATAAGCATTGGAAGATCAAAATCGAGAGTAGGAGTGGACTATAGGCCTAATGACTCTGATGAGTATAATAAGAAACTGTACAGGGAAATACAGTTTGTTGAGTGGGCCGGTAAATCAGAGTATCTTATAATGGGGGATTTTAATTTCCCAGATATTGACTGGAATTTGTGGGTTGGTTACACACACTAGCAAGTCTTTTTGTGGATTTATTGGATGATTGTTTTCTACATCAGCATGTTCGGGAGGCAACTAGAGGGAGTAATACCCTTGATTTGATTATCAGCAGTGATTCTTCATACATTAAGAATCTGCAGATAAAGGAACCACTAGGTGGCAGTGATCACAGTGTGCTGAAGTGGGATTTACTCAAAGAGGTAACTACCATTAGGGGTAAAGGAAAGGGTTATTGCTTTCGTAAAGGCTACTATGATGGTCTGAGACAGTATTTAAATTCTATACAGTGGGACCAACTGATGATGTTACCAACAGCAAATTCAAAATGGGAAGCATTCAAAGAACTTATCTTGGAAGCTACTAGGCTTTATATACCAACTAAGAAATATTGTTCAAGGTTTAGGCCTAAATGGATGTCAGATGAACTAATGAGACATATGGCAGAGAAGAAAAATGCATGGGATACATATAAATTAACACTTGACACAGAAGCCTATGATAGATATAAGGTGATCTGTAACCAAGTTACAAAGGAGGAAGGCAGATTACAAGAAATTTTGGGCAAAGGATGCAAAGAAAAACAGCAAAGAGTTCTTTACTTATGTAAACTCTAGAAGGAAGGGGATGAATCAGATTGGTCCACTTGATATCGATGGTTCAACTGTTGATGATCCTGCTCAGGTAGCTAACAAACTAAATGAATATTTTGCATCGACATTCACACATGAGGAGTTATTCAGCGAGGGGAATGCCAGAGGTGTATTCAACTCTGGCAGTAAGCTAGATAATCTTGTAATAACTGAGAGTAAAGTAGAGGAGAAATTGTTCAAGATAAACACAAATGAGGAGATAAACACAAGAAAGGCACCTGGGGTAGATGGGATCTATCCAGTTATATTAAAGGAGGCAGCAAAAGAAGTAAGCAAACCCTTAGCCATAATTATGAGAGCTTCCTTAGACTCAGGGGAGGTACCCATAGACTGGAGATGTGCAAATGTGACCCCAATTCACAAAGGAGGATCAAAGGCTGACACAAGTAATAATAGATCTGTGAGTTTAACTTCTGTTCCAGGAAAATTAATGGAGGCACTGGTTAAAGAAGCACTGCAGGATCATCTAGACAAGACTTCAGTTATAGCTCGGACACAGCATGGTTTTGTTAAGGGGAAGTCTTGCCTGACCAATTTGACTGGATACTAGGATGCAGTCATAAAAGAACTGGATGCAGAGAATAACTTTGATATTATATACTTGGATCTTAAAAAGGCTTTTGATACTGTTGCACATGGAAGACTGCTGCACAAATTAAAGCAGTGTGGCATTGGAGGCAAATTGCTGCTATGGATAAACGGGTGGTTGAGAGGGAGAAGACAGAGTGGTAATCAATGGACACTGCTCATCGTGGACTAATGTTATTAGTGGAGTCCCTCAGGGTTCAGTGTTGGGTCCATTATTGTTTTCTGTATTTATAAATAATATTGATGATGGTATATCAACCTTAATGTCCAAGTTTGCAGATGATACAAAGGTTGGCAGGGTTGTTAAGGACACTACTGACGGTATGCTGCTGCAGCAGGATCTGGAAAGGTTGAGCAGATGGGCTGAGAGGTGGCAAATGAAGTTTAACATTGACAAATGTAAAGTACTACATATGGGAAACAGCAACCCCAGAGCAGCATACCAACTGTGTGGTACGACACCAACAGTGGTAGAGAATGAAAAGGACCCAGGGTAATTGTGCAGGCAGATATGAAGTTCTCTGAGCAGTGCAGACGGGCTGCAAGAGTAGCTCATGGTGTCTTATCAATGATATACAGGAATTTTTCTAGCAGGGATAAGGAGGTGATTATTCCCTTGTATAAGGCAATGGTCTGGCCACACCTTGAGTACTGTATACATGTCTGGAGGCCTCATTTCAAGAAGGATATAGAGCTGCTGGAACGAGTACAGAGAACGGCAACAAGATTAGTGAATGGAACAAAGGATTGCTCTTATGAAGCAAGGCTTAAGTTTTGCAAATTACAGTGTCTGGAGACTAGGCACGAGCGAGGTGATCTGATAGAGGTGTATAAAGCCTTGAATGATTTGAGCATGCTCAATGCTGATGGGATTCTGCCTCTTGCTCAGAATAATCACCTGAGAGGGCATAAATTCAAATTGAATAAAGACAGATGTAGGATAGATGTGCGGAAATTTGCCTTTAGCCAGCGGGTAGTTGGTTGGAGGAACAGACGTCAGCCGACCGGGCTAGCCGAGTGGGTAAAGTACCTGCCCGGCAACCCAAAGGTCGCGGGTTCGATTCCCGCCTCGGGCTTGGATCAAAGTACTGCAAAAACCTTGGGAGGTGCAATATGGCCACAGAAGCCGATGCGCCAACAACTACCAAATCAAAAAAAAAAAAAAAAAAAAAAAAAAAGAACAGACGTCCATCCCTTGTTGTTTAAGTTCAGAGCCTAAATAAATTTAAGGCTCAGCTGGACAGGTAATTCGAACGAACAGAGGGGTGAAGTGGAAGGTTTTTTTTTTTGTTTTTTTTTTTTGGCTGATGCTGCATAAGCTAGCTTTCTTGCATCATATGCCTCTACTAATGCTAATGCTAAAATTTAATACGATCGAGGGGCCTGAAACACAGACAGTTCGTTAATTTTCTTCAAGATATTGAATCCCAATACACTGATATTCCTTATCATAGCCAAATTCGATGGCTTAGCTTAGGAAAAGTTCTTCGGCGAGTATGAGATCTTAAAGATGACATCATTCTATTTTTAAAACTGAAAAATATTATGGATGTTCCCGAATTAACTGGTAATAACTGGATTTGTGATTTTGCATTTACTCTGGACATCACGACATACTTAAATACTTTCAATACCGTGTTACAAGGGAAAAATTTATACGCCCATGATATGCTAAAAAGTGTATTTTAATTAAAACTTGAAGTTGCTGAAGATTCCAGAAAATAAATTTGAAAAATATTGAAATTATCAATGCTTTGAATGACGACTTTTCACAAAGATTTGGATACTTCCAAAAAATTGAGACAAGTTTGGCAATAGTGCATGACCCATTTTCAATAGAAATTGATAGTGCACCGAGTGAACTACAACTTCAAATTATAGATCTGCAGTGTGATACCGATTTAAGACAATTGTACCATCGTGAGGAAATCTGTAAATTTTACAATACTCTTAATTCGGAAAAATTCGACTAACTTAAAAAGATTTTGCCCGAAAAATGTTGGTCATTTTTGGATCAACCTACATATGTGAACAAACATTTTCCATCAGGAATCTAAATAAAAATTCTTTACGATCAAGCATCACTGATGAACATTTACAAGCAGTTTTAAGAATCTCAACTACAAAATTAACACCTGAAATTAAAAAAAATGTTAAAAGATGTAAAACAGTTCCATTCAACTCATTAAATTGTTGGTTGTTAGAGAATAATTTTTTTTATATTATATTTCTTCTTCATCTAAAAATAGTATTTTACGTGCGGCCCGCCTTCTTTTTGAATTCCTAATGTGGTCCTTCAGCCAAAAAGTTTGCCCAGGCCTGTTCTAACTTGTCACAACTTGATGGCTTTATTACATCCTCAGCCTGAAGACAAAGCTTACTTACTAGCATCCTGTTTTTTCTGTTAACTCTTATCAAAGATTTGGGTAAACCGCATCCCACCATACCCAATATACTCCACTCAATGCCTCTCGTGGTCTTTCAACAGAAAGAGAAAGCATTAAAAGAATTCTGAACCACCTCAATGCCAAGAAAGCCAGGTCCTGATAACATTTGTTGATTTGTTCTTCAAACCCGTGCTTCTGAGCTGGCTGTTTTGTGGACTTTTTACACTTTCTTAGTAAAAATTGTGTTAGTAAAAAAAATTTTTTACTACAATAAAAAATGAACATTGACAAACGAAAGGTACTGTAAATAGGTAGCAGTAATCCCAGCTGTGTGGTACTACACCCAGGGTAGCGGAAAAATTAAAAAGACCTGGGAGTAACTGTGCAATCAGATAATGAAGTTCTCTGAGCAGCACAGACAGGAGCTCATGGGGTCCTGTGAATGATATGCAGGAACTTTGCTAGCAAGGATAAGGAGGTGATTATCTGATTGTATAAGGCAATGATTAGGTTACATCTTGAATACTGCATACAAGTCTAGAGGTGCCATTTTAGGAAGGACTTAGATTTATTCGAATAGGTGCAGAGAAGAGTAACAAGATTAGTGAAGGAAAGAGATGGATGGTCTTCCAAGAAAGGCATCAATTCTACAAACTGCAGCATCTGGAGACTAGGCACCTGCAAGGCAATCTGACTGAGATGTTTAAAGCTCAGGGGCTCACATCTGGTGAATATGGGCTTGGCACATCCAGGGCCTTGAGCTGGATATCATCATTCTTTCTCTCTCTCTCTCTCTCTCTCTCTCTCTCTCTCTCTCTCTCTCTCTCTCTCTCTCTCTCTCTCTCTCTCTCAACAAAGTTTCTGTATATCATTGACAAAACCCATGAGCTGTTCTGCATGCCTGGGGTTTTGTCAATGATATACAGAAACTTTGCAAGTACGAACAAGGAGGTGATTATCCCTTTGTACAAGGGCCATGGTTAGGACACATCTAGAGTATGGTATACAGGTCTGGAGGCCTCACTTTAGGAAGGAAGATTTGGATAATATGTGCTCCAATATTATCATGACCAACATCACCTAAGAGAGCATACCAACCTTGTGAACCAGGGGCATAATCTCTCCCATTCAAAGTTATCTTCAAAAAAAAAAAAAAAAAACCCACAAAGGGTGAGTGCAATTACTGATGCAATAGATCACAATTAACATCTGTGTTCTTTTATTTTTCTCCCCTCTACAGTTCTGCTGTTAAACTGTGGTACTGAAGGAAGGAACAGACCTTTCACACTACTAATTTTTATAAATTTTCTGTTTATACTCCAGCATGACAATCGAGTCAGTAGAGTTTACAATAAATCGCCAATACAAATATTTATCGTATTTAGTAGTCACGGGCTTGAACCCTGGTCCACTCAAGGAACGTGTGCTATGCACTCTTGCTCCTGACCACTGGGCTACGTCAGGCCTGTTTCTGTTATAATCCTTAATTAGCTATGTCAAAATAAAGTGTTTAGCAAAATATTAGTGTTTAGTGTCACTATTCAAGTTACCAATGTTTATTTAAACTGTACATACCAACTTTTATGTAGTTATTGGCAAAAAGATCTTCAATACCAATCTGTCTATACAAATCATGATTCCAGCCTTTAGAATTTACATCTGCTTGATATAGCCATTTGCACACTAATGAACATAAAGATCTAAAAAATAAGAATATTACTTAATATTTGAAAATATCTAAATCTGAATGAGCTTAATAAGAAGAACGTCAACCTATCATGAACTAAATAAATAAAAAAATACTTTTGTCTTTCCCTTCAGTACACCTTGGATGCATAAAGAAATTGCATCCATTTAAGGCTTTAAATTAATTGAATAAACTAAATGCTGACAGTATTCTTACTCTTTCTCAGAAAGCACACACAAGGAGACAAATTTAAATTGAAGGATGGCTGTGATAAATTTTGCTTTCAGCCATAGAGTAACTGAATGGAAGAATTAAATTATTAGAGGGGATGGACAGATAAGGCAGTATTTTACCCTTTTTTCCCCCCTTTGGTTACTGGAATTATGTATTAACAACTCAGTAACCAAGAATGCATATGTATGTCTGGCAAAAAGATTTAATACTGATATTTGAATATTACTTTAGATAATTAACATCAACAAATTTTGTATAACAGCACTATATTTTTGTATAACAACACTATTATGTTCCAGCTACAGTGACTTAAATCTTATTCTTACTTCCATATTTCTCAAAATGCACTACTATACTATAAATACTACATCCATTTTCTGTGACATCCTGTTTGGGAAGGGGTGCACAAACATTTCACTATATTTTTTTACTTGTATTTTTTTTGTAAGCAACACAATTTATTTCTTTTTTGTGCCAAAAGGCACAAAAAAATGAACAATTATGAACAGAGAAACAACATTAAGCAAGGACCTTTTGTACTGAAAACATTTTATAAAACAGCAAGCTAAATGTATCTAAAAAATATATATATTTAAAGTTGCACAACTGATAAGTAAACTTCAGACAATATTGAGGGCAAGGAAACCAACCACTGTCTCTAACATGGAGCAAACCAATATTGTCTATAACATTGCTTGTGGGAAGTGCAACTCCTTTTACTTCGGTTCTACCCAAATTTATCTTTCGATGCATTTACAACAACACAAGGCATCTGTGAGGGCGAAAAGGACAGGTGCATCTGAACTTTCCTTTCACGCCATTCAGGAGAACCATGTTTTTCTGTTTAACGAAGCTAAGGTAATTAATTCACAAAAAGAATATATAAAAAACTGTTAATAGCAGAAACACTTGAAATTAAATTAAATTGTTGTTCTATAAATGTACGGAGACCATATACTATTTCGGACTCGTGGACCTTCATGCGCATGTGCGAATAGAATGATTCACATTGGTTAATGGTAATAATCTTGTTGCGATGCGCCTATTTTAAAATATAAGAGAGTGGATATTGTTTTTAACTCGTTACTTCTTGTGAGCATGGTTTACGACTGAAATACCTGGTCATGTATTAAGAAGTTCAACCTTAGAATATTTTAATACGGTTTTAATTTAATATAGTTTTAACAGTTTGATAATTGTCTTCTCTTTCTGGTCTATCAATGCTAATGGGTTTAGTTTGGGATAAGTTGATGTGCATTGGCTGCGTTTGGCTCTTCCTTGGTGGCAGCCGGCTATGTGAATTGAAGACAAGTTTAGTTTTTTATATAATATTATATAATTCAACAATCCTTCAATAGGGATATGTTCACGGTTTTAAAGATTTTAATACTTAAAGATTTTATATTACATTAATTGGATTAGTTTGATGTGAGCGTCGGGTCAAGATTTCCTACACTAAAGGTATGATATCGATCTTATATTTAAACGAGAGTACTTAAAGTATGAAAAACTGAGCTTCATTGCTCTTACATTTTGAAATATATATTAAAACACTTATAGTCAGTTTCCAATATTAATAAAAACAAACCTGCTTAAACTTCCTGTAGCTCTCCATGTCAAAAAATCTGGCAAATCAAAGAAGTAACCAGCAGCTTCCCATACCTCTGGCATGTTCTAGGATATAAACAGAAAAAAAAAAAAGATTTACTTTTAATGCTAATAATAGCATATTAGTAATATTCAAAATGAAACTCTTTTTATGGATTGCTATATATAATTTTATTTTTAAAAACCAATATTTCCTTATTACTTTTATCTGTACTACTTGAAAAAATTAACAGAACACAGAAAACGTGGTGTAACTCGTACAACTTGCAATTAAGCGGGACAAAAATTGGTATAGTGGTGTACCACAGAAAACAGGTGAAATGAGACAGCAATAAACATTGGACAGATACAAGGGACATTTCTATTGGTTGTATAAGAATTACCAAAAAAGGTCACATTACAGAAGTCGATACCAGATGCTCGAAAATATGGTCAGATGACATCAGTACATTGTATGATCCCCTCCAATAGCTAAACAGGCCTGACAGCAATGAACTATGCTCAAGAGCTCAATATAAGGGTGTCTATAAGATTCTATGGCAACAAATCCCGTTCTACCAGCGCAGATCTTAGCTCACTAAGTTACTGAAGGATGGGCTCTCGGTGTGCAATGTTTAATTGGATTTAAAGTTGGTGTTTGTGCTGCCCACAGCAGCCCCTGGATATCTTCAGTTTTAAGGTATTCCTCAACCACTTGAGCTCTATGTGCAGTGGTGTTGGTGTGCATGAAAAGAAAATCTGGACAAATGCACCCCTAAAAAGTGGCACATAAAGGGTCGAGAATCTTTTATCAGAACCTCTGTGCAGTTACAGTACCCCTATAAAAAACATGAAGAGGGGTGCAGCCATTGATCATTATTCCACCCCACATGAGAACACTGCCTCCACCATAAGTGTCCCTATCTCTGATGTTGGAGAGATGGTACCACATTCCTTTTTAGCTTGAAATGAAATAACATCTAGAATCTGTTTGTAGGCTAAAATGGAACTCATTAAAGAAAAGAACTATACTCCATTTGTCATGGCTCCAAGTCATATGTTGATGGCACCAGTTTCGACGAGCTCTGTGGTGGTTTTGGGTTAATGGGATACAAACCACTGGCTTCCTTGCACAGTCTACTTGAATTGAGCCTTCTTAACACAGTTCGGTTGTAAGTGTTTTCATCTGTGGCTGCAGCAACCTCAAGAGACAGTTGATGACAGGAACCTTGTAGGGTTCTGCCTTGCTGATAGAGCCAGATAGTGGTCTGCTCTGGTTGATGTAGCCCTAGGGCTACCTTGGCCAGCTCTTGTAATGGTATCTGTCTCCTGAAACTGCTTCCATAGTGCCAAGATGACACTGTGTGACACATTAAGCCAATGTGCCATCTCTGCCTGCAACTGCCTGGCTTAAAGTCATCCAATGGCTCGCCTCTCAAAGAATCATCTGAACGATGACTTGCTATCCTGAGTACTGGAGATGTGGCTATCTCATTGAGTAAGCCAAAAAAGGGGAATGAAGTGATGTGGTCACAACCTGAGTTTTTATAGGCATGAATAATTTACATAACGTGTGGCTCTGTAAGGATGTGGTTCAATTTCTATTGGATACTCAGAATTTGCATCCAAGATGCCTATTATATTAAATATTTGCCTTTGGTTCACAAAAAAAATATACATGAAAAACATTTTATTCTGTTAATTGTGTCAAGCAGTGCAGTAATGTTTATTTATTAATGCAAAGTAGCACAGTGTTTCAAGGAAATGTAGTACATAGAAGAAATTAAAATCGTAAAAATTATTTGATTCTATCATGAAGTTTGATTCCAGTAAACTGGGTCTGCAAGACTTTATTCTTTTGTAGTTATCACAATAAATTTTATTCCTAGACTTTTGGTAGTCTTGCTAACTTTCTAACTATCCCAACAGATAGTCCTGTTTTTCCAAGAAAACCATTTTATTTAGAAATTACATGAAAATTTTGTTACCCATGCATTTAGTAAATATGCCTTTATCAATTTTATTAAATGGATCTCATCCTGCTGGGATATATATAAAAAATAAAGAAACTGATCAAAAATTATAATCTTCAGAGATGACAGATTTAAGAAAAATAATGGAACTAACAGATGAAAGTAATGAAAATACCACATTACAAATAAAAAAATTGGATAAGAGATATCCACTAAAAGGTAAGTGAAGCAAACTTAAAACGGTGAGTGCACATAGAAAAGATGGGAGAAGAGAAATTAGCTAAACAGATGTTTGAAGCAAAAATAATGATAATAGAGAGGCAGACTAAGAGAAAGATAGATCAATGGTGTCAAGACACCACTGATCTATCTATGGTGTCAAAACAGCATTGTAGGTAAATGCAACTTACTCTGGCTAGGCAAAAGACCTAACAGGAAAGAGGATAGCACAGACAAAAATAGTGAATGGAAGACCACTAGTCCAGAAGGACTGATTTATACTACCATAGGGATCTGTATGCCCATTGGATATAACCTATTTGAATGAAGTTTTGAAAAACAAATACTTCCATTATATGAACATAATTGTTTTGTATTGTGCATGGCACCATTCATCAAGGGGTAAAAAATGTGAGAAATGTAATATATAGGCACTAATAGTGGTTACTGAAAGCATTACAATTTTGATTCTCAAGGGTATCTATATATTTTTTTTCATTTAATTACTTCATTAAGAAAATACCCATTTATAAAACACATGAATTAGAATTATATTTAAAAATATGACTGGGATTCTATTTCTTTAAGAGGATTTTACTGAAGAAAATGTGCTAAAGGAAACCCAATTCTATTTCAGATATGTACTGGTATATAAAGAAGTGTTTAGAAACATGGATGATTAGTTTTGAACATATACACACATTGCTGCAATCTACAGCAAGCAGTGAAAAGGAAATGAAACTTTATTAGTGAACCTACTGAACCTCATCTTCAAGCCTTAAGGGTGTATTAATCCTTTCAAGATTTCAACTACACCTGTAGCTTATGGCTTTCCATACCTAAAGTATTTTTCAAAGAAAGGTTTATAATTAAAACTGGTAATAAGAACCTACAAGAAAACTGCCAGGCCAGCCAAAGCAAAATTAATGATATGAAATTGTTGACACTGATAGCATTACCAAGCAGGTGCCACCTCTAACTATTCCTATACAGAACTGGAGAGATGCATTAAAGAAAATACGATGAAACTTGCAAAAAGGACAGTCCACAAAAAAATTATTACTTCAGGATTCTTCCAACAGGACAAAATAGTGCTATCATCAAAATGTGGTCAACTGAAAACCTACTCTGTGGTTGCTTGCTCATCACAATATGCTCATCTCTCCTAACAGCATTTTCAATGGCAGAACTTATCATGCCTGCTATTGGGGTCAGAGCTGGCTTGAGATACTCTTCTGACTGAGCACCACAATCCAAAGGACAAAAATGCTTGAAGTACGACACAAAAATGCAAAGAAAATAGTACTTTGAAAGCAATAAAAGATGGGGAAACAAATTAAGAATATAGATGTTGTAGAGCAGTGGTTTTCAAAGTGTGTTTCATGGAACCCTGGAGTTCCCCAAAGTTATCTCAAGGGTACCACAAATGTTTTGTTATTGATTTTTTTTTAATTTAAACAACAGTATTTTTTTTTTCCCCAATATATTGAGATTCTACAAAAAATGGAGTTCACAAAAGGGTTCTGCTGTTGAAAAATGGTTTAAAAGCACTCGTAGAGGGATACAATCCTAAATTAATTTAGAAATTACAACCAATAAGAACAAATTTAGTGGCACCCCCGAATGGTACCCATACATGAATTGTATGAAATATCACTATATACAGAACTAAAAATCTACCACAACAACATTATCATAATGGGAAACAAAAACAAATCAAAACAGACTGACCATTGAGCGCCACCTTCTCTGAGGATCACAAGTTTTAAAATGGTTGTGGAGTCAGATTTTAAATGAGAAACAAATCAACACATCAACTGACAAATAATCAAGCAAGCTGATAAAACAGATTTGCATGACAGTGAGAAAATAACGTGACGAAAAGCACTCACAGAGCAAAGCCAAACTTCAAAACCAAGAACAGAGTTAAATAGAAAATAGCCAGGATATAGACAGCAGCATGGGCATAGCATTAGCATCACAACTGATATAATTTCTAAATTTATGGAACATATTCCTCTATAACACCCTTATTCTTAATTTATTTCCCTCTGCACATCATTAGTTTCTGTAGTTAAGTACTAATTTTTTTTGTATTCGTATCTTACTTGGTTTGACTTTCTGCATACCAATTCGTGATTTGTAGTTCATTATCACTTTATTCAAGCAACATGCAGTTAGTAAATACACTGCAGCTACCACTATTTTTGTTTGACTATATTTTCTTTATTTTTGATGCTAGTATTTCCACATCACCATTGCTACACTGCTAGAATTCTCAGAATATAGCTTCAAAAGGACAGCATGTTTTAGTAAAGTCTGGGACACATTTTGCATTGTCTTAGTAGCACACCCTACACCTAAAACTGCTCAAATAGCCTGCTTTTACATCCATAGGTAAAATATGGAACACTTTTTTTTTTTTGGATATCATGAATCACCTCATTGCAAATTTCAGTTAATCTTTAGTATACAGTACTAACTACGACTGATCATTTTGAAGCATGATGTGAATCACTGATTGACAAGCCTAAATTGGCATGTGATGTGAATCACTGATTGACAAGCCTAATCTTGTCAATCAGTGAATCACTGATTGACAAGATTAAAATTGGAAAATACTTTTATAATTTTAAACCAATGGCAAAGGGGGGGGAAGTCTAGTTATCTGGCAGCAAAGTGAGGAAAGTGTAGAAGTCAGGTTTGTCAGTGCATTCTAATGCAGACTACAAGTAATTATCAGCCTATCAAAGCAATGAGTGAAAGGGGCTATCGTGAATTGAACACATGTCACACATGGGAACGTTCAGTCAGAGCTAGTACCGTATACTAAAGATTAATCCAAATTTCATTATATTTCCTTTAACACATCACTCTTAAAAGTTCTTATAAGGATAGTTTTTAATTATAACCACTCTGTATATAGGTTAAGACAAGGCAAAACTGAAATAGATATGTTGCTGACAGTTTTAAAATTAAAAATCAAGTCTTCATTATAAACAATAGAAGTATGATAGAGAATAAAAGTTTAATATTTTAAAATTCTTTATTTATAATTAATACTTACTGTTTTTAACCACAGCAATTTAGGGGGCTGCATTTCAGGAGAAACCCTCCCTCCAACAAATTTTAAGGCTGGATGCGCAAGTTTAGTGATATATTCAGCTTGAGTCACTGCTCTATGGTCCATCCATAAAATTACATTTTGATCTCGGCTTTCTAAATTTATATTGTACATATTTATAAAGTGAAAAAATATATATAATCAGTAAAGAATAAAAATTAAATGAAATACTTAAAATATGGATCTTTCTTCTAAAAAAGAAGACTTTTCAAATTCAATTAACCGGTTTCTCTTACACTGCATAACAGATAAACTTCTCATAAGAGAGGGAAGGGAAAAAAAAAAGGACTTCTGTTCAAAATGGCTATATATATACATATATATATATATATAGGCATTTTTTATTATAGAAATTTAAGCTCTTACAGTTAACAAATCCACTTTTCTGCTAAATGATTGAATGGTTTAATAAACGATCATTCACCTTCTTTATGAAAGCAAAGAGGAAATGGAAATACAGTTGTAGAACAGTTAGAAAGTAGCTGAGAGTTATATTCAAATAAAATACAGGTAGTTCTCGACTTTACGAGTTAATTTGTTCCTAGCGCGTGCTCGTAAAGCGAAAACTCGTAAAGTGGGAATTTATTTCCCATAGACAATATTAAAAATAGGGGTTACTTTATCAACAATGAAATTAGTTAGCTAATTGGTTTATGTTTAAACAATGATTGATTTATCCAAAGAAATTAAAACATAGCCTGTAAAATCAAGCAAATTATAACAGAGAAATTATTTATTACTTACAAATGTTAAAGAATGTGTATTCTTCATCATCATCGACTAAATGCACACTTGTTGATCACTCATTATTGGCTCGGCATTCGTTAGTTTGTTGCACAAGGAGTAGTCTTCTTCCGAAATGCTTCAAGAGGCATTTGTTTCCAAGATAATCTTTTCTTTTCTTTATAAATTTCAATAGCATGCATAAGCAATTTTTAACAGAACACACAAATTGCAATTAACACGACTGCCGTGGAGTACCAAGTTTACGAAGCTTAAAAAAAAAAAAGAAATGAAGAGAAGATTCTGAAAATTTTTTCTGTTTTTCATATGATTGAAGATTTCAGTAAAGGGGAAACACATTTCACCATAATAACGTAAAAATCCACACAATTCTAGCTATCGGTATTTTCACAAATGTAATAAACATAGAGTTTACTATCCATTTATAATTGCTTGCAGTAACAGAAAATCCCAATAAACCGGAAAGTGCAAATTGTTTTTATTGTTTTTTGGTTGTGACCTCCAGAAATGTGCTTTAGAAAAATATCACAAAGCCATTCAAAATTGGTTCTTATAACATAACATATGATAACGATGAAAGTGTAATGCATTTAATGATTTGAATGGGTAACTAATACAATTTACACTATAAAAACTGCCTTTTAGGGAGTTATATAGCAAAAATTTGAACTTCCTGAGGTCGTGGAATGAATTACCAAAAAACAATGTGTTATTGGGTTCACATTACAATATTGTCGCAATACGATGGTAGCTGGGTATTGTATAGCTATGTACATGGTTTGAAATGCAGTACACCTAATTCTGTTTTTGCACGAACTTTTTTTACACGAATTTGGTTTAACACGAATTCAAAATAAATATTTCATTCTCTTTTTACGCGAGTCATTTTGATTTAACACGATTTCTATGAATTTTTTTTTGCCTAAATTCTAAGAAAATTTTTTTTATTTGTGGCATATTAGTATCATTTCTATATTACACGCATCAATAGATTGGATAACAGCTAGTGTATGCGTTTTGAAACGCGTGCTTTTGCTTACCAATGTTTACGTCTAGGTATCTATGAATCATCAACGTTTTTATTGAATGTGGTGCACATCTACGGTATTCGTGCATTGTATCTTCGGCAGACATGTAGTAGTAAGCTCTATTTCAAAGTGAAAGAATCTTTAGTGAAATCTGTGCACATATAAATTTATTAATTTTGCCGATAGTCAATAAATTGTAAGTTTACAAAATTTTCATACCTTTTTTTATTAATTATAACTGAGATATTTTTCGGTAGCCCTTATATAATGTCGAATAATTTGCCTATTACCAAAATGAAAAGGAAAGCGATTTCTTTGGAACTTAAAATTCAAATTTTAGATCGTCTTGCAACTGGACAAGGGGCTACGTCTGTAGGAAAGCATTTTGATGTACATGAAGCTACCGTAAGAACTATTAAGAAAAATGAAGCTGCGATTAGGAAGTCGGTATGTTCTGGAACAAAAGTAAGTGTTAATTCATCATCATATACAAGAGATATTGTCAAGGAAAAAATGGAAAAGGCCCTGGTAATATGGATAGAAGATCAGTCACAAAAAAGAGTACCAGTAGATGGAAATGCCATCAAGCAAACAGCACTAAGAATTTACAGACAGATTAAAGAAAAGGAGCCAAGCACTTCATCTCAGTTAAACAGAAAGTATGAATTTTCTGCGAGTACAGGTTGGATGACAGGATTTCTTAAAAGGAATGCTCTTCATAATATAAAAATTAAAGGTGAAACTGCATCTGCAGATGAATCGGCTGCTAAAGTATTCCCGCAGGAACTTGCAAAAATTATTGAAGATGGAGGATACACTCCTGATCAAGTGTGGAATGCAGATGAAACTGGTTTCTTCTGGAAACGAATGCCGAACAGAACGTATGTAGCCAAATCGCAGAAAACTGCTGGTGGTTTTAAGGTAGCTAAGGATCGTGTGACCTTATTATTTTCCTCCAATGCTTCAGGAGATCGTATGTTGAAACCACTGCTGGTAAATCGAGCCCTAAACCCACGTTCAATGAAAGGTGTAGATATCAATAAACTGCCTGTTCACTGGATGGCAAACAAGAAGGCATGGGTGACCACTACTATTTTTACAGAATGGTTCAACAATTGTTTCGTCCCAGAAGTCAGACGTTATATGAATTTGAAAGGTCTCGAATTTAAAGTTCTTCTGATTCTTGACAATGCACCCGGCCATCCTGTCTTGGAACACCCAAACGTACAAATTTTATTTCTGCCACCTAATACTACATCTTTGATACAACCGCTAGACCAAGGTATAATTGCGACAATTAAAACATGCTACGTAAAACGAACATTCCAACACGTTTTGGACAAACTGAATGATGAAACACTAACAGTCATTGATGTGTGGAAGAAATTCTCAATTATGGATTGTATCAATCAAGTTGGATTAGCGTTAACTGAATTAAAACCAGCAACTTTAAATGCGTGTTGGAAAGCGGTTTGGCCACAATGTGTAAAAAGCAAAGATCCCATCATCCCTAATACGACCGAATTTCCCAACATCATTACAATGGCACACAAAATTGGTGGAGAAGGATTCGATGATCTGTCATTTGAAGATATTGATGAATTGTTAACCGACAAAGCCCTAAGCGAAGATGAAATATTGGAGGTTGTCCTTGGGACTCCTTATCCCACAGAACGTAGTGATAATGAAGAAAATGATCCTGTTCTAAATGCTGATTTAATAAAAGAAGGTCTGGAACTGGCCAGAAAATTAGGTAATCATTTTGTCAAACATGACCCTAATGAGGAACGCGCTGGGAAGTTTCAACGTGAACTGAAGTTGTTGACAGCCTCTTACAGAGAATTATATAACGGCCTAACCAAAACACGAACACAACGATTAATAACTGAATTCGTTCGTAAAACCGGTGAAACATCAGCACCAGAGGAGACTCGTGCTGATTTTGCTGAAGAGATTACAGAAAGAATTTCATTAGAGGAAGAAGACGATGTCCACAACATTTCTAGTGATGGAAGTAATATTCCAGTCGTACGCAAACGTATGCGCCATTTATTATCAGAAAGTGAAAATGAATAAAATCTTGTTATGTGTAAAACAGATTTTTTTTTGTTCGTGAAGAATTTTTTTTTGTTCGTGAAGAATTTTTTTTTGTTCATGAAGAATTTTTTTTTCATTTCATATGCATACAAATTTATTTTAGTACATTTTAATTACATATTATTACATGTGTATTTTGTTGAAATAAAATAATAAGCTGAAAACGAATATTTTATGTGTTTTTTTTAATTATTTTTACTGATTTTTTTTAGATCCGGAACCAATCTTCTTTTCTTCCATAAATACAATGTCTTTTTTTACACGAATTTTTTTTACACGTATTTTTCAGGAACGTATCTATCGTGTAAAAACAGAATTAGGTGTATTTATGTTTAACATTCATTTTTTGCAATTAATGTTCATATTTTCCGATTTTGTTGATACTTGATACTTGGGGGGGAAAACTTGTAAACCTGGGAACTCATAAGCAAAAACTTGTAAAGTGAGAACTGCTTGTACTCTAAAATACTACCAAAACAAAAAAAAAAAATTTTTTTTTTTTTTTTGTTTTGGTAGTATTTTAGAGTATTTGGTGGAGTGGGTTTCTCTGTAGAGTGCGTTTCATCGTGAAATGTGTAAACTTTGAATATAAATGCTTTTAAAGTATTAATTTCTTATATAGTTAGGGAAGGACTATATAAAAAGCAGTTATGTGGTTATTTTCCATTAAGATTATTACTATATTTAATACCACTCTTATACCCCGTGAAATTAATAATATAGTTTATTAAGCTATTCGCCTAAACTAGAGACAAGAGGAGTCTGTCAGCAGCATGGTCTGATGATGGGTATCGGTAAGATACCTGAAATGTCACCTTAATGTACAGTAGTTTAGGCGAATAGTTTAATAAACTATATTATTAATTTCATGTGGTATAAAAGTGATATTAAATATAGTGATAATATTAATTTCTTCTTATTTTGACTTGACTGCCCAGAATTACAGTAAAATTATCACCAAATCAAGTCAAAATTTAAAAATAATAATAATATAAGTCTATAAATAAAAAAACATGTAAAAAAAAAAGTTGAAAAATACTTCATTACTTTTTTAAAGCCAGAATAGTTTTTTAATCTGAATTTCAGAAAATGTCTTCAATTTCAGCTTTTTAAAGACAAAGCTGGACAATAATAATAATAGTCAACAGTTCAATGTCCTTCAATTTTCAAAACTAATTTTGCATTGATATATGATATTGAGATGGCAGCATGTGTGGACAAATTTTACGATAATTCATATATACACAGATGCATTATTTGAAATGTACTCACAATGACCTTGCAAAATTGTTCACAGATGATTATTCTTCACTATATACTCAAATATATTATCTAATTATCAAGCAGGATAGTTTATTCATTCACAAGCAGCACAAAATGCAATACACCTAATTCTGTTTTTACACGATAGATACGTTCCTGAAAAATACGTGTAAAAAAAATTCGTGTAAAAAAAGACATTGTATTTATGGAAGAAAAGAAGATTGGTTCCGGATCTAAAAAAATCAGTAAAAATAATTAAAAAAAAACACATAAAATATTCGTTTTAAGCTTATTATTTTATTTCAACAAAATACACATGTAATAATATGTAATTAAAATGTACGAAAATAAATTTGTATGCATATGAAATGAAAAAAAATTCTTCATGAACAAAAAAAATCTGTTTTACATATAACAAGATTTTATTCATTTTCCACTTTCTGATAATAAACGGCGCATACGTTTGCGTACGACTGGAATATCACTGCCATCACTAGAAATGTTGTGGACATCGTCTTCTTCCTCTATTAATGAAATTCTTTCTGTGATCTCTTCAGCAAAATCAGCACGAATCTCCTCTGGTGCTGATGTTTCACCGGTTTTACGAACGAATTCAGTTATTAATCGTTGTGTTCGTGTTTTGGTTAGTCCGTTATATAATTCTCTGTAAGAGGCTGTCAACAACTTCAGTTCGCGTTGAAACTTCCCAGCGCGTTCCTCATTAGGGTCATGTTTGACAAAATGATTACCTAATTTTCTAGCCAGTTCCAGACCTTCTTTTATTAAATCTGCATTTAGAACAGGATCATTTTCTTCATTATCACTACGTTCTGTGGGATAAGGAGTCCCAAGGACAACCTCTAATATTTCATCTTCGCTTAGGGCTTTGTCGGTTAACAATTCATCAATATCTTCAAACGATAGATCATCGAATCCTTCTCCACCAATTTTGTGTGCCATTGTAATGATGTTGGGAAATTTGGTCGTATTAGGGATGATGGGATCTTTGCTTTTTACACATTGTGGCCAAACCGCTTTCCAACACGCATTTAAAGTTGCTGGTTTTAATTCAGTTAACGCTAATCCAACTTGATTGATACAATCCATAATTGAGAATTTCTTCCACACATCAATGACTGTTAGTGTTTCATCATTCAGTTTGTCCAAAACGTGTTGGAATGTTCATTTTACGTAGTATGTTTTAATTGTCGCAATTATACCTTGGTCTAGCGGTTGTATCAAAGATGTAGTATTAGGTGGCAGAAATAAAATTTGTACGTTTGGGTGTTCCAAGACAGGATGGCCGGGTGCATTGTCAAGAATCAGAAGAACTTTAAATTCGAGACCTTTCAAATTCAAATAACGTCTGACTTCTGGGACGAAACATTTGTTGAACCATTCTGTAAAAATAGTAGTGGTCACCCAGGCCTTCTTGTTTGCCATCCAGTGAACAGGCAATTTATTGATATCTACACCTTTCATTGAACGTGGGTTTAGGGCTCGATTTACCAGCAGTGGTTTCAACATACGATCTCCTGAAGCGTTGGAGGAAAATAATAAGGTCACACGATCCTTAGCTACCTTAAAACCACCAGCAGTTTTCTGCGATTTGGCTACATACGTTCTGTTCGGCATTAGTTTCCAGAAGAAACCAGTTTCATCTGCATTCCACACTTGATCAGGAGTGTATCCTCCATCTTCAATAATTTTTGCAAGTTCCTGCGGGAATACTTTAGCAGCCGATTCATCTGCAGATGCAGTTTCACCTTTAATTTTTATATTATGAAGAGCATTCCTTTTAAGAAACCCTGTCATCCAACCTGTACTCGCAGAAAATTCATACTTTCTGTTTAACTGAGATGAAGTGCTTGGCTCCTTTTCTTTAATCTGTCTGTAAATTCTTAGTGCTGTTTGCTTGATGGCATTTCCATCTACTGGTACTCTTTTTTGTGATTGATCTTCTATCCACATTACCAGGGCCTTTTCCATTTTTTCCTTGACAATATCTCTTGTATATGATGATGAATTAACACTTACTTTTGTTCCAGAACATACCGACTTCCTAATTGCAGCTTCATTTTTCTTAATAGTTCTTACGGTAGCTTCATGTACACCAAAATGCCTTCCTACAGACGTAGCCCCTTGTCCAGTTGCAAGACGATCTAAAATTTGAATTTTAAGTTCCAATGAAATCGCTTTCCTTTTCATTTTGGTAATAGGCGAATTATTCGACATTATATAAGGGCTACCGAAAAATATCTCAGTTATAATTAATAAAAAAAGGTATGAAAATTTTGTAAACTTACAATTTATTGACTATCGGCAAAATTAATAAATTTATATGTGCACAGATTTCACTAAAGATTCTTTCACTTTGAAATAGAGCTTACTACTACATGTCTGCTGAAGATACAATGCACGAATACCGTAGATGTGCACAAAATTAATAAAAACGTTGATGATTCATAGATACCTAGACGTAAACATTGGTAAGCAAAAGCACGCGTTTCAAAACGCAAACTCTAGCTGTTATCCAATCTATTGATGCGTGTAATATAGAAATGATACTAATATGCCACAAATAAAAAAAAAATTTCTTAGAATTTAGGCAAAAAAAAATTCATAGAAATCGTGTTAAATCAAAATGACTCGCGTAAAAAGAGAATGAAATATTTATTTTGAATTCGTGTTAAACCAAATTCGTGTAAAAAAAGTTCGTGCAAAAACAGAATTAGGTGTACTTGGGTGTAAAACTGAAATCATTCAGTATACATATGCACTGTATCTTTCATGTGAAATTTGCACATATCTTTAATTTTTCATAAAAAATTTGTCCATTCAGCTTCCATCATTCCAACTGTTAAGTCATTACTATAATGGTCACAGATGGTACATAAGTTCATAGAAATAAACTTATTTTGAATCAGCCATTAAAAAAAAATAATAAACCATAAAATTCTCCAGTCACTTATATTAATCCCAATGCCAGAAAGTACCAGTTACAACTTAAATATTGCCAAACTCTGCTTCAGCTATCACAATGGCAATTAATAGTTAAAAGCTTTTAACTAAGTTCCACTGCCACATAAAAAATTCCCTATGAATGAAATGCATAATGGCTACTAATTCTTTATATATAAAAGTATGGATTTCAAAATTTAATACAAACCTTACACAATGTTTATGAATATCTGATGCTGGAGTTAATTTTATGTGAATCTCTCCAATTTGAGAGTAAAAGAATCTATATACATTAAATAAATTCTCTTTATCAGCAAATAGCTAAAAAAAAAAAAATCTCTACATTAGCAAATAGTAACAATTCATAAAAAAAAAAAAAAAAAAAAAGCAATGACTTATGTGAACAATGAACACTTTGTTTCAGTTCATCTGCCATACCTCAATTTATTCCTCCAAGCAGTGTACGGCAAAAACATAATACCCAGTGCTTCAGCTACAATATCTGGATAACTTATGTTGTACGTATAAAAAAAGAAATAATTGCCAGATTTCTACTGGTCCAACTTTAATGAATCTGGGATGACTTGATAAATATATCTAAAAAAGCCAAAAATTTTATGAAACTCCATCCACTAAGATTTGGGTTATTGCACATGGACAGATCGATGGAGACGAACAGAACAGGCACTATGCACATCACTCTTAAAAAAGTTCTTATAAGGATAGTTTTTAATTATAACCACTCTGTATATAGGTTAAGACAGGGCAAAACTGAAATAGCTATTTATTTATTTATTATTTTTTGGCATGTTAGCATGCCAAAAAAAGAATAACTCAGTAGGCAACTTAGCAGATCCACAAAAAACATGTAAAGGTAGCAGCAACTACATTTACCTCCATCTTTCCTGTAACCATTATGCAAATCAACTGGATGTAATATATTACATTTTAATTACATGGATTGGTTGGAGTAGACCAGATTGTATCACACTAACATGTTTGAAGAAAAAAAAAATTATAATGTAATGAAGGATAAGGCAATGAGTTTCTGATATTTACAGTCTAATGTATAATGAAAGATAATGCAAGCTCTTTTATTTATAGTCTACAGTAATAATATAAATTTGATATTACAAAAACATCTAAGCCAATTCAGAATCACATGCATTCTATTATCAACAAATTAGTCTTATCAATGTTTTCTTCTCAATTGTTATTTATGTTTACAGTAGTTCAATTTGTTTATAGTGTCTGACTGTTATTGTACCTATACTAGAGTTCACGATCTCAACAAAATGCCTCAGATCATCTTTGGGATATGAATAACTGATTTTATATTAGTTTTAAAAAAATGGTGAGAATAGGTTAGATAGGAAAAAAAATCATTCTGTGATTTTTTTTTTTGCTTTTTGAATCTACGAAGAAATGACTGAAATGAATCTATTAAACATATTAGTATTAAATAAATATCAGATTCACTTTTTTTTGGCGATGTATCATTTTATACTAAAATGACATTAGAAAGGGCCAAAATGTTTCTAAGGCAGAAATTGAATGTAGAAGAAATACATACAATTTTGAAAATTTTATTTCCAGTGCCTGCATTAATATTTTCTTAATTTTTAGAAATCAGAAATAGTCAATAATACAGGTCTCTTATTTATCTCTACAAAATATTGCCTACATTCAATATCTATGAATTAATGAATTTAATGTCATGGTTATGTTTCAGTTTTGAATCGTACTTAATTAATCATATAGTCATAATTTTAAGGAAATTTCAATTATTTCAAATATTTTACAGATCTTAGTTTTATTTGGAATTCTAGTTTTTAAAGGAGGTGCACAAGTTACTGCATATGGGCAGCATGAATCCCAGATTGGCATACCAACCGTGTGGCTCTACACTCAGGGTAATGGAAAATGAAAGACCTGAAGATAATTGTGCAGTCAGACATGAAGTTCTCCGAGCAATGCAGACAGACCATCAGGACAGCTCATGAAGTTTGTCTGAGATACAGAGTAACTTTGCTAGCAGAGATAAGTAAGTGAATATCCAGTTGTATAAGGCAATGGCTAGGCCACATCTTGAGTACTGCATACAGGGCGGCACCTTGGTAGCCAGGTGGGCAGGAGCAACAGTGCATAGCACACGCTTCTTGATTAGACCGGGGTTCGAGCCCGTGACCACCAAATACAGAGGATGCGGAAAGGTCAGGGAATGACCACCGCATATCCCCGGAGCAATATGGCCTTAGCTGCTAATGCTCCTAAAAACCAAAATAACAAACTAACAATAACAAGCATACAGGGCTAGAGGCCCCTCATTTTAGGAAGGCTGTAGATCTGCTGGAATGGGTGCAGAGAATGGCAATGAGATTGGTGAAGGAAACAAAAGGCTGATCTACCAGTGCTGCAAATTGTAAAATCTGCAGACTAGGCACCTGTGAGGTGATCTGATTGAGGTGTTTGAATGGAATGAGCATGCTGAATACTGATGACATTCTTCCTCTTGCTCAGACTACACACATGAAGGACAAATTCAAATTGAGGCAGGATGGTTGCAGGATAGGTGTGTGGAGTCTGCAGCCAACAGGTGGTTGATTGTTGGAACAGACTTCCATCTGGTATTGTGCAAGTGGGCAGTTTGAATAAATTCAAGGAAGAATGACAAATTATTGGGAGGGGATGTGGGAGGGTTTTTATTATTATTATTTTTTTTTTTTGGCTGATGCTTTATAAGCTTTCTTTCTTGCATCATATGCCACTAATAAAAGTCATGTTCAACGAGTTTGAAAATAAACAGAAGTCATATGCTGTAGTTCAAACTTCCTCTAACACAGAACATTAACATTACTAATGAAAGTGGTTGCAAGTAACAACCACTTTCATTAGTAGCATTAACATTCTGTGTCACAATTTTGCAATGGAGCAACAAATGAATATTAAATTTTGTTTTAAACTGGGAAAATCTGCAACAGAAATGTAATAAATATTAAAAACTGTTTGTAATGAAATGTTACGTTGTAACAGTGTATTTGAATGGTATAAATGGTTCAAAGATGGATGTGAGGATGCTCATGATAACCCAAGAAGTGGGCATTCAATCTCTTGAAATTAGGACAGTGCTGCAAAAGTTTGGGAAATTATGGCAAGAGATCATTGTTTGACCCTAAGAATGATGACTGATGAGTTGGGTATGAATAAGCAGACTATTTGTCAAATTCTGTATGGAGGTCTAGGGAAAAGGAGTCTGTGCAAAATTTGTGTAGCCTCATGGATGAGCAGAAGCAACAAAAAGTGTCACCAGGCAAAGACTTCATCCAGACTTGTCAAGACAATCCTAATTTCCTCGAATGTATTTCAAGTATTTACACTCAAAATACATACTCGTATGTACATACCTCGAATGCACACTGGAGACGAGTGTTGAGTGTTTCAGTACAACCCATAACGAAGTGTCAGAAAGCAGTGGACTTCAAAATCATCACCAAGGTCCAAAAATGTTTATTTTACAGAAGTCCAGAACTAAGACGATGCTGATCATGTTTTTTTTGGCAAATAGGGTGTGAGCACAAGGAATTTGTACTTGAAGGGGGGGGGGGGGGAAAGAGAATGTTGCATTCTACATACAGGTGTTTCAAAGACTACTAAACAACATTTCCCAGGTGAGGCTGCAATTTTGAAAGAAAGGAAGTTGGTTCTTGTTACATCAGAATGCCTCCGCCCATTCCATACTTGAAAAGACATTTCTGATAAAACACGGCATCGTAGAGGTCAACCATCTGCCCTATTCTCCTGATCTAGCACCAGCAGAGTTCATCCTCTTTCCCAAGGTAAGAGCTGCCCTCAAAGGAAAGAGATTAAGATGTTGAGGACATAAAGAAAACAGTAATAACCATAAAACTGAATATCATCTCCTTGGACAGAAAATTTTATAATGGTGTAATAAGTGCATTCAATCAGGTGATTACTTTGAATAAACTTTTGAAGTAAATGGATGGTCAAAATGGGAAGTTTTATTTTTTATTTTATTTTTTTGGCTGATGCTGTATAAGATTGCTTTCTTGCATCATATGCCTCTACTAATGCTAATAAATATATAAACCATTTTTGAGCTTCATTTTGTGTTCTATTTTATTGCACCACTCTGTAAACTTTACTGCCACATCTCTTACAATACTATTTAAAGTTTTGTTTTACTTACTATCATTATTGATGGAAAGTGGCAAAAATTCATGATCCAGCACTACTAAAGAGCATGTTGCATCAAATCCAATGCCCTGTATCAAATGAGGACTAACACCTTTGGTCACATTCTGAAAATGGATATTATATCAGTATATCAGAGTCACATAAAAAATTTGGCACAATAAATCTTAAAACTGATTTATTAAATAAAATAAAAAGCACTCTTTCTTGGACAACATACAAAAGGGGACATAAATTTAAATTAAGAAATGATTGTTATAGGACATATGATCAAAAATTTGCTTTCAGACAAAGAGTAATTGATTGTTGGAACAGGCATCCATCTGGTGTTGCAGAAGTGATAGTTTGAATGAATTTAAGGAAGAATTAGACAAATTATTAGCGGCAATGGAAAGATGTGGTTTTTTTTTTTAGCTAATGTATTATAAATTTGCTTGCTTCCTTGCATCATTTGCCATTACTAATACTACTAAAACCACAAATAAATATTTTTATACAATTTTATTTAAATCTAGTACTTGAATTGCAGAATTTGGGTTCTTTTACAATGGTGTAAGATGCGAGAGAGAGAGAGAGAGAACACTTAGGAAAGGCTTTTTTTGAAAGATATTTAGAGAAGTTTAGTAGATTCCCCTCTTTGAACTTGTAGAGCAGCTCATCACACTGAAATTCTATGAGTTTCAGATGTAAATTTTAATTGCCATCTTTGAAAAGATTTGCAAAGATTTTCAACATGTTTTTATCATGCTCTGTCTACAAACCTTTCCATGAAAGACTGTTGAATATGCTCTACATGACAAACATACTTGGAACTATTCATATTATATCTGTTAAAAGTTTCTTGGCACTTAGTGAAGTGAGTGGCATTATTTTGCTAGTTGTTCTCTAAATAGTTCTAATTTTATCTGAAAGGCTGACACACTGTTGACAAGTTCACAAATCAATTGGTTTCTTCCTTGTAATTTCTCATTTAATTCATTAAGATGGGCTGTAATATCTGTCAAATCAGAGCATGGTGTTTCTTCTGTCTAAACATTTACAGCATTTGGGATACAATAATGAGTTGAAGGACTATCACTGCATAATCCACCTGAAACATTTGATTGGGAGAGACCTTGGTGTTCATAAAGTTATGGATAGAGTTATTAAGGCAGTTAACTTTGGATCTAGCTCTTTAAGTTGTCTGTGGTTTAGAGAGCTAGATCCCAAGTTAACTGCCTTAATAACTCTATCCATAACTTTATGAACACCAAGGTCTCTCCCAATCAAATGTTTCAGGTGGATTATGCAGTGACAGTTCTTCAACTCATTATTGTATCCCAAATGCTGTAAATGTTTAGACAGAAGAAACACCATGCTCTTTTCAGCTAACATCATAAGGGGGAAATTTGGGATCATATTATAGTGTGGACTGCACGTTCATTGGACCATACTTCTTTGAAAAGCTGGTGAAGTGGCATAGATGTTTGCAGATATTGAAAAGTTATTTAATGCAAGGGTTGGAGAGATATTTATTTTCAATATGAAGGGGTGTCTGCTCATTGTGAAACTGCTGTTCAGAATACTTATCTTTCCCAATAACTTTCCATGACAGAATATTTTTCTATCTTTGGAATTTATTCTTTAAACATTATTAGAATATTATTTTCTAAAACCAGTGGAATGGTGATCCATGTGGGGTTATATTAAAAGCAAAGCTGCCCAGCACTATATGATTTCAGATGAGCTCAAGATATACATTCAAGAAACCTTCAACACAATTATGTATGTCATGTTACACTGCAAGATGCACTGCACATGGTGAGGGATCATCTTGTACCTTGACAATCATGGCTTGTACACTATGTATATGTGCTCTTGGTTACTATTTGGATGAGGTTATTTATACTTGTTTTATACTAGATTTTTTTTTTCATGTTGATACTCTGGGATGACCACATGGTCATGAATTCACAAGATAGAGGATACAAGAAATTATACTGTAATTAGCAGTCATGCAGGCTTGAACCATGCACTTTGAGTGATATGGTTCAAGCCATGAAACTGCTACATACAGCGTTCCGTCTTCTATTCTCTATCTTGTAAACTCCCCTGACTCTGTGGCTGTCCCAGAGTAAAAATAGGAAAAAAAAAAAAAAAAAATATATATATATATATATATATATATATATATATTATATATATATATATATATATATATATATATTATATATATATATATCAATGAATATGAAACAGGTGAATAATTTTAGTGGCTGGGGAAAAGTTTTAAAAACTGCATCTTGACACATGCAAGGTAAACTGTCTGGCAATGAAGTAAAAATTGCAAAACCAACTGTGAGGCTATAAATCTGTTCATATGCTTTATCTAATTAGATTGAATCCAAAATTACTATCAGAATATCAGCAGATGCTAATCTGCCAAAATATGATTGGATAATCCAATAATATAGTTACTGAATATGCAAATGTTTTAACACTTACTTAAAAATACAAAACTATATAATTATTGAGTGTTTACAGATTTACCCGGACTACGGTGCAGCAAGCATTCCAAATATTCTTTGATGACTGCTCATAGTGATTTGGAGAAGGATTCCACGTTTGGATGATATAAGAAGAGGTTGTTATAATTTTTCCATTACTTGCCACTAAACCAGCTCGCACACTCTGCGTTCCAACATCAACTCCAATATAGTATTTTGGCTGAGTTTCAACCCCTATATAAATTATGGGAAAAATTATTCTTAAATGTAGAAGCTTTCACAACTACAGAGAACAGAATATATTAAATTAACTCAATGTGAATGAATAAGGTTTAATGAAGTAAACATTCAAAAATTATAAGCATGATTTGCTTAATAATAATAAACAAATATGATAATTAAATTCTGTTGTTTCAGATTCTTACTTTTTCTCTAAATACAGATATCTGGCTGACAGTGTGCACCAGAGGTCCCCAATTTTTTTCAATGAGCAAAATGCATCATCCTTAACAAGTAAAAAGGAATGTTTTATAAAACACTAATAAAGAGGAACTGGGTCAACAAATGATATTTTCTAAGTTTTAAGGGATGAAACTCTTTTCTTTTTATTTTTCTTAAAGAAACAATACTCTTCCTTTTTTTTTTTTTTTTTTTTTGGAAGAGTGTCATTTCTTTAAAAAAATAAAAAATAAAATAAATAAATAAGAGGAATTTGAATTTCAAATTGAAAAATATCATAGAAGGGCACAAACAGGTTGCTTCAAGTTCACAGCAGCACCTGTTAACAGTAGGTTGAGAACTCACTAGTGGACAGTTACCCAAATAATAAGTATCATCAAAAGGAACATTCAGGAGTGATGGGAGAGGACAAGTGGGGGAACAGCTGTCCCAGAATCTGAGTCCTCTACATTGACCTAAAATTAGAATTGAGGCCTTCTATTGAGGAAGGAAAGCTGGCTTGGTAAGGCTGGTTGCTCCAGGGTCCATGCTTGCTTTTAACAGCTTGGCTGTGGTCAGGAAAACAGTTAATGGCCCATTGTCTGAGGGGCAATAAACATGACGGATCATTTGAACTAGATTTTACAAACTAAATGTAACACACCCTTCCATGGATAACACTAAACAGGTTAATGCTCTAAAACAATGTGCTTTGGGAGATCAGCGTATAGCATCATAGAAAAGGAATGAAATTTCCTCAGTGAATTTAATGGTGTACAGTTTACTTTACAAAAAAAATACTGAGAACAATATATGTGAAGGAGGTTAAAGTTACTATGACATATCTTCAATGCAAGATCAGAATAAATCAGGAAGCTACTAAGGAAAATCTCAATGGCCCTTCGCCTCTTCTGCAGCCTAAGGCCTTTGGTACACATAGAAATACAAACAAATACTTTTTTTCTTTCTTGCTTTCTCATCTGATGCTGATTTGACTTTTATAAAAAATCACATTTCATGATTTATGCATAATGTGTCTGAGACACCCCAATCTTACTGACACTTATTTCATCGTATATATGCATACTAACTTGTGATTTTAGAATCTGTGCTGCTCAAATAGGGCTATTCAGTTTCAGAGGATTTTTCAACTGTTACTAGTGCAAGATGTGGGATAGGGTGGGGGGTAAGAAATGGGGGTAACAAAAGTGATATTGTACTACTCCAAGCAACTAGATACATGTAATATCTAGTGATATTAACGCCAATTTGTGTGTTGATTTTGAAGTAAGCATCCGTGAAGTGGGTGGAATAACATGATAGGTAAAATGCAGTAAGAGGTTCCAAAGAGGGCCATTTATCACCATGGCAACATCTCTATAACTTTCATGCAATCAGCAATTTAGCTGATTCTCATCTCCCACTAATAGTTCCTGCCAGTCAAACTCCATGACACACAGAAAGCCTTAAAAAGTACAGATATATTTCCAGAAATACTCTTTATATTTGTTCAATTCTAATTTTTGTGAAATAAATATATATATATATTTTTTTTTTTTTGGTAGTTGTTGGCGCATAGGCTTCTGTGGCCATAATGCACCTCCCAAGGTTTTTGCAGTACTTTGATCCAAGCCCGAGGCGGGAATCGAACCCGCGACCTTTGGGTTGCCAGGCAGGCACTTTACCCACCCGGCTAGCCCGGTCGGCATATATTTTTAATTCAGATAAGTCTGTAAAACAAATAAGTGTTAAAATTCATTATATATAATATTATTAGATTCTGTTTTGTCTGTAATAATAATTAATTTTCATCCATTAACGAAAACAATGTGTGAAGGAGGCCAAAGTTATTATATATATCTTCCATGTAGAGTCAGAATAATAACTGTGTTCTTAAATGTGGAGTATCCTCTGGGACACAGTCAAAATAAGATGCTATGAGCACTGTTAATATAGAAATGCGAATATCCCCTACAGCCCTTGATTAAAAATTGAATACTGTAAGCAACATTAATTCAGAAATGCAGGATGTGTGCAATCGACTCTAGCTGCTTCAATTCAATACACATATGCTATCTAGCAACTGTTCTCGAAACTAGAAGAATCAAAGCGATGGTCGCTCTGTCAATTGAGGTGGTTTCTCATTATTATTATTAGCCATATCATGCAAGGAAGCCTGGAGGCTTTTGCTGCACCAGCCAAAAAAAAAAAAAAAAAAATTCTGAGTTACCCTGTGAGAGAGAGAGAGAGAGAGACTCTCACTTCTCACACTTGCTCTCTCTCTCTCTCTCTCTCTCTCAAAGCAAGTGTCAGAAGTAGAAGGGAATCACCAAGAAAAGAAAAATGATGATATCCAGCTAAGGACCCTGGGTGTGCCAAGCCCATACTCACCAGATGTGAGCCCTATTTCTTATAGTCGAAACTTGAGTCACGTTAATCTGTACGGCATGAGAAGTTTGACTGACAGAAGCTGTCATTCAAAAGTATTAATCCGGTTTTAGTAAAAGTCAATGAGAGGCAAACGTCACAGTGATTCCCAGCTAACTGAAATTTAAGAAAATAATTTTCATTTTTCACTAAAGACTACTTCCCACCTCTAATTTAAATCTTGTATCTAATGCATATAAATAAATAAATATTGTATCTAATGCATACCTGAAAGCGCGCGGGTATATACATAATATCTTACAAAGGAACCCGAATGCGAGTTTTCTACTAAACTAATTCTAAGACATAATGAAAAATCTAAAAAATAACCAAATTTTTAAGCGAAAAGAAAATGAAATTCCTACGAGCAGCAAGCTTTAGGTTGACCTTCGTTTTCGATATGATTCGATAAGGCTGCACATAAATACCAAAACTACGTCCTAACTCACGCAGTACACTACTTGAAGACAAAACACTTCGTAATTTCAACATATATTTTTATATTAATAAAAATCTTGCAGTTCCTTCACAAATATCCTAAACTTTCAGAAAAATGTTCAAAATCTGGTCAAAGTGTTTTTTTTTTTTTTTTAATTTCTTAACATAATGATATAAAATTAACAAATAAAAATCCTACAATAAATGGACATGACTTCTGCCTTCTGTTTGTCTCAAAATTCTCTAAGAGTGCGTACTTAAAATACACTCAAGTTCAAGAAAAATAAGCAATAAATCATATCACCCCATCTTCAAATTTTCGCAGCTACACAAGGATAGGCTTCATTCAGTAAAATAAAATAAGCTACCGCAGAAATAGATGGATTGTATTAATCCCAACAAACTTCAGATCAAACAACAGCAAAATGCAATTCAAAATAATTAAAAAAACGAACAACTTAACTTGCATGGCGTAAACGAGCCTCACGTGCTTGAAGCGGTTAAAAGGGTAATCACACACGCACAATGTTTACATTTTTGAAGGACATCTTATCCTTTAAGACGCCATCTACATTTTTTGATAAAACTGCAAATTAAAATTGAGGAAAGGTACTAGAGAATTTGAACTTGAATTTCAGGGATGGTGCTAGAGAATTCCTTTACATAAGTGTTATATTTTTATCAGATAAACACTAAAAATATTTTTGTGTAAAACAAACACAAAAATCTGGAAGTTAAACAAGAAAGTTAGAGATTACAGCATTAATATTCAGAGATAATGTATTCATGTATGGGTATATAATTATAGTGTACATCAATGATCTATTGCTTTCTTCATTTCAGTTTTAAACATTTTTGAATTCTTAAAACTGAAATTATGCTTATTTACTTCGTCATGGAAGATAAAAGACTAAACATTTCTAGGAATATTTTCTTCTATGTTAAAACGATTTGGTGCTAAATCAAAACAACAAACAAACAATATGTACTTTGAGTAAAAGAGAAATAACACCAATATATATTTTGTGTTATTTCTTTGGAGGAGAGGGAGCTGGGTTTCGAATATGGTTTTTGTAGTTTCAGAGCTGGTCAGAGGCTTTTTTTTTTTGGCTATTTTGACCAGTTTCACTTATAGTATATCACATTCAGAGTATTATTGATTATTGTTACCGCTGTATATATGCTGGTAATTTTTTTTTCTTTTACAATTCTCAAAATTATTGTTTATGACTTCCGAAGGGTATTTATTTCCTTTAGTTGTATATTTATATGATTTAATTCATTTTTTATTTTTGGTGAAGGTAGGTGCATGATTGAAAATTGAACAATGTGGTAACTGGGTTTTCTACATTTGTTTGAATACTGCTGTTTACTTTTAAGTAGCTTGGAGAAGAGAAATTTTAATTCGCTGTTATCACACTATGGTCAAGCTACCCGATCAATAATCACTGCATTATTTTTTCTTCGCTTTTTCAGATTTTCCACAAATAGCAAAAAGTGCCAAACAAGCCTGGAAGCTCTCTCTCTCTCAGTGTAACTCAGAAATTTTTTTTGGCTGGTGCAGCATAAGCCTCAGGCTTCCTTGCACAACAACAACAATACAGATAATCATCGTCATCACTGGGTGTGATGGCTCAGTGGTTATGACACTGGACTACCAGTGCCCCGCCTTGGCCTCATCACACAGGGAAACCGTTATAATAATAATAGCAATAAATGAATTAATAATATAATAAAATAAATTAAATAAACATCGTGACAGTTGCTCCAGTCGACCTACCCTACCCCAAGACAGATTATGCCGCCATCTGGTGTCACTCCCGCTAAACAGGTCAACCTCCATAGATGGATAATGTCGTAGAGTAATCGTGAAGTGGCTCTTCGTGAAGAAGTCGTGCGCTAGTGAAGGAAGCCAACGCATGAAGGGGAACATAGAAATGCCAACGTACAGGGCGAGACCACATACCAAATGGTTGGAACGATTCTTGGATATTCAGGTTAGCGGACCAGAGAACCTGATAGTTCCTGCAGTGTTGCAGAAAATGGAGCAAATTGACAAAGGATAAAAAATATGGTTAATACGAAACCATAGGACGAAGAACGTACCACTACCGAAGAAGAAATACAACCCACAGCAGCTGAAGTGGAAAGAGTAGAAAGGTCATGATATCCAGAATAGAAGACGAATAATACCCACGTAATACCGAAGCAAAGGCCCAATAGAACCTTGGAGAGAGTCACTGACAACCTCAATCTGCAAATACCACATTAACTCGACAACAATGGTGCAACACTGAAGGTCATCCACACGTGCTGCCACTAGGTTTAATGAAAACAAAAGGAACCACCAGCTTGGGACAAAAGACCTCAGCAGAAGATAGAAGAATTAAGAGTCAAGACCAACGGGTAATAGGAGTAAGAAATTGCTTGGAAAAGTGAAGAGCATCGATGCAGCATCCTCAAGAGAGACAGCAAACATGAGATACAAATAGAGATTACACCAATGAGGATCAAATGAGCCTTCTACAGGAGTCTTGGGAAAGAAGGACCACCAGAGCAGAAGACAATTGAGGAGCTCTGGGGCAATATATGGAGCAGGGAAGACATAAGCAGAGTCCCCTGGATATTGGAGAAAACCCATAAAACGTATGAGAGCGATTCGGGAAGAAGAAGTAAAACAGAACCTATTTCGCCGGGTTTCGGCGAAATACAGGCCTCCCAAAAAGATTCTGACCAGTTGCATAACCAAGAAGATATCCAGAATAGAAGACCATAGGAGAGCCAGAACATAATGGCCGAACATCAGAAAGGATGCAAGCAGCTGAGCAAAGGATGAAAGGAGCAATTGACCATAGATGCCTACAAGGTATCTACAAGGCGAGGAAGCCTACAAGAAGCGCCGCAACCACATCAATTACCACAAGGCTTTTGACTCCGTGTTTCATAACTGGCTAATAGAGGCGCTGAACATCTACAAAGTCAATCCGATAGTGACGAACTTCCTAGGAGAAAAGATGGCGAAATGGAGAACCGCCATTAAGGTCGACAACATTAGGCCAATCCCCATCAGAAGAGGAACCTTTCAGAGAGATGTCCTGTGGTTCAGTCTAACACTATCCACCATGCTCGACAACAGCAAGTACGGAGAACCTGTACAGCCTCACACACCTGATGTAAATTAAATTTTCTGTTTATACTCCAGCACGACAACCAAGTCAGTAGAGTTTACAATAAATCGTCAATACAAATATTTATCGTATTTAGTAGTCACAGGCTTGAACCCCGGTCCACTCAAGGAATGCGTGCTAAGCACTCTCGCTCCTAACCACTCGGCTACGTCAGTATATGGATGACATTGAGCACGCGGTAACCAAGAAGCAACTAATCTGGATCACCGAAGAATTCAGCAATGATATTAGGATGGAATTTGATCTAGACCCACGGATTGCACCAGGGAAAATTAGTCAATCGAAACTACCAGCTGCAAAGCCATGGCAGTGGGAGAGGGAGGCCTGGGGATGATGCAGGCTCAGCAGTTACAGCACAAGGAAATATATCCGTACTTGCTGCTGTCGAGCATGGTGGATAGAAAGTTAAGTGAACAGAACCACAACAGAACCGCGACCAAACCAGCGGACCCGGTACATACAGTAACTACGTTTTCAACCAACCTAGTAAAGCCAAATGTTATCCTCACTGAACTTAAAGATGAACTTAATGAATTTAACTGGAATAATCTCTGCTTCAAACCAGTGGAAGAGGCAATTAATGCCATTTCTAACGAATTGAGACACATTGCTCTCATTGGTGCGTCAAAGACAATTAAAATCTCCTCAAACACTAAGTGGCGGTTCAACTCCGAAACGAAAGAGACTTTTAATCTAAAGCAAAAAGCCTACAGAACCTGAAAAAAGTCTGGCTTCATGCTAGATCTCACATAGCTTACAACAAACAAACAAAGAGCGAATTTCCTGCGTGTTTGGAAAAAGGCACATCGTATATATATCCAGAGAAGACTTAGGCATTCCAAGCGTATCGTTTCCACACGTGGTTGTCAGGTGGAAATGGATGAAGAAAGGATAAAACTGTGGACACAGTCAACCTTCCACTCTGACCAGGAAAAACATCCGCTCCTCCCTGTAGCGGCCATCACAGATAAGGCCAGGACCGAGCTTGTGCATATTAAGGTATTAAGGGAAATGATTATGAAAGCAATAAACAGCCTTTCCAATAAATCTACAGTTGGTCCCGACGGATTTCCCCTCTTTATTCTCAGAATAATCAGTTTCTATGTGATTGACTTGTTACATCACCTCTTCAACCGCATCCTCGAGACTGGTATCACACCGACAATATGGAATGTCTACCATGCTGTATTAGTTCCAAAAACTAATAAACCAAAAGATCCCAGAGATTACAGAGCAATATCTATTTCCTGTGGACTACTAAAAGTGTTTGAAAAAACGATACAGTCCACCTTAGTCGATCACTACTTCAATGGGCGTCCACAGCATCTTCATACTGTTATTCCCAGGAGGTCTACGCTTTCAAATATATTAATGACCAGCTGGGCAGTCCAAAACGCCCTTAACTCTAAGAAACAACTTGAAATCTTATTCCTAGACATACATACAAATCTTTTATTTCAGAATCGAAGGGTTCTTGCTGTCCTCCATCAGCTCCTCATCAATAGGCAAATACTTATTAAATATGATCATAGATTGGAGATGTCCACCAGGACCTCTGTCGGCATCCCACAAGGAGGAGTTCTTTCATCATGGTTTCTTGCCGCAGCACTAGAGCCCTTCCTTGCGAAGCACACAAACTTCATTTCATACGCTGATGATCTTAAGATGCTGGTCACATCCGATGATCCAGCAAAAGCTGAGGCAGTCGCCTATGAAAATCAGATAGTACTGTGCGAGCTCCAGAATTATCTAGGACGTCTGGGACTAAAACTGAATAATCAAAGAGCAGCTCAGATGACTTAAATAAAAAGGAGGACTATTAATAAAGGTTCACTCCCACACGGATTTGGGGTTGAAGTGGGATGATCGGCTTACTTTCAAAGACCACCTCAATGGCCAGGCTAAAAACGCTTGCGGCGTACTGGGCAATTCGGCAGGAGTTGGTCAGTGTTCCCGGCAAATACGTTCGGAATGTATAACTCTCTGGGAATTGATGCCTCATCTTTCTGCAGCTCGAAGTGCTATAGACAGGACATAGTGAAAGAACTCTACAAACACGAACAATAAGTGCTATGTGAAAAGAATTCCCTGCAAAGGCTTTCCTGGATTTACCACTGTGTTTTTTTATTGTTTGTTCTTTATTTATTTTATTATTTATTATTTTATGTATTGATATTTACCTTGTTATTTATTTGCAATCTGTTTTGATCTCTTTTCCAATGAATGTAATAACGTTCATTGGAAAAGAGATCAAATTTGCATAATGTACACCCTTCTAGCCGAACCAGGCTGTTCCAGGGGTGCCCACTGATGTGGAAATAAAATGA